>NC_086102.1:89590283-90190283 GCF_963921235.1 Mobula hypostoma
TTCCCCTCTCACCTTAAACCGATGCCCTTTAGTTTTTGATTCTCCAGCTCTGGGGAAGAGATTGTGTTCAGCTGTGCTCCTTGCGATTTAATATACCTCTGGACAGTCACCCTCAGTCTCCTGTACTCCAAGAAATGAAGTCCTTGCTTTCCCAACTTCTTTCTATAACCCAGTCCTCTGAGTCCTGACGACATCTTTGCACATCTTTTTTCACTCTTTCTAACTTAATGGCATCTTACCTATAGCAGGTTGACCAAAACTGAACATGGTAATCCAAGTGCAGCCTCACCAATGTTTTGTACAACTGGTAACCTCCAACCTGACGGCATGAACTGCAATTTCTCCTTCTGGCAATTTTTTCCCTCTTCTTCTACTGTCCAGTCTGGCCTCTTACTTCTCCTCCTCACCTGCCTATCATTCCCCCGATGCTCCCTCCTTCCATGACGCACTTTCCTCTCCCTCAGATCCCTTCTTCTCGAGCACTTTGACTTTTCTACCTGTGGCTTCTCAGCTGCTTACTTCACCCCCCTTCCTCCACCTGTCACCTTCCAGCTTGTCCTCCTTCCCCTCTCCCCATTTTCTTATTCTGGCATCTTCCCTCTCTCTTTCCAGTCCTAATGAAGGGTCTCAGTCTGAAACGTCAACTGTTTATATGCTGCCTGACCTGCTGAGTTCCTCCAGCGTTTAGTGGGTGTTGCAGAATATGATCTTGATTTCTGCAGTCAGTGACCAAACTGATGAAGACCAGCCTTCTTCCCTACTCCATTTTCAGGGAGCTTGTTCCCTCTGCTGAATCACACTCTCCAAGGCCCTAACATTCACTGTGAAAGTCCTACTTTGATTTGATTTCCCAAAATGTAGCACCTTGGGTTTATCGGAAGTAAACTCTATTTTACCCAGCTGATCAAGGTCCCTCTGTAATTCTTGATATCCTTCTTCACTCTCATTGATATCACCTATTTTAATGTCATCTGCAAGCTTACTAGCCATGCCTTGGACATTTTCATCCAAATTGTTGATATACATCGATGCCAAGCAAAATGTTGAACCCTTATAAAATGAGAGGAAACGTAGGAAGGCCGTGGAGAGGGGGAGAAAATTGAACACTCTCAAGGATGACACTATGAACAGACTGGAGATGCTAAGGTTGGCTTTCTCGTGAACAAAAAGGGGTTAAATTGCAAAATGAAAAACAGCAGTAGAGTTGAGAAGGATAGGGCACAGTGTTATGCTGATTGGTGAAAGAAGCTAAGGTGAGTAAAAAAGTTGCAGGTAATTAATGAGTTCTTAATAAATACTTTGCTTCAATATTCACCAGTGGGAGTGACCTTGACAACGTAAAAAAGACTGATGTGCTGGAACATGTCAACATTAATAAAGAGGATGTGACCATAAAACTAGAGCAGTGAACAGTACAGTATAATAATGGGTCCTTTGTTCTGCAATATTGTGACAACCCCTTAACCTACCCCAAGGTCAACCTAACCCTTCCCTCCCACATGGCTCTCCAGGACCAGACGATTGGAGGGTGGCAAATGCTATTCCTTTGTTCAAGAAACATAATAGGGATAACCCTGGGAATTATAGACCAGAGAGTCCTATTTGAAGAAGCACGTTCTTGATTTGGGATAGTCAACGTGGCTTTGTGAGGGGTAGGTCATGCCTCATGAGTCTGATTGAATTATTTTCAAAAGTGACAAAACGTATCGATGAAGGCAGAGCAGTGGATGGTGTGAATATGGATTTCTTATGGTCGGCTCATTCAAAAAATCAGGAGGCAGGAGATCCGGGAGAGCTTGGCTGCGTGGATTCAGAACTGGCTTGCCCACAGAAGGCAGAGGGTGTTTGTAGATGGAACTTATTCTGCTTAGAGGTTGGCAACCAGTGGTGTTCCATAGGGATCTGTTTCAGAACCCTGCTCTTTACGATTTTTATAAATGATTTGAATGAGGAGTAGAAGGATGGGTTAGTTGGTGTTTTTGTGGTAATGTACAAGGTCATAGGTTACAATGGGATATTGACAGTACATAGACCTGGGCTGAGAAATGGCAGGTGCAGTTCAATCTGGCAAGTGTGAAGTGAGACAACTTTGAAGATTGAAATTGAAGGCAGAGTACTGGGCAAATGGCAGAATTCTTGCAGTGTAGAGGAACAGAGGCATCTTGGGGTCCAGGTCCATAGATCTTTTAAAGTTACTACGCAGTGTGAAAGGGTGGTTAGAGAGCATATGGTGTTCTGGCCTTCAAGAACTGCAAGATAATGTTGCAGCTCTATAAAAGTCTGGTTAGACCACACTTGCAATATCGTGTTCAGTTCTGGTCACCTCTTTGTCGGAAATGCGTGAAAGAAGAGATTTACCAGGGTCAGAGGGCGTGTCTTCTGAGGATAGGTTAAGTGAGTTAAGGCTGTTCTCTTGGAGTGAAGGAGATTGAGAGGTGACTTAATAGAGGTGTACAAAGTGATCAGAGGCATAAACAGAGTGGACAACCAGAGACTTTTTGACAGGATGGAAATAGTTAATATGAGAAGACATGATGTTATGGAAATTGGAGAGAGGTTAAGGGGAGAAGAGGGAAAACGTCCATAAGATGGTGAGACATAGGAACAGAATTAGGCCATTCACCCATAGACAGCTCCGCCGTTCATTATGGCTGACTGATTATCTCTCTCAGTTCCATTCTCCCCGTAATGTTGGATGCCTTGTCTAATCAAGAATATATCAACCTCTGCTTTAAGTATAGACAATGACTTGACCTCCCAAGCTGTCTGTGGCAATGAATTCCACAGATTAACTACCCCACTAAAGAAATTCACCTTCATCTCTATTCTAAATAAACTTCCCTCTATTCTGAGGCTTTTTTTACCTACTGGTTCTAGACTCACGCACTGTAGAAACATCTTCTCCCTACATCCACTCTATCCAGACCTTTCAATATTTGATCGTTTTCAATGAGGTCCGCCCTCATTCTTCCAAACTCTAGCAAGTGCAGGCTCAAAGCCATCAAATGCTCCACATTTGTTAACCCTTTAGTTCACAGAATCATTCTCGTGAATTTCCTCTGGATCATTTCCAAGGCCAGTACATCTTTTCTAAGATAAATGGTCCAAAACTGCTCACAATACTCCAAGTGTGGTCTGACCAATGCCTTATGAAGTCTCAGCATCACGTCCTTGCCCTTATATTCTAGTCCTCTCAAAATTAATATGAACATTGCATTTGCCTTCCTTTCCACCATCTCAACCTGCAAGTTAGCCTTTAGGGAATCCTGCACAAGGACACCCAAGTCCCTTTGCAAGTTGGATCTCCTTGTTTAGAAAATAGCTCATGCCTTTATTCCTTCTACCAAGGTGCATGACCATACACTTCCTGACACTAGTTTCCATCTCCCACTTCTTTGCTGATTATACCATTAGTCCTGCAGACTTCCTGCTCCCTCAACACTACCTACCCCTCCACCTATATTAATATCATCTGCAAATCTGGCCACAAAGCAATCAATTCTGTCATCCAAATCATTGACATATAATGTGAAATGAAGCTGCCCCAACACCAACTCCTGCAGAACACCACTAGTCACTAATAACCAACCAGAAAAGGCCCCGTTTATTCCCACTCTTCTCCTCCTACCATTCAGTCAATTCTCTATCTATGCTAGTAATACCATGGCCTCGGACCTTGTTAAACTTCCTTATGTGTGGCACTTTGTTCATGTCCTTCTGAAAATACAAGAAAACAACATCCATTGACTCTCCTTTGTCTATCCTACCTGTTTTTTACTCAAAGAATTCCAACAGATTTGTGAGACAAGATTTTCCCTTAAGGAAACCATGCCTATTTTGGCCTCCAAGCACCCCAAAATCTCATCCTTAATAATAGACTCCATCATCTTCCCAACCACTGAAGCAAAGCTAATTGGCCTATACTTTCTTTTCTTCAGCCTGCCCCCCTTCTTAAAGAGCGGAGTGACATTTGCAATTTCCCAGTTCTCCAGAACTATTCCACAACATAGTGATTCTTAATCATTAGATCATTACTAATACCGCCACAATCTCTTCAGTCCAGTCCATCTGTCTGGGCGACTTCTTCACATTAAGACCTTTCAGCTTCCCAAGCACTCTCTCCTGAGGACTAGCAACTACATACACTTTTGCCCCTGCCCCCAGTAACTTCTGGGTTACTGCTAGTATTGTCTGTGTGAAGACTGACACAAAATACTAGTTAGATTCATCCGCCATTTCTTTGCCCCAATTACTACGCCTGCAGCATAATTTTCCAGCAGTCAGATATCCACTCTTATCACTCTTTTATACTTTCTACTTTTGAAAAAACTTTGGCATCTTCTTTTATATTATTGGTAGCTTACCTTTATATGTCTGTCATGGTCCGGATCGGGGTCCCTTTAAATTTAGCTTGTGTATGTTACGATCCGGACCGTTGATTCCCTGTTTTCCCGTGTCCCTCGACTTTGGTGATTAGAAGCAATTAACACTCAGCTGAACCGGTAGTTTATAGTCTCCGGCTTTCAGCCGTTCGGTGAGGGAGCATCTGCAAAGTCATCTAACGTACGGTGTGCCGATGTCATCTGGCCGGAGCAAGCCTAGTCTCTGCCGAAGCGAGTGCCGGTAATTCGCCTCTCCTCACCGGAGCAACCCAGTCCAGTTACCTCGCCAAAGTGAGCCTGCAAAGTTTCCTCATCAAGGTGGGTCCGTCAGTTAACCCGCCGGAGAGAATCAAGAGTCGCTGTCTACTGTTCCCGGGCTGAGTCGAGAGCTTGCCACTACCCAGAGGTTCCAAGTACCACGTCCTGGCTCCGGCGGCATCCAAGTACCACGTCCACGTCCTGGCTCCAGCGACGTTCAAGTACCATGTCAAGTCCTGGTCCTGGCAGCTTCCAGTTCTGAGTCTAGTCTTGGCCCTGGCGGTCTGTGATTCCTGTCCTATCCCCTTGTCTGAATCCCTTCTCTGTCCCTCTCACCTCTAGCCCTCGTCTGCAGCCCCGCCTGCACTTTGGTCTAGTTCCATCACCGGAGCTAGATAGGTACTGTCTGGTGTTAATTCCTGTTGGTCTTGTCTTTTCTTGTCCTCGCCTCCGTGGGGTAAGTCAGGCCGTCTTGCCGTTGCCCCACGAAGGGTCATGAGTCCCGGCCGTATATCCTGTACCCAAGGAGGGGTCCCGGCTCTCTGTTCTGTGTGTGAGTCCTGGCCCTATGTCCTGTACCCAAGGAGGGGTCCCAGCTCTGTGTTCTGTGTATGTGTCCATGGTTCCATGTACCTGCTCCCCGAGACTGAGGCTCTGTTTTCCATGTTCCTCCTCTCCCTAGCCCATGTCATGTCCATGCCTGGTTCTGGGGTCCGAGCCCGAGGCAAGACCCAGGTACTGGGTCCTTGCCCAGTCTCTGGCTCAGAGTTCATACCCTAGCCTCTTCATGTCTCCTCTGGTTCTGGGAGCCGATTCCGAGCCCAAGCCCAGACCCCTGGTCCCAGCCTAGTCGTAGTCCTGAGTCCTTGTCCAGTTCGCTACTCCTGCTCCTGCCTTCGAACAATAAACTACATCTAAGTAACCTCACAAGATGTGTTTTGCATTTGGGTCCACCCTTGCTCCCAATGCCCCGCCCCCCCCCCCGCCATTGTGACAATGTCATCTTTTCTCTCCTTACGGCTTTTTTTGTTTCCATCCGTTTTTTAAAAGCTTCCAAATCCTCTAACTTCCCACAAATTTTTGCTGTTTGTATGTCCTTTCTTTCACCTTTATGCTGACTCTGACTTCCCTTGTCAGCCACAATTGCCTCGTCTTCCCTTTCGAATACTTCTTTGTCATTGAGATGTATCTATTCAGCTCCTTCCGAATTACTCCCAGAAACTCCATCCATTACTGTTCTGCTGTCATCCTTGCTAGCATTCCCTTCCAATCAACTTTGGTCAGTTCTTTTCTCCTGCCTCTGTAACTCTCTTTACTCCACTGTAGTACTGATACATCTAACTTTCTATTCCACCCCTCTCAAACTGCAGGCTGAATTTGATCATATTTTCATCATTGGCTTCTAAGTGCTCCTTTACCTTAAGCTCTCTAAAATGGAAGATCATCTTCCTTATATAGAACATATGGACAGGTACAGCACAGTACAGCAACAACATATAGAATAGTACTTGTTCCATAATGTTAGAGGTAAGTTTTTCACACAGAGAGTGTGAGTGCTTGAAGTACCCTGCCAGGGATTGTGGCAGAGGCAGATAAATAAGGGGCATTTAAGAAACTCTTAGATTGACACAGAAAATGGAAAGCTATTTAGGAGGGAAGGGATAGATTGATCTTAGAGTAGCTTATAGTGTTAGCACAGTATCATGGGCAGAAGGGTCTGTACTGTGCCGTGATGTTCTATGTTCCAATTCTGACCTGGAACCCAGCCTGAGGAAATCCAATTTTAGCTTTTAGAAAACAATTAGGCAAAGGCTTGTAAGGAAGGAAAGGAGCTGAGAACAAGGTCCACACACAATTTAGTGAATGAAGTATGCTTTAATGGGCTGAATGGCTTCTTTCTGTACTGTGATTTGCTAAGATTTCAGCTTTGGTTCAGAGATGGACATGAACTGAAGACAGTGGAAACTGTGAGAGTAACTACGCTCGATATCAGGATGACAGTCAAGTTTAGCTATGTCAGCAAGAGCCTTAAAAGCTTAGATCAATGCAGAAAAAAGAGAACCTGAAGGCATTACTTGACACCATGTCTTAGATGTCTGAACTCTCCACAGCTTTAAGATTTTCCTATAGGAACAATGTCTTCAGATCACCTTTTTGCATCTGCTTTATCAAATACTTTCCCTCTGTCAGCAGAGAAGTAGAGGTATTCACCAATATCATCAATCTTTGGTTCTACTCTCAATACCTTTGAATGTGAAGTACAGGAGTGGGAAGGTGCGGTGACATTACAAAAGTGTATAAAATCATGAGGGTGAGAGACAAGGGTCTTGAAGTCTAAAACCAAAGGGGTAAGGTTTAAGGTGATTGGAGAAGGATTTATTAGGGACTTGAGGAAATTTTTCACACAGAGGATAGAGGTTGTCAAAGGAGGTAGTAGAGCAGGCACAATTACATGTTTAAAAGATATTGGATGGTAAAGATTTATAGGGATGTGGGCCAAACACAGACAAATGGAACTAGCTCAGATAGTCATCTTGGCCACTATGAGCAAGTTGGGACAAAGAGCCTGTTTCTGTTCTGCAAGTCGCTGAATAAATATTGCCAATCTATGCAGGGACAGGGCATATTTGGGTTTTGGTTGACAAAGGTCAGATAATATGGATAGCATTTGAATTCCGAGCAATAAAAGCACATTAGCGTCTCTCCCCTTCGCCAGTTCAAAATTTATGAGGTGCACAGAGAGGGTATGAGCAAGAAGGCTTTTTCCGATGAGATTGGGTGAGACTAGAACTAGAGCCTATAGGTTAAGGGTGAAAGGTGAAATGTTTAAGGGGAACATGAGGGGGATCTTCTTCACTCCAAGGGTGTTGAGAGTGTGGAAGGAGCTACCAGCAGAAATAGTGGATGTGAGTTTGATTTCAATATTTAAGAGAATATTGGATAGGTACAAGTATGGGAGAGGTATGGAGGGCCATGGTCAGGGTGCTGGCTGATGAGACTAGGCAGATTAACAGTTTACCACAAACTAGATGGGCCAAAGGGTCTGTGTCTGTGTTGTAGTGTTCTATGACTCGATTTCAGAGCCCAGCCTTTCCCATATGTTTTCCAAGGCAGCGATATTAACTCTATTGTTTCAGTAGTGAAGCACAGGCCCTTTATTCCATGAAGTGCACAAAGTGCTTTCTCAATGCCTCTCCCACTAGCACATGGACTTTCCCTGTAGGACTACAGACTTCATAGTCCTCACGATCAGTGCTGTCATGTTGGCCTCAACTGCCCGTGTATGTAAGAACATAAGAAATTAAGAATGCAAGAAGGCCACTTTGTTCCTCAAACTGACCCTACCATTCAGGATGATCATGGATTATTTGCCCCAGGCCACAATTCCTCTCACAGACACTCAATTCCTTGATCTTTAAAAGAAGTTATTTACCTCCCTTTTAAACATCCCCAATGTTTTAGCCATCTCTGCCACCGGTACACTATGCCTGCAGTATCCATCTGCTATAGAAGACTCTTACCTGAGCCCAGCGGGCTCCCCTCACACACAGTGCCCAGCTTGTGCCCCTTGGCATTAGAAGAACTAGGGAAGAAACTTCATGGGACATCATTACCTCACTCTGCCTCTGCCCCCCGGATGACAACCGTTCTGCCTGTGACTGCAAGATCAGGTCAGACACTGTGTTAAAATGTTAGCAGTGTTTTCAGCATCAACGCATAAAACAGCAGCCTGTATCAGGGTGCAGCACACTTGCCTGATCGAAACGAACAGGTTTAATAAAGGATGGTATCCCACTCTCAGAACCACGTGGGAATAACTGAGCATTGCAAAGTCTGTATCCAGTGAAGAAATGGAATGAAATGTCCTTTATTACATCAAAGCCCGGCTTCCTACGCAGGACAGAGTGCTAAACTAGCAATGGTTCCCGCCCTGAGCATCGAGATATTACTGTACTGAGCTGTACATTGAGCGAGCTGCTTCTTACTAATGAGACCATGGAAGAGCAATGAAACTGCAGCTGGTAGGAGCTTATTGGACACAAACTTTACTCAAAACATTCACAAACTTTAACACAGACACTTGAATAATCCACATTTAATGAAGTGACCCAGGAATCCATTTTGTTTGTCTGTTTGGCAAATGTGGTCATTGATTATCATTGTCACCTCTGGCCCAATGCCAAACAGTATAGAGGACACTTCTGTAATCACAAGAGTGTCCACACACAATTAATCACAAAACTATTAATAAAGTACCATAGCTTTTGGATTTATTGGTTTCTCACATGGTGTAAGTAACCTTCTGAATTCAGTCTAACTCACCCTTTTTCTCCCAGTATGTGGTTACATTATATTCCCCTTACAATGCATTTCCAAACCCACCACATCGAGAATAAGGGAGTTTCTGATCAGTTGGTGTTTTAATTCCAACCAAAGTAATTCATCATGGTTCAGGTAAGTGCTTGTTGCATCCTCTTGTATGTTTGACCAGGAACAGCCTGCCCCAGTTCAGGTGTATTGAGACACATTTTATATGGTCACTGATTTATCACTGCTCAACTTGTGGAAAATCCGGAAATCAGGAAAGCTAAATAAATTACCTTCAGGCGGCTAAATAAATTACCCACATGAGAAGGGAAGATTCCCCTGCATCCAGATGTTTCACAGATAGTGGAGCAAATTCTGAAACAGGATCAGTTTGGCAGCTTTGGAAAATTGCGGAGATCTCAGCAGAAACAGAGGTCACTGAGCCTGAGATGCCAGTGCCAAACTTTGGAAAGGGAGACCTGTGCTCCCACCATTCCTGTCTATGATTCTGCTCACATAACAGTTGAAATCGCCAACAATGCTGATCCCAAAAAGAATCGAGATTGAAAGGGGTAGTGGCTGTGCCAACACCAAATTTATATGGCTTCTGCAAGCATGCTAATTCTTCAGCACCTAAATCCCGAGTTCTACAGTGAGTGGTGAGTGGAATATCCTACTGTTACACTGGGGGGTGTATCGGAATGTTACAGTGAGGGGAGTATCCTATTGTTACAGTGGGGGGGATTTTGGCGTGTTACAATGAGGGGTGTATCACAGCATAACAGTTAGGAGTGTATTGAATGTTACAGGGAGGATTGTATCAGAGTGTTACGGGGAAGATTGGATCAGAGTGTTACAGCGAGGGTTGTATCGGAGTGTTACAGGGAGGGTTGTATCGGAGTGTTACAGGGAGGATTGTATTGGAGTGTTACAGGGAGGGTTGTATCAGAGTGTTACAGGGAGGATTGTATCAGAGTGTTACAGGGAGGTTTTTATCAGAGTGTTACAGGGAGGATTGGATCAGAGTGTTACAGGGAGGATTGTATCAGAGTGTTACAGAGAGGGTTGTATCAGAGTGTTCTTTCTTTTTCAATATTTTTATTGATTTCTTATGTAAAAATACAGAGTACAGTACGATATATAATATATATCGATTACAATATATTGGAATCACAAATATAGTCTAATTACCCCATATCCAAATACATTAAATTTAAACATAATATTGAAAAGAGTTAATTTGATTATACAAAAAAAATCTGAACCCACTACCAGAAAAAAAAACTGCTGTTTGGTTAAAAACAAGAAAAGGAAAAAATCCTTATCATATAGTAAAACATATTATTAGTCAACATCTGTGCTGAATAGCAAATCAAAGATTTTTGAAAATTATTCAGAAAAGGTCCCCACGGTGTTAATAAATCTTGTCTAGGTTCAGAAATTGAACAGAGAACCTTCTCTAAATTTAAGCAAGACATAACATCATGTAACCAGTGAGTATGACGAGGCAGAGTGGCATCCTTCCATTTAAGCAACAATGCCCTCCTGGCTATAAGAGAAATAAAGGCCAAAATGTGCAAATCATGTGTCTCCAAAATAATATCACTTTCTTCAACAATACCAAATAAGGCAAAGGATTAGGTTTAGCTGCCGCTGCTACTGTGTGATCGAGAATCTCCGGAGGGGAAGGCCCCAAATCCTTGGCTTTGCCTATTGCCTGTTGCCGGGGCTGGGGTCGAAGCGTTTGGCAGAGATGGTGCTCGGTGCTCAGTGTCGGAGGGCTGGCCAGAGGCTCGAAGATTTCGGACAGATTCAGAGTTGGCTGTGGTCGGGTGCTTCCAGGGTGCTGCATCGGCAAGTTTGCAGCGCTGGAGGTTCATGGCAGGGAGAGTTTTTCTTCCTTCTACCATCTGTGTGAGATGATGGGACTTTCGAGAGACTTTGAGACTCTTTTTTACCGTGCCATGGTCTGTCCTTTATCAAATTACGGTATTGCTTTGCACTGTTGTAGCTATATGTTATAATTATGTGGTTTTAGTCAGTTTTTTTAGTCTTGGTTTGTCTTGTGTTTCTGTGATATCATTCTGGAGGAACATTGTATCTTTTCTTAATGCATGCATCACTAAATGGCAATAAAAGAGGACTGCATGTCCTCATAATCTTAAAAAAAATTACTTTAAAAAGCACCAAAAAAGTTTGGAATACTTCCTTCCAATATTTTTCAGGACTCGGACAAGTCCAAAACATGAATTAGTGAAGCTTCTCCATTGTTACATCTATCACAATAGGGAGATACATCCCAATAAAAATGAGACAGCTTATCTTTAGTCATTTGGGCCCTATGAAAAAATTTAAATTGTAGAAGGGAATGACGGGCACATAACGATGAGGTGTTAACCAATTAAAAAATTTCATTCCAAGTATCCTCAGAAATTGAAATCTGTAAATCTTGTTCCCAGAGATTTTTAATTTTGTCTAAAAGAATATTTCTCATTCCCAACAACATACCATAAATATTAGATATAGATCCATTATGGAAGGGTTTCAAATTAAAAATTGCATGGAGTAAATTCTTATCTGGACCTTCAGGAAATGTACGTACTTGAGAACGCAACAAGTCTCTAATTTGCAAATATCAAAAGAAGTGGGTAGGCTATACTTAGCTGACAGTTGTTCAAATGAAGAGAGATTATCTCCAACAAACAAATCCTGATACCCAATTTAATACCCGATCTATTCCACTCTTTAAAAGCTACTCAGACACAGAAGGTTTAAAAAAATAGTTAGAAAAAATGGGACTTGAAAGTGAAAAACCCATTAAACCAAAATGTTTTCTAAATTGTACCCAAATCCTCAAGAAGTGTTTAACTGGGTGGGGGGGGGGCGTCACGTGATGACGTGAGATTGAGACGTGTAAATCCAGCTCTCCCGTAAAAAATCAGCAAAGTACCGTTTAAACAAAGTAAAGTTAATAAATACTTTCTGAAAATTACTTATAAACTTCGTAAGACTACTCTACGATATGCCTTGTAAACCACAACAGAAGAAGTTTGTTGTTGTGAAGTCGCCGCGAGATGGGAAGGAAAAAGGGCCTACTGCAGCGATGGAGCCTCGGATTCAGGTTGGATCTCCTTCAGAGGAGACGCATTTTATCTCTGGCGTAGAAGAACAAGGAGCAATGGCGGCGGTAGCGGTCTCTCGGAAGAAGATGCCGGAATTGCGCATGCGCAAAGAAGTACACAACTTAAACTACAAGAACCGATGGCCGCTGCAACTGAAAGCGACTCAGAGTCAGAATTGGAATTCGCAGAGAATACAGATGAAGAGGAGGAAGAACTGGAAGAGACTGGAAGTAAAGGAGACAACGGAGACATAAGAGAGGCTTTATTGCAATTAACGGCTGAACTAAGAAAATTAAGAACAGAGCTTAGAGATGTGAAGATGTGCTGTGATAAAGCTATGAAAAGACAGGATAAAATGGATAAGAAACTTCAGAAGATGGAAAGAACAATGGAGCATATTAACGATAGAGTGGAAAAAACAGAAAATGATGTACTTGTCTGGAATACGGAAAGAAATCAACTCTTGGAGAAAGTAGACGTGTTGAAAAATTTTAGTAGACGTAATAATATTAAAATTGTTGGTCTTAAAGAAGGTATAGAGGGAGATAATCCAATAGAATTTTTTCAAAGGTGGATCCCGAAAACCTTGCAAATGAAAGAGGAAGACCGATCAATTGAAATTGAGTGGGTACATAGAGCTCTAAGACCAAAACCACAAGATGACCAATATCCACGATCAATTTTAATACAATTCTTAAGATTTCAAGACAAAGAAAGGATTCTACAGATGGCTGCCCAAGCTGCCAAGAAGAGAAAAGGGCCACTGATGATAGAAGGGAAGAAAATTGTTTTCTACCCTGACATAAGTTATGAACTTTTGAAGAGAAGGAAGAAATTTAATCCAGTGAAAAAAGCCCTCTGGGATCACGGTTATCAATTTATATTGCGTTATCCTGCAACCTTGAAGATTTTCTTGCCTGGTGGAGAAAAAAGATTTTTTGACGATTACCGGAAAGTGGAGGAGTTTGTACAAGGTGACTAGTGGGGTACCGCAAGGCTCAGTGCTGGGACCCCAGTTGTTTACAATATATATTAATGACTTGGATGAGGGAATTAAATGCAGCATCTCCAAGTTTGCGGATGACACGAAGCTGGGTGGCAGTGTTAGCAGTGAGGAGGATGCTAAGAGGATGCAGGGTGACTTGGATAGGTTGGGTGAGTGGGCAAACTCATGGCAGATGCAATTTAATGTGGATAAATGTGAAGTTATCCACTTTGGTGGCAAAAATAGGAAAACAGATTATTATCTGAATGGTGGCCGATTAGGAAAAGGGGAGGTGCAACGAGACCTGGGTGTCATTATACACCAGTCATTGAAAGTGGGCATGCAGGTACAGCAGGCGGTGAAAAAGGCGAACGGTATGCTGGCATTTATAGCGAGAGGATTCGAGTACAGGAGCAGGGAGGTACTACTGCAGTTGTACAAGGCCTTGGTGAGACCACACCTGGAGTATTGTGTGCAGTTTTGGTCCCCTAATCTGAGGAAAGACATCTTTGCCATAGAGGGAGTACAAAGAAGGTTCACCAGATTGATTCCTGGGATGGCAGGTCTTTGATATGAAGAAAGACTGGATGAACTGGGCTTGTACTCGTTGGAATTTAGAAGATTGAGGGGGGATCTGATTGAAACGTATAAGATCCTAAAAGGATTGGACAGGCTAGATGCGGGAAGATTGTTCCCGATGTTGGGGAGGTCTAGAACGAGGGGTCACAGTTTGAGGATAGAGGGGAAGCCTTTTAGGACCGAGGTTAGGAAAAACTTCTTCACACAGAGAGTGGTGAATCTGTGGAATTCTCTGCCACAGCAAACTGTTGAGGCCAGTTCATTAGCTATGTTTAAAAGGAAGTTAGATATGGCCCTTGTGGCTACAGGGGTCAGGGGGTATGGAGGGAAGGCTGGGTTCTGAGTTGGATGATCAGCCATGATCATAATAAATGGCGGTGCAGGCTCGAAGGGCCGAATGGCCTACTCCTGCACCTATTTTCTATGTTTCTATGTTTAATCCCATGGAGCACGTGCAAACCTTCCAATATTCAGGCGGTTTTTTTTTCTTCTTTTTTTTTCTCTTTAGGTAGGAGTATATATCGGGGGGGGGAGAGTTAAGGGGAAGGGGGAGGGTAGATAATATTTTCTCATGTATTTACTTTGAAAACTCAATAAAAATTATATATAAAAAAAGAAGTGTTTAAATATAGAATTATCAGTTAAATTACTTAAAGATAAAGGAATTGAGGATCCAAGAAGAGAAATGATAGAAAATTTATTAACAGAATTAGCTTCTAAAGAAACCCAGACCGGACAGTCCTCTCGATTAACATAATATAACCAAAACGTAAGATTCTGTGTATTGACCGCCCAGTAATAAAACCTAAAATTGGGTAAGGCTAAACCTCCATTCTTTTTAGCTTTTTGAAGATGAACTTTATTTAATTGAGAAATTTTATTTTCCATATATAAGAAGATATGATAGAATCCAGAGGATCAAAAAAGGATTTAGGAATTAAAACAGGTACGGCCTGAAATACATATAAAAATTTAGGCAAAATATTCATTTTAATAGAATTAATTCAGCCAATCAACGATAAAGAGAGGGGTGACCAATTTGATAGTGCCTCTTAACATGGACGTGAAGAAGCATGGAGGAACATCTGGAGAAACTTCTGAAATGCCTGCTTGATCGAGAATCTCCGGAGGAAAAGGCCCCAAATCCTCGGCTTTGCCTATTGCCTGTTGCTGGGGCCGGAGTCAAAGCGCTCGGCAAAGATGGTGCTCGGTGCTCGGTGTCAGAGGGCTGGTCGGAAGCTTGACGTTTTTGGATGGACTCAGAGTCGGACTGTGGTCAAGAGCTTCCAGGGTGCTACATCAGCAAATTTACGGTGCTGGAAGCTTATGGCAGGGAGAGTTTCTCCCTTCAACTGTCTGCGTGAGATGATGGGACTTTAAAAAGACTTTGAGACCTTTGCCATTGTCACTGTCATTGGCCTTATCCGAGACGGTGATGAGTCTGCATACAGACAGGTGGTGGAATGGCTGGCCCTCTGGTGTGGTCAGAACAATCTGGAGCTAAATACACTCAAGACTGTGGAGATGACAGTGGACTTCAGGAGGAGCCCCCTAATACTCCCCCCACTCACTATACGCAACAGTATTGTGTCTGCTGTGGAGACCTTCAGGTTTCTGGGTGTCACAATCTCCCAGGACCTGAAGTGGACACCCAACGCAGACACTCTTATCAAAAAGGCTCAGCAGAGGTTGTATTTCCTATGTCAACTCGGGAAGTACAATCTGCCTCAGGAGCTGCTGATTCAATTCTATTCAGGAATAATCCAGTCTGTTCTCTGTTCATCCATCACTGTCTGGTTTGGATCAGCTACCAAACAAGACAAGAATAGACTCCAAAGAACCGTCAGGGCTGCAGAAAGGATTATTGGTGTGAAGCTGCCCTTGATCCAGGACTTAGACTCTATGCATCTAGAGTCAGGAAGCGAGCAAGCAGCATCATTGTAGACCCATCACACCCTGGACGTCACCTGTTCCAACTCCTTCCTTCTGGTAGGCGCTTTAGATCACTGTATGCCAGGGCAAATAGGCAGAAGAACAGTTTCTTTCCGTATGCCATCAGTCTTATGATCACCTGAATTTTAATCTATTATAAACCAAGTCCACCTGTACATACATTGGTATACCTCATTTTATAGAGTTCATGGTTATTTGCGCTACAGGTTTCCCCCGCCATCCAAAGATAGAACATTCCTATGAAACGGTTCGTAAGCCGGGATGTCGTAAAGCGAAGAAGCAATTACCATTTATTTATATGGGAAAAATTTGTGAGCATTCACAGACCCAAAATTAACCTACCAAATCATGCCAAGTAACACATAAAACCTAAAATAACAGTAACATATAGTAAAAGCAGGAATAATATGATAAATACACAGCCTATATAAAGTAAAAATACTTCTCTACAACGATTGCCTGCACAGATCTCCGTAGCGAAAATCTCACACAAGCGCTGTTGGCAGAAACACGGCGCAAGTGCTCTCGGCAGAAAATCTCAGGCAAGCGCTGTGGGCAAAAACACTCTCTCCAGTAAGCTTTAAACTATGAAGTTGCCAAATCATACCAAATAACACGTAAAAATACACAGCCGATATAAAGTAGAAATAATGTATGTACAATGTAGTATCACTTACCGGAATTGGGACAGCGCTGAGCACACTGATGATGGTGTGTTAGGCTGAGTCATTGCAGGTTGGGTGGTGCAATGAACCCCACCCTCCAGGCAATGACCCGATACCGATCCGCGAAGCATGCAAGGGTACAGCGGTAATCGGGACGTACCCAGCATATCTTTAAGAAAAAAGCCGAAATAAACATGCTAATTAATTAGGTCCCACCCGGCATGTAATTAATTAGCATGTTTATTTCAGCTTTTTTCTTAAAGATGTGCTGTGTGCCTCCCGGCTACCGCTGCGTTCTCCGCGGATCGGTATCTGCCGGGGCCCAGGTGTTGGGGTGGTGGGACACTGGGGTGTCATCTAATCATCGATCAGGGCAGGCAGCTCATCTTCTCCTATGACTGCCCGCCTCGATGTCGAAGGTTGAGGTTCGTCGTCTGCTGTGCCTGATGTGGAAGGCTTGCTTGACTGCTTAGCCTTGCGCATTTTTCTATCATACAGTTGTTTGTAAGCACTCAAATCATCCTGCAAATATGCCCTAAACTGACGTACCCTTTCAAAATTAAAGTTGTACTTTATCATTGCAGCAAAAATCTCACGCAGGTGCTTCACGTTCAGTTCCTGGATGACTTTACCTTCAGTCCGTTTGCAACTGTATTCGGTTTCGATTGTTATCCTTTCCTCTTGCAATTGCATGAGCTCTTCATCTATCAGTTCTTGGTCATGGGATGCCAAAACCTCTTCAACATCATCTTCGTCAACTTCCACAAGCCAAACTCACTTTGTCCTTAATTCATTCATCATGATCGAAACGCTTAATTATGTCTAGTTTTACGCTAAGTGTAACACCCTTACGAGTTCTTCTATCGCACGCTGTTTTTTTTTGTGCGCTGCCTTTTTTTGTAAGAGTGAAAACACCTTCTGTTAGTGAAAACAGGGAACTAATGTAGGATTTTCATAACAGTGAGGTTTCGTAAAGCGAACGTTCGAAAAGCGGGGGTCACCTGTATTGTTTTGTTTGTTTTTTGATTCTGTATAGCAAGAGCTCAGGGAAACCGTCATCAAATTCCCTGTATGTGTCCACGTACTTGGCAATAATAAAGGATTCTGATTCTGATTTTTTTTTACCGTGCCCGCGGTCTGTTTCTTCTTCAAATTACGGTATTGCTTTGCACTGTTGTAACTATATGTTATAATGATGTGGTTTTTGTCTGGTTTTTTGCAGGGGTATGGGAACCAGAGTGCCAGAGCTGACAGTGTGGCTGGGGTGAAAATAAATGATGTTAAAAGTTCAAGCAAATCAGCAAATAGAAAGGTTGTGAATGGTGGTAAAAATCTTCTGAGGTGTATATATTTCAATGCTAGGAGTATTGCAGGGAAGGCGGATGAGTTGAGGACGTGGATTAACACGTGGAATTATGACATTATAGCAATTAGTGAAACTTGGCTACGGGAGGGGCAGGACTGGCAGTTTAATATTCCAGGGTTCCGATGTTTCAGATGTGATCGAGGCAGAGGAATGAAAGGTGGGGGAGTAGCATTGCTTGTTAGGGAAAATGTTACAGCAGTGCTCAGGCAGGACAGATTAGAGGGCTTGTCTACTGAGTCCTTATGGGTGGAGCTGAGAAACAGGAAAGGTATGGCCACATTAGTGGGATTGTATTACAGACCACCCAATAGTCAACGAGAATTGGAAGAGCAAATCTGCAGAGAGATAGCAGGCAACTGCAGGAAACATAAAGTTGTGGTGGTAGGGGATTTTAATTTTCCATATATTGATTGGGACTCCCATACCGTTAGGGGTCTTTATGGTTTAGAGTTTGTAAAATGTGTCCAGGAAAGTTTTCTAAATCAATATATAGAGGGACCAACTAGAGGGGATGCAATATTGGATCTCCTGTTAGGAAACGAGTTAGGACAAGTGACGGAAGTCTGTGTAGGGGAGCACTTTGGTTCCAGTGATCATAACACCATTAGTTTCAACTTGATCATGGACAAGGATAGATCTGGTTCTAGGGTTGAGGTTCTGAACTGAAAGAAGGCCAAATTTGAAGAAATGAGAAAGGATCTAAAAAGTGTGGATTGGGACAGGTTGTTCTCTGGCGAGGATGTGATCGGTAGGTGGGAAGCCTTCAAAGGAGAAATTTTGAGAGTGCAGAGTTTGTATGTTCCTGTCAAGATTAAAGGCAAAGTGAATAGGAATTAGGGACCTTGGTTCTCCAGGGATATTGCAACTCTGATAAAGAAGAAGTGAGAGTTGTATGACATGTATAGGAAACAGAGAGTAAAATAGGTGCTTGAGGAGTATAAGAAGTGCAAGAAAATACTTAAGAAAGAAATCAGGAGGGCTAAAAGAAGACATGAAGTTGCCTTGGCAGTCAAAGTGAAGGATAATCCAAAGAGCTTTTACAGGTATATTAAGAGCAAAAGGATTGTAAGGGATAAAATTGGTCCTCTTGAAGATCAGAGTGGTCAGCTATGTGCGGAACCAAAGGAAATGGGGGAGATCTTAGATAGGTTTTTTGCATCTGTATTTACTAAGGAAACTGCCATGAAGTCTATGGAATTAAGGGAATCAAGTAGTGAGATCATGGAAACTGTACAGATTGAAAAGGAGGAGGTGCTTGCTGTCTCGAGGAAAATTAAAGTGGATAAATCCCCAGGACCTGACAGGGTGTTCCCTCGGACCTCAAAGGAGACTAGTGTTGAAATTGCAGGGGCCCTGGCAGAAATATTTAAAATGTCGCTGTCTACAGGTGAGGTGCCGAAGGATTGGAGAGTGGCTCATGTTGTTCCGTTGTTTAAAAAAGGATCGAAAAGTAATCCGGGAAATTACAGGCTGGTAAGTTTAACGTCGGTAGTAGGTAAGTTATTGGAGGGAGTACTAAGAGACAAAATCTACAAGCATTTGGATAGACAGGGATTTATTAGGGAGAGTCAACATGGCTTTGTGCATGGTAGGTCATGTTTGAGAAATCTATTGGAGTTTTTCGAGGAGGTTACCAGGAAAGTGGATGAAGGGAAGGCAGTGGATATTGTCTACATGGACTTCAGTAAGGCCTTTGACAAGGTCCCGCATGGGAGGTTAGTTAGGAAAATTCAGTCGCTAGGTATACATGGAGAGGTGGTAAATTGGAATAGACATTGGCTCAATGGAAGAAGTGGTAGTAGAGAATTGCTTCTCTGGGTGGAGGCCTGTGACTAGTGGTGTGCCACAGGGATCAGTGTTGGGTCCATTGTTATTTGTCATCTATATCAATGATCTGGATGATAATGTGGTAAATTGGATCAGCAAATTTGCTGATGATACAAAGATTAGAGGAGTAGTAGACAGATTTTCAGAGAAAGGTTTTCAGAGTCTGCAGAGGGACTTGGACCAGCTGGAAAAATGGGCTGAAAAATGGCAGATGGAGTTTGATACAGACAAGTGTGAAGTATTGCACATTGGAAGGACAAACCAAGGTAGAACATACAGGGTTAATGGTAAGGCACTGAGGAGTGCAGTAGAACAGAGGGATCTGGGAATACAGATGCAAAATTCCCTAAAAGTGGCATCACAGGTAGATAGGGTCGTAAAGAGAGCTTTTGGTACATTGGCCTTTATTAATCAAAGTATTGAGTATAAGAGCTGGAATGTTATGATGAGGTTGTATAAGGCATTGGTGAGGCCGAATCTGGAGTATTGTGTTCAGTTTTGGTCACCAAATTACAGGAAGGATATAAATAAGGTTGAAAGAGTGCAGAGAAGGTTTACAAGGATGTTGCCGGGACTTGAGAAACTCAGTTACAGAGAAAGGTTGAATAGGTTAGGACTTTATTCCCTGGAGCGTAGAAGAATGAGGGGAGATTTGATAGAGGTATATAAAATTATGATGGGTATAGATAGAGTGAATGCAAGCAGGCTTTTTCCACTGAGGCAAGGGGAGAAAGAAACCAGAGGACATGGGTTAAAGGTGAGGGGGGAAAAGTTTAAAGGGAACATTAAAGGAGGGGCTTCTTCACACAGAGAGTGGTGGGAGTATGGAATGAGCTGCCAGATGAGGTAGTAAATGTGGGTTCTTTTTTAACATTTAAGAATAAATTGGACAGATACATGGATGGGAGGTGTATGGAGAGATATGTTCCGTGTGCAGGTCAGTGGGACTAGGCAGAAAATGGTTCGGCACAGCCAAGAAGGGTCAAAAGGCCTGTTTCTGTGCTGTAGTTTCTATGGTTTCTATTTTTTTTTGAGTCTTGGTTTGTTTTGTGTTTCTGATATGTCATTCTGGAGGAACAAATTGTATCATTTCTTAATGCATGCATTACTAAATGACAATAAAAGAGGACTGCGTGTCCTCATAATCTAATCTAATCTAATTCAGAAGTGTAAAATTTTTCTTTAAAAGGAATTTATAATTCCTAGTAATTGTTACGCCCAAATAAGTAACTTGATCTCTTACAATTTTAAAAGGAAGGTTGGTATTAACTAATACCAAATTATTCAAAGGAAAAATTTCATTCTTATGAAAGTTAAGTTTATATCTTGAAAACTAACGAAAGCAGGAGAATAAAGAAAGTACGGAAGGTAAAGAAGACTCCACATTAGAAATGTAAAGCAAAAGGTCATCAGCATAAAGTGAAATTTTGTGGGTAATACCCCTCCTTAAAATACCAGTGATATCATTAGATTCCTAGAAAGCAATAGCTAAAGGTTCTAAGACCAAATCAAAAAGCAAAGGACTCAAAGGGCAACCTTGTCTAGTTCCATGTTGAAGTTTAAATGGTTTAGAATTCTCAGAGTTAGTAAGAACCTTAGCGGACGGAGATAAATAAAGTAGTTTAATACATTGAATAAAATTGGGCCCAAAGGTAAATTTTTCTAAAGTTTTAAATAAATAATTCCATTCAACCCGATCAAAGGCTTCTCAGCATCGAAGGATATCACACATTCCGATATCGCTTTAGAAGGAGAATAAATAACATTCAATAAACAACGAATATTAAAGTGGAAGTATCAATTTTTGATAAATCCAGTCTGATCATCAAAAATAATAAATGGCAAAACATTTTCAATCTTATGAGCCAGAAGTTTAGATAAAATTTTAGTATCAACACTAAGTAAGGAAATTGGTCTATAAGAAGAACATTCAGTTGAATCCTTATTCTTTTTAAGAATAAGCGAAATAGAGGCTTCATAAAAAGATTGCGGCAGCCTACCTAATTTAAAAGAGTCCAAAAGGACTGAATATAAGTGAGGTATAAGCAAAGAGGAAAAAGCCTTATAAAACTCTCCAGAAAATCCATCAGCACCCAGAGTCTTCCCCAAGTGCAAAGAGTGAACAACCTCGGCAATTTCCTCATAAGAAATGGGTTGATCCAGCAATTTTCAATCATCATAAGAAAGTGTAGGAATGTTTAATCGATCTAAGAAATTATCCATTACAGTATTATCTTTAGGAGAATCAAAACTATAAAGTTTAGAATAGAATTCTCTAAAAGTATCGTTTATTTCTAAATGATCAAGTGTTTTATCACCATTAGCTTTACAAATTTCTTTAATTTGGCATTTAACTATAAAGGTCTTTCATTGGTTAGCCAATAGATTACTCATTTTATCTCTATGAACATAAAACTGACTTTTAACTTTTAAAAGTTAAGTTTCAATCGGATAAGTTAAAAACAGATCGTATTTAGTTTTAATTTCAACACGTCTTTTATATAAAACAGGATCTGGAGCCAAAGCATATTTTTGGTCTAATTGTTTCAACTGATTGGTTAATTCAATTCTCTCCTTATTAGTTTTTTTTCTTAACTCTTGGGGTAAAAGAAATAATTTGTCCTCTAATATAAGCCTTAAAAAATCCCATAAAATAAGACCAGAAGTCTCTTCTAGCATATTCTCTTCAAAAAAAAGAGTAATTTCTCTTTCCAAAAATTTGAAAAAATCTTTATCAGATAACAAAGTTGGATTAAAACACCAGAATCTGTTTATTTGGAAGACACCTGGAAGATTTAAATATAAAAACACAGGAGCATGATCTGAAGCAGCAATTTCTTTATATTCACAGGATTGAACCAATGGAATCAATTGACTATCAACAAAAAATAATCAATCCTGGAAAACATATGATGAACATGAGAGAAAAATAAGTACTCTTTATCTGTTGGATACAAAAAGCACCAAACATCAACAATAACACATTTCATTATAAAAGATTGGATAAAGGAGGCAGATCTACTAAAAGTCAAACATTTGAAAGATGAGCGATCTAAAACAGCATCTAAACAACAGTTGAAGTCTCCTCCTAAAACCAGAGAATATAGACTTAAATCTGGTAAAAGTGTTCAAAAAAACCTGGATCATCTATATTCCGGGTATACAAATTAACAAAAACCATTAATTTCCCTGACACTATAACAAAACACCCCTTGGTATCAGACATTACATTATGTTGAACGAAAGGAACTGAATTGCCTATAACAATTGAAACTCCTCTGGCCTTAGCCTGAAAGGAGGAATGAAAAATTAAGCCCTTCCAACGTCTGAAAAGACATAAATGATCACATTTACGAACATGTGTTTCTTGTAAAAAGATAATTGAGACATTCAATTTCTTAATATAAATAAATACCTTATTACGTTTCACAGGAGGGTTTAATCCTTTCACATTAAAACTAAGTAAGTTAATAGTGTGGTCCATTTTAAATATTGTTTAAAAGATCAGATAGAATAAAAACTGCTGGAATATATATTAAATCCAAACAATGAGCTTTAAGATAAAGAAACCAAGCAACAAGTGAAGCTAAGAGAACCAAACAGCTGATAGAAAAGAAAAAACCCACCCCTCACCCCCCCCACCCAAAGAAAGAAAGTCAACCAAAGGGCAGTTGACAGCTAACCCTACCAACATTACCCTCCCAAAACAATCTACTGGCTGAGCTCCAAAAAAATTTTCATGGCTAACTGCATTCCAACAAGACACAACAAAAAACAGAGCAAAATTAAACTTATTTAAAAAAACCTCATGAAAAAACATAGTATAAAATATTAAAAAGAACTAAGAAAATTTGGAACATATTATCTTGGAAAGTATTAACTCAATGAGAATTTACTGATATTAAATCCTTAATTTTCTAAGCAAAGAAATAAAAGTACAAAAAATTGGATATGAAGGTATACCAAAATTTAAAAAAACAGTTGTTCATAAAAGAAAGTAATGAACAGTTAGACCACTGATTCTAAATAAAAAGGATCCATCAGGCAGATGCAGCATAGATTTATGTAGGGATTTATTGAACAGTTAAACTTCTGATACTGATTCAGAAATTTAAAAATCCTGCACCTCTTGAGTCGAACGGAACCATTTCTGAGAGCCATTTTTCAAAATGATTCTAAGACGAAGGTGGTAATGAAGAAAGGGTTTAAAACCTTTATTATACAATTTCGACATAACCTTTTTAAACTTGAAGTGTTCATTCAACACCTCGGGTGAAAAATCCTCCACAATTCTGATCTTCTGGTCTTCATAATCAATCATACCTTTCTGATGAGGTTCATAAATTAAAAGTTCCTTTGTTTTAAAATCGTGAAGACAAATTATCACTGAACGGGGTCATACTCCTGGAGGAGGTCTTGGTACTGGTGATCTATGAGCTCGGTCTATTTTAGGTGAAGATTTTTAAATATTGGGAAATAAGTTAGCCAAAAGGTTTGCAAAAAATCCCGAATTCTGATTGCCTTCCATTAACACTTCAAAACCTAGAATTCGTAAATTATTTCTTCTACTTCTATTTTCTAAGTCGATAATCTTCAGTCGTACTTTGTCATTAACATTTGACTGTTTATCACAGATCTTTTCCAGGTCATCAATCTTCGCATCCAACATCATCAAAGTGTCTTTATTCTCTTTTATTTGTTTATTGTGTTCACTTTAAGTATTTTGAATAGAATCCAATTTTACATTGATTCATTTAAATTCAGCGCCGAGTTGCCGGAATTTCTGCTGGAACTTCTCTGAAAGTTCATTTTTATGCTTCTGAAGAGTCCCCATAATAGATTCCAAAGTTATAGGAGGGTCCTCTTCTATTTTAGTAGCTTTAGCACCCCTTATCGTGAAACAATATTGCATTTAAAAGTAAGTTTTCAAAACAGGTTCGAAACAGTAAATTAAGTAGAGTAGGAGCAACTATAAAAATGCTACTTCCCCATCGACAGCCAGTAGGGTTGTATCAGAGTCTTACAGGCAGGATTGTATCGGACTGTTACAGGTAGGGTTGTATCAGAGTGTTACAAGGACGGTTGTATCAGAGTGATACAGGGAGGATTGTATCAGAGTGTTACAGGGAGTGTTGTATCAGTGTTACAGGGAGGATTGCATCAGAGTGTTACAGGGAAGGTTGTATCAGAGTGTTACAGTACAGTGCTGTGAGATTTCTCATCTGCACTTTCATTTCATCCACTGAAGGATCCTGCTTGTCATTGCCCTCACTGAGTTTCATTTCTTCTGCTCCTGCAAACAATGTTCCCCATCTCCTTTCCAAGAGCCATACCAGCAGCAGTTTCCTCACATTGGACTGGAAACATAATGGACCAGATCTGTATTACTGAGCCCTGGTGCAGTGTCGTTATCAACTCTCACCCTTGTACACAGGGTCCTTACCCAGCCCCATGGACTGAGTTGTAACGTGCAGTCCAGTTCTGCTCCCAGTATCTTGACAACTTACAGAGCTTATAGTAGAGTTCTGCTAGTTCATTTTCGCATTTAATAATCATTAAAATTTAACAATTATTAAAACATTTTTTCAGATATAAATAATCTCAAACTGCCCAAAACATATGAAAGGGAATTTTCTTCGCATCCCTACATTTCTGCATGTAGATCTCATTGATAGATAAGACTAGAAGATCATAAGACATAGGAGAAGAATTAGGCCATTTAACCCATTGAGTATGCTACACCATTTGATCTTGGCTGATTTATTTTTTCCCTCTCAAGCACATCCTCCTGCCATCTCCACATTTACTTTGACAGCTAACTAATTATGTACCTATCAGCCTCCATTTTTAAATATATCCAATGACTTGGCCTCAACAGCTGCCTGTGGCAATGAAATTCCACAGATTCACCATCCTGTAGCTAAGGAAGTTCCCCTTATTCCCTGCTCCAAAGGGACGTCCTTTTATTTTGAGGTATATCCATGGGTCCTCAATTCTCCCACTATTGAAAACACCCTCTCCACATCCACACTAGACCTTTCAATATTCGATAGGTTTCAATGAGATTCCCCCCTCATTCTTCTAAATTCCAGTGAGTACAGGCCCAGTGTCGTCAAATACTATTAATACATTAACCCTTTCATTCCCAGGATCATTCTCATAAATCTCCTCTGGATACTCTCCAATGCCAGCATATTATTTCTTAGATAAAGGGCCCAAAACTACTCAGGATGCTCCAAGTATCGTCTGACTAATGCCTTCTAAAGCCTCAGCGTTACATCCTTGCTTTTGTATTCTAGCTCTATCAAAATGATTGCCATCAGTGCATTTCCCTTCCTTAATATTATCTCAACCACCGAGTTAACCTTTGAGGAATCCTGCACTGGGACTCCTAAGCCCTTTTGCACCTCAAATTTCTGAATTCACTCCCCATTTAGAAAATAATTTATGTCTTTATTTCTTCTAACAGAGTGCATGCCTGTGCAATTTCCTACAGCTGATTCTATCTACGAGTTCTTTGCCCATTCTTCTTATTTGTCCGTCCTTCTGCACTCTTCCTGCTTCCTCAACACCACCTTCTCCCCTACCTATCTTTGTATCATCTGCAAACCTGGCTAAAAAGTCATCAGTTCCATCACCCAGATCATTAATACATAAATAAAATATAGCAAACCTAATACCGACCCCTTGCAGAACACCACTAGTCACCAGCAGCCAACCAAAAAAGGCCCCTTTTATTCTCACTCTTTGCCACCTGCCAGTCAGCCAATCTTTTCTCCATGCTAGTTTCAGTGCAGATTGAAAATAACACCTCCTCCTCACTGACAATCAACACTGGTGCACCTCAAGGATGCTGGCTTAGCCCACTACTCTACTCTCTCTGCGCCCACAGCTGTATCTCTAGGCACAGCTCAAATGCCACCTACAGGTTTGTCAATGACACAACTATTGTTGGGAGAATTTCAGATAGTAGTGAGGAAGCGTACAGGAGTGAGTAGATCCGCTGATTGAGTGGTGTCACAACAAGAACCTTACACTCAATGGCCGAAACAGCAGGGAGGGAAGTGACTGTGTGCTTCAGGAAGAGGAAGCACACACCAGTCCTCATCGGGGGATCAGCAGTAGAAAGGCTGAGCAGTTTCACGATCCTGGGTGTCAATATTACTGACGATCTAGCCTGAAGTCAACATATTGATGCAATTACAAAGAACGCAAGGCAGCAGCTGTATTTCATCAGGAGTTGGAGGAGGTTTGGTTTGACACCAAAGACTCACGAAAATTTCTACAGATGTCTCGTGGAGACCACTTTATCTGGTTGCATCATCGTCTGTTATTAAGGGGAGACTGCACATAATTGGAAAAAGCTTCAGTAAGTTGTAAACTCAGCCAGCTCCATCATGGGCACCAGCCTCCACAGCATCGAGGGATCTTCAAAGGGCAATGCCTCAAAAAGGCAACATCTGTCATTGCCGACCCCCATCATCCAGGACATGCCCTCATCTCATCAAGGAGGATGTACAGGAGCCTGAAGACACATACTCAATATTTTAGCAACAGCTTCTTCCCTCCTGCCATTAGATTTCTGAATGAACAATGAACCCATGCATAGTACCTCAATATTTTTTCTGTTTGTTGTTTGCATTTTGCACTGCTTGTTTAATTTAATTTTTAAACAAATCTCTTATTGTAATGTATATTTTAATATGTTTTGCAATGCACTTCAACCACAAAATAACACATTTCATGACCTGACTCTGATTCTTAACTTGTTAAGAAGCCTCATGTGTGGCCCCTTGTCAAAGGCCTTCTGAAAATCCAAGTAAACAATATCCACTGACTCTCTTTTGTCTATACTGCCTGTTATTTCTTCAAAGAATTCCAACAGATTTGTCAGGCAAGATTTTCCCTTTTGGAAACCATGCTGACTACGGCCTATTTTATCATGTGCCTTCAAGTACCCTGAAACCCCATCCTTAACAATTGACTCCAACATCTTCCCAACCACTGAGGTTGGACTAAACTGACCTATAATTTTCTTTCTTCTGCCTCTCTCCCTTTTTGAAGAATAGAGTGACATTTGCAATTTTCCAGTCCTCTGGAACCATTGCAGAATCTAGTGATTCTCGAAGGAATATTACTAATGCCTCCACAATCAATATCTATGGGGTTTAGACCATAAGCTAAAGAATTAGGTCATTTGACTGCTCTGCCATTTCATCATAACTCATCTATTTCCCTCTTAACCCCCATTCTGCTGCCGTCTCCCCGTAATCTTTCATGCCCTGACTAACCAAGAACCTATCAACCTAAATACACCCAGTGACCTGATCTCCACACCAGCCTGTGCCAATGAATTCCACAGATTCTCCACCTTCTGGCTAAAGAAATTCCTCCTCTTCTCTGTTCTAAATGGATATCCCTCTATTTTGTGGCTGTGCCCTCTGCTCCTAGACCCCCCTAACAAAGGGAACATCCTCTTTACATCTAATCTATCCAATAGGTTTTGATGAGTTTCCCTCCATTCTTCTAAATTCCAGGAAGTACAGTTCCAGAGCTTTCAATTGCAGCTGATCTGATAACCCTTTCATTCTTGGAATCATTCTCGTGAACCTCCTCTAAACTCTCTCCAATGTTAGCACATTCTTTCTTAAATTAGGAGCCCACAACTGTTCACAATACTCCAAGTAAGGCCTTAACAGTGCCTTATACAACCTTGGCATTACATCCTTGCTTTTATATTCTTGTCTTCTTAAAATGAATACCAACATTGCATTCGCCTTCCTCACCACCGACCCAACCTACTAATGAACCTTTAGGGAATCCTGCATGAGGACTCCCAAATCACTCTGCTCCTCACATTTTTTGACTTTTCTCCCCATTTTGAAAATGGTCTATGCTTTTCTTCCTTCTATTAAAGTGCATATATGTACAGATACAGACACCGTATTCCATCTGCCACTTCTACTCCATCTCCCAATCTGTCTAAATCCTTCTGCAGCCTCTCTATTTCCTCAAAATGATTTTCCCTCCATCTACCTTCGTATCTTTTGCAAACTTTGCAACAAAGCTATCACTTCCATGATGCATACATTGAAAAATAACCAGTCCCAACCCAGACCACTAGCTACCAGCAGCCAATCAGAAAAGGATCTCTATATTTCCACTCTTTATCTCCTATCAATCAGCCAATGCTCTATCCATGCTATAACCAGTTCTCCCCAGTGCCTTCTCTCTCTATCTCCCCGCAAACACAAGCCCAAGACCAACCTTACTGTCCCTCACCAAGAAAACTTCTCACTAATTGGAGGGCACACATTCCTCATCATCCCTTCTTCAACTATAACTCATATAGCAGAAGAGCAGCTCATACAGAGCTGCTAAATGAAATACCCTCAACATAACAGTAAAGATGTGAAGCAGGGCATTACACTAGCATCTTTCCTGTAATACCTTGGGCTCTTATCTTTTTTAGCATTCTCATATGGGCACCTTGTCAAAGGGCTTCTGAAAATCCAAGGACACAACATCCTTTGTCTATCCTATCTGTTATTTCTTCAAAGAACTTCATCAGGTTTGTAAGGCAAGATTTCCCCTTAAGAAACCATGCTGACTTCGGCCTATTTTATCATGTGCCCCCAAGTACCCCAAAACCACAGCCTTAGTGATGGGCTCCAACAGCTTCCCAATAGAGGCATTTCTCCATTGTACTGCTGAGAAATGCCAGCAGAAGATGTTCAATGTGAAGTCCATTGATAGAAAGGTGGGTTTGCTCTTCCATTTGGATCGGCAAATACCAGCTCTCTGTACTCGAAAATGGCTGCACAGGAGTTTGGGACTCACTGCAGATAAGTGTGTCATTATTTATGTAGATAATAAAGGACTTCAGTTTCCAGTGTGCAATGCGGGTCATTCAAGCAGAACCAGTAGGAGGTTGGAGAACTGGAAGCATGCACTAAAGTGTGGAAATAGAACCCATGACCGTCTCTTGTTAATACATGTGTTAGCGATTGAAAACCCATACAAAGTTTGTCCTTTATCACAAACAAACTTAACATGGTGTCAGAAGTTGGTGTGAGGTCTAAATGCGAAGCCTAAATGAACATCGAGAGTGACTAAAAAAGAAATGCCAAAGTACGACTGAGAGAATATGCCGGCTAGGGAGCACGCTGTCTTAAGGTTCACCAAGAAACTGAAGTGAGAGCCTAAAAATCCCCTCAATGGATAAACCTAAATCCTTCTGCACCTGTGCAGTTTACTAGCAATCTAGCTGTTTATTGGAAATGCTTCAAACAGCGATTCAATATATACTTAGTGGCAAATAGAGCCAGAGGGGCATGTGAAGAATTGAAAGTGTCTATCTTTCAACACGTAACTGGCGAGGCTGCTTCAGACATCTACAACAGTTTTCAAATTGATGAGGCAGTCATTAAATTGGACACTCTGATGGTAACGTTTGAGGAGTATTTTGTCCCAAGTTGAAAGATTTAAATTCTTTTCCTATGAACAACAGCAAGGTGTTGGCTTTGACCAATGCTTAGATAAGCTTCACACACTGAGTAAGTCCTGTAAGTTTGGAGACATGAGAGACTCACTAGTCAGAGACAAAATAGTTTGCAGAATCCTAGATAATGTGCTCAGAGAAAGATTGCTCCAAGGAAAAATATTAAGATTTTAAAAATGCTGTGAATATGTGAAGGGCAGCGAAGACAAGCTAAGGAGCAGCAGAGAACAGAAACAACAGCACATGCTGCGAAAACAGAGGGACAGAGCACAAGGCATTTCCTAATGCAACAACCTAGCAAAGATGTAGGTTCAAACGTTAAATGCAGCAAATGTGGAGGTGGACGCATCCCAAAGACGTGTCCTGCTTATGGAGAGTCCTGCAATAATTGTGGGAAGAGGAATCATTTCACGAAGTGCTGCAAAGCTGGGGCTAGTAGGAGAAAGGTGCACACAGTTGCTGAGGAAATGGAGGATTCTCTACAGACTGCTGGTGCTGGTAAGACAGAATGGATTGTTCTAGAGACTAGTGAATCTAGTGAATGAGCCAGTAATTCCTTTCAAGCTTGACAAGGTAACCCATAGATGACCACAAGGCACTCAAAGTAAAGAGCAAGATTTCCCCAGTGAAGTTAAAAGTGACAGGCTATACTGGAGAGAACATACCAGTAAAAGAAAGCCTTGTAGAGACCTTCAAACACAAGGGGAAGCATGTAAAGGCACAGCTACTGACTGTAGATACATGAGTACAGCCAATAATAAGTCTGACTGCAGACAAAAGACTCAACCTGGTGAAAAGAGTTTTCATTAGTGGCTTCACAGACCAAAGGCGACCAGGCAACACTCAATAACAAGTACACAGATGTCTTTGAGGGGCTCGATTCTTACCCAATGTAACTTGGGAAACTCATAATAACATCCATGAGAGATCCAGAGAGGTTATGCAAGAGAAGAACAAGAACCCTATCTTCCATAGATACAGTATCTGTACCAGCTACACCAGCATGCCAGTGCTGAACAGAGTGATCATGATGAAGAAGTCACCAGTATTGCTTCCACATCATACAGTTGTGGTTCAAAATCAGATTAAAGACTGAACTTCAAAAATATCTTCACAATCCTCACCGAAGTTGAAGAAGAAAAATTTAAAGGAACATGAGGAGACCACACAGGCACAAAGGTCAGAACAATAGCAACAGTTCAACACAAAGCAACAAGGGGAGCTGCTATCTATGAAATGCAGCCAACAGAAAAAGTTCTGTCAATTGAGAGAGAATCAGTTGGACTTGTACAAAGACTTACTGATCACATGGATGTAGCTGAGGACTCAGTTATGAGGTATGTGGAGTGAATAATGGCCACACAGCAAGAACAGGAATAAAGATTGAACACAGCAAGTGAAAGCAAGACATCTGTGGACACAAAGCGCAAAACAAAAAGGATTATTAAGCCACCACAGAGATGGACAGAGAGAAGCTGAATGAGTAGGGTACTGTATTTGCTCATTACAATTGAATTTAATATAAATATCTTAATTAGAAAGTATTATTGTTTTTGCAGGTTTTTGGGGACATAGTATTGTGTTTGTTTTCTTTAAAGGAGGATGATGCATTATTAAAAACGCAGACACGAGGAAATCTGCAGATGCTGGAATTTCAAGCAACACACATAAAACTGCTGGTGAATGCAGCAGGCCAGGCAGCATCTTCAGGAAGAGGTACAGTCGACGTTTCGGGCCGAGATCTGACGAAGGGTCTTGGCCCAAAACGTCGACTGTACCTCTTCCTAGAGATGCTGCCTGATCTGCTGCGTTCACCAGCAACTTTTATGTGTGTTGCTGGTGCATTATTATGTATGTCCCTAACAAAAAAACCTCAGTTCCCGGTGTGCAATGTGGGTGGTTCAGGCGGAACCGGAAGGACCTTGGAGAACTGGGAGCATGCGCTAAAGTATGGAACTAAAAAACATGACTGTGTCTTGTTAGTACATGTATTAGCATTTGGAAACCTACACAAAGTTTGTCTTTTTATCAGGAACAAACATAACAATAAGTAGCTGATCAAACCTGCCAGTGAGAACAAGAAGAACCAGTCAGCAATTTCTTCAGCATACACATCAAAGATCCCTGATTCCCTAAACAAAGACTGCAATCTTCCCCATACTTGCAAGGGTCATTAAATTCCCCAAATGCAGCTACCCTATTTTTTTGTTACAGGTTTTGGAATTTGGCCACAAAGTTAATCTGTAAAAAATGATAGTTGGCACCAGTCTGCAGGGGTGTCATGCAAGCATGCAAGGGGTATTGCCAGGTGGACCCAAAGAACAGGGAAGGGGATGCTGGGGGAGATTCTGGGAGGAAGTTGTTAATCTAATGACATAAAATGCACCTTTTTTGCAAAAGATTTTAGACAGAGTGAAGAGTCACTTACATTATGGAAACGGAAATTCATTTTGTTTGTATTTATTTTTTGTATTTTTGCCACACATTTATTTCTCTTTTTTAACTCATCACATGTAGGAAATCTCTTTCCTTTATGGCATCCTATCTGACAAATGATGCTTATGAAATTCTATTCTGATGTGGTGTCTCCAACAAAAGTGAGATTTCTGACAGGAAAAAGAAGACTTGCTGGAATAGCTAAAGTTACACAGGAAAAATCAAAGCAATATCAATAAATTGCCTGGAATACATCATGGTTTCTAAAAAGCATTTAATTTTGCTTTGCCTCTCAATCATAAAGAAATGTCTGAGACAGGCATTCCATCAGATTGCCAGCTTTCATCAAGAATTTGAATAGTGTGAGACAGTGTTCTGTAAACAAAATAAAATATAATTAATATGTTCATTATGAAAAATAGCTTTATTGCAAACCTGAACAATTTAACATTCACTTTATACAGGGCTTCAAAATGCTAGTTAGTCCGTCTAACCAGTATGTAACTAATTACCCTCTGGCTTCCAACAAAAATAAATAAAGAAATGTATACTTCAAGAGACTTTGCTTTTAATTTTAAAAAATCCTTTCGGATCTTTGCCTGGTGCATTTTATCACCAAGGCTGCAATAGTTGTCCAGATCTGAAACATATTTCACTATCCTTGCAGGTCTTGTGACTTTTCATGAATCAAAAACATACTATTCAACTGGGATTTGCAGCAGTGTAAAAATAGTCTATTATTTAATCCTCCAGCTTGAAAGCTCTTGACATTAGTCAGATTTAGTTTAACCTTTTATTCAAGTGCTGAAGGAATCTGGGCAGAAACTTCTAATTTTTCTGAAGGACGTTCGTGGGCCACATTACCATGCCCTTAAGAAGCCAAATGGAATCAGGCATTTTTTTGGATGCCTTGGTGCCAAATTTGTGTTCTATTCCTGTATTGGGCTGTCTGTCCTCAGTGAAGTCAACTTGTTGCTTTGCTGAGGGTTTTCTGGCACTGATGTGTCAAGTTCAGTTTATTGTCACGATCACAAACACAATGAGGTACAGGTACAATGAAAAACTTGCTTACAGCAGCATTAGAGGAAAGTAGGTTCAGGTATCACATAAAACATAAATAATGTATAAATTATACAAGATAGTGAAGGGAAAAAAGAGCTGTGCAAAGCAAGATATCAATGCAAAAGCATTTACAGAGATATGTTCATAGCCATGCAAGAGGTGGCCCATTGTGTTCTGTTTCTGAGGTATCCTTTTATAGAGCAACAGAGGATAACTAAAAAGGCAATACAGGGAGAAAAGATGAGATACGAAGGCAAGCTAGCCAAGGAATATAGAGGATAGTAAAAGCTTCTTTAGGTATATGAAGAGGAAAAAATTAGTAAAGACCAAAGTTGGGCCCTTGAAGACAGAAACGGGTGAATTTTTTTATGGGGAACAAGGAAATGGCAGACGAGATGAACAGGTACTTTGGATCTGTCTTCACTAGGGAAGACACAAACAATCTCCCTGATGTAATAGCGGCCAGAGAACCTAGGGTAAAGGAGAAACTGAAAGAGATTCACATTAGGCAGAAAATAGTGTTGGATAGACTGATGGGACTAAATGCTGATAAATCCCCAGGGCACGATGGTCTGCATCCCAGGGTACTTAACGAGGTGGCTCCAGAAATCGTAGACGCATTGGTAATTATTTTCCAATGTTCTATAGATTCAGGATCAGTTCCTGAGGACTGAAGGGTAGCTAATGTTATCCCACTTTTTAAGAAAGGAGGGAGAGAGAAAACAGGGAATTATAGACCAGTTAGCCTGACATCAGTGGTGGGGAAGATGTTGGAGTCAATTATAAAGGCACATGTTCCCGATGTTGGGGGAGTCCAGAGCTAAAGGCCACAATTTGAGAATAAGGGACAGGCCGTTTAGAACGGAGTTGAGGAAAAACTTTTTCACCCAGAGAGTTGTGGATCTGTGGAATGCTCTGCCTCAGAAGGCAGTGGAGGCCAATTCTCTGGATGTTTTCAAGAAAGAGTTAGATAGAGCTCTTAATGATAGTGAAGTGAAGGGATATGGGGAGAAGGCAGGAACGGGGTACTGATTGTGGATGATCAGCCATGATCACAGTGAATGGCGATGCTGGCTCGAAGGGCTGAATGGCCTACCCCTGCACCTATTGTCTATTGTATATTGTCTGTTGTAGGATTAGGGTTGTGCAGGTCAGTTTGAGAATCTAATTATTGTAGAAAAGTAGCTGTTCCCCAACCGCTGTGGGACTTCATGCTTCTGTACTTCCTGCCTGAAGAAAAAGAGGCTAGATAATAGATACTGTCCTCTACAGTGTCGACTGTGGATGCTATCAGTGGTGGGGGCAGGCTATACCTGTAATGGACCAGGTTATGTCCACGATTAGCTGGGCTGAGCTCAAAATTCTCTGCAGCCCCTGGCGATCTTGTGCATTGGAATTGCTATAACAGGCCATGATGCCATCTATCCACGTAAAAGCCTCTTTGAAAAGTCAGAATTGTGCCTTGCCAGTTCATACTGCAGACTTATTTGCTTGTAGGAAAGGCATCCTCAGATGAATGCTATGTTGTAGTAAAGTCTCTCCTAGATTCTCATCCTAATCACTCAGACCAGGTCTGAATCCCAGTTCCAGTAGTTTCCTTGGCCCTGTGTCATCTGCCATCCTAAACCAGTGCAAAAGAATCTAAGCCCTGTACCACCGTCACGGCTGATGGGTTAATCATTAATGTACAGGAGTAATACCAGAGACAACCCAGATCCAACCTGCAACACTTACTCTGAATCTGTTTCCCTTTTCACTTACGTTTGGAACGATATCTGTCTCGTTGGCTTACAAAGAGAGACTTCCACTCTATCCCAGTGCATGCAAAAATAACAAACCAATTGAAAATTACCAATAAAGATTCCACTTCTCCTTCTGAACTAAAATGGCTGGCCTCTTTCAGGGAGGTCAACAAAGTGAAGTAAATGGTTTATTTTAAAAGAGTGAGATTTAGGTTGGGATTTTCCAGTCAGCGGGTATTCTGACGCTGACTGTAAACAATGTTCCCCTCCAAGGATTGTTCCATGGAATTCTGTGGACTGATCATCACTCCATGTACAACTGTGGCCTCACCAGAGGAGAACTTCTCCCATTTTCTGTTTTACCTTTGCTCTGTACTGCTTACAAAAGATTGAACCTGGTGAAAGTGGGAAAATATTCTGCCAGAATGTTAGCCTATGTGTTCCAGACACCACACCATATGATGCAAAGCCGTATGAGATCCATGTAAATCCGAACACTTATTTTAGCACACATGACTCAGTTGCGAATAGTAGAATTATTTGGAACTTGATGCAAACTTCAGGAAGCAAGTTACCAGAATTAAAGTCATTTCAGGAATAACAGTGTAGGGTTCAGATTATAAAACATGTGAAATGGTGAAAGAAATGGTTCTCAAGCTGTTTTAGTGAGAAGGGAGCTATTGATAAGCCTAATCTGACCCATTATGTTATGCAGTGGAGCTTTAGGACATGGACCCAGCAGCAGGAAAGCAGATGAATCTTTCTTCCAATAGCCTCTGAAATGCTGATGATGGTTAAATTTAGCCAAGCCTCTGATTCAGAGATTGAACACTTATAATACTTTTTGCAGTGAAGCGCATTGCCTAAGCTGCATTTCAATAAATTTGACTCAAGTAGAATACAATTACTTCTAAACAAGTGCCAATTTGGGTAATTTCCTCTCCAAGTGACAGTTCCCTTCTATGTAATTCTCTATTGTGTACTTCCCAATTTAGGCAGAGTGCGCAGATTCTGAAGTGTGGCACAGGATATCTGAAAAGGCTTAAAATTGGGCTTGTATAATTAGGTCATGAAGCTGAATATTCATGTGGCAATTGGCATAATTATGTATTTATTCACTGCAAAGTTAATCTATCATCGAGACTATGGAACCCAGACCATGGCAGAGTGACAAATATTTACAGGAAGAGCTCAGTGATGAGATGCTCTTCCCCAGGGCTTCTAAAGAGACTGTGGCTCCCTGCACCGAATACTTGGAGTTCAGAGTATCTCAGGGATCAATACTGGAATATTTTGGGAAATGCATAGACTCAGCGATTCACACACCCACACAATAATTGGCTCCAGAGCCTTGCCTGTGCTTTGGAGTCTCACAGTAAATGTGAAAATCAGTTTTATTTGCTTTATTACTAATTGTCATGTTTCCAATTTGGACATTCCTAATCTCCTAACTTCTCCATTCTCATTCCTTTGTAGGATTTGGGCTTTCTGGCAAGGGCAGCATTTATTGCCCATCCCTATTGTCCCTAAGGTCGGCAGGCAGTGAGATCGGTGCCTGGCTCGAGAATGGAGGCTCCCGAGTTCGATCCATTGACAGACCGCCCTCGTGCGCGCTCTCCAACTGCGCTAGGTTGATGTCGAGCTCGCAACTCAGCCTCGTAAAAGTAATACTGCGAAATGTCTGTGCAAGGAGTGGCGCCCCACACAGCCTTTCGAACTGCAGCTTGTGAGGCATGAAAATGCCCGACGTTGGCCTCTCAGGTCTGAGTCGACGTCGTTGTCATCATCGTCATCATTGTCCCTTTGACAATACTGTTGAGCACCTTTGTGAGTCACCACAGTCCACGTGCGCCCAATCTTTCACTAGGTTATTGTCAGCATCTGCCATTGTACCTCAGTACCAGATTTCACCTTTTTCAGTGTCAAACAAACTGCAGTATCACAGAATTGATCAAAAGAACACTCAAAGCTGCCCTTTGTGGTTTACACACAGATAGGAGCAGGAGGAGGGGACATGCTCAGAGTAGAGGAACCAGGCACAACTGAGCACTGCTGAAGACAATTAGCCACACAGCTGTCAAAGAAGGGCATCATTATTACAGGTACATCCACAAAGGTAGCCAGACAACAATGATACCATGACTACTGCTGGGGCAGTGGGGGGAACAAACTTACAGTACTTGCTTTGAGTACAAGAGGCAGATCGTCATGGCCGCAGTTGACCTATGTGTTTTTGTTTTTTAACACACTCCCTAAAAACATAATGTACCAACTTCTAAAAAGACGGTGTTGGGGGATGAGGTTACTCTGTGCTTGCCTGTGTAAAGTTAGGAGTGTGTATTAGTTAAGAGTCGATAACCAATTTGACAAAATTGCTATAATTATATTCCCAGAGCACATCTTGAGAGCAATCTTTTAATGCTTCAAGTAGTGTTTTTCTTTTAAAGTGCATCTGCAGGGCAATCTCTGAATTTGTACCTTACCTGCAATGTCTTTTGTTGCAGTCATGCCTTCTGAGATGGGCTCAAGGAGCTAACTGCTGAGATAAGATTCCTAACATCATGTCTTGTCTCACCAAGGTAGGAGCTTTGCAGCAAGTCTGTCGATTGGCTGAGATCAGCTTATTTGGCAAGTGCTGGCATTGTTTCCGGCAGGTCTGGGAGCCTGGAACCACAATGATATGGTTCAACCAAGTCACCTACAGTGTGTCTGTTACCGTGAATATTGTATGGAACAGGTCCTGCCATTTCCTCCGTAGAGGTAACCAGGCCAGACAGTATTGGCATCAAGAATTTCTGCAGTCTTCAGGCAGAGGAAGTGACAGTAACCAAACCTTCCTGAGAATGGACAGTAAAATTCAAAGGCAATCTACGTATGTCCCTGAGCAGGTCAAACCTCACACATACAACATCTATGATCTTCATGATTTGTCACACAGAGCTCTCATTGGTAAATAAACTTCAGTGTGTGAGCCCCATTAACTACAATGACATGAAGGGTCTTGACCTGAACATCAACTGTCCATTTCCCTCCATTGATGCTGCCTGACCCGCTGAACTCACCCAGCGATTGGTGTGTTACACTAACAGACGTGCTCACATACACATGCCTCACAGTCACAGTCCCCTCTCTCCCTGAACCAATTCTCCTATAGTTCCCTGCCACAAAACTGCTCTCTGACCTCCTCCTGCCCTTCCGCAGACGCCACTCTTCAGCTCTTTCATTGGTAACTATGCCTTCATTGTCTGCCACATTCCACCAACACATCTGAGTTCTGTTTCCTACATCTCTCTCTGCTCATGTTCCCAGATGGGCTCCATCCACACATTTGGGTCCCCTCTCAGCTATTCCCTGGATAGACAGTTCCAAATTGTAGGTCCATCAGTTTTTTAAAGAAATGTGTTATTTACTGCAATTGGAGAAAAACAAATCAAACTTCTCCATTATCTTGCCTGAGGTTCTCCACAATAGTTACAGCTTGCATGCAGTTTAACATGGCTCCATTAAGGCAGTTTCTCTCTGTCCACCTTTATGTCCTTCATAACTTTATCTGACCCCCTCACTTATCCTACGCTTGTTAGCCCACTCTTCATTATACTCAATGGATTAGTCTGCAGCAACAAACACAAAGTGCAAGAGGAACTCAACAAGTCAGGCAGCATCTATGGAGACGAATAAACAGTCGATGTAGTGGGCCGAGACCCTTCTCAGGACTTCCGGGTAATGGGTTATTCTGTATGTATATGAATGTCATTATCTCTCAGTGCTATCTGGCATCAGCCAAGACATCCACCACACAAACTGGTATTGGCATGATACGCAAGACAGAAAGTTGTCACAAGTGACTGATTATACAAAGCTTGCAGCAATATAATAAAGGTTCTGATCTGTTTCTGAAATTTGATTAAAAAAAGACATGCGAGAAAAGAAAAGACATTGGAGATTCATGCTAGCAAAATTAAGTTTTTTATTGCAAAGGGAAGATGCAAATGCATAAAACTAACTTTCCCTTTCCTTTACAAACCAGTGTTTTTATCAGAGCAGTAACTGTCAATATGTACAGACGTTTCCCTGTAGATTGTTTGCAATGCTGATCAGTACCAAAGCAATAAGTAAATTAAGAAACAGCCATGGTTATGATAGTGAATTGTGTCTAATCTGCAAATATATCAGTTTATTCTTTTTCAAAAAGGTGCAGTTTTTAGCCTACTAAATTTTACAGGGAGCCAACACCAGCTGGACAGAACTCCATACAATCCCATGCACAGGAAGATCGCATGAGCCCCAGAGAAATAAAACAGAAAGAACTTGGAATGTAAAATAATGAGAAAGTGTTGCTGTTTGAGGACAAGTGATTTTCGGTGATGAGTCACTTTGTTCAAACAATGGTGCTCATCACAGACTGAAATATTCAGCAACATGACCTTGTCTTTGAAATATTGAGTAATGTAGCCCAGAAGCAGGCCTTTTGGGTGAACAGATCTAGGACAACTAGATTACCTACCCAATCCCATTCTACTTGCCTGTGTTTGGGAAACATCCCTACAGACTCTTCCATAAGACCCTAAGTCAAAGGAGCAGAAGTCGGCCATTTGGACCATCGAGTCTGCTCTGCCATCTTATCATGAGCTGATCCATTCTCCCATTTAGTCCCACTCCCCCGCCTTTTCACCAGAACCTTTGATGCCCTGGCTACTCAGATACCTATCAATCTCTGCCTTAAATACACCCAATGACTTGCCCTCCACTGCTGCCCATGGCAACAAATTCCATAGGTTCACCACCCTCTGGCTAAAAAAATTTCTTCGCATTTCTGTTCTGAATGGGTGCCCTTCAATCCTTAAGTCATGCCCTCTCGTACTAGACTCCCCCATCATGGGAAACAACTTTGCCACATCCACTCTGTCCATGCCTTTCAACATTCGAAATGTTTCTATGAGGTCTCCCCTCATTCTTCGAAACTGCAAGGAATACAGTCCAAGAGCGGACAAATGTTCCTCATATGTTAACCCTCTCATTCCCGGAATCATTCTAGTGAATCGTCTGGGTACCCTCTCCAACGTCAGCACATCCTTTCCTAAATAAGGAGACCAAAACTGCCCACGGTACTCCAAGTGAGCTCTCACCAGCGCCTTATAGAGCCTCAACATCACATCCCTGCTCCTATACTCTATTCCTCTAGAAATGATTGCCAACATTGCATTCGCCTTCTTCACCACCGACTCAACCTGGAGGTTAACCTTAAAGGTATCCTGTACAAGGACTCCCAAGTCCCGTTGCATCTCAGAACTCTGAATGCTTTCCCCAGTTAAATAATAGTCTGCCCGTTTATTACTTCTGCCAAAGTGCATAACCACACACTTTCCAACATTGTACTTCATTTGCCACTTCTTTGTCCATTCTGCCAATCTATCCAAGTCTCTCTGCAGACTCTCCGTTTCCTCAGCACTACCGGCCCCTCCACCTATCTTCGTATCATCAGCAAACTTAGCCACAAAGCCAGCTATTGCATAATCCAAATCGTTGATGTAAAATGTAAAAAGAAGCGGCCCCAACACTGATCCCTGTGGAACATCACTGGTAACCGGCAGCCAACCAGAATAGGATCCCTTTATTCCCACTCTCTGTTTCCTGCCAATCAGCCAACGCTCTATCCACGTATGTAACTTTCCCGTAATTCCATGGGCTCTTATCTTGTTAAGTAGCCTCATGTGCAGCACCTTGTCAAAGGCCTTCCTGTCCATGTACCTGTCTAAATATGAATTGAATTTTGTTATTGTACCTACCTCAACCACTTCCTCTGGCAGCTCATTCCACATAATCAGGTTAATCTCCTCCCTCACTACTGCCCTCTCCTCATCTGCTGAACCCCTGACTCACCTGCTATCTCCACCTCATCTGCTGATCCCTTCCCTCACCTGCTGATCCCTTCCTGCTGGTCCCTCCTCACCTGCTGTCCTGTTCTCACATGCTGATCCCCTCCCTCACCTGCTGATTCCTGCCTCACCTGCTGGCTCCTCCTCACTTGCTGTCCTGTTCTCACCTGTTGAATCTTTGCCTCACCTGCTGATTCCTGCCTCACCTGCTGGCTCCTCCTCATCTGCTGTCCTGTTCTCACCTGCCGATCACTCCCTCACTTGCTGAATCCATGTTTCACCTGCTGGCCCTGACTCACCTGCTGATCCCCTGCCTCACCTACTTAATCCTTGCCTCACCTGCTGATCCCTGCCTCACCTGCTGGCCTCTCCTTACCTGCCTATCCCCACCTCACCTGCTGATCCTCTCCCTCACCTGCTGATCCCCCGCCTCACCTGCTGACCCCACCCCACCTGCTGATCCCGTGTTTCACCTGCTGGACCCCCCTAGCCTGCCGGCCCCACCTCACTTGATGATCCCTGTCTCACCTGCTGATTCCCGCCTCCACCTGCTGATCCATGCCTCACCTGCTGTTCTCCACCTCAGCTGCTGATCCTCTCCCTCACGCCTGATCCTCTCCCTCACCTGCTGATCTCCACCTCACCGCCTGATCTCCACCTCACCTGCTGATCCACTCCTTCACCTGCTGATCCTCTCCCTCACCTGCTGATCTCCACCTCACCTGCTGATCCTCTCCCTCACCTGCTGATCTCCACCTCACCTGCTGATCCCCCGCCTCACCTGCTGACCCCACCCCATCTGCTGATCCCGTGTTTCACCTGCTGGACCCCCCTCGCCTGCCGGCCCCACCTCACTTGATGATCCCTGTCTCACCTGCTGATTCCCGCCTCCACCTGCTGATCTCCACCTCACCTGCTGATCCTCTCCCTCATCTGCTAATCTCCACCTCACCGCCTGATCTCCACCTCACCTGCTGATCCACTCCTTCACCTGCTGATCTCCACTTCACCTGCTGATCCTCTCCATCACCTGCTGATCTCCACCTCACCTGCTGATCCACTCCTTCACCTGCTAATCTCCACCTCACCTGCTGATCCTCTCCCTCACCTGCTGATCTCCACCTCACCTGTTGATCCTCTGCCTCACCTGCTGATCTCCACCTCACCTGCTGTTCTCGGCCTCATTATGCTGTTATTTCTTTATTTAGAGGTACAGCATGGAACGGGTTCTTCCAGCACCACCAAGCAACAACCCAGTCCTATCTAGTTTAGCTTTGGACTGTGGGAGGAAGTAGTCAAACCCAAGAAAGCTCACACATTCCATGAGGAAGAATGAACTCTGATCTCTTAACGTCCAATTTGTCTGTCCTCTACTGGGGCACCATCATGCAGGAAATGCTGTGTGAATTCAGCAGGTCAGAGGAAAATGAAGAGTCACTGTTTGGGTTTGGACCCTTCAGAATCAGATTTATTATCACTGGCATATGTATAGAAATTTGTTAACTTAGCAGCAGTAGTTCAATGCAATACATAATATAGAAGAGAAAAATAAGTCAATTGCACTAAATATGTGTAAATTTAAAAATATTAAAATTAGTGCAAAATCAGAAGTAATATATACTAAAAAAAGAGTAGGGTAGTGCTTGTGCGTTCAAAGTCCATTTAGGAATTGGATGGCAGAGGGAAAGAAGCTGTTCCTGAATCGCTGAGTGTGTGCTTCAGGCTTCTGTACCTCCTGCCTGATGTTAACAGTGAGAAAAGGGCATGCCCTGGGTGCTGGAGGTCTTTAATAATGGACGCTGTCTTTCTGAGACACCGCTCCTTGGAAGATGTCCTAGGTACGTTGTAGGCTAGTACCCAAGGTGGAGCTGACTAGATTTACAACCCTCTGCAGATTCTTTCAGTCCTGTGCAGTAGCCCCTCCATACCAGACAATGATGCAGCCTGTCAGAATGCTCTCCACGACACATCTATAGAAGTTTCTGGGTGTTTTAGGTAACAAACCAAATCTCTTCAAACGTCTAATGAAATATAGCCACTGTCTTGCCTTCTTTTTAGCTGCACCGATATATTGAGACCAGGTTAGATCCTCAGAGATCTGAACACCCAGGAACTTGAAGCTGCTCACTCTCTCCACTCCTGACCCCTCTGTGAGGATTGGTTTGTGTTCCCTCATCTTACCCTTTCTGAAGCCTACAATCAGCTCAGTTCATCTTACTCACATTGAGTGCAGGATTTTTGCTGCAACACCATTCAGCTAGCTGGTGTATCTCACCCCTGCATGCCCTCTTGTCACTACCTGAAATTCTACCAACAATGGTTGTATTGTCAGCAAATTTGTCGATGGTATTTGAGCTATGCCTAACCACACAGTCATGTGTATATGGAGAGTAGAGCAGTGAGCTAAGCACACACCCCTGAGGTGCACCAGTGTTGACCGTCAACTAGGAAGATACATTACCACCAATCCACACAGATTGTGGTCTTCCGGTTAGGAAGTCAAGGATTCAATTGCAGAGAGAGGTACAGAGGCCCAGGTTCTATAGCTTATCGATCAGGACTGTGAGAATGATGGTGTTAAACGCTGAGCTATAGTACACAAACAGCATCCTGACATTGGTGTTTGTGTTGTCCAGATGATCTAAGGCCATGTGAAGAACCATTGAGATTTCAGCTGCCGTTGGCCTATTTTGATGTTAGGCAAATTGCGGTGGGTCCAGGTCCATCCTGAGACAGGTTTTGATTCTAGCCATGACCAACCCCTCAAAGCATCTCATCACCTTAGATGTGAGTGCTACTGGGTGATAGCCATTAAGGCAGCTCACACAAGTCTTCTTAAGCACTGGTATAACTGTTGCCTTTTTGAAACAAGTGGGAACTTCTGACTGTAGTAGTGAGGGGTTCAAACTGTCCTGGAATACTCCCACTTGGCGCAACTTTTCAGAGCCTTACCAGATACTCCATCAGGGCCTGCTGCCTTGCAAGGGTTCACCCTCTTGAAAGACAACCTGACATCACCTCCAAGACAGAGATCACTGGGTCACAAGGTACAACAGAGGTCTTCACAGCTGTAGCTATATTCTCCCTTTCAAAGTGGGCATAGAATGCGTTGAGCTTATTTGGTAGTAAAGCATCACCTCCCATTCATGCTGCGAGGTTTCACTTTGTAGGAAGTAATGTCCTGCAAACCCGGCCAGAGTTGACATGCATCTGATGTCACCCCCAACCTCGCTTGGAATTGTTTCTTCACTCTTGAAATAGCTCTCCGCAAGTCATACTTGGTTTTCTTGCACAGACCTGGGTCACCAGACTTAAATGCCACAGGTCTAGCTTCAGGAGATGACAAACCTCCTGGTTCATCCATGGCTATGAAACAACATGTAGGTTGACCACAGCAGTTGTGTTAGACAAAGGCTGCAGAATACTGTGATGGTGACTGTCTTGCTTTAAAAAGGTTTGTGCTTGCTTGTAGACTTGACTTGCCTCAGAGCTGAGGATGTGACAGTGATCCAGCCTGTTCTACACACTTGCTGAAACCCCACTGAAGGAACACGACTATAAGCACCTTCAAAGTTGCTGCCGATTAAAATGAAAGTGGTCACAAGGGTGTCAGGGTGACTAGATCCACGAGTAGAAACGCTGTCCTGCAATGATTCATTTCTTTGGGTAACTGCTTTATCGCTGACCTGAGATTTTTGACAATGGTTTGCAGCACCATATTATTAGCTCAAAATATACTGATCTCACAGACAAAAATAACCAATAAATGGTGTTACTTCCTGAGCAGTGCTCCATTTACCTCACTGCTACTGGATCAGATATTCAGCCAATAGCAACTTAATGAGGACAATTTGTTAAAGCCACACTGAACCTCCTTGCCTTCTGTGAAGGACTGGTCGCCACCCACCTTAACCCCTAAAACCCTCGCCCATCTGCACCCTTCTATATCATTATGCTCACAGAGTCAGCGATATCTGGGTTTCCCAATCAAATATCTTGCCATCAAACAACTTTCCACTGAACCAATGACAAGATTTAACCTGTAGCCAGCAAAGGTTCTCTTTCAAAACCTCACCAATGATATAGTGTTGAGCTTTGGTCCCAGCTGCAATACCACCAGACCTGTCATCAGGTGAGTCTTTATCACAGGTGGTGGTCAGGTCCACTAGTGAGTTGCTAGTGAATGTGTCCAAGATGATTTGGTTATGCCACTGGCAATGGGGACGGAGACGTCGAAGGAGCACATCACTCCACTGTGTTGGAACAGCGGCATGGCACGGCACGGCACGGCAGGTAGAGCCACTTCTGCATAGCTTCAGAGACCCAGATTCAACCCGGACCACTGGCACTGTCACTGGTGACTTTGAATTTTCTCCCCGTGAGACTGCGTGAGCTTCCCCGAGTGCTCTGGATTCCTCCCACATTCCAAAGATATGTGTGATGGGCGGGAGGGCGTTTGGCCTCTGTAACTTGTCCCAAGCATGAGGGTTGAATCTGGCGTGAAGTTATTGGGAATGCATTGAGAATAACATGGGATTTGTGTAAATGGGTACTTGATGGCTGGTGTGGGCTCTGGGCTGAATACCTTTATGATCGTTGAAGCAGTGTGCTTAACCTGCATCAAGGCCCACTCTATGTACCTTGTGAAGGCCTGTTTCTGTGTGGATGGTAGCCAATGGAAAACTCTAGGTGTGGTATCCATATATACATGTCCAGACATATGGAGCTTCAGCACACTGTATTCACACATCATCTGGAGGTAAAACGACAAACAGTCTTCCATAAGCTTTGCCAGGTCTCCAATGAGTCTTCTGAAGAAGTTCAGTTGCATGACACACACGAATGTGACACTATGCCATTGAACTTCCAGCCCAGGTTGCAAAGCGATCAAATGCAGTTAAGTCATGAAATTGGTTCTGTGCCTTATCCGGGGCTGGTCCTGGGAACGTCTCCTTCTTAGCTACCCCAGTCCTCTGCACCCTATTATTGAGAGGAAGAACATCCTTCCCTGCAGTAAGTCCAGAAACATGTCATTCAACGCACCACAAGCGCTGTTGGTGAGCTCCAAGTTGCTCTTTAAATGATGGTGTAGAGTGTGCGGCATACTGATACACACATCACTTGCTGCACAAATCAGGGATACAGGAACTAATGAATTGTAAACATTGCCTTTGCAGTTACCCCACTCGCTCCATCCTCAGTATCGGGGCTGGATTGGTGGGCACCTCCCACAGCCCTACAATTAGCAGTACATTGCATATACAAAGAAGCATTATCAGCTACTTAAACGACTCATTCAATCTCACCCTGTCAGAGATCTTTCACCTGTTCTACCCATTCTATCCCCGACTGAAAACTAAACTTGTTTACCCACTTTCCCAGTTCTGATGGAGGGTTTCTGGACCTGATAGATTCACCATTTGTTTTTCTACAGATGATCCCTGAGCAGGGTGAGTGGACGTACAAGGCTGCACTGCATATACTATATTGCACACTGTTCTGTTACACGCTCAGCTGTTACTGCAAACTGCACTTCCTGCTTTTACTTCAATATTAGGGTCTTGGAGTGAGAAAACATTATTCAACCCACCAACCTTGCCCATATATACGGTAACTTACCAGTCCTTCATGCACGAAAAGAAGTTCATTGGTCTGTACCTTAGCACTGGTCCACAATGGTCTCACTTTGAATTCAGCTGCCTACAAGGAGTACAGTCTTTAAGAAACTTAATGTACTGCTTGGTGAACGGTAACACTAAAGTCAATCTCACAGTGATCTCTAAAATCAAAGTCTGGAATGTCGCCTGGCAACTGAATGCATCAATTGAAAACCCACAAGCTATCATTTTACTGCTGCAATCTACATTACCCAAATGTTACTGGCTGGCATTTCACTTCCCACATTCCTATGGCCCTTAAACTAAAGCCATCATAATCTACAGCAGATTTATTGCCTCCTTGAGATCTGAAGAAGTTAATTTTCATTCAGAATCTGAAGAAATTATCTTCACCTAAAATAATATCGTGATTATAATTGTTATTAATCTTTTATGTTTACTGTGTGACTGTTTAGCATTTTGACTTCATTGTGACTTCTGAGAAAGGATATATCCTGGTAGTCTAATTACTGTCAACTTTGCATTGATATACAGAATTGCAGCGATAATTAAAATGTACCTTCTAACCTCCAACCCTTACATTGCTGGCTCATTTTGACTTCTCAGGGTTAGTGGATGTACACTGTGGGACTGTAGGGCAATGTGCTAAAGTGGTCACTGCAGTACAAACACTTCTGATGTGGCCTGTCACATACACACTTGTATTGCCTTCTTGACTGCAAACTGCATTCTGCTTTGTGATATTTCTGTGCATGATTTCATCAGCTGAAGTGTACCATTTTTCATTTTTTGATATAAACGGAGCACTTTACTGATGTGATTTATTATTTGAACTTAATGAATGGAGTTAAAATAATGACAAACTTCACTACAAGCTCCTGGAAGCAGGAGTTTGGGATTGAAAAATAAAATGATTATTTAGCATGCTGAGAATAAAAGACCCTGTTCACATCCACTCTATGTGCTATGCGTGCTTCACTACGTTAGTGGTAGAGCTATTGCAGCAACAAGAGCAGCCCTTTCAGAAAGTACGGCTGGCAGAGTGGTACGGCTGGTGGAGCTCGCTGCTTCACAGTGCCAGTGACGTTCAATGCTGTCTGTGTGGAGTTTGCACATTCATGCTCAGGTTTCCTCCAGGTGCTCACGTTTCCTCCCACATCCCAAAAGAGGCACAGGTCACGGTAAATTACCCCTTGTGTGTAGGTGAGTTGGAGAATCTGGGAGAGTTTGGGAGGAAATAATGGGGTTAGTGTAAATGCATGATTTTGAGAACATAGAAGATTACAGTACAGACCCTTTGGTCCATGATGTGCCGAACTTATTTCCAAGTTAAAGATCAACCTAAATCTCCCTCCCTCTTAGACCTCTATCTTTTCATTCATGTGCCTATCTGAGAGTCTGTGAAATGTGCACAATATATCTGCCTCTACCACCACTCCCGTAAATGCATTCCACACACCTACCACTCCCTATGTAAAAAACCTACCTTTGAATTCCCCTCAGTACTTTCTTCCAATCAACTTAAAATTATGTGCCCTTAAGTTAGCCATTTCCACCCTGGGAAAAATTCTCTGCCCACTTCATCTCTGCATCTTGCACACCACTACAAGTTCACTTCTCATTCTCCTTCGCCCCAGAGAGAAAAGCCTTAGCTCACTAAACTTGACCTCATAAGACATGCACTCTAATCCAGGCAGCATCCTGATAAATCTCCTCTGCAACCTCTCTAAAGCTTCCACATCCTTCCTGTGCTGAGCTGAACACAGCAGTCCAAGGGTGGTCTAACCAGTGACCTGCACAGTTGCAACACTACCTCTCTGCTCTTGAATTCAATGCCTGACTAAAATTCTCTTTTTGTCATACAGTGTGTCAATGATTTGGATGTAAGGCCATGTACTTTGGTAGATGAAATAAAAGCTTTGACTATTTTCTAAGTGGAGAGAAAAGTCAAAGATCTGAGGTGCAACGTCCCTTGTGCAGGAGTCCCAAAGGTTTAATTCACAATTTGAGTCAGTGGTGAGCAAGGCAATTATGTTGTTACATTTATTTTGAGAGGACCAGAATAGAAACACAAGGGTGTAATGCTGAGGCTTTATAAAGCACTGGCAATGTGTCACTTGGAGTACTGTGAGCAGTTTCGGGCCCTTATCTAAGAAAGGGTGTGCTGACATTGGAGAGGGTTCAAAGAAGGTTCACAACAATTATTCTGGGATTGAAGAAGAGATTTTGATGTCTCTAGGCCTGTGCTCACCGCAATTCCAAATCATTGAAACCTATCGAATGTTGAAAGGCTCAATAGAGAGGATGTGGAGAGGGAGAGTCTCTATAGCTGGAGAGTCCGAGACCAGAAGACACAACCTTAGAATTGAGGAATGTCCACTTAGAATGGAGATGAGGAGGAATTTCCTTAGCCAATGGGTGGCGAACCTGTGGAATTCGTTGCCACAGGCAGGTGTGGATGCTAAATCATTGGGTATATTTAAGGCAGAGATTGATAAATTTTTGATGAGTCAGGTCATGAAGAAATATGGGGAGAAGGCAGGATTTTGAGGCTGAGAGGGAAATGGATGAGCCATGACGAAATGGCAGAGCAGAGTCAATGGGCCAAATGGCCTGATTCTGCTCCTGTATTGTATGTTATTAAGGTCTAGTGAAGGCCAACACAACAAGCGCCTTCTTAGCCACCTTACGAACATGGTCGACAACTTGGATCCCAAGATCGCTTCGTGTTCTACACTGCCTTCAAGTTCCAACCTGTATCACATTACGCTTGCCCACATTGAACTCCATCAGCCACTTCTCAGCCCAGCTCTGCATCCTGTCAATGTTCCATTGTAACCTACGACCATTTTCTATGTTATCCACAACACCACCAACTTTCATGACATTTTCAAACATTCCTGTAGAAAAGCAGCATCCATGATCAAAGATTCCCACCACCCAAGCTATGTTCTTTTCTCGCTGCTACCGTAAGGTAGAAGGTACAGGAGCCTCAGGACTCCCACCACCAGGTTCAAGAACAGTTACAGCCCCTCAATCATCAGGCTCTTGAACAAAACTCATTCTATTTCCAGTGTTCCCACAACCAATGGTCTCACTTTAAGAGCTCTTTATCTTGTTACTTTATGCTCTTGTTATTTATTGCTATTTATTTATACTTGCATTTGCACAGTCTGTTGTTTATTGATCCTGTTTAGTTACTGTTCTATAGATTTGCTAAGCATGCCCACAGGAAAAAGAATCTCAGGGTTGTATGTAGTGGTATGTATATACCCTGATAATAAATTTTACTTTGTACTTCAAACTTTGAAACTTACTCACCCACTCTTCCACTTCCTCATTTATAAAACTCACAAAGCACAGGGATGGCAGAACAGATCCCTGTGGAATAACACTGGACTCCTGGTAGAACCTCTTCCCTCTGCCTTCTGTGGGGTAAACCAATCCTGAATCCACACAGCCAAGTTTCCCCGGATGTCATACCTCCTGACGTTCTGAATGGGAGTATTGCAGGGAACCTTGTCAAACTACTTACTAAAATCCATATACATCACATCCATTGCTCTGTCTTCATCAATTTGTTTTGTCACTTACTCAAAGAATTCAATCAGGCTCGTGAGCCTCAACCTGGACCTCACAGAGCCAATGCTGACTATCTCTAATCAAACTATGTTTCTCCAAGCACTCATAAAGCCTGTCCAAAAAGATTCTCTCCAATATTTGTCCACCACGGACATAAGGTTCACTGATCTATAATTGCCAAGATTACACCTATTACATTTCCAGAACAAAGGAATAACATTTGCTAGCCACCAGTCTGCTGGTGCTACTGCTGCCGTCAGTCAGGATGCAAAGGTCATTGGTAATGGTGAAGCAATCTTTTCCCTCGCTTAACAGGAGTATATTCTTTCTGGCCCTGGACACTTACCTATCCTAATCTTTTTCAAAAGTTCCAGTATCTCCTCTTTTTTAATATCAACATGTTCCAGTATTTTAGTCTGTTTTGTGATGTCCTCACATTCATAAAAGTCCCCCTCACTGGTGAATAATAAAGCAGATTTTTTCATTAGGGACATCCCCTGCCTCTCCTAACCCCAGTCACATGTTTTCTCTTTTATCTCCGATCAATAGCCATCCTCCTGTTCCTCAGAGATGCGTAGAAGACTTTAGGGTTGTCTTCAGTCCTACTCCCCGAGTCCTCCTTCTGCTCCCTTCTAGCTCCCCTAAGTCTACTCTTAAGTTCCTCCTGGCTACCTTGCAACTTTCTAGACCTCTGACTGAACCTTGCTTCCTAAATCTCAAGAAATCTTCTTTCTTTCTCTTGACTAGTTGCTCTGCATCTCTTGTCAACCATAGTTTCCTCAACCTACCGTCCTTTCCCTGCCTCAGTGGAATATTACTTATCCAGAACCCCATGAGAGTTCTCCCTAAACAATCTCCACACTTCTGTTCTCCATTTCCCAAAGTGCATCTGTTCCAAATTTATGTTCCCAAGCTCTTGCATGATAACATCATAATTCAGCTTCCCCCAATGAAATACTTCTCCATATTGTCTGCTAATGTCCCTGTCCAAGGCCATGTAAAGGTTAGTGAATTGTGGTCACTGTCTCCGAAATGCTCACTGACCGAAAGAGTTGTCTCCTGACCAGGTTCATTGCCTAGTACTATATCTAGTATGACCTCTCCTGTAGTCGGCCCATCTACATATTGTGTCAGGAACCCTTTTTGAACACTGCTAACTGTCATGATGCACTCACAAAGGACAGGACCCAGGTGCAGATGAACGGCAGGATCCCCAGGAAGAGACAGAAACAAGAGATTAAACGTTGAAATTAGAGCCTCGGAGGAGTGACTGAGCAACACCATGAGGTTATTCATCCTCTCCAACACTGATTAGTAAATACAGGTGCTCAAAAATCCCAGAAGCTCAATGCTCTATAACAAGCCACAAGGTTCATGACAGTACCTCCACCCCTGCCCCCCAAGGCTGGCACCAGATGGCCCAGGGAGCTCTCGAGGCAGATCTGAAAAAACACAAGGCAGATTTCTTGGCCATGGCCGGAAAATCTGGAACATGTCCTGTGCTCCTGAGGCAGGTCTGAGTAAACACAAGGCAGACCTGGAGCTCGACACTCTCAAGGCAGGTCCGAAAAGCACAAGGCGAACCTTGAGCTCAAGGCAGCACTGGGAAATCCAAAACAGCTCTGATGTTCCCAAGGCAAATCTGAAAAAAAAACATAATGAAGATCTGGCTCTCAAACCAAAGCATTTAACTTGAAAACATAGTATGTAACTTGGAAACAAAGCATATAACTTGGCAACATTGCATTTCATTTGAAAGCATAGCAAGGTCATATAGCCCAGCAACATAGCATATAACTGAGAAAAAGTGCAGAACATGTGAGACCTTATGGACATTGTTGACCCAGACAACCCTGGAAAAAATGTGGAGAAGCTCAGAACCTCCACTGGGTCCAAAGGAGTGGGGTCATTCTGTCATGGAGCACTCACGAAGGACTGGACCCAGGCATGAAGGAATGGCAGGATCCCCAGGAAGAGACGGAAACAAAAGGTTGAATGTCAGGATCAGAGCTTCGGAGGAGTGACTGGGCGACACCAGGATAATTCATCCTCTCCTATACAATGACCCACTAAGGCACCGACTGAGACTCCTCTTCACATAATCAGAGACTGCAGGGGACACATGCCAGCCACAATTAATTTGACAAGATTAAACCAAAAACACAAGGGTTTATCAACTCTAGTTTAGACACTAATTAGCAAATATGGGTGCTCAAAAAACCCCAGAAGCTCAATGCTCTATAGCAAGCCACTGGGCTCATGACACCTAACAAATTCCATTCCATCAAAACTGTTTGCACTGAGGAGGTGCTAATCAATATTAGGGAAATTGAAGTCACTCATGACAACCCTGTTTATTTTTGAAATATCTTTTGAAAATCTGCCTCCTGATCTGCTCTTCAATGCCTCTGTGATAATGAGAGTGTGTATAATACTCCCAATAGAGTGATTGCTCTCTTCCTGTTTCTGACATCCATTCACAATGACTCAGTGGACAATCACTCCTCATTGTCCTCTCTTTCTGCAACTGTGATGCTCTCTCTAGTTAGCAATGCCACTCCCCAACCTCTTCTACCTTTCTGCCTGATCCTTTTGAAATATCTACACCCCAGATCATCCAGCAGCCAATTGTGCTCTTGTGACGGACAAGACTCTGGAAAGGCCACAATATTGTACTTCCATGTACTAATCCATGCTCTTAAGTTTATCACCCTTGTTCTTGGCACTTAGCATACTAAAGTAGACATACTTCAACCCACCCAGCTGGCTGCAATTATCCCCTACCACTGCCTATTCTTCCTCACAGTCTCTCCATGTGCTGCATCTATCTTTATTTCAACACCCTCATCCTTTGACTTATCAATCAGGTTCCCATCCTTCCGCCAAACTAGATAAAATCCTCCCCAACAGGTCCAGCAAGTCTGCCCACAAGGATATTGGTTCCCCTTAACTTCAGGTGTAACCAGTCCCTTTTGTACAGGTCATACCTTCACCAGAAGAGGTACCAATGATTCACAAATCTGAAACCCTGCTCCCTGCAACAATTTCTCAGCTACACATTCATCAGCCAGATCATCCTCTGCTTACCCCTCTGGTTCATGACACAGGGAGCACTCCAGAGATTACCACCTAGCTCCCTATACTCTCTCTTCATGACCTCATCCCCTTTCCTACCTATATTGTTGGTACCATTATGTACCACAACTTCTGGCTACTCCCCCTCACGTGAAGAGTGCTATGGATCTGATCTGAGACTTCCCTGACCAGGGCACCTGAGAGGCAACATACCATCTAGGAGTAGCTTTCTCATGCACAAAAATTCCTGTACCCCTAACTATTGAATCCCCTATCACCACCACTCTCCACTTCTCCCCCACACTCAGTGCCAAAGACCTGGTTGCTGCAGCTTTCCCCTAGTTGGTTGTACCTCCTAAAGTGTGTCCAAAGTGGTATACTTGTTATTGAGGGCAACAGCCACAGAGGTAGATCAGAGAACATCAAACAGTACAGCTCAGGAACAGGCTCTTCAGCCTACTGTGTTGTGCTGAACCAGCTAAAAAGTAAATCGAAATCCCCAAACTAATCATTCCAACCTACACAATGCCCATACGTCTCCATTTTCCTCACATTCATGGGCCTGTCTAAACATCTCTGAAAAGCCTCTAACATATTTGCCTCTATCACCATACCAGGCAGCACTTTCCAGACATCCACCATCCTCTGAGCAAAAAACCTACCCCTCATATCCCCTTTGAACCTACCCCTTTTCACCTTCAATGCATGCCCTCTGGTATTAGACATATCAACCATGGGAAACAGATACTCCCTGTCCACTCTATCCACACTGCTTATATTCTTAGAGACCTTCAATAAATCTGTCCTCACCTGCTGCCACTCCAAAGAAAACAACCTAAGTTTGTCCATCCTCTCATGATGGTACATGCCCTCTAAACTAGACAGCATTCTGGTAAAACTCTTCTGCGCCCTCTCCAAAGCCTCACCATTCTTCCTATTGTGGGCAGACCAGAACTGTATACAACACTCCAGATGTGGCCTAACTAGAGTTTTATAAAGTTACAACATAACCTCTTAACTTTTGAACTCGATGCCTCAACTAATAAAAGCAAGCATTCCATCAGCATTCTTAACCACCTTATCAACCTGTGTCGCCATTTTCAAGGAACTATGAACTTGATCCCAAGATCTCTCTGCTCAGCAACTCTGTTAAGAATCCTGCCCTTAGCAGTGTACTGTCTCATTGTATTTGACCCACCGAGGTGCAACACCTCACATTTATCTGGGTTAAGCTCCATCTGCCGTTTCTCAGCCCATATCAGCAACTGATCTATATCATGCTGTGTTCTTTGCCAATCTTCTACACTATCCACAACTCCACCAATCTTGGTATCATGTACAAATTTACTAATCCACCCATCATCCACATTTTCATCCAGGTCATTTACATACATCATAAACAACAGAGGTCCCAGCTCAGATCCCTGTGAAACTTCACTAATGACAACTCTCCAGCTCAGATAAATCCCTTCAATCACTATCCTTTATCTGCTATGTGCAAGCCAGTTCTGAATCTGGACAGCTAATTCACCGCAGACCCTATGCATCTTAATATTCTGGATTAGCCCCCTATGAGGGACTTCATCAAACACCTTATGTAGACAACATCTACTGCATACCTTCATCAATCTCTTCATCACCTTGTCAAAAAACTCAATCAAGTTAGTAAGACACGACCTTCCTTACACAAAGCCATGCTGGCTCTCTGCACTCAGGCCATGGGTTTCCAAATGCTCATATATAGAAACACAGAAAAACTACAGCACAATACAGGTCCTTCGGCCCACCGTACTGTCCCTACCGTCGAACTATCTAGACTTTACCCATAGCCCTCTATTTTTCTAAGCTCCATGTACCTATCCAGGAGTCTCTTAAAACACCCTATCATATCCGCCTCCACCACCATTGCCAGCAGCCCATTCCATGCACTCACCACCCTCTGCATAAAAAAACTTACCTCTGACATCTCCTCTGTACCTGCTTCCAAGCACCTTAAAACTGTGCCCTCTCATGATAGCCATAAATCCTATCCCTAAGAATTTTCTTCAGCAACTTCCCTACAATTGACGTGAGACTTACTGGTCTATAGTTCAGGATTTTCCCTTGTTCCCTTCTTAAACAGAGGTATAACGTTAGGCACTCACTAGTCCTCTGGGACCTCACCTGTGCCTAGAGAGGACCAGAAGATACTGGTCAAGGACCCAGAAATCTCATCTCTCGCCTCCTTCCATAAACTGGGGTAAATCCTATCAGGCCCTGGGGACTTATCCACCTTAATATTCATTAGGAGGCACAACACTTACTCTTCCTTGCTCTCTAAACACCCTAATGTATTTATACACTGAGCACTGATCTCCTGGTCCTCCATGTACTTTTCCTGGTTAAAAACTGAAGCAAAGTTCTCATTAAGTACCTCACTCACATTCTCTGAATCCAAGCAAATGTTACCCTCTTTATCCTTGAGTGTCCTACCCTCTCCCTGATTAACTTCTTCCTCTTGATTTATGTACAGAATGCCTTGGGATTCACCTTAGTCCTACTTGCCAAGGACTTTTCATGGCTCCTCTGTACTATCTGCCTATTCTCTTTTCCCACTATGACAGTTACCCAGCTTTCTGTCTTCTGCAACTCAGGTGTGGCTACCTCCCTGTAGCTCTTATCTATCCTCATGACCAAAGGTCATCCAGCTCCAATTCCCTATCACAATCTGTAAGGAGTTGCGCCCAGATACACTTCTCTCAGATTTAGCAATCAGGCAAACTGAAGGACTCCCAGATCTTCACATCTTGTACGAAGAGCAGCCTACTGACTTGGGATCAGTTCTCAGTACCATATCTAGACACTAGTAAAGGGAAAAAATGGAAATTTGACAGATCTCTCAGCCTACACCAAGCCTCTTCTTGCTGAAGCCTCTTGAGCCAAAGCCTCAGTTCCCCACTCTAACTACGTCCCACTCACATAGCCACCACTCTGCTTAAGTCTAATTTCTTTTTATTGTCCCTTGACAAGTGTGTAAAAACCTAAATGATCTGAAGCTCCACAGAAAGCCCCGACAGGCCTGTCTTGTTTTTTAAATCTGGTGTTAAATTTCATAAGTAATTGTTTCTGCAGTCTCAAACTCTGCAGAAAGTTATCTGTGACGTAATGGACAAAGAAAGCTGTTTCTGACGTATCTCTCTCACGGACTCTACAAGCAGCGTGCATGATGTTACCAGAATTTGCTGCTTTACATCTGAAAAATGGAGGCCATCACTATCATTCAGAGCCCGAGGTAATACAGAGGTAATACAGGACCATGCAGTGTCACCGGATAATTTGTACTGTACCTGACAATATTTATGCACTTTACTCTGCCTACCTATGCGTAATTCATTCACTTGTAGATTTAATTCTTACTTTCCTAAGTTATTGTGTATTTTTTGGGTGTTATATGTAACACTGTGCTGGAGAACCCCCCTGGTCCGGAGAAACATTGTCTCATTTGATGGTATACATGTTTATAGTTAAATGACAATAAGCTTGACTTGAATTTGGTCCAACTGGTCCATGCCAATGAAGATTCCTGCTTAAGATAGACCCAGGTGCCCACATTTGGAACATAGACCTCTAAACCTCTCCTATGCATGTACCAGTCTAATTGTCTCCGTGTTGTTAGTTGGCTTCTCTCTGCCTATGAAAGGCCTGGATCTGTTTCAGAAATAAAAGCAGAGAATGTTGATAATACCCAGTTGGTGAGGTAGGCTCTGTGGAGAGACGAGCAGAGAGCACTGAGGTTCCAATCACTTCTTTCATATGTCACCAGTTCACAATTAGATACGAACATTTTCACACAGAGAGCTGAAAGGGATCAGAACTTTGAAACAGAACGTGGACGTGACTGCTGTGTAGATACAAAACAAATTAGGAGAAGGGGTAGGAGTCAGCCATCTGGTCCTTTGAGCCTGTACCAAGATGCCAAAGTAGTGAAATAAATTGTGCCTTGATTCTTCCACTGGAATCCATCCACTGTGAATTCATTAGTTGGCTGGTGACACCTCTCGTAAAACAGGCTATCTATCCATCAAAGAAACACTCGGTTAGGATACTGAACAGAGCAGAGGAGAGGAGGAGAGGAAAATAATTTCAGATCCAGCTGGGCTCAGTTCAATAAATGCTTTGATTCGATTTCTGAAAGTTGTGGGCTCCACTCATCGAATCTTGCAAATTTAAGGTCCCACATATGAGTTGGCACATTAATTGGCTGTAATGCATTACCCCAAGAGTTCAGGGATGTGGTAGGATTTGACGTAGCTGATGGACCTGCAGTGACTTGATCCAACATGCCCCTGAAGTTTAACTTACAAAGTCAAGTTTGTAACCAAGCTGCTGTGAGGCTGCAGAGGGCACTCATTCATGGAGCTTTAGCTTGGTGGACTTTACACTTCCATCTGCATTGATGTCCCACCAAATCCAGCAGGTGCTCAGGCACAGGACAAGGATGTGGTGCGCACTCTTCTCACATTGATTGTGTGAAAGGAGACTGTTCAGTGACATCCCTAACTTTTTTACCACAGATCAAAGGACCATAAGACCATAAAGCCATAAGACATAGGAGCAGAATTAGGCCATTTGGCCCCTTGAGTCTGCTCTGCCATTCCATCATGGCTGATCGATTTCCCTCTTAGCACCATTCACCTGCCTTCTCCCCATATCTCTTCATGACCCGACTAATCAAGAATCAATCAACCTCTGCCTTAAATATACCCAATGGCTTGGCCTCCACATTCACCTATGGCAACAGATTCCACAGATTCACCACTCTCTGGCTAAAGAAATACCATTCTAAAAGGACATTCCTCTATTCTGAGGCTGTGTCCTCCAGTCTTAGAGTGGCTCACCATAGGAAGCATCCTCTCCATATCCACTCTATCGAGGCCTTTCAATATTCGATAGGTTTCAGTAAGATTCCCCACTCTTCCTTCTGAATTGCAGTGAGTACGGGCCTAAAACCAGCAAACATGCCTCATATGATAAGCCCTTCAGTCCTGGAATCAATTTTGTGAACCTCCTTTCAACCCTCTCCAGTGTCAGCACATCCTTTCTTAGACAAGAGGCCTGAAACTGCTCACAATACTTCAAGTGAGGCCTCATCAGTGCCTTATAAAGCCTCAGCATTACACCCTTGATTTTATATGCTAGTCCTTTCAAAATGAATGCTAACATTGCATTCACTTTCCTTATCAGCAACTCAACCTGCAAATGAACCTTTAATGAATCCTGAAAGAGGTCTTCCAAATCCCTTTGCACCTCAGATTTTTGAATTTTCTCCATTTCTTTGCCAATTCTCCTAATCTGTCCAAGTCCTTCTGTAGCCTCTCTGCTTCCACAAAACTACCTGCCCCTCTACTTATCTTTGTATCATCCACTAAATTGGCCATAAGCCCATCAATTCTGTCACCCAAATCATTGACATATCATGTAAAAAGAGGTGGTGGCTATTACAGACCCCTGTGGAACATCACTAGTCACCAGCAGCCAACCAGAAAAGGCAACCTTGATTCCCACTATTAGCCTCTGCCAGTTAGCCAATGCACTATCCATGTTAGTATCTTTCCTGTAATACCATGGGCTCTTAACTTGCTAAGCAGCCTTATGTGTGACACCTTGTCAAAGGCCTCTGAAAATCCCAGTGCACACATCCACCGATTCTCCTTTGTCTATCCTGCTTGTTATTTCTTCAAAAAATTCCAACAGATCTGTCAGGCAAGATTTTCCCTTAAGCAAACAGTGCTGACTTCGGCCTATTTTACCATGTGCCTCCAAGTACCCCGAAATCTCATTAATAATGGACTCTAACTTCTTGCCAACCACTGAGGTCAGACTAAATAGCCTATTATTTCCTTCCTTCTGCCTCTCTCTCTTTTCTTGAAGAGTCGACATTTGCATTTTTCCAATCCTCTTGAACCATATCAGAATCCATTCTTAAACGATCATTACTAATTCCTACACAACCTCTTCAGCCACCTCCTTCAGAATCCTGGGATGTAGTCCATCTGGTCCAGGTGACTTATCCACCTTCAGACCTTTCAGCTTCCCAAGAACCTGCTCCATAGTAATGGCAACTTCATTCACTTTTGCCCCTTGACACTTGAATTTTCGGTATGCTGCTAGTGTCTTCCACAGTGAGAAGATGATTGTTTCTCAAGCACCTTGGGACTAGTGTGAATGGGGGTCTGATGGTCAGCAGGGATTTGGTGGACTACGAGCCGTTTTCCATGCCTTATGACTAATTCCATCCATGTGACTTCCTATATAAGACTCTTCAATGTGTTTGAGATGTCATCCCTTCAGCAGGGTATAAAATGTGTCACTAATTTCAAGAGAAGCAGCAAAGTTCTGTTTAGTGTCCTAGCCAATATTTATCCTTTCTGCAGAAGATCTTGTCCCTTAGCATATCACTATCTACAAGACTCATCTATTACTAGTTATTTTCAGATCATTACTGAATTATCTTTAACATAACAATATCTGTTACTAAAGCTAAAGAGGAGAGTATTGTTAAGAGATGTTTTTGATACTTCAACTGCCTCTTGCTTTTCTAATATTCTTAATAGTCAGTCTCAATTTAGTGTTTACTCTAATACTGCCTGTCTTGTAAATAATAAGGCAGAAAATATGAATGCTAAGCTGTGGGCACTGGCCGATATAGTAGCCCCTGAAAAGCATGTTAAGAATTCATCTACTATTTTAATTCCATGGAAAACTCAAGCATTGTGTGTTGTGTCTGTGCAACTACATAGCAATTAAAGTAAATGTACGCACACGGAGAGGGAGTTTTAAACTGGGGAGAGAGAGAGAGAGAGAGAGAGAGAGATGAGCAATGTGTCTGTGGAATTAACAGATCAATGTGCATAGGTAAGTTATTAGTCCACACATAGTGCTAAGAGGAGTCATTGCTCTAAAAGAAATAGATCCATACATTACACTTCCTCCTCCTTTAGATTAATGTAACATAAAACTGTATATGTAACAAAACTTTCAATTTCCCTTTAACAAATCATATTCAAATAAACATGCTTTCACAATAGACACATTTAGACAGAGATGCAATGTAAAGATTTTTACTCCTTATGTATGCGAAGGATGTAAGAAATCAAGTCAATTCAATTCAATACCAGTCCATAACTAACTTCACTCTACTAAAGATTCAGTCTCTTGGGTGATGCTCTGTTTCTTTCATGATGGCACTTTTGGACCTGTTCAGTGGCATCAGGTTTGGTAGGTGTCTTGTCTAAGACAATGTTCTCAGTTTCCGGTGTCATATTGCTCCCAGTCTCATCATCACTGAGAGGTAAGCCCAGTGACTATAATGTGTCTGTCTTGTTGGATGCAATTGACTCAGGTGTGTTCTTCTGCAGAGCATCCAATATCTAGTCCACATGACATCTCCTGTCTCATCTCCAATATCCACAGTGTATATCAGTGGTCCAGTTCTTGTAGCTATCCTACTGGGTATTCACTTGTCTTCTCAGTAATCACACACTAGGACTTCCTGTCCAACTTTGAAGTTCCTTGCTGATTCACTTGCCAACTGTTTATTCTCTGCTTCCCTCCGTAGATCTGGTTTCAGGAGGTCTATGTGAGATCTCAGATTCCTGCTCATGAACAGCATTGCAGGTGTTTGATTTGTCATCGCATGAAAAGAGTTCTGATACACAGAAAGGAAATTTTCCACCTTGTGCTGTAGAGAAATGTCTTCCTTGTCCATACCTTTAATGGACTTCTTGAAGGTTTCGATAAGCCTTTCAGCTAATCTATTCATTGCTGGGTAGTGAAGAGCTGATTTGAAATGTTTGATTCCACTTTTCTTCATGAATATCCTGAACTCTTCTGATGTGCATTGTGGTCCGATGTCACTCATAATTTGTTCAGGTATTCCACTTCTGGCAAAGATAATCCTCAGAGCAGAAACAGTCTTTTCTGATGTGGCTGACTTCATTGGTATAACTTCCCAGCCACCACATGTAGCTCTGGGCGAGACTCTTTATTTTGACTGTACCCAGGTGTCCTTCATGCATGTTCTCTAACACTCTGGTGTGCAGTTTAGAGGGATCACAAGATCCACACATCAATGTTCTTTGACGTATAGACAGTTGGTCTTGTCTCACTGAGAACTCTGGAAACATAGGATTACCATGAGCTGGCCATCCTTGCATGGCGATGTCACAGACTTTTAACAATGTCAGGTCATTCCTTGTTTATCTTTGTATTTCAGAATTTCTGACTAGCAGCTTGTCTACCAATGCTGTGTGTAACACCACTGCTGGGTCACAGAATTAAGACTTTTCTTCTTCTGTTTCCAACAGTGGAAGACATGACAAGCCAACAGTATTGGTACCCTTGAACTCTATGTTGTAAGAGTGGACTCCTAGGAAAATTGCCGAACGTTGTAACCGGGTAGAATCATCACTGGGTTTCCCTTCCTGGGATTGAAAATGGACACAAGGTGCTGGTGATCTGTCACTAGCATAAACTTTTGTCCGTAGAGTTAGTGGTGGAACTTCTTCATTCCCCTTACTAGACTAAGGGCCTCTCGGTCGATCTGTGTGTAGTTGTTTTCTGCACTCGTCAGTAATCTTGACGCAAACACAATCGGATGTTCAGATCCATCTTTCATAATGTGTGACAAAACAGCTCCAATGATGCATCACACAGCAGTCTGATGGACAGGGATGGGTCATAATAGGTGAGTAGTTCATCTGATGGTATTAGTCTCTCTGCTTCCTAGAATGCTTTTTCACATCTTTCTGACCATTCCAAGGCCCAAGTATGACCCAAGCTATGACACACTTCTCAGTTTGGGTGCTTGCAGCACTCCTTCAATCTTCTCTTGTGACTTATGTAAACCATGCTTATCAATAACATGTCCACAATGAGATTTCATTCTTGAAAAACTCACATTTCTCTCTCTTTATGTCCAGACCATACTCAGTCAGCCTGGAAAGCACTTTACCAAGGTTCTGGAGGTGAGTTTGCCAGTCAAAATCATCAAGGTAACATTGTGTTCCTGGGATATCTTGGAGCACTTGGTCCATTGTTCTTTGCCAAATTGCTGGAGCTGATGAGACAATTATACTGGGACAGTTCTTTGCGAGGAACTTCCTTGATCTATTTGCCAATAGGGTTGTGACAAGTCTTTTTGTCCCTGAAACCCTCAGGTTCAGCCGGTGGTGTTAGTCTAGGGAAGACAGTCTCTGGACCCGCCAAACGTGTGAAATCTGAGGTGCAAAACCCCTTGTTTGTGTGGATGCTGCGTGATGTGTTACCCCGTTACAGATCAGTACCACAAAATAACAGTACAGCATATGCAATTAAATGGTTTAGATTTATAATTCTTAATTTGACTAGAGGGTCAGTAAAATAAAACAAAAAGAACAGGGCCCATTTTAATGAAACAGGTTAATGCGCACAAGTTGGAGCTCACGGTTTTCCTTCCGCTGGTCTTCCATCAATTTCCCCGGGCTTTGTCGACTCCCGGCCCCACTCCAAGTCCACTCCACCCTGATGGCTACGACCTGTCCTGTCAGGCATCTTCTCTCTTAATCTTCCACCAAACAAAAAGACCGAGAACACCTTGGTCTTAGGCAAACAACAAAAAAAAGCACTTCCTTCATTGGACAGCACACATTCCGATGCTCCCATTATCTCTAATCATAACCCAAACACTGCTGCTACAGAAAAACCATTACATTAACAGTGAAAACTTTCCCAGGGCGTTACACTCTCCCCTCCCCCGCCCACCAAATTTAGTCATGTCCTCATGACTTTGAGATAATTTGCCAACATTTCCTGCAAAACACAAAGTCCAACCCAGGTGTAAAAGGCAGTGACATAGCTCCCCACAGCAGTAGGGACCACTCTCTGTTCCCCCGCTGCTACATAGGCCTGCTTATCCAGTGGTCTCCTGATTCTTTGAGACCTCCGTACCCCCTCATCTACTTCTTCAGGTTCAGACACTACTGGGGATACTTCTGGTCTGCCTGGCAAGGCCTCCCCCGTTCTATCACTCATGCCCTCCTGGAACTCGGACCCCTCTGTCCCTTGGTTGAGCCCCTCTTCATCCCTTGCAGAGTCCCGCTGAAACCCAGTCCATCCACAGACAGACCCCTGCCCACCAATTTCATCTGACAGCTTGAGAAGGGTTGGGAATCTCTTCCTCAATCAGTGAGGAGTTAGCAAAAGGCAGCATATACCACACCCCATTTCCTCATTCTACAAATCAGTATCCCACTCTGCTAGCCTAACCTCCCTTTCTGTTGGTCCTACAGTGGCTCTGCATCACTGCAGAGTCCTCTTACTATGTGTAGGCTCCAGGTCAGGCTCTGGGTCAACCTGTACCTCTTGTCCCAGAGGCAGAAGGTGGTTCTGATGGAGAATCTTGACAGGCCCATTCTCATCCTTTGGTTTCACCCAGAAAACTGGTAGGTTTGGCATCTGACTCTCCACCACAGAGGGTGTAGCCACCCAGCGGTCAGCCAGCTTATGCTGCCAAGGTAGCCCCTTTCCTCGCGCCGAAATATCAGATAATATGTTGAGTACCCGGTAGCTTCATTTCATGTAAGTTGTAATAGTGGACCAGATGTCCAATATATTGACTCCACCTGCTCTTCTTGCTGATCTCCAGGGTCCCGAGCATGTCTAGCAAGGTCCGATTAAACCTCTTGGGCTGGGGTTCACCCTGCAGGTGATAGGACATGGTCCTCAACTTCTCGACTCCGAGCATGCTCAGTAACTCATGTATGAGCCTACTCCCGAAATCCCATCCCTGGTCACTATGTATCCCCCTAGGGAGGCCATAATAAATGAAATACTTCTACTATAACACTTTGGTCACCATAGAAGCCCTCTGATCCTTGGTAGGAAAAGCCTGAGCATATCTGGTGCAGTGGTCTGTGATGACTAAGACATTTGTTGTGTTGCTGGTTTTGGGTTCTATTGACAGGAAATCCATAGTCACCAGGTCCAGAGGCCCCGCACTCAGAAGTTGGGACAAGGGAGTTGTCCGCATAGGCAGTGTCTTCCGCCGTATGCAGCGAATGCACGACTTGCAGTATTCTTCAACCTCTGACTTCATTCAGGGCCAGTAAAACCGGTGTCTGAGCAATCCATAGGTCTTTTCAACCCCCAACTGTCCAGAATCATCATGAAGTGACTTCAACAAAATCCTACAACACTTTTCAGGCAGAACCAGCAGGGAACAGCAAGGTCAGTCCGGAGGTGACATGACCCGGTATAGAATCTGATTCCTCAACTCCAATCTGGGCCATTCTCTCAGTAATGGGAGTACCGCGGTGTGTTTCGACCTCTCCACTTGGGCCATGTCTCTCTTTTCGACTGCTGACCAAATGGTATCATCGCCCGGGTCATCTCGCTGAGCAGCTGCCACTTCCCCAGAACTCAATTCCGGCAGTGTTTTGTCTTCAGAGCAGTCAGGTTACAGTAAACTTGGGGAATGGTGCCATCAGAAGCTCCCAATTGATCTACCACTCGATCCTGCCTCTCCTTTCCCTCTGCCTTCACCGTGATGCCAAACTGACACATGACCTTCACTCCCGGGGCAGGAAAGTTAGTCCCTCATGCACCCGTTGGGACAAAGCATCAGCATCACGGTTCTTGCTTCCCGGCCGGTACTTCAGGCTGAAATCATAGGCAGACAACACCACCAACCACCGATGGCCCTGTGGCATCCAATTTCACCGAGATCAGGATATAAGCTAGGGGATTGTTGTCCATCCTCACCTCAAACCTGCACCGTAGAGATAGTCACTCAGCTTATCCACCACCACCCATTTCAATGCCAGGAACCACAACCTGTGCGTGGGGTAGTTTTTCTCGGAGGGTGATAGACTCTGGCTGACAAATGCAACGGGCATCAACCTGTTGCCCTGATCCTGATACAGGATGCCCCCTAAACCCTTTCGGCTGGCATCTGTGTGCATTACATATGGCAATCGGGGGTCTGCAAAAGCCAGAACAGGTGCCTGGGTCAGCATCTCCTTCAGCGACTGAAAGGCCTCTGCACATTTTGCATCCCACCTTGCTCCAAAAGGCTCTGAAGAGCTAAGATACTCTTTACCCTCCTCTCCTATTGTCCTCCTCCCTTTCTTCCCCAAAATGAGGGTAACCACACAGAAGCTGATTTAAAGGGTGACTCACTTTCATGTAGCCTTGCACAAACCTCCAATAATACCCGCAGAACCCAAGGAACGAGTGCAGAGCACTCACAGTCTGGTGTCTTGGCCAAGTGTTGACCACCTCTATGTTAGACAGATCTGTACTCCATATTGTGAGACTATGTGCCCAACATAGCTGACAGACATTTTGCAGAACTGGCACTTGTCCAAGGAAAGTTTTAACCATTCAGCTTTCAGATGGCCCAACACCTTCAGTAACCTCACTTCATGTTCTTCCAAGGTGGACCCAAACACTATGAGGTCATCCAGATACACCAATACCTCAAGAAAGTTCATATCCCCCACCGTCTTCTCCATGACATACTGGAAGGTTGCACGGGCTCCTGATATGCCCTGGGGCATCCTTTCAAACTGGAAGAATCCCAGGCCATTTTCTCTTTGTCGGCCTCACTCATAGGGATCTGTTAATATCCACTCCTCAAATCCAGCACACTGAACCACTTCACACCACTCAGACAGGACAGCGCGTCTTCAATCCTCGGAACAGTATACTGGTCAGGGACGGTGCGCCTGTTCAGAGTCCTATAGTCCACACATATCCGTACCTTCCCATTCTTTTTCCAGGCCACTACTACTGGGAATACATAGGGGCCAGCTTCCTTCAACTTAAACAAATGCTGCCAAACATTTTCCATCTCTACAGGGGTCAGCTGCCGCAGCCACTCTTTGAATGGGGTGGTCCCGATCACCCAGATAGTGTGATAACCCTCTTGGAACCACCCACATCAAACTCGTCAATAGAAAAGACACCTTCCAGCTTCAGCATCTTCTCTGCCAGCCTCCTCTTCCAACCCGCAGGAACCGGGGAGCCCCCAGAGTTGAATGACTCAGCAGTCAACTTTCCCCCTTTTGTAGTGGGTTTCTCCCTGGCTTGTCTCACAGGGACGCTAGACATTACCACACCGGGAAAAGATGTGCCAGGGGCTTGAATTCTTCGCAGAGTTCCTGCCAATCACTGTCATCCTATTTGCCTGTACAACCCAGGGCTTCTGCAATTCGGGCCTCACCAGTACCCCAGCTGGAAATCCAGATTCCTCCTCATGGTCTTCCGGAGCGTCCACCAAGATGGTCTCGCCCTGTGGCATTCTGGGAATTTGGGGTTTCCCATTGCTCTCACTACTTCCCCAGCCGTAACACGATTGGTTCGGGCTGAGTGAACCACACAGTACCTCGTCTGAACTCGTTATCCGGCCCAGTGTAGCCACTCACTTCCTCAAAAGCAACTGGAAACACCGGGTGAACAGACTATGTTCTCAGGAAGCTCTCTCCAGCTTTCTCCGTGCAGGCTCCCATGAGCCTCCTCACCAGAGGACTGTTGGCCCCCACCAGATTTGAAACACCACCCTTCTCAGCGGGGCCCAGACAAACCAGCACTAATGTAACAAGCACCTCAGACCCTCCCATGTCGGCCTCCGAAAACTCCAGCTTCACTGACAGATAACCATGAGGTGGATAATCACCCGCACTCAGACCCCAGATCTCTTTTCTTTCTCAATATTTTATTGATTTCTATATAGAAGAATACAGAGTCCAAGAGAATACGTTATACTTTATTGTCGCCAAACAATTGATACTAGAACGTACAATCATCACAGCGATACTTGATTCTGCGCTTCCCGCTCTTTAGAGTACAAATCAATAGTAAATATTAAAAATTTAAATTAGGAATCATAAATAGAAAATAGAAAATGGAAAGTAAGGTAGTGCGAAAAAACTGAGAGGCAGGTCCGTATATTTGGAGGGTACGGCCCAGATCCGGGTCAGGATCCGTTCAGCAGTCTTACCATAGTTGGAAAGAAGCTGTTCCCAAATCTGGCCATATGAGTCTTCAAGCTCCTGAGCCTTCTCCCGGAGGGAAGAGGGATGAAAAGTGTGTTGGCTGGGTGGGTCGTGTCTTTGATTATCCTGGCAGCACTGCATATTATAAAACAAAAGAAAAAACATAATAATACCAGATACAGTATATTGAATCACATGAACGAACTCCTTACCCAATATTCATATAGATTAGATTTATTCATATATTAGAATATAAATTGTTTTATCAAAAAAAGATCTATACCCACTACCAAAGTTAAAGCTGTTTGGGAAGAAAAAAATTAAAAAAAACCCTTATCAGATAATAAAATATGCTATTAACCAGCTTCTGTACTTTAACAAGAAGTCAAAGATTATGAAAATAATTTAAAAACGGCCCCCACGAATTTTGAGACCCCAGATCTCTAGTGCACTGAGTGGTGTCAATGGTAAATGCTCCAGATACTGGTTGTAAAACGAACAGTACAGCAAAGTGACCTATGAACCTGTGTCAAGTGTGGCTGTAATATAAATACCCTCTATCTGTAGCGATACACTGGAGCTTGGCCCCACTAAGCCTCAAGGAATAGGGATTTTTTCTTTAGGATGTTCCTTGATATGCTGCTGGGAATGTGCACCCCCCCCGCCCCCGAATACACCAGGCCATCCCCTCACTGGGTCTTTTTCAAGTTTTCCCAACGTCTCTCTCTGCTTAGGTATCCAGGGGCTCACTCTTCGAGGGATTTCCCATCGTTCACACTCCCGCCTGAAGTGTCCCACTTCACCACAGTTATAACAGACAATACCAACCGTTCCCCTTCTCATAGAACCCCGGCTGCTGACAACCCTCCATATAGTCTGTCCCCTTAGAGGGTTCACCTCCCTGTCAGCTCCATCATGCGGTGGGGGCACACTTGCTGATAACAACCGGAGATCAGTTCTCATCACACCACCACAATCTTCTTTACCGCTCCCCGGGTTGGGCTATCCATGGTCATTTCAACACAAGGGGCTACTCCAAGGACTGTACCCTGCTGACGGAGGCCTCCCGCGCATCTGACATGTTCTCCTCCTTCCACACTTCTCTGATTCAACTCAACAAACAAGGGAGGGGGCCGTGTCTTACGAGACAGTCAGAGACCCCAAGCGATCAGGTTCTGGGACTGGGCTCCCTTTGTTATCTGATCCTTTCTTAACAGATCCACCTCAGCCACCTGAATGGCCCCTCTGCGCTGCAAGCAATTTAGTTGCCTCTCTAGCCGAACGATATAGGCAGAAAGCTTCTCCCCCTTTTCCAGATGCATGTTCTGAAACCCCGTCATGAGCTCCATTGGACTTCCTGTCATGCCCATTGCATTTTCCGGTGCTCACATGTAAGCCACAGCAGCGGCAAGGGATTACTGTGACTTTACGGCTCTCACCACCTCCGCAGCCCGCCCCCTCAAACTCTCAACCAATTTCAGTCTCTTTACGTCATCAGAGCACTGTCACTCATCTAACAACTGAGAGATCTGCTCCATCCAAGTCTCATACTCCTCTTCCCCTTTAGGGGTGGGCTTCGTTCCTGAGAATAGGTAGAGCTGACCATAGCTGGGACTTGGGACCTGGGCAGTTTTCTATTTATTTGCCAGAGAGGTAAGGGCAGATACTAGCTCAGAATTCTCACTCTTCACTGGGAGACAGGGATTCATTAGACATTCCAAATCAGACCACCCCTTCCCCTTACTAAGCAAAAACGAGAAAACCCTGTGTTTGAAGTCTCCGCCTCCAGCGACAGGAGACTTGACTTGTGATTTGGCCTGCTCTCTTACACTGTCCTCCTCCCGGAAAGTATGGACAGTCCACAGCCCGCTCTCTCCTGGGGCTCCAATAGTACCAGGCAGTTCCACCGCCATTGCGTCAGCGCTAGTCTGAACTAAAAGACTGTGCCCACCTCCGCTCCATAATCCTAACTTTGCCTACAACTTTAATAGTGTAACGCTCTGCTATATTGGTTCGTATATGTCTAGGGGAAATCTCGCCCAGCTCTCGCCTGGACGCTTCCCGCTGGGTCGGTTGCTGTACCAATACCACCTGAATCAATCGCAAACATCAATCACCAGCCAGCACACACAGTGCGCTTTACCAAGTACACTTTATAGATATTACTAAGTCTATGAAATTAATGTAAGTTTGATACAGAAAAGGAAGTAATGGGAAAAAAAGGCTCCAGGCTTATCAAAGTTCAAGTTCTTCGTGCACAAGTTGGAGCTCAGAAATTCTTGCCGACCACCCGGACCCCGTCAACTCGCGGCTCGGGACCACCCAGAGTGACCGATTGGAGCCTTTCCGTACGTCTGCCGTCCTCGCCATCTCTCCTCCGACTCCCCGCCAAAAACCCCCGCACGCCCGCTGTCCTCCCTGTCTCTCCTCTGACTCCCCGCCAAAAACCCCATTTCCCAGTCATATGAGACGGCATTATCACCCCAAGAAATGATAACATGGACACCCATTGGCTAATAGCACCCTGCTATCTGTACTAAACCAAGCAAATGTCTAGCAAGAGACTTTCTCAGCATTTAACATAACAAAGAAGCCATTTTAAATTTAACATACAAACACTAGTATTAACAATTCATCAGAGCACAAATATTTACTCCACTCAACACGCACGCATTCATTACTGGTAACCCCATGGAGGCACACCACCATTCAACTCCGGCAGCATCCACACTAGCACAGACTTAAACACACAACCCACTGGTTCAATGCCCAGGGCAATCACGCAGCATCCAATGACATCAATCCCGGACAAGCCCCAGAATTGTAACCCTCAGTTTCTGTCAGCTGCATAAGTCGAAGGAAGACAATCTCAGGCCCTGCCAAACGTGTGAAATTAAGGTGCAAAACCTCCTGTTTGTGTGGATGCTGTGTGATGTGTTACCCCATTACAAATCAGTACCACGTAATAACAGACAGTACACCATACGCAATTAAACAATTTAGCTTTATAATTCTTAATTTGACTGGAGTGTTAGTAAAGAAAAACTAACAGAAAAGTGCCCATTATAATGAAACAGTCTAATGTGCACGTTGGAGCTCACAGTTTCCCTTCCGCTGGTCCTCCATCGATTTCCCCGGGCTTCATTGACTCCCGGCCCCACTCCAAGTCCACTCCATTCAGGCATCTTCTCTCTTCATCTTCTGCCGAACGAAAGACTTAGAATACCTCGCTGTCAGGCACACAATGAGGAAAAAAAAAAGCCCTTCATTGGATGGCACACATTCCAAAGACCCCGTTATCTCTAGCTATAACCCAAACACTGCTGCTACAGAACAACCATTACATTAGCAATGAAGCTTTTCTCAGGGTGTTACACACTATTCAGTGATATTTTGTGTGTTTCACATTCTAAACTCTTTCTCTGTAGTTCTGCAGCATCATTTGCTGCAGTCTCCAATCATATCGCAATGGTCAATGCCCGTTCTAAGGTTTGGTCTCTTTGTGTCAGTAGTCTCTTTTGAGTGCCTGGACTATGCACACCACATACAAGCCTGTCCCTTAATGCATCAGAAAGTCCATCTCTAAAGTCTCAGTACTGGGAAAGTTTACACAGTTCTGCAACGTTTTCAGAAATGCTTTCATCCTTTGACAGGTTCCTTTTGTAAAGTCTAAATTTCTCAGCTATTACTAGCAGTTTTGGTCTCAAGTGATTGTGCAAAATTGTAACAACTTCATCAAACGTCTTGCTTGCTGACTTTTCAGGATTGACTAAGTTGCGTAAGAACCTATCTGTTTTAGTACCCATTAAGCTGAGAAGCATGGATATTTTCTTTTTCTCATCCACGTCGTTCATATTACAATACAGTCCAACCCTCTCGATCTGCAATCCCCAGTCCTCATTTGCTCTATCAAATTCGTCAACTTTCCCGACTCAGGCCATCATCACTTTATTTTCACTTTAACTTCGCTAGCTGTGCGTCTTTCATTGTTACTCATGCATCCCTTTGTTAGCACCGTGATGGTCTGTACGGCTTAACTCTTTTCTCGTGCTGTCTCTCTCCTGTAGCTGTCGATGCAGTTGGTGATATTCATTAAATTTCCAGGCTCCTACTTGTTGCCAATTTGCTGTGTCTGTGCAACTACATACCAATTAAAATAAAAGCACACAAGCGGAGAATGAGGTTTTAACTGGTGTTTTCACAAGCAAGAGAGGGAGAATAATTTGCATGCAAAAACAACAGATCAATGCACGTAGGAAAGTTTATCAGTGCATACATAGTGCTAAAGGGAGTCGTTGCTCTGAAAGAAACAGATCCACACATTACAGTCTGTAAACTCAAACGAGAGGGTAGTAAGGCTGTGCATGAATGGAGGAAGACTAAACTAACAATTGACAATATAATCTTGAGGGCTCATAGAGATAAATATAACACAGCAGTTGGTCTTAACAGACAGTCATACTTTTTCTAAGGTTGTTAATAACAGTGCAGGTAATCCGAGTATTGTTTTCAATTACTGATCCCAGATCCATTGTTGGATTGGTTACTGGAAGAATCTGAGGCTAAAAGTGAGAGCTTTGCTGCAATTTTTACAGAAAAGATAAATAATATAAGATGTAATTTAAAATACAGATCTCAAGAATAAACCTTGTTGAACCACAGTGAGCTCAATACTGTGCCCTAAACTCCTTTGCTGAAGCAAGTTTACCAGAACTTTGAGAAATAATTACTCAGCTGAAACTGTCCACTTGTGCCCTTGATCCTATTCCCTTAGGCTTTTTTAAAGAAGTTTCTGACACGCTAATTAGCTGCATACTTGACATAGTTAATTGCTCACTAGTTTCTGGCATTTTTCCAGATTCCTTAAAAACAGCAGTAGTTAAACCCCTGTTTAAGAAAAGTAATCTTGGCTGCTCTGCTTTGGAAAATTTTAGACCTATTTCTAACCTGCCTTTTCTAAGTAAAGTTTTAGATAATGTAGCTGTTCGACAATTAAGTGATTACTTGAATAAAAGTTCTACTCTTGACAAATATCAGCCAGGTTTTAGATCAAACCATTGTACAGAAACCATTTTGCTTAAAGTAGTTTAATGTCGACACAGGTAACATATCAGTCCTTGTTCTGTTAGAATTGAGCGCAGCATTTGATACTGTAGATCACAGTTTTCTCATAAACCATCCTGGTCAATGGGTAGGTCTTTCAGTGACTGCCTTAAGTTGTTTTCAATCTTAAATAACACAAATAAATTTTTTTTTGTTAGCTGCGGTGATTGTTCATCGAAAATCCGTGATATTGTGTTTGGTATGTTACAGTAATCAATTCTTGGCCTGTTGTTATTCTCAGTCTACCTGTTCCCATTAGGTCAGATTATTTCAAAACACAAGTTGAATTACCACAGATGACACACAACTATATTTGTCTAATATGCCGGATGACCTTGAGGCTTGGAACCCTGTGGGTCCAGTGTCTTACGAGCATGGGTGATTTTGAATTTCTTTAAGTTATTAAGGAAAATCAGACATTTTGCTTATTGGTAGCAATAAATAATATGTGAATCTTAGAAATAAACTTGATCATCTGGCCTTACAAATCAAGCCAGAGATCACATAGCAACCATATTACTATGACTGCAATCTTTCATTTAAGGAACATTGCGAGAATCCGATTTCTTATAACACCTCAAGATGCAAAAAAAAATTGATACGCACTTTTGTTTTTTGCCAAATGGACTAATGTAAGGCACTCCTTCAGAGCTCCCTAAGACAGGTATAAATCTTGTTCAAATAGCAGCAAGAATCTTAACCAAATAAAAGAAAATCTGAGCACATTTCACTGATTTTGGCATCATTACACTGTCTGCCAGTGTCCTTTAGAATCAATTTTAAAATACTCTTAACTGTATATAAAGCTCTGAATAACCTAGCTCCTCTTTATATTTTGGAGTACCTATCCCCTTACCTCCTTATTCGTAATCTTGGCTCAGCGAAAAATGGTTGGCTTAGTGTTCCTAGAACAGAGCATATAAAAACTGGTGATGTGGCCTTTTGCTCTTCTAAAAATCTACAGTACTTTTTAAAATTTGGCCTACTTACAGGATTACTTAATGCCAATTGATGTTGATTACATTTATATAATTTGATATATTCAATTACATTTTATATAATGTTTGTTCCTACTTGTGATTTTGCTTCGTATTTTATGGTTATATTGATTTGACTTTACAGTCTATGCAAAGCACTTTGAGCCTGCACCTTAATGTATGAAAGGTGCTATAGAATAAAGTTATTGTATTATTATTATTATTTACAAATTGACTGCCGTATTACCTACATTACCTACTGCCACATTTTCAGATGTGGTTTCACCTGAAAAATACTTAGTTGAATGAGTCTGTGAAAGCTTTCTATTTTTATTTGATTTAAACAACATGCATATTATCTGGCTATCTGGATATAGTTAATTCATAACTAATCCATTAACTCAGAATTCAGCATTTTAATATTTTTCATGAATTCTTAGAAAGGCAGTTGTGCAGAGAATGAATGGATTAGTAATGGTAATCCATTATTGAGAGGTGATCTTTAAGACCATAAGACATAGGAGAAGAATTAGGTGATTTGGCCCATTGAGTCTGCTCCACCATACTACCATGGCTCCTGGCCTTCTACCCATAATCGTCGATGCCTTTACTAATCAAGAACCTCTGCTCTAAGTATACCCAATGACTTAGCCTGCACAGCCATCTGTGGCAATGAATTCCACAGATTCACCACCCTCTGGCTGGAGAAATTTTTCTCATCTCTGTTCTAAATGGATGAATCTCAATTCTAAGGCTGTGCCTTCTGGCCATAGACTCCCCCACGACAGAAAACATCTTCTCCACCTCCACTTTATCCAGACTATTGAATATTTGATAGGTTAAGTGAGACCTCACCCTCCTCCCCCCCATTCTTCTGAACTCCAGTGAGTACAGGCCCAGAGCCATCAAAAATGCTCCTGATGTGTTAAACTTTTCATTCCTGGGATTATTCACATGAATCTCCTCTGGGCCCTCTCCAATCCTAGCACATTTTTTCTTAGATAAGTGGCCCAAAACTGCTCACAACATTGCAAGTGTAGTCAGAACAATGCCTTATAAAGCTTTAGCATTACATCCTTACCCTTCTATTCTAGTCCTCTTGAAATGAATACTAACATTGCATTTGCCTTCCTCACCACCAGCTCAATCTGCAAGTTAACCTGCAGGGAATCCTGCACAGAGGACTCCCAAGTTCCTCGCCACCTCTGATTGTTGAAATTTTCCCTCATTTAGAGGAGTCCACGCCTTCATTCTTCTGCCTAAAGTGCATGACCATGCACTCTCTACACTATATTGCATCTGCCGCTTCTTTGCCTATTCTCCCAATCTGTCTAAGTCCTTCTGGAGACTTCCTGCTTTCTCAACACTATCAGGCCCTCCACCTATCTTCATAGCATCTGCAAACTTGGCCACAAAGCCATCAATTTCTGCATCCAAATCATTGACATACGACATGAAAAGAGGTGGTCCCCACACCACCCCCTACATCACACCACTAGTCACTGGCGGCCAATCAGAAAAGGCCAACTTTATTCCTGTTCTTTGCCATCTGCCGATCACCCAATTTTCTATCCATGCTAATATCTTTCTTGTAAGACCACAGGCTCTTTTCTTGTTAAGCAGCCTCATGTGCAGCAATTTATCAAAGGCTGCCTGAAAAATCAAATACACAACACTAACTCTCCTTTTACTATCCTGCCTCTTACTTCCTCAAAGAATTCCAACAGATTTGTCGGGCAAGATTTCCCATTAAGGAAACTTTGCTGACTTTGGCCTATTTTATCAAGTTCCTTCAGCTACTACAAAACCGCATCCTTGGTAATAGATTCCAACCACTGAGGTCAGTCTAACTGGAACTAATATTCTTTCTTCTGCCACCCTCCTTTCTTAATGAGTGGAGTGACAATTTCAGTTTTATAGTCCTCAAGAACTATTCTAGGATCATTACTAATGCCGCCACAATCTTTTCAGCTATTTCCTTCAAAACCCTGGGCTGTAGTCCAATTGGTCCAAGTGACTTAGTGTCATGGTCTGGTCCGTGAAGTCCGTATTCCGGTTCACGGTCCGGTCCATCGATCCTTGCTCCAAGTTTTCCTGTCTACCCTGCTTCTGCTCTTGTTGAGCTCTAATTGAGGCAGCTGGTGCTCGTTGAAGCTGGCTGCATAAATACCTTCAGAGACCAAGGCATGGCTGCTGCATTGTTCTTGTCCTTACTCCTTGTATCCTTTCCTCTGCCTTCTGTTTCCTCACCTGAAGCTCTGCCTTGTCTTGCCGGTAACTCTCACCTTGCTGAAGTTCTCGTCTCACCTTGCTTTGCCAGAAGACTTGCCTTGTCTTGCTGGTAACTCTTGCCTTGTCTTGCCTGCAGTCTTGTCCTGGAGCCACCCTGTACCTAGCTCCCTTCCTGTCCCTTGCCTCCATCAGGTAAGCCAGGCCGTATTGCCGTTACCTACGGTTGGTTCTGTCCCTTCCTAACCCTTGCCTCCGTTGGGTAAGCCAGGCCGTCTTGCCATTACCTGCTGTTGGTTCTGTCCCTTCCTGTCCCTTGCCTGTGTCAGGTGGTGATCCGCGCCCTGCCCAGGAGGTGCCTCTAGCCTCCGGCCTCCAGCAAGCCTCTAGCCTCCTGCCTTCTGCCAAGCCTTGCCTCTGGTCTCTAGCCTCAAGCCTGAAGACTCCAGCCTCCTGCCAAGCCTCGCCTCAAGTCTCTGGCCTCTAGCCTCAAGCCTCAACTCTCCAGCCTCCTGCCAAGCCTCACGTCAAGTCTCTAGCCTCCTGCCTCCTGCCAAGCCTTGCCTCTGGTCTCTAGCCTCAAGCCTGAAGACTCCAGCCTCCTGCCAGGCCTCAAGCCTGAAGACTTCAGCCTCCTGCCAAGCCTCGCCTCAAGTCTCTGGCCTCTAGCCTCAAGCCTCAACTCTCCAGCCTCCTGCCAAGCCTCACGTCAAGTCTCTAGCCTCCTGCCTCCTGCCAAGCCTTGCCTCAAGTCTCTAGCCTCAAACCTGAAGACTCTAGTATCCTGCCTCCTGCCAAGACTCGCCTCAAGTCTCCTGCCTCCTGCCAAGCCTCACCTCAAGTCTCTAAGACTCCAGCCTCATCCTGCCTGCCAGCCAAGCCTCGTCTTTGCCTAGTTCTGGGGTCCGAGCCAGAGGCAAGACCCAGGTACTGGGTCCTTGTCCAGTCTCTGGCTCGGAGCCCAAGCCCAGGCTCCTAGGTCTCTTGTCCAGTCCTGTTCTGGGTTCCCGGTTTTCGTGTCCATGTCCTTGATCACACCCTGTATCCTAGTCCTATCCCTAGTACTTCAGTGTCTGTGTCTTGCACTTGGGTCCGTTCCCAGCCACCGCCCTATGACACTTAGCTACCATCAAACACTTTAGCTTCCCAAGCACCTTCTCCTTAGTAAAAGCAACGACATTCACTTCTGCCCCCTCACACACTTGCATTTCTGGTATTCTGTTCATGTCTTCCACAGTGAAGACTGACACAAAATACTTACTCAGTTCTTCCATCATTTTTTTCTCCCCATTACTATCTCTCCAGCATCATTTTCCAGCAGTCCGATATCCACACTCATCTCTTTTACTTTTTATATATCTGAAAAAACTTTTTGCATACTCTGTTATATTATTTGCTTGCCTTCATATTTCATCTTTTCTCTCTTTATGGCTTTTTAATTACTTTCTTTTGGTTTTTAAATCTTCCCAATCTCCACCTTTCCTCCAATTTTTGCTATATTATATGCCCTCTCTTTTGCTTTTATGCTGTCTTTGGCTCCTCTTGTCAGTCACGGTTGCCCCATCCTTGCTTTGGAGTGCTTCACCATCTTTGGGATGCATCTATCTTGCGCTTTCCAAATTTGCCCCATAGGCGCCAGCCATTGCTGTTCTGTTGTCATCCCTGCTAGTGTCCCCTTTCAATCAACTGTGATCAGCTTCTCTTTCATGCCTCTGTAATTCCCTTTATTCCACTGTAAACTGATACATATAATTTTATCTTCTCTTTTTCATACTGCAGGGTGAATCCTACCATATTATGATCGTAGCCTCCTAAGCGTTCCTTTATCTTAAGCTTCCTAATCAAATCTCTGTCATTACATAATGCCCAGACCAAAATTGCCATTTCCCTAGTGAGCTCAACCACAAGCCGTTCTAAAAAACCATCTCATAGGCATTCTACAAATTCCATCTCTGGGGATCCAGCATGAGCCAAATTTTCCAAATCGATCTGCATATTGAAATTCCCTAATATTGCTTTTGTTTTACATTTCATGCCTTTTCTACTTCCCACTGTAATTTGTAGCCCACATCCTAGGCTACTGTTCAGAGGCTGTGTATAACTGCCATCAGGGTCTTATAGAGATGTGTAAGATTATGAGGGCATAAAGAGGGTGAATTCCCTCAGTCTTTTCCTTAGGACTGGGGAATAAAGAATTATAGGGCATAGGTGTACGATGAAAGGGGAAAAGTTAATGGAAACCTGAGGGTTTTTCTATAAAGGGTGGTATTTTGTAGAATTAACTGCTGGAGGTTAAGGAAGATACAATTACAACTTCAAAAAGACAGTTGGATAGGTTTATTTGTTTATTTATTGAGATGCAGCACAGCATGGGCCCTCTGGCCCTTGGAGCTGCTCCACCCAGCAACCTCCTCCCCCGATTTAACCCTAGCCTTACCACGGGACAATTTACAATGACCCATTAACCTACCAACTGGTAGGTCTTTGGACTGTGGGAGGAAACCGGAGCACCTGGAGGAAACCCACGCAGTCACAGGGAGAGCATATAATCTCCTTACAGGCAGCAGCTGGAAGCAGACTTGAGTTGCCTGTACTGTAAAGTATTGTGCTAACCATTACGCTACCGTAGATTAGAAAGGTTTAGAATTGGCCAAATGGTGGCAAATTGGACAATTTGGATGGGGCACCATAACAAAACGGAGCCTGAGTATCTTGACTCATTGCAAGCTGTGCCCTTCAGATCTATTTATTACTTCTATTATAATCTTTCTATGCTTTTAAATCTAAATTTTCTGTGTCTAACCTTGTTCAACTTAAATACACTGTGTAATGACCTGCTCTGAATGAACAGTATGCAAGACATATTTTCCATTGTATCTTGGTACATGTGACAGTAATAAATACCACCTGTTTTAGTGCTGTTTAACTCTATGGTTCATTCCAGAGCTTTTGGGAGACTATTATTCACTAAGGAGGACATAAATAATCTTCCAGAAATAGTAAGGGACAGAGGGTCCAGTGAGATGGAGGAACTGAGCGAAATACATGTTAGTAGGGAAGTGGTGTTAGGTAAATTGAAGGGATTGAAGGCAGATAAATCCCCAGGGCCAGATGGTCTGCATCCCAGAGTGCTTAAGGAAGTGGCCCAAGAAATAGTGGATGCATTAGTGATAATTTTTCAAAACTCGTTAGATTCTGGACTAGTTCCTGAGGATTGGAGGGTGGCTAATGTAACCCCACTTTTTAAAAAAGGAGGGAGAGAGAAACCGGGGAATTATAGACCGGTTAGCCTAACGTCGGTGGTGGGGAAACTGCTGGAGTCAGTTATCAAGGATGTGATAACAGCACATTTGGAAAGCGGTGAAATGATCGGACAAAGTCAGCATGGATTTGTGAAAGGAAAATCATGTCTGACGAATCTCATAGAATTTTTTGAGGATGTAACTAGTAGAGTGGATAGGGGAGAACCAGTGGATGTGGTATATTTGGATTTTCAAAAGGCTTTTGACAAGGTCCCACATAGGAGATTAGTGTGCAAACTTAAAGCACACGGTATTGGGGGTAAGGTATTGGTGTGGGTGGAGAATTGGTTAGCAGACAGGAAGCAAAGAGTGGGAATAAACGGGACCTTTTCAGAATGGCAGGCGGTGACTAGTGGGGTACCGCAAGGCTCAGTGCTGGGACCCCAGTTGTTTACAATATATATTAATGACTTGGATGAGGGAATTAAATGCAGCATCTCCAAGTTTGCGGATGACACGAAGCTGGGTGGCAGTGTTAGCAGTGAGGAGGATGCTAAGAGGATGCAGGGTGACTTGGATAGGTTGGGTGAGTGGGCAAACTCATGGCAGATGCAATTTAATGTGGATAAATGTGAAGTTATCCACTTTGGTGGCAAAAATAGGAAAACAGATTATTATCTGAATGGTGGCCGATTAGGAAAAGGGGAGGTGCAACGAGACCTGGGTGTCATTATACACCAGTCATTGAAAGTGGGCATGCAGGTACAGCAGGCGGTGAAAAAGGCGAACGGTATGCTGGCATTTATAGCGAGAGGATTCGAGTACAGGAGCAGGGAGGTACTACTGCAGTTGTACAAGGCCTTGGTGAGACCACACCTGGAGTATTGTGTGCAGTTTTGGTCCCCTAATCTGAGGAAAGACATCTTTGCCATAGAGGGAGTACAAAGAAGGTTCACCAGATTGATTCCTGGGATGGCAGGTCTTTCATATGAAGAAAGACTGGATGAACTGGGCTTGTACTCGTTGGAATTTAGAAGATTGAGGGGGGATCTGATTGAAACGTATAAGATCCTAAAGGGATTGGACAGGCTAGATGCAGGAAGATTGTTCCCGATGTTGGGGAGGTCTAGAACGAGGGGTCACAGTTTGAGGATAGAGGGGAAGCCTTTTAGGACCGAGGTTAGGAAAAACTTCTTCACACAGAGAGTGGTGAATCTGTGGAATTCTCTGCCACAGCAAACTGTTGAGGCCAGTTCATTAGCTATGTTTAAAAGGAAGTTAGATATGGCCCTTGTGGCTACAGGGGTCAGGGGGTATGGAGGGAAGGCTGGGTTCTGAGTTGGATGATCAGCCATGATCATAATAAATGGCGGTGCAGGCTCGAAGGGCCGAATGGCCTACTCCTGCACCTATTTTCTATGTTTCTATGTTTCTATGTTTCTATATTATGACTGTGTAAAGTGGTGGCGGATTTTTCAAAAGCAAATTTAGACTACTGCTTTGAAGTAAGGGTGAATAGAGTGAGAGACTGCGGGCCAAAGCTGTGGGAGGTGGATGACAGAAGAGTTCACAGGCCCTCTGGATGCAGCTTCCATTTCTCACAGTTCACGCACATACACGTTTCCGGTACTGGACTTTCTTCTTTCTTGCAGGGGTTGATCCACGCTGTAGGACATCACATGCTCTAATCTCATTTCGGAAAGAGAGCTGGCCGTTGTGGAAAAGATGGGGTAATCTGCAGGGCGTTAGGGAATGCACTCACTTTCACTCATCCCATTCTCGCCTCATCCCCCTATAGAATCATAGAGTCCCACACACAAAATCAGATCCTTCAGCCGAACACATCAATGCCAACCCTTGTACTTTCCTTTATACTGTCAGTCCCATTTACCTCAGGGACCAGTGGGGAGTGGTGGGGTGGCCCAAAATTGAGTGTGTTCATTTGTTCACAAGGCTTCCAGGGCCCCAATATAACGAAAATTTAGTCATGGAAAAGAATGATCAAACCAAGTACCTCTCCCAAATCTTTAGCTGCACAAGAGTGGTTAAAACAGGACACATAAGTTATGTGGAGACACATTATGAAACGTTGTTCTTTCCTGTAATGCACCATGTAACTGGATTATATTTTTCTCAATGCTTCTGGGACCCGTCAAGAACACTTCCAGAAATCTGACGCAAGTACTCCATGAGGAAGCACAGAGCCTATGACATCAGACCATGTGCAACATATTTTTTGACATTATTTTGACCGGATTTATAAGGAAAGGTTTAATGGGTTAAGACTTTATTTCCTAGAGCAGATGAGAATGAAGGGAAATTTGATAGAGCTATACAAAATCATGTGGTATAGATAAGGTAAATAGAAACAGGTTTTTTCCTCAGAAGCTGAGTGAGACTAGAATTAGAGGTCATAGGTTAAGGGTAAAGGTAAAAATAAGGGGAACTTGAGAAGGAACTTCTTCACTCAGAGGCTGGTGTGAGTGTCGAACAAGCTGCTAGTGGAAGTGATGATGCAGATTCAATTGCAACATTTAAGAGAAGTTTGTATGAATACGTAAATGGGAGGAGCTTTAGAAGGATGAGAGGGAATCTGATTGAAACATATAAGATTATTAAGGGATTGGACATGCTAGAGGCAGGAAACATGTTCCCGATGTTGGGGGAGTCCAGAACCGGAGGCCACAGTTTAAGAATAAGGGGTAGACCATTTAGAACGGAGTTGAGGAAAAACTTTTTCACCCAGAGTGTTGTGGATCTGTGGAATGCTCTGCCTCAGAAGGCAGTGGAGGCCAATTCTCTGAATGCTTTCAAGAAAGAGTTAGATAGAGCTCTTAATGATAGTGGAGTCAAGGGATATGGGGAGAAGGCAGGAACGAAGTACTGATTGTGGATGATCAGCCATGATCACAGTGAATGGCGGTGCTGGCTCGAAGGGCCTACTCCTGCACCTATTGTCTATGGTCCAGGTGCGGGTCAACGGGATTAGGCAGAATAAGATTTTGCCACAGCGTAGATGGGCTGAAGGGCCTGTTTTGGTGCTGTCAAGCTTTATTATAATTGTATTTTTATTTTTTCTCAGCTCAAATGATAAAACCTGAGGTACAGGCATAGCCAAGCATGCTCATTTCTCAATTGCTAGGAACTTTTGACTACTCCAGTGATGTTTAGTATTGTGGCTTTCTGGAGATTTACATAAATATTGCTGTGTAGGCCTAATTGTTTAATGCTATTGTGTAGTGACCTTGGGAGGATACCAATTGTAGATATTACTATTGGGACAATGTATACCCTGTTCATGTTCCACAGTCTTTCAATGTCCTCTTTTAATTCGGCATATTTCTGATATTTTTCTCTTACTGATTTCTGTATGTTATGTGTGTTTGGAATGGCCATGTCTATTAAGTAAGTTGTTCTTGCTTGTTTATCCTGTAATATTATATCCGGACGGTTATTATGGATTGTCCTCTCTGTGATAATGGATGAATTCTAATATAATTTGTAGGACTCTGACTTCAAGCTGGATCAGGCTTGTATTTATATTAAGGTATGGTGTCTTTTATGAGTTTGTATTTTAAAGCAAGATTTTGGTGAATGATGTTTGCCACCTGATCATGCCTGTGTAAGTCATCAGACTGATTTTTTATATTTTCTTATTACCTTGAAAAATTATTTAAAAATTTATAGAATTTGCATAATGCTGGATTTCTGTAAGCCATGTTTTCTGTAACCAGGAGAGCTGTTGTATTTGATATTTGTGAATAGCAGGGCTTAAGAGAATCTTCAGAGTGAAGGAAGCCAACCTTCTCTGAGCCTCTGCTCTAGTCCAGGGTGTTGGTTAACCCTTTTGTTATCTCACCTCATCCTACATCCCCAATGGACCATGTTCCCAGTGCTTCATCCCACTCAAACAACACTAGCGCTGTTTGGACCATGTCTCTGACCACTCCCCACCCCCCACTACCACTGGTGTTCTCAAGCAACTACTCCCATCCCCCAACCCTGACCCCACTCTCTGACACACATCACTTCTAGCAATGGCACAGCCAGTGAAGGGCAAGAGATAGACACACACACACATACACTCACTCACACTCACACTCACACACTCACACTCACTCTCACACTCACACACTCACTCTCACACTCACACTCACACACACACACACTCACACACACATTCAAACTCACACACTCACTCTAACACTCACACTCACACACAGACACACACTCACACACACAGATACTCACACACACATAGACACACACCCACACACACACTCTCACACACACTCACACACACACACACACACACACACTCACACTCACACTCTCACACAGACACAGGCAGACACACACACTCAAAAACACATAGACACACACACTCACACTCAGATACACACTCACACACACATACGCACACTCACACTCTCACACAGACACACACACACACACTCACACTCTCACTCCACACAGACACACACTCACACACACAGATACACACACCCACACAGTCAGACACACACACACAATCACACTCACACTGTCACACAGACACACACTCACAGACACACATAGGCACACGCACACAGACACTCAAACACATACTCTCACACACGCACACACTCACACACAGATACACACACACGCACACACACACTCACACTCACACTCACACTGTCACACAGACACACACTCACAGACACACAGAGGCACACGCACACAGACACTCAAACACATACTCTCACACATGCACACACTCACACTCACAAACACAGATACACATACACACACTCTCTCACACTCACTAACACACACACACTCTCACACTCACTCACACACACAGATACACACTCACACTCTCACACAGACATACACTCACACACATACAGGCACAGACAGACACACACACACCCACAGACACACTCACACACACAGACACACACCCACTCACTCACACACACACAGACACACACGCACTCACACTCTCACTCTCACAGAGACACACACACACACACACACACACACACACAGACAAAAACACACACACACACACTCATTCACACACGCTCATACCTGTTGTATCCTGTCACAGGCCTCTCACAGGCACAGTGCAACCATGCATGGCTGCTGCCTTAGGAAAGAGATCCTCCCTTTTGTATTTTTCCTAAAAACTAAATAGTTTTATCAGAAATCAAAATGTAAGAAAACTGATCCAAAAAGCAGCCCACGCAATACCAGTGGTAAACACTCTATATCTAGAGTATTTATCTAAGGGGAGTGGGGTCATGGTGATGTTTTGTCTGCTTACAATAACCGGCTGCCTGCGGAAAGTTGAAGAGCAGAGATGCAGTCAGAGAGCAGGAGAACATGGGGGCTCTCTTCCTGAGCTAAAAGCATGGAGCAGACCAAACGCAGACCTGCTGAACCCACTCATCAGAGCAAGAGGTTGGAGAAGGAGTCTGAGAAATTCAAACTATCTGGAATGGGGAATTAACTCAGCACAACACCATCCACAGATTCTTTCTGAGGCAGGTCAGGGATGAGGAGGTGATGGAGTAATGGGAGCAAACCCATGGGTGGGAAACAGCTTGCTAATTTAACCATTATAAAGAAGGGGTGCACTTCCTATTTAACACCAGAAAACAGTCTGAACACCCCAAGTACCTACAATCCTCTCTCCCCCACAAAAGGAGAACAGTAAATAATGAACAGTGTAATTGTGACACCCTAAATTTAGCAACTGTTGTTTCACCTTGCAATATACTAAAAATATCCTTTTGAGATAACTGTGCTTCTCAAGAATCTAAACATACTGTCACGTATTGTGCCTCCAAAAACCTTGGACAAAACGTTAAAAGTGGAATTAGTGTCAAAATGGAGGTGCACCCCTCCTTTATAATTGATAAATTAGCCAGCTGTTTCCCACCATGGGTTTGGTTCAGTATATGCAGCATGTTTAGATTCTTGACAAGCACAGATATCTCAAAGGGCAGAGATTAAAGAAAGGTGGGGTGGAATGGCTCCAAAATTAAATAATGAATAAAATTTGTGTTTCCATTTATCAATAAGCCCATAAGACATAGGAGCAAAATTAGGCCGCTTGGCCCATCGAGTCTGCTCTGCCATTCAATCATGGCTGATCCTTTTTTTCCCTCCTCGGCCCCACTCCCCAGCCTTCTCCCCGTAACCGTTGATACCATGTCCAATCAAGAACTGATCAATCTCTGCCTTAAATACACCCAACAACTTGGCCTCCACAGCTGCCTGTGATAACAAATTCCACAAATTCACTACCCCTGCCACCCCTGCCCCCCCGCCAGCTGAAGAAATTTCTCTGCATCTCAGTTTTAAGTGGATGCCCCTCTATCCTGAGGCTGTACCCCCTTGTCCTAGACTCCCCAACATGGGAAACATCCTTTCCACCATCTACTCTGTCTAGGCCTTTCAATATTCAAAAGGTTTCAATGAGATGCCCCCTCATCCTTCTAAATTCCAGTAAGTACAGACCCAGAGCTAATAAAACATTCTTCATATAACCCTTTAATTCTGCAATCATCCTTTTGAAGCTCCTCTGGACCCTCTCTAATGCCAGCAAATCTTTTCTTGGATGAGAAGCCAAAACTGTTCACAATACTCAGGGTGAGGCCTCACCACTATTTTATAAAGCCTCAGGATCACATCCCTGCTCTTGTATTCTAGACCTTTTGAAATGAATGCTAACATTGCATTTGCCTTCCTCACCTCTGACTCTACCTGCAAGTTAACCTTTAGGGTGTTCTGCACAAGGGCTCCCAAGTTCCCTTGCATCTCAGATTTTTGGATTTTCTCCCCATTTAGGAAATTGTCTGCACATTTATTTCTACTACCAAACTGCATGACCATGCATTTTCCAACATTATATTTCATTTGCCACTTTCTTGCCCATTTTCCTAATCTGTCTGAGTCCTTCTACAGCTTACCCGGTAACTTTCCTGTAATACCATGGGCTCTTATTTTGGTAAGCAGCCTCATGTGTGACACCTTGTCAAAGGCCTTCTGAAAGTCCAAATATACAACATCCGCTGCACTGTATCCCCTTTATCTATCCTACTTGTGTTCTGCTCCAAGAATTCCAACATGTTCTTCAGGCAAGATTTTCCCTTAAGGAAACCATGCTGACTTTGTTCTATCTTGTCAAGTACTCCATAAACTTATCCTTAACAATTGACTCCAATATCTTCCCAACCACTGCGGTCAGGCTGACTGGCCTATAGTTTCCTTTCTGCTGCTTCCCTCCTTTCTTAAAGAGTGGAGTGAGATCGGTAATTAATTAACATTAAATGTCATTCTTATTTATTGAAATTAGATTTAAGAGGTTGATTTTCTCAATTTGTTTTTATGTAGTCATTATATTAATTGTATTTAACCTTTGGTGTGTTGTCATAGCATTACTGTTAACTCATTTAAACTAGCAAATATGATTTGCCTCTCTCATGGGGCATCCCAAAGCATTTGACTGCCACTTTAGTGTATTCGCTGCCAAGCCGAGGAACTACAGCGGGGTCAGACAACAGAGAAACCAACCCTTGAGTCCGTGCTGACACAGTTAAACTGATCCTACACTAATCTCATTTTATTCTCCCCACGTTCCCATCAACTCCCCTTAAATTCCCACTACTCACTTACACATCAGATGTAATTAACCTACAACCCAAACACCTTTGATATGTGGGTGGGAGCCAGAGCACCCCAAGGGAAATGGCGTGGTCACAGGAAGAGCATGTGAACTCCACACAGACAGCACCTGAACTCGGGATTGAACCTGGGTTGCTGGAAATGAGAGGCTGCAGCTTCACCAGCTTTTCCACTCTGCCACCCTGATTCAAAGGTATAATGAACAAATCATATTAAGCCAATTAACAGCAGGCAGGGGCTGAAAGAGCTTGGAAAAGTTTAATTATGTTTCAATGATTTCCATTGTCATAATTTAGCCAAATTGTTCTCAAAATGTGTTATTGGACTTTTTAAGTAGGTAAGCACTTCCTGTCCTTGCAGTGCAGCCTGGCTATTTTTAACTTATTGCAATGTGAAACAACAGTGCTAAATTTAGTGTCACAATTACTCTGTTCATCATTTACTGTTCTCCTGATGTGGGGGAAAGAGGATTGTAGATACTTGGGGAATTCAGATTGTTTTCTGGGAAAAGCTAGGGAATCTTTAACTCAATAAGGACAGGACCAACATCCCCACTGGCAGTTGGAGGACGAGTTAAACTAGCTTGTCAAGGCCACTGCAAGCAAGTATGGTGTAGGTTTTCAAAAATAAATCAATGTGAGGCATTTAATGTTTAATGAAGCCCGTAATACATTTTATGGAACTTCAAAATCTAAACACCAGAAGCGCACCAAAGCGACATCACATCAGATCAGCCTCTTAAAGTGAAACCCTGATGCAGTGTCAGTGGTTGTGAATTGTGTACAATTCTCCCAATTCTGTTACCCTACACAGGCCCCCCAGGATTCACTCAACTGGCATTGTGAGCCTGTCTGGAGCGACCGTGAGCTGCCTGGTTCAGGTCCTGTATTCCATGGGCAGAGGAATGCGGGTGCCTCCGGCCCGTCCGGAGGGATGCGGGCGCCTCTGGCCCGTCCGGAGGAATGCGGGTGCCTCTGGCCCATCCGGAATACGGGCGCCTCTGGCCTGTCCGGAGGAATATGGGCGCCTCCGGCCCGTCCGGAGGAATGCGGGCGCCTCCAGCCCACCCGGAGGAATGCGGGCACCTCTGGCCCGTCCGGAGGAATACCGGTGCCTCTGGCCCATGCGGAGGGATGCGGGCGCCTCTGGCCCGTCCGGAGGAATACGGGTGCCTCTGGCCCATGCGGAGGGATGCGGGCGCCTCTGGCCCATCCGGAGGAATGCGGGAGCCTCTGGCCCGTCCGGAGTAATACGGGTGCCTCTGGCCTATGCGGAGGAATGCGGGCGCCTCTGGCCCGTCCGGAGGAATGCGGGCGCCTCTGGCCCCTCCGGAGGAATGTGGGTGCCTCTGGCCCATACGGAGGGGCATTGACACACTGAAAGTGATGTTATGACACCATCACGGCAGTGGAACACTCTAAATCTTGATAAGCCAGTTTAAGGCACTCTGCTGAAATACATTCAGGTTTACCCCTCTTATCAATGATGAAAGTCTTTTAAATGTGGAACGAGCCATTGTAAGGGGGCCTAAAGGGATGTTGGTGTGCATCACGATGGACAAAAACAAACGAAGTGGAATGTAGGTCAACAGGAACCCAAGGGTGCTGTATGCCGTGATGGGAGGTAGGAAAAGGTGAAAAAGAATTGAATTTACTGAGGAGGGTGGGACGCTGTTGACAGGTCGACCAGGTGGTCATGGCATCAAGAATGAAATCACCCAACACTCGTAACGGCTGCCCCTATACCTACCCTGCCACAGGTGTCTGCTGGGTCCTCTTTTGGAGCAATTCTGAGGCCCAGCAGGACTCATGGGTGGGAGACGATAATGCCAAAACTTATCAGTCAGGGAAGCCCTCGGAGCAGCCTTTAGGGAGTGGTGAAACCACTCACATGGACCATTGGACTGCAGGCGAGTCACAGTGATGTGTTATTGCCTAACGCCGAGGTTCTGGGCCATCACAGCCCAGAGGTCTGAAATGAATTGGGGTCCGCAGTCAGGGGAAATACCAGATGGAATGCCAAACTGAGCAACCCAGGTGCTGATGAATGGCTGACCCACGTCTGTGGCCCTCATCAATGCCAGAGGGACAAACCTCTGACCACCTGGACCATGGACAGAAGGTGCATGAAACTGCAGGAGAAGGGGAGAGGACCAATAAGGTCCACGTTGACATGATCAAACCATCGCTCAGGGACCTCAAAAGGTGCCAATGGTGCCTGAATGTGATGGTTGAATTTTGCCCACTGGCACTTCACACAGGCTGCAGTCCAATCACACACATCCTTTCTGAGGCTGTGCCAAACAAACTTTAGTGCAACCAGTTTCTGCAAGGCTTTCTGACCCAGATGTGAGAGGCCAAGTATGGAGTCAGAAAGAGTCTGCCTCCAGTTTGCAGGCACAATGGGTCTGGTTGAGACATTGCACAGGAGAGAAACCCCAGCTTCCCTGAACTTAATATCAGCCAACCACAGGCCCGTGACTGCTGTTCGGTAAGCCTGGACCTCTGGACCAGTAACTTGGTCAGCTGCCATACCAGCATAGTCAACTCCAATGTGTACGGCCTCGGGCAGCTAGCCACGAGAGACAATCAGCCATGGCATTATATTTCCCAATGATATGTTGTATATCAGTTGTGAACTTGGATATGTAGGGTAGATGATGTAGCTGTCTGATATTTTGGCCATCGTGTGCATGAGGGGCTTGTGGCCAACGAATGCTGTGAAATGGCAACCTTCTAGGAGAAAATGAAAATGTTGGATGGTCAGATAATTCACGGTCAGACATGCTGTACTTCCTGTCGGGGGGGACGGAGCTGCCGGCTGAAGAAGGAGAGCAGCTGCCACACGTGTCCAACCAAATGTTCATGCACAGCACCCAAAACATATTCTGAGGCGTCAGTAGTAATGGCTATGGGTTCATTGGAGAGCGGGTGCTCCAGTAGGTAGAAAGAGCTCATTTGGTATCATCAAATGCCCTGGTCATGTCCACTGACCAGTCAAACACATGATTAGGGATATTGACTTTAAGCCACTATACAGGGGGAGCATAAGTTAAGCAGCTCATGGAATGAAGCCGCGATAGAAATTCACCATGCCTAAAAACTGCAGCTTCTCAGTAGTGCGGAGAGAGGGAGATAATAGTCCATAACAGCGACTAATTTTGATGAAAGGGGTTTCACGCCTTCTGCTGAGATGTGATGTCCAAGAAAGTCAATGGTTAGCAATCCATACTGGCAATTGGCAGGGTTAATAATCAACCCGCGTTGGCTTAAGAGCTTAAAAAATGTGTGGAGATGAGATACGTGTTCGGATTTGGACACACTGACGACAAGTATGTCATCCGGGAAACAAAAGGAAAATGTAAGTCTTTTAATGCAGAGTCCATCAGCCGTTGAAAAGCTGGTGCTGCATTTTTCAACCCAAGCAGCACGCACAGAAACTCAAAAAGGTCAAATGAGGTGATCACAGCTGTTTTGGGAATGTCCTCTAGATAACACAGGTACCTGATGGTAGCCCCTAACTAGACCAACTGTGGAAAAAATTAACTCTCTGGCTAAATATGCCGAAAAGTCTTGGATGTGTGGGACTAGGTAACAATCGGGGGTGGAGGCCTTGCTAAGGCGTGGCTAAGCTCCACATGAGTGGCAATTACCATCGGCCTTTGGGACCATATGGAGGGGCAAAGCCCAGGGGCTATTCGACTGGCATACAATGCCAAGTCTTTCCATGTTGGCAACCTCAGCCTTCATGGTTGTCAGCTTTTCTGCGCCCAGTCTACACACACAGGCATGGACTGCGGGCCAGTAGTGGGAACATGGTGCTCAAGCCCATGTTTTGTGACTGTCATGGAGAATGTGGGCTTGGAGAGGTCTGCGAATTCACCCAGCAGTTGAGTAAACTCACATGCACTGGTGCACGCACTTGACAGAGTCATCGTGGGAACTTTCTGGCGGAGTAGGGTAACAACCCAAAGTCCTCAAATCCACAAGCTAACAGTACTTACGATCGAGTAACAGTCCTTGGGCATACAGGGAATCTGCACCGAGCAGAGGTCTAGCCACTTTAGCCAGGATGAAGTCCCATGGCCCACTGAAGCAGAGTGTCACCCGTTGTGTCTGAAAAATTTGGATTCTGCTGCCGTTGGCAACGTTTCGTCACGCTTTGCCTTCTCATTGGTGGGCGGTGCTGGCAGCACACTCCCTTGAGCACCCGTGTCGCACAGGAAGTGTTGTGCTGAAAGGATGTCCATAATGAACAGTAGGTGACCCTGGCAGCTGGAATCCATGGTGTTCTCATACCTCTGATGTCCTGATGTGCTGGCACAGGCCTGGCATTGCATCTTTCTCAGCCACGGGTGTCCTTATGTTGGAGGTCTTGCTGACTGGGCTTACTGAGGTAGAGAAAGGAGGAGCAATGATGCACCACTGCCTAGCTGAAGGTAGACTATCAGCCATTTTAGCGAGGGCTATGCGAACATGATAAGGCATTTGCTGCATGAAAAGTTCTTTAAAAATAAAACAAGAATGGTGATTTCCCAGGAGAGACAGTATGTGGTCCACTTGGTCTGACAGCTTAGCATTGCTGAGAACGGGTAAGGAGAGCAACTGTTTGGCGTGCTCAGACCCCGGTAATCCAAAAGTCTGTAAAAGGTGAGCTTTCAGCAATCAGTATATATCGTGTTCGTGGGATTTCAAACAGACTCACTACTCTTCCAGTCATGGAATTGCTGAGCGATGCTACCACGTAGTAGAATTTGGTGTCATCGGTGGTAATTTCTCGCAGAGCCAATTAGGCCTCGGCTTGGACAAACCAAACAATGTCACTTTACTTCCAAACCTCTGGCAGTTTCAAAGCGACTGTGTTGCCCAACATGTTCAATAACTCTGGATTCATCCCAGCGCATCAGGGTCACAAATATAGGTTTTCACAAACAAAACAAAGTGAGGCATTTCATGTTTAATAAACCCCATAACACATTTTATTGAACTCCAAAACCTAAACACCAAAGGCATGCAAAAAAATTTTCATGTAATAACATCATCACATCAGACCAGCCTCTTAAAGCGAAACCCCAACAATGTCGGTGGCTGTGATTTATGTATATTTCTTCCAATGATGTTACCCTGCTACGGATGTCAAAAGGAAACAGGGAAATCTGGAAAAGGGAACAGTTAAAATCAGTGAGACCATTCATAGAGTTGTGGAGTCATAGAGGAATACAGCACAGAAACAGGACTTCTAGTGCATCTAGTCCCAGCTAAAACGATTAAATTGTTTACTCCCATTGAGCTGCACCAGGATTATAGTCTTCTATACCCCTACCATCCTTGTACCTATCCATATTTTACTTCAATGTTGAAATTGAGCTCACATGCACTACTTGTGCTGGCAGCTCATTGCACACACTCACGACCCTCTGAGTGAAGAATTCAATAGTTCCTGCGTTCACCAGCATTTTTTGTGTGTGTTGCTTGAATTTTCAGCATCTGCAGATTTCCTCCTGTTTGCGTTTTTAAATTTAATAGTTTAATAGTTTCATTTAAAATCAGAGAAGTGTATACAATATACTACTGAAATTCTTGTTCTTCACAGACAGCCATAAAAACAGAAGTGCCCAAAAGAATGAATTAAAATGTTAGAACCCAAAAGCCCCTTTCACAGTGAGAGGAGAGACATAACAAAACACCTTGCTGATTTACGGTGTTAAAAATCTGTGTGTCACTTTTTTTTCCCATGTTCTCCAACCTGAGAATTGGCAACAATCTCGTCCCAACACCAAGAGAGAGAGACCTGTATCAGACACCTGATGAGGTAAACAGAGCCTTTGGCCAGGAGCAGATATCGTCAGATGGCGTCCAACCTTTGTAGAGTGTTTCAACCCTTACCAATACACTCTCCAGCCGGTGGGTCGACAGAGGTGGCCAAGTCACTGCCCATCTGCTCCCGACTTCCAGCTCACCTCCTCTCACCTGCTCCATCTCCAGCAAGAGGCTCTTCCTGCTTCCTCCCCCATCCTGCCAGCTGCTTGGTTCTTGCTCTTCTCATCAAGGTTCAGCACAGACAGAAACCTCCATACTGACCTTGGACCACTTCTGGGAACTGCCTATCGACCTTCATCTCCCTTGATTTGGCAGTTTGCAGCAGGCTGGATTTAGGCCTCTTTGATATGACTGGCATAGCCCTCTCCTTGATGGAAATGACTGCCCTGTTTGCCTCTCTGCCAGCTGGTATCTTTTTACACCTCTCCCGCCCCAGTGTGCCAGCAAGGGACAGCAGGACCTTGTCATGGCACCACCCATACCGTCCTTGTGTTAAAGCTACTTTGCATGCTGACAGTGTGTGTGTGTCAGTGAACCCCGCTGACCATAATGCATTTAGGGTTCTCTCTCAGCCCCCATGTGTACAGCTGTGATGGTGTAGGGACAGTGTCATACACATACCACAGAAGGAAAGAAATGTGGAAGGGCTCCAGTCTCCACAGTTTTGCCCAAATGATCTTACGCTTGGAAAGATCCCATTTCATCCAAGGGCCCTGTGACCTTGGCTCTACTACCTTCGATACCTGCCTTTCATCCTCATGGTTCCATACCTCTGCCTGGACCATGTCACGCCTATCCCTTGCATTTGCACTGCCCCGTCACTGGGAGTATGCAGAGCCAAGGCCTTGCCATCCCAGGCATGGGTTGCTGATGAGGTCTCGCAATTGCAGGGAGCTCTCTGCCTGATCTATGGCTAAGTTGGCAGCCTACTTTCGGCCCAACCTTGTTGTGATTCCTGCTTGGTTTATTAGCTTGTCGTCAAAGCCCCTCAATGTTAACACTTGCGACCTTGAACTCCTCCACTACCAATGACAATGGGAGCTGTAGCTGGCCTGATCTTATGTAGAGCCCCATTGAAGGAAAACTTGGGGGGAAAGCCAAACCGCCTCCATAGGTGCCTTCCACTGCAGTCATGGGGAACTCGTACACTGTGAAAAGCCAGAGCAGCCTTGGAAGAAAACCATATTGGTACAGCCATGTCTTAAATTTACCAGGGAGTTTATCGATCTTCTTCAGCCACTCTTCAGTCTGCTTTACAGTGTTGGTGATGTTGCTGCTGTCTGTCATTGCTGCATTAAACCACTTTCCAAGACACTTTACTGGGTTGCCCTCTATGGATGGAGTAACTTCCCCTGTACTTGAAGAATGAACTTGCTAGTAACCTTGCCTTTTTTGATCACCATGCATCTGGACATCCTGGCCTTGAAGGTCATCCTAGCCCAGGTAGCTACATTGTCCAGGGTTTTGAAAACCCATTTGCTTGGACATGGGTTGCAGTGGTCACTGTGATGTCATCCATGAGCCCCTGTATTGCAGGTTGTCGGATGCCAGGCTCCAACACTGGACCTCGGGTTACATCTGCTGCTGCTGATATGCGGAGGTTCGTACCCATGACAAACAAGATAGGGGAGACGGTACAGCTGGTTGGAATCCCTTTTTGGAGGTCTTGCCACCTGGTCGTAAAGAGAGCTGAAGTGAAGCATAACTTGAATCCTGCTCGGTAGTGAGTGGTCATATCCCGCATTACTGGCGAGATATGGTAGTGGTCCAGGCCAGCCTGGATGAGGACATGTGGAATTGATCTGTAGGCATTGGCTAGGTCTAACCAGATGACCGTTAGGTCGCCTTTCTCCTGCCTGGCCTCGTGGATCAACTGGCTGATTATTGAGGTGTGTTCAAGGCACCCAGAGAAACCCGGGATGCCACCTTTCTACATGGATGTGTTGATGTAGCGGTTCTTCATTAAGTAAAAGGTCAGCCTTCTCCCAAGCACTGAGAAGAAAATTTTACACTCTACACTATGGAGGGAGATTGTTCTAAACTGGGTGATTGTAGAGGAAACTTCTTCCTTGGGAACAAAGCTTCCTTCAGGTATTTTTAGTTTGGTGAGACAGAGCCTTTGGTTCAACTCTTCCTCATCGTCTCCCGCAACGTCCGGAGGAGTTTTGGACATTTCTTATCTACCTTGTAGGGTATACCACTCGGTCCTGGGGCGGCAGATGACTTTGCTTTCTTGATGATATCCTGGACCTCCTGCCACGTGGGCTCTGACACATTCAGCGCAATTGCTGTGACTCTTGGTTGGGGGACTTTTGGATTGAATTCTAGTCTCTGATTCCTACAGGGATCACTGTGTGATTCGTGCAGAAATTCTTCCACCTCCTGCTTTAAGCTGGTTAGGGTGCCAGATTTTTGCTGGCAGAGAAGAGCCCTGGTGAACCTGAATAGTTTTTTTAACAAACTGCAATCTCTTTCTCTATTTCTCCCTTCTTTACTTTCACATCTGCTCCACCCTCCTGAGCTTGGCAGCTGTTCCTGCAGTTTGCTGGTTAGATCTTTGACACCTCCTTTTTCGTCTGGTGAACTGTTTTTGAATTGTTTGTTCAGGGTCTTGATCTCTCCTCTCAGGTGGTGAATCTCCCTTTCCCTCCTGTTTGGCTCCCCTTTCTTCTCCATTGGGCCAAATTGCTCTTTAGCAAAATCGAGCACAATGACTGTGAGGGAGACGATTTTCCTGGAAGCAGGTCCTGCCAATGTGGCTTCCAAGATGCAATCCAGGTCATCATCAAACTGCTTTCAAGGTACATCGTCTGATGATCTAGGCCATGTGATCCTCTCTTTCCTTGACTAAGGTGCCTGAGGGTGCACTCACTTGGTCTCTTTGGCACTGGGTGTCTTAGGTGTGGAGAGAGCTTCAGCTGTGTGGGGTTCTTCCTGGCTGGCGTTCTCCATCGTCTCACCGGACACTGAGTGCATGCATTGCACTTGAGATGCCCTCGTTCCGCAGCTAGACCTGCTTTGGTGGATCTTAAGGCCTTTGTTGTTTTTGTTGATTTCTCTGCAATGGAACTTTGCAATGAATGCCTCCCTGGTCAGTGTTGTTTGCTTGAGCCTTCTCATTATCATCCTTCCAGTCCTGGCCATTGCCGTTATATCCATCCTATTGAGTCTCTTATCCTTCCCCCTCTCGGGAGACTCTGGGGGTATTGCGAATTTTGTTCATCCGTAGCTTATATGGTGCCCTATTGCGAGTGATGTACACAAGATTGCTGGCCTTGTGTGCCCGTGTCAGTCTTTCCTAAAAGAGAGTGCAATTTGCCTAGTACAGAGCTTCTGACAGCTGACCCACTGCTCTGCTCCTGACGTTCCATTTTTCTCCGCGTGGCTTCAGTCGGCAGCACCGGCTTAGAATCAGCCCATCCACAGGGCCACGAAACCTCAGAATCCCAAAGGCGCGTTCATCTTTTAAGCCGCATCCTTAGGATTTTGAAAAGCAGCCGGTCATGAGCCCCTGGAGCAGGTACCACCACCACAAAGAGCCGGAGTCTGAGTGTAACTCCAGATCAGGGTCCCCATCCAGCCTGAAAAGGAAAAGGAGAGACATCTAGGGTAGAAATTAAGCTGTTTTTGCAGATGAACTCGAAGGAGTTGCTATTGAGTGCCATCGTAACTGTGCCTGTAACATGTTCCCCTTAAACTTTTCAACTTTCACCTTCAACTCATGACCTTTGGTTGCAGTCCCACCTAACCTCAGTGGAAAAAGCCTGCTTGGATTTATCCTATCTATACCCCTCATAATTTTGTATATCTATCAAATCTCCTCTCAGTTCTCCACATTCTAAGGAATGAAGTCCCAACCTATTCAATCTTTTCGTTCACTCAGGTCCTCCAGACCCAGCAACATCCTTGTAAATTTTCTCTGCACTCTTTCAATCTTATTTACAACTTTCCTATAGACAGGTAACCAAAACTACACACAATTAGGCCTCACCAATGTCTTATATAATTTCAACATAACATCCGATCTTGGCCAATGTGCCAAAAGCTTTCTTTATGATACTATCTACCGGTGATGCCAATTTCAGTGAATTATGTACCTGTATTCCCACACTCCTCAGTGCCCTACTGTTCACTGTGTAAGACTTACCCTGGTTGGTCCTACAGAAGTGCAAAACCTTGCACTTATCTGTATTTAATTCCATCTGCCATTTTTCAGCCCATTTTTCCAGCTGATGCAGAGATCTCTGCAAGCCATGATAGTCTTCCTCATCGTCCATTACACCCCCAATCATGGTGTCATCCACAAATTTGCTGATTCTGCTGACCATGTCGTCATTCATATCATTGATATAGATGACAAATAACAACAGATGCAGCACCAGTTCCCGTGGCACACCACTAGTCACAGGCCTCCAGTCAGGGGTTACCATCTACTACCATCTCTGGCTTCTCCCACAAAGCCAATGTCTAATCCAATTCACTACCTCATCCTGAATGTTGAGTTGAATTTGGAAGGCAGAGCAAACAAAAATTAGAAAATGGATACAAAAAGAATTTTTCTCTGCTTAATTGATACTAAAATGCATGGAATTTATCGAACAAGACAGATGCCTTAACGTAAATATTTAAAAAATGGATGGTCCAGGAAAAACTGTTCTAGGAGTATATGTCCGGTTATCCTGAAAGGCAGCAGGGAAAGTCAAAAGGACACTGTAGTCAAGTCATATTAAATAAGAGCTGGTAATTTTTGCTACAGCAGCATAGAACACTTGTTTGGGAGCAGTCTGATATTTTATACATTATGGGCATACTATGTGGAAGACTGATTGCAGTAGAACGTGTGCAGACAAGGTTGATAAAGATGTTACCAGGTCTGGACATTGTAGCTAGAAGGAAAGACTGGAGAGCCTTGGGCTTGTTTTCTTTGGAATAGAGAAGGCAGAGGGGAGATGAGTGAGCTGCATAAAGTCATAAGGGTACTGGAGGAGGGTCTATGGACATACATTTAAAGTAATTTTATTAGTATTTCCTAACAAAATAAGACATGCCTTGACCCATCAAGTCTATATCTGTACTCAGAACAGTTCTAATCTCCCACAGGTTTCCCTGGAACCCATTCAATCCCTAATGGCCATATATTCTCTCCAATTCTCTGACCTCCCATTCACACAGGGGCAATATACAGCAGCCAATTTATCCACCAACCACCCTATCTCTGCAGAATGGGATGAAACCCAAAATGGAATTGGTGGGAGAGATGGAGGTAGAAGTAAGGTAGCTTAAACACCACGCGGATCTTCAGTTGAGGAGCACTGGTCCTCAGGACAGTGAATTCAGTGCTGGAATTAGGCTGACTAATTTCTCTTTGACTAGCACAGATGTGGTAAGCTGAATAGCCTTTTACTGAAGAATTTTTCCTGTGATTTAAATATTATTTTAATTTCTTCATTCCTTATTAACTGAAATTTCCCATCTCATTATATAGAAGAAAGTGCTCCTTCATTTGAAATGCATTGTGAGGCCCTTAAAGGCATTAAAGGCAAGTTCAACCTTCACTTTATGTGTATTTCAGCATGAAAATCTTCACTTTATGTGTAATGGCACATTCTTATCCGATCACAGTCTTTGCTGGTTCTACCAAATAGATGATCACTTTTTTCTGAAGATCCACTTTCAAGGACTCTTCATCTCATGTTCTCGATATTTATTGCTTATTCTTTTTCCCTCCTTTGGACTTGCTCGGTTTATTGACTTTTGCACGTTGGTTGGTTGGGTGTGGTCTTTCATTGCTTCTTTTATGGTTCTTGGATTTACTGAGTATACCCACAAGAAAACAGATCTCAGGGTAGTATATGGTGACATGCAGTATATGTACTTTGATAATAAATTTACTTTGGACTTTGAATTTGATTGTCCTTATGGATCAGCTCTCTTGGAGACTCTGTGCTCCAAAAATGAATATTGGGAAATGGTGACAGTCTGCATTACCCACTTCCATTAGATTTCACATCTGCCAGATAACTGTCGCTGGGTGAGGCTCATTGCTGACCAAGGACTGATACAATCCACCTGACTGTTGCTCAGGCTTGTCTTGCAAAATTAGTGTTCAAAACATCTAAATTTATTTTCACCACACAATTGATGGAAACAGGGACTTCTGCCTGGAAATTATTTATAACCGCACTGCCTTTTTCAGTGCTATGCACTGGAAAATTGGCATTTCATGGAAGGAAATGCAATAATGCTGCTTTTACTGTGTGAATCACCCCAGCCCAGGAATTAGACTGGGCACTTTATGTCATGTTTTTCACAAGAAGCACATTTTCCTCACAGGTGCGCATCACAGATGGAGTGTGAATGCAGAGTGGCAGTTAAAATACAAGGGAACCAAAAGGTTTTCCACAGACTTGTGAATAGACAGCATGGAGAAAATGCAGTGGTGGGTTGATTAAAAAGAAGAAGGGAACCTGTGTATGGAAACAAGAAGCACATCCAACAGTATTTAAAAGGTATGAAGGCACTGCCACTTCTCTTGGTACAACCATGTAGATGCTACAGTCAAGAAAACACTCCAGCACCTCTACTTCCTCAGAAGGCTAAGGAAATATGGTACATCTCCATTTACTTGCACCCACTTTTATAGATTCACCATGGAAACCACTCTTTCCAGATGCATCACAGCTTGGTATTTTAACTGTTCTGCCCAGTACTGCAAGAGAGTCTTGGATCAGAGCACATAGACTCTGAATAGAAGAATGGCCCTAAATTTAGAATTTAGGAGCAATTTCTTCAACCAGAAGGTGGTAAATCTAAGCTTTTCATTTCCACAGTTGGCTGTGGAGGCCAAGTCATTGGGATATATTTAATGCAGAGGTTAATCACCATGAAAACCAGCCCCACCCCAACCTATTGATCCTGCATACACTTCTTGCTATATCATAAGAACAGCCAACAGAGTTAAATACCGTTCCTATCAAAGATACCCTTTTCCATCAGGCAGAAGAATCAAAAGCTTGAGACCACACACCACCAGATCCAAGGACAGCTTCTACCCTACTGTATATAGTTCTTGAATAGACCTCTTAGAACATAAAATATAGAAATCTACAGCATATTACAGGCCCTTCAGCCCATACTGTTGTGTTGACCATGCAACTAAATTAAGAAACTGCCTAGAATTTCCCTACTGCATAGCCCTTTAATTTGCTAAACTCTATGTACCTATCTAAGAGTCTCTTAAAAGACCCTATTGTATCCACCTCCACCACCGTCGCTGACAGTGCATTCCACACACTCACCACTCTCTGTGTGAAAAACGTACCTCTGACATCCCCCTGTACCTACTTCCAAGCACCTTAAAACTATACTCCTTGTGTTAGTCATTTCAGCCCTGAGAAAAAGCCTCCAGTTATCCACATGATCAATGTCTCTCAACATCTTCTACACCTCTGTCAGGTCACCTCTCATCCTCCATTGCTCCAAGGAGAAAAGGCTAAGTTCACTCAACCTATTCTCATAAGGCATGCTCCCCAATCCAGGCAACATCCTTGTAAATCTCCTCTGCACTCTTTCTATAGTTTCCACATCCTTCTTGTAGTGAGGGGACCAGAACTGAACAAGTGGGGTTTGACCAAGGTCTTGTATAGTTGTAACAGTATCTCATGGCTCTTGAACTCATTCCCACATTGATAAATGCCAACTCACCATATGCCTTCTTAATACTGTCAACCTGCGCAGCAGTTTTGAGTATCCTATGGACACCGACCCCAAGATCTCTCTGATCCTCCACATTGACAAGACTCTTACCATTAATACTATATTCTGCCATCATATTTGATCTACCAAAATGAGCCACCTCACACTTATCTGGGTTGAACTCCATCTGCCACTTCTCAACCCAGTTCTACATCCTATCAACGTCCTGCCGTCTTTGATAACTCTCCAGACTATCCACAACACCCCCAACCTTTGTGTCATCAGCAAACTTACTAACCGACCCTTCCACTTCCTCATCCAGATCAATTACAAAAATCACAAAGAGGAGAGGTCCCAGAACATATCCCTGCGGAACACTACTGGTCACCGACTTCCATGCAGAATATGAACCATCTACAACCACCTTCTGTGGGCAAGCCAGTTCTGGATCCAGAAAGCAAGGTCTCCTTGAATACCATACCTCTTTACTTTCTGAAGGAACCTTGTATGGGGAACCTTATCAACTGCCTTACTGAAATCTATATACACTACATCCACTGCTCTACCTTCATCAATGCATTTTGTAACATCCTCAAAAAGTTCAATCAGGATCATAAGGCACGACCTGCCCTTGACAAAGCCATGCTGACTATTCCTAATCATATTATGCCTCTCCAAATGTTCATAAATCCTGCCTCTCGGGATCTTCTCCAACACTTGCCCACTACTGAAGTCAGACTCACTGGTCTATAATTTCCTGGGTTATCTTTACTCCCTTTCTTGAACAAGGGAACAACATTTGCAACCCTCCAATCCTCTGGTACTTCCCCTGTTCCTATTGATGATGTAAAGATCATCCCCAGAGACTCAGCAGTCTCCTTTCTCACTTCCCACAGTAGCCTGGACATATCTCGTCCGGTCTTATATGATAAAAATAATTCTTGATTTTTCAGTCTACCTCACCATGACCCATGCATCTTATTATCTACCTGCCCTGCACTTATTCTGTAACTGCAGCACTTTCGTGCACAGTATATTCTGTTACTGCTTTTCCATTTGTATTTTTTCAATGTACTTACTTTTGGAATGATCTGTATGGAAGGCATGCAAAACAATCTTTTCACTGTATCTCGGTCCATACGAGTCATTGAAGAGTACAGCCCAGAAACAAGATCTTTGGCCTATCTAGTCCATGCCAAACTATTTAAACTGCCTACTCCCATTGATCTGTACTGGGACCATATTCCTCCATACCCCTACCATCCATGTACCTATCCAAACTTCCCTTAAACATTGAAATCAAGCTCGCATTTGCCACTTGCACTGGCAGCTCGTTCCAATAATCATGACAATAATAATCTAATTACCAAATGAAGAATATCTCAGCAGTCGGAAGCAGCTAGGAAAATTCTAGGCCCACAATTAATGAGAAGGAGGTGCTTAAAGAGAGCAGGTGACATCATCTCAATGGAATACATGTTGGTCTGCTGAGGGACATAGGGGCTTGCCGAAATCTGGGGTGATGACTTGGAGCTTAGGAGACCAAAGGGTGACCTTATAGTGAAATAAAGCATCATGAAAGGCATAGATAGGATAGATAGATACATACATACATACAGTTTCTACCCCAGGGAAAGGAATTCAAAACTAGTAGGAATAAAGTAAGGGAGGAAAGATTTTAAAGAGAACTAGGGGGCAACTTCTTTACGCAGATGGTGGTGCATATATAGAATAAGCTGCCAGAGGAAGTGGTTCAACAGCAAGTACAATAACAACATTTAAAAGGCACTTGGACAGGTACATGGGTAGGAAAGGGACATGGCCAAATGTGGGCAAATGGGGTGGACATCTTTGACCATGCTGTATGACTCTATGGGAAATGGGTAACATAGCATTCTTATTCAACAAGCGGTGTAAGGGTACCCTGGATAAAGTGGTGAGAAAGTTAACCAAGTGTTCAATAAACTGCTGGAGCAGTTTGAGTTAATAAACAGGCACCGTGGGTCAGAAATTGACTTGAGGATGAGAGCAGAGAGTAATGGGAAACAGTTGTTTCTCCAGGTGGAAAGGATTTCTAGAGGCTAGTGCTACAGACTGCTAGATTTGACATACCGCTTGTTGAGTTGGATAAGGTATGTGTGATTCACTTTCTAAACATTCAGACGCCATAAAACCTGGGAGGTGAGTAATAGACCACCAGAGACCACAGATAGGCTGCAGAATCAGAGACGTGTAAGAAGAGGCATTTCAATAGAAGGAACAAGAACCACATAGTTATGGAGTGTGATGGAAAAGAGGAACTGGATGTGGGCCTCTTTTACCTCTTCTTGCTTGCCTATTACTTTCCCCTGGGACCCTCCTCCTTCCCTTTCTCCTATGGTGGCCCACTCTCCTCTCCCATCAGATCCCTTCCTCTCCAGCCCTTGACCTTTTCCACCCACCTGGTTTCACATACCACCTTTCAGCTGGCCTCCTTCTCCTCCCCGCCCTGACATTTTTATTCTGGCATCTTCCTCCTTCCTTCCCAGTCCTGGAGATGGGTCTTGGTTCAAAGCACCGACTGTCTATTCATATCCAGAGATGCTGCCTGACCTGCTGAGCTCCTCCAGCATTTTGTGTGTGTTACTTTGCATGTGTGCCCCTATTCCTAGAACAGGCTGGTCAGGATTGAGAGTGCAGCTAGTTGAGCCAATGTGGTATTCAGATTTGCAATGCGCACAGAATTTGGGAAAGTTTACTGATTCTTTATAAAGCACTAGTTAGGCAAAAGCTGGTTAAGATGCTGGAGAGGCTTTTGTGAGAAAGTAAATTGCAGGGCTAATTATGGCAAATATCCCCTGCTCTGCTGCCTCCCTGCCTCCCAGTAGTCAGTATTGCATGGAGTTGTGGATGGAACCAATCTACAATATGGTAATGGCCATTTCTTGCCAATGTCTTCTGACCTTGATCCTGCAAGAGCTCCTGGCTCTTCCTCACTGCTTCCCAAGTCTGTGCATCTGCCTTCTGTTGTTTATCTTGCCCCCAGGTCTCGAAACTAGCTGGGCCAGGGTAACAGGGGTTTGAAGTACAGAACGTCCTGCCAGATCTGTGGGGAAAGTTTATAAATATGCTACTGGTCAGTCCCACTCAGGAAGCTGGCTAACACAATCCAGGCTAACCATTGGAACAAATTTCTGCAAAATCCAGTCTTTCCGGGATACTAATAAAACCAGTGAGAGGTGTACACAAATTTTAAAGTCCGTTGCGAATACTTGCTTAGTTTGTCCACACAGAAGGAAGTCACTGATGTGCTGGTTCACTCATACTCCATTGGTTTCTCTGCACCCCTCCTATTTATTCTCCTTCGCATGCCCCAAAACACCCTTTAATCCTTTCTTCACTCATCTGTTACACTAGTGCCAATGCACAGCAGACAATTAACCTACCAACCCATGTGTCTCTGGGATCTGGCAGGAAGCCAGAGAACATGGAGAGAATATGCAGACTCCACACAGTTAGCACGAAAGGCCAAGATCGATCACACTCTCTGGAGGCTGCTTTGCCAAGTGCTATAGCACCGTCCCACGTGTGTGTTGACTAAACCAATTAAAAAGACAGCTGTAGGAACTGCTTGGCAGCTGCTCTGCCCAGGAATTATAGAGAGCTGAAAATGCCGCTCCGTCCAGCATTAAAAAAATCCTCCCCTCCACTTCCTGCTGCCTTTGTAAGCAGCCAACATAATCAAAGACCCTCCCACCCGAATATTTTCCGTTCCCCACAGAAGAGACTGCTGCGTGAGGAAATGTACCAGCAGGATCAAGGACAGCTTCTATCCTGCGTTCACCAGACTCTTTACAGAAACAGTTCTATGCTAAAGGATGTATATTTGATCCTTCAGTGTAGCTCACCGTGGTCTTTGCACTTTATTTGTCCGCACACTTCACTTTCTCTGCAACTGTAACCCTATATCCTGCATTCTGTTTCTTCTTCTTGTGCTGCCTTGAAGAACTGAGATGGTTCCATGGTTTCAATGGGCCAAATGGCCTCCTTAAGATGAACCATCACTGGAGAAGGTTGATGGGGCTAAGGGCCAGCTTTCAACACTTCCATTCACTTCCGTGCTCTTAGTCCCTTGCACCGACTGTCCCTCACAGGGTTTATTTATCTACTGAGTTACACCTTTCCAGCCCTTTTACCCACATCACCCAGCAACCACTCCAATTTAATCCTAGCCTAATCATGGGGCAATTTATAATGACCATTTCACCCACCGGTCTTTGGACTGTGGGAGGAAACCAGAGCACCAGGAGGAAACCCTCGCGGTCACAGGGAGAACGGACAAACTCCTCACACGCAGCAGTGGGATGGGGCCTGAGCTCTGCTGGTGCTGTAAGGCGGTGTGCTAACCACTGCACCACTGTGCAGGGAAACCTGTCCTCTACTGAAAGATAAACTCCCATACTCTTGATTCCTCAATATACTCTGTCATGGTTCTTGCACTTTATTTGTCTACCAACAACGCACTTTCTCGGTAATTGTAACTCCATATTCTGTACTCTGTTTCCTTTTCATTATCTCAATGTAATTATATATTGAATTATCTGTCTGGATGGCATGCAAACAAAAGCTTCTTACTACATCTCCTACATGTGACAGTAATGAACCTGTCACTAATTACTAGCTGTCTGACACTGGAAGGAACATGTTGTCACGGACCCACATTTCATTGTCAACATTTCAAGACTGATGCAAGGTTTTAGCCTGAAATGTTGACAGCTGCTTTCCTCCCACAGATGCAGCTCCAACCAGCAGACTGTGTTTCCTCCACGTTCCAGTATCTCCAGTCTTGTGTCTCCGTTACATACCAACTGGCACTGCTTTGTCCAACTTTCCAACTGACCTAATCCATCCAAGTCATTTAAATACAGTATGAACGTTACCAACAAAAAGGCTCTCAGCACCAGTCGCTGCAGTTCATCACTGGCTGCAGTTCATCACTGGCTGCAGATCACCACTGGCTGCAGTTCACCACTGGCTGCAGATCACCACTGGCTGCAGTTCACCACTGGCTGCAGTTCATCACTGGCTGCAGATCACCACTGGCTGCAGATCACCACTGGCTGCAGTTCATCACTGGCTGCAGATCACCACTGGCTGCAGTTCACCACTGGCTGCAGTTCATCACTGGCTGCAGATCACCACTGGCTGCAGATCACCACTGGCTGCAGTTCATCACTGGCTGCAGATCACCACTGGCTGCAGTTCACCACTGGCTGCAGATCACCACTGGCTGCAGTTCATCACTGGCTGCAGTTCATCACTGGCTGCAGATCACCACTGGCTGCAGTTCACCACTGGCTGCAGTTCATCACTGGCTGCAGATCACCACTGGCTGCAGATCACCACTGGCTGCAGTTCATCACTGGCTGCAGATCACCACTGGCTGCAGTTCACCACTGGCTGCAGTTCATCACTGGCTGTAGATCACCACTGGCTGCAGTTCAGTGGTGGACGGGTTTCAGCTGATTGGTAATGGAGGTACTGGGTTATCATTCAGTGCAATCATTGGGGATTGGTGTTGGGGGGGGTGACAAGTGATGAGTGAGTTTAAAAAGGGAAGGTTCACAAGCTTCGATAGGCTGAGTACCACGAGTGTCAAGCTGTTGAATTCTCTACCTCAGAGAGCTGTGGAGGTTGGATCACAGTAGGTAGATAATTTTTGCAAGAACAGGCAGGGCAATGGTGAGGAAGGCTCTGGGAGCAAAGTAGCCTCCTCCTGCTCCTATTTTTTGTATGATCTTTAGAGTGGCAAGGGAAGACTAACTCTGAGTAGACCATGTAAAGCAGTTCCCAGCCCTGGATGAAATCTGCTCAAAGACTTTCCTTTCAATCGAGGTTAGCCAGAGGGAAGGTCCCCAGCCCTGGATGAAATCTGCTCAAAGACTGTCCTTTCAATCGCGGTTAGCCAGAGGGAAGGTCCCCAGCCCTGGATGAAATCTGCTCAAAGACTGTCCTTTCAATCGCGGTTAGCCAGAGGGAAGGTCCCCAGCCCTGGATGAAATCTGCTCAAAGACTGTCCTTTCAATCGCAGTTAGCCAGAGGGAAGAACTGCTTGTTCAGTACCAGCCCATGGACACAGTAGTGCCGCTGCTTTACAACTCCAGTTTCCTGAGTTCAATCCTGACTCCCAGAGAAAGCATAGCAGAAGGAGATTATTTTCCTCGAGAAGGCAGCATCCTTCGCTAAGGGCCTTCAACATCCAGTACATGCCCTCTTCATCAGGGAGAAGCTGCAAGAACTTTAAGGCCCACACTTGGCAATTAGAAACAGCTTCTTCTTTTCCTCCATTAGATTGCAGAGCAGTTCATGAACTCACGAACACTGCTTTATTATTCCATTTCTTTTGCGCTATTTATTTTATGATTTATTGTATTTTTATGTCTGCACTATACTGCTGCCATAAAACAACAAAATTCATGACGTGTAAGTCACTGATACTCAAAGTTCAAAGTAAAATTTATTATCAAAGTACATACACGTCACCACATACAACCCTGAGATTCTTTTTCCTGCGGGCATACTCAGCAAATGTATGGAGTAGTAATTGTAAACAGGGTCACTGGAAGATCAAGAGGATAGATGTCACCAAACTGTGCAAATCCAAATATAAATTCATAGCAATAAATAACGAGAGCCTGAACTAACGAGATAAAGGGTCCTTAAAGAGAGATCATTGGTTTGGGAACATCTCAATCGATCAGTGTAATTATCTCCGTTGTTCAAGAGCCTGATGTTTGAGGGTAGTAACTGTTCTTGAACCTGGTGGTGCGAGTCCTGAGGCTCCTGTACCTTCCAGCTGATGGCAGCAGTGAGAAAAGATCATGATCTGGGTGATAGGGTTCTCTGATGGTGGATGCTGCTTTCCTATAACAGTGTTTCATGTGGACGTGCTCAATGGCGGGGGGACTTTACCCGTGATGTACTGAGCCAAATCCACCACCTTTTGTCGGATTTTGTGCTCAACGCCTGATAGTAAATCCTGATTTTGATTCTGATAATAGAAATTTAACAACCTAGTTATGGGGCTTGTTCCAGCATTCAGCAGGATTAAGATCACTCCCTCTCTCCTCTATATACCAGCTATCTTCTCTCCAACATCTCAGCCCTGATGCACGACTGCACCAGAACCATTGTTCATTCTTCTTCTTCCACAGATGCCTGACCCCCTAAGTTTTTCCAGCAGTTTATCTTCTGCTCTAGATTCCAGCTGCTGCATTCACCTGTGTCTCTGACCATGGTGCATCGCACACTGTTTCCACTTCCTCTTGTATCCCTTGATCTGAAAGACCATAAGAGAAAACTGAAACAATTTGACAGACAGTAAATCTGGGAATATGGCTTTGATATTCGTCTAAACTTACCAGAGGAGTTCCATGGCTGTCCCTGCTGTCCAGCTGGGTGAGATTCACAGGACCCTGAGACCTGACATACAGATCTTGACCAGGTCAAGGTGTTGGGAAAGTGAGTGCTCAGTGAGGTACAGCTCCCACTCAGTAAAATCCAGGCCAGCAAAATGTCCCATGCACTCACACTGAAGACTACCTTAAACAAGAGAAAATCTGCAGATGCTGGATATCCAAGTACATTTGCCAGTTTGATCAGCCCAGTCCACACAAAGCCTGAAGTCTCAATTTGAGGAGTTTACTTAATTCATTCTGTTACGTACCCCGTAACTGGGTTGCCAAACCAGCAGAAATGGATCACTCAGTTGGAGTCTGGAGTACTAGAACTAAGAAAGTTTTATTAAAGAAACAAGCAACACATTAATCGAAAGGATAATAAATGCAACAGTTCAGCGATGATAAACGCACATGTGCACAGAATTAAGATAACAGCATCAATCAAGCTCTATCGTTGTCTAGGGGTAAATGACCAATTTCAAAATGACTCAAAGTTCAGTCCAGTTTAGTAGTTCAGTTCGCAGTAATCGTTGCCATGGCGGTGGACAACGTGGGGGAAGAGAGAGATAGAATAGGAACAACTGATCATTCAGAACGGCTTCACTCACAGACCAGCGGGATGGCTCACAAACAGCATTTGGGCGGGTCCTTGGTGATGTCACCTGAGGTCACCGACTGTGACCCCTCCTCCAGATGCGGTCGATCCTCTGCAGTGAACCCGGCACCCAGGCAAGGGCAGACACACACCGGGTTCCCGCTGATCATACCTTTCCACCCTGTGCGTTGTCCGATACTTCTCACCACTCGTGAGAGGCGCACCGCTTCCAGGGTCTCGTTACCTCGGGTGGCGTGTGTGTCGTCTTAGCGAACCTGTCCCTTTTTATCCCCCTGCTGGGGTATCGCCTGTCCATCACTTCAAACAGTTCAGGGTTCAAAGGGGGGAGCCGCTCCAGACAGCTCTTCCTCCCACATCCCCTCATTACACATCCCCAGACGCTGCTCCATTGTTCCTTATCTCTCCTTCCCCTGAGGGCAGGTGGCAGACCAACTGCTGATGCCACTGATGCTAGCCCAGGCCAGCAAACATCTTAATTTTATGTGTATTCTCGTAACAATTCTTTGTTGTACCTTCAGGCTGACAGGCAGGAGATTGCAAATTAGAATTTCCAAGGTAGGGGGATTAAATTGATCATACCGCATAACCTTCCCTTGATTCTGACCTGGCCTCTGTCAGTGGGTGCTACGAGTAATGCAACTGAATGTGACAGAATCTAGATACCAAATACTTCCAAGACTGGCTCCTGATCGGAGCTTGACAGATCCTGACCATATAGAGCAGGTTCAGGTATCAAAGAATTTAAGAGAACTCAGACTCAGGTCAGGTTGGACTTGAGTGTGGTCAGCAAGATTTCCAATGAGGTAATGCATCGCACCCCAACTGTTACCTCCAAACCCGTATGATTGCCAATGGCACAAGATACTAAATTGCAGAAATAGTACTGTAGTGACTGTGATCAAAGACACCGGAGAGACACAGGAGATGGTGATATAGAAGTCTTTATTCAGCACACCAATCAGACATTCTTCTGGAGATCCCCTGGGTCGAGTCTCACAAACTCAGAAGTACATCACCTTTTTATACCCTTAAGATCAATGGATACAATAGAATTTCAATAGTTACAATGATATCATTCACTTCAATATTTTGGGTTGACAATGCTTCCTTTGAACTGCATATCTACAGTGGGAGACACCACTGAATGGTCAAATACCTTTGCTGAAACAAAATAATTAATGTGATATTGTCTGTCTGTTCTTCAAGCTTCTTTGAACTTATTTACAATGGTGCAAATGACTTAAACTCTCAGAGTCCTGTTGGCAGCTGATGGAGTAACGTTGTTTCAAATTGCTCCTACCTTGTTTACTTAATTGTCTCCTACCAGTCTTTTTTTTAAACCTTATTACAATATTTTAATACTGCTTTACTGCGGCTGGGAAAAGAACCAAAGCTTCTGTAAAAGAAAGAGAAACAGCAGATGAATCCCCAGTCACTTCCTTAAACGGCAAAAATCTGAATTTTCGGAGGAGTTTCAACGACTTAATGGCAAATTGGATACAATTCAACAAACTTTGCCTGAGCATGAGAACCGAATTCAGGAAAATACTGCGAAGCTGGTGATACTTGAAGAGGATGATTAAACTCTGCAAAGAGTTATCTTTATCCAATGATAAAATGATGCAAAAGAATTATCAGTTTAGAAAATAGAAACAGGAGAAATAATTTGTGTATTCTGGGTCTTGAAGAATCAATTGAAGGTGCTGACCCTAGGAAGTTCTTTGCAAACTCTCTGAAACAGCTATTCCCTGCCTTATTCACTTCCGAGCTGAAGCTCGATCGAGCGTATCGCTCACCGACTTCGAAGCCATTGTCGTCAGCAGCCAGACCCAGATCGGTCATTCTAAGTTTCCATGAATTTCGTATTAAGGACCTTTTAATTCACCATACCCATCGACAAGGAATGATCAATTTCCAAAGTTACAAGATCAGATTTGTGGAAGACTATTCACCAGAAGTTATGGCTGATCGCATGAAATATAAAGAAGTTATGTCGGAATTCAATAATAGAGGATATAAACCATCCCTTCGGTTTCCTGCCCATCTGAGAATTGCTTTGAAGAATGGATTGCGAAAAAGAATAAAGTCGGTTGACGAAGCAAAAGAGTTTCTGAAGGATGAAGTCTAAAACTGTTATATTTCTTATTTGATCAATTTTTTCTTCTGTTAATATGAATTTGAAATAAGGTTTTAATAAGCTTATGTTTTGGCTGTTCATATATTGTCTTTTTTTGATACTTTTTTATTATATCCCTTTTTGAGGCTTTATTTTAATACAAGCTTTCCTAGAATTTGTTTAAACTGACCCTTTTATATTTTCAAATACTGAGTTATTTTTCTTTTTATGTTGTATCTAGTGCCATGTGTGACGCCAAACAGAGCTACTGGATGGATGATGCTAATGAGAGAGATCATGGAAGACAATGGAGAAACATACAAAATGCTAATAAGAGAGAAGAGAGAGAATAACAAGAAAGAAACACAATTCAGATATTAACAGACTGTTTGCTTTGAACCTGAACTGTTTGAAGTTTGATGGACAGGTGATACCACAGCAGGGGGATAAAAAGAGCAGGTTTGCTAAGGCACGACACGCCATGAGACCCTGGAAAGAGCAGTGTACCCCCACAAATTGGTGGAAGTTTGGAGGACCGGTTCACAGGAATTGGTCAGAGGCTCACAGGGTGTAAAGGTATGATCGGTGGGAACCTGGGTGTGTGTCCGCCCTTAGCTGGGTGCCGGGTTCACCGCAGAAGAATGATCGTATCCGGAATGGAGGGGTCACAGTCGGTGACCACAGTGGGATCAGAAGACATCAAAAGGTCTGCCCGAAACCAACTGCATCTCTCACTCTCTCTCTCTCTCTCTCTCTCTCTCGCTCTCCAACGGTACAACAACAGCGATTACTTCGAACTGCACTACACTGAACTGAACTCTGCTTCACGTAAGACTGATCATTTTACCCCTAGACTGCAATAGAGCTTGGTTGATTCCTGTTACCCTATTTCTGTGTATATGTGTGTATTATCATTGCTAACCTGTTACATTTATATCCTTGCGATTAGCATACTGTATTACTTATTTCTTTAATAAAACTTTATTAGTTCCTAGTAATCACAGACTCCAATGAGCGTTCCATTTCTGCTGGTTTGGCAATCCAGTTACGGGGTACGTAACACTAGGTAGAGACATAATGACCTTGTATAACCATATAACCATATAACAATTACAGCTCGGAAACAGGCCGTCTCGGCCCTTCTAGTCCGTGCGGAACTCTTACTCTCACCTAGTCCCACCGACCTGCACTCAGCACATAACCCTCCATTCCTTTCCTGTCCATATAGCTATCCAATTTAACTTTAAATGACAACATCGAACCTGCCTCAACCACTTCTGCTGGAAGCTCGTTCCACACAGCTACCACTCTCTGAGTAAAGAAGTTCCCCCTCATGTTACCCCTAAACCTTTGTCCTTTAACTCTCAACTCATGTCCTCTTGTTTGAATCTTCCCCACTCTCAATGGAAAAAGCCTATCCACGTCAACTCTATCAATCCCCTTCAAAATTTTAAACACCTCTATCAAGTCCCCCCCTCAACCTTCTATGTTCCAAAGAATGCAGACCTAACTTGTTCAACCTTTGTCTGTAACTTAGGAGATGAAACCCAGACAACATTTTAGTCAACTTCCTCTGTACTCTCTCAATTTTATTGACATCTTTCCTATAATTCAGTGACCAGAACTGTACACAATACTCCAAATTTGGCCTGAACCAATGCCTTATACAATTTCAACATTACATCCCAACTCCTATACTCAATGCTCTGATTTATAAAGGCCAGCATACCAAAAGCTTTCTTCACCACCCTATCCACATGAGATTCCACCTTCAGGGAACTATGCACCATTATTCCTAGATCCCTCTGTTCTACAGCATTCTTCAATGCCCTACAATCTACCATGTATGTCCTATTTTGATTAGTCCTACCAAAACATAGCACCTCACATTTTTCAGCATTAAACTCCGTCTGCCATCTTTCAGCCCACTCTTCTAACTGTCCTAAATCTCTCTGCAAGCTTTGAAAACCGACCTCATCATCCACAACGCCACCTATCTTAGTATCATCTACATACTTACTAATCCAATTTACCACCCCATCATCCAGATCATTAATATATATGACAAGCAACATTGGACCCAGTACAGATCCCTGAGGCACACCGCTACACACCATCCTCCAATCTGACACACAGTTATTCACCACTACTCTCTAGCGTCTCCCATCTAGCCACTGCTGAATCCATTTTACTATTTCCTAACTAACCTTCCATGTGGAACCTTGTCAAAGGCCTTACTGAAGTCCATATAGACAACATCCACCGCTTTACCCTCGTCAACTTTCTTAGTAACCTCATCAAAAAATTCAATGAGATTTGTCAAACATGACCTTCCACACACAAATCCATGTTGACTGTTCCTAATCAGATTCTGTCTATCCAGATAATTATATATACCATCTCTAAGAATACTTTCCATCAATTTACCCACCATTGACATCAAACTCACAGGCCGATAATTGCCAGGTTTACTCTTAGAACCCTTTTTAAACAATGGAACCATATGAGCAATATGCCAATCCTCCGGCACCATCCCTGTTTCTAATGACATTTGAAATATTTCTGTTAGAGCCCCTGCTATTATTACACTAACTTCCCTCAAGGTCCTAGGGAATATCTTGTCCAGATCCGGAGACTTATCCACTTTTATATTCCTTAAAAGTGCCAGTTCTTCCTCTCCTTTAATTGTCATACTTTCCATAACTACCTTTCTTGTTTCCTTTACCTTACACAATTCAATATCCTTCTCCTTAGTGAATACTGAAGAAAAGAAATTGTTCAAATTCTCCCCCATCTCCTTTGGCTCCATACATAGACGTCCACTTTGATTCTCCAAGGCACCAATTTTATCCCTCACTCTCCTTTTGCCACTAACATAACGGTAGGACCAGAGTTTTGTCAACAGGATTTTTTGGGGAGGGAACTTAGTTCTTAGCTCACTGACTGTCTGTTGGTCAGCTTTCTGGCTTTGGATGGGGGGGTGGTAGGGCCTATTTTTCTCTGGAAGCTGTGTTGGGTTGGTTATATGATTGCCTGTTTGATTTCCTGACCTTACGGTTTGCTTTCTAGTTTTAATAACTTATGGCCAGATCTTTTAATTACATGTTGATTGGTATTTAAAATGTTTTGAAATATTAACTTATGTAGTTTGAATGTGAAAGGGCTGAATCACCCCATTAAATGGAACAAAGTGTTTGCTTATATTAAAAAATTAAAGCGCCCATTATCATACACAAGAAACACATATACGCAGCTGTGATAGCTTACGTTTTTTTCCTCAGTGGAAGGATATGCAGTTCCATTCTTCGTTTAATGCAAAATCACATGGAGTTTTGATTTTTGTAGATAATACAGTTTCCTTTATTCAGCATAAAGTTGTTTTGGACCCTAATGGTTGATTTGTTATTGTATCAGGGAGTTTAGACAGTAAATTGATTCATTTTGCTAATGTATATGCCCCCAATGTAGACGATTCAGGATTTTTTTGAACGTCTATTTTCATTTTTGCCAGATTTGTGTACTTACTGTCTTGTGATGGGAGGAGATTTTAACTGCTGGTTAGATCCAGTATTAGATTGCTCATCTGTCAAACCAGCCACACTTAATAAATCAGCTTTGATTATCCAATCCTTTCTAACTAAATGTGATATAGTTGATGCCTGGCGTTTTCTCTATCCAACAGACAGGGAGTATTCTTTTTTCTCTCATGGTCATCATTCTTATACCGGGATTGATTATTTTTTTATTGATAGTCAAATGATTCCATTGGTTCGATTGATCGAATATAAAGAGATTGTTATTTCTGACCACTCTCCTGTACTTCTATCTTTAAATTTTCCTGGTCCTATCCCAATGTGTAGATTTTGGCAATTTAATTTAACTCTGTTATCCAATGAGGACTTCTTAAAATTTATGGAGAATCAAATTACTCTTTTTTTTTGAAGAAAACACATTGGAAAAGACGTTTAGTCTTATTATATGGGATACTTTTAAAGTAAACATCCGGGGTCAAATTATTTCTTATACTACAAACATCATTAAAAATATTAACAAAGGGAGAAACGAACTAGTTAGTCAGTTAAAACAACTGGACCATAAATATGCTTTTCGGCACCCCATCCTGAAACATATAAGAGATGTATTGAAACTAAAACTAAATATGATCTTCTTTTAACGTATCCAATTGAAAGCCAACTTTTAAAAGATAGAAGTCAATTTTATATTCACGGAGATAAAACTGGTAAGCTACTGGCTAATCAATTGAAGCCATTTATAGCCAAGCAGCAAATTAAAGAAATACGTAAAATTAATGGGGACATGACAACTGACCACCTTGAAATTAACCTTTAGGGAATTTTATTCTAAATTGTATAGTTCTGACTCTGTTAATGATAATATTGCAATGAATAATTTTTTAGATCAATTAAATATTCCTAATCTTTCGATAGATGATCGTAGGCAATTGGATCAACCCATTTCCCAGGAGGAAGTTGCTCCGGCTATTTGAGAATTGCATTCTGGAAAATCCCCAGGACCCAATGGATTCTCTGGAGAGTTTTATAAGGCTTTTTCCTCCTTGCTCATACCACCCTTATGTTCTACCCTTGCAGATTCCTTTAAAGTAGGAAGATTACTGCAGTCTTTTTATGAAGCTTCTATTTTGCTTATTCTCAAAAAGAATAAGAATCCTACTGAATGTTCTTCATATAGACATATCTCTTTACTCAATTTTGATACTAAAATTTTATCTAAAGTGTTGGCTCACAGACTTGAAGATATTATATCTTCTATAGTTTCGGATGATCAGACAGGGTTTATTAAAAATCGATATTCCCATTTTAATATACGGCATTTGTTAAATGTTATACACTCTCCATCTAAGGAAATATCGGAATGTGTGATATCTTTGGATGCGGAGAAGGCTTTTGACAGAGTTGAATGGAATTATCAATTTACATCCATAGAAAAATTTAATTTTGGACCGAATTTTATTCATTGGAATAAATTACTTCATTTATCTCCCTCTGCTTGGGTTCTTACTAATTTTCAGAATTCTAAACCCTTTAAACTCCAACGTGGAACTAGACAAGGTTGCTCTTTGAGCCCTCTGCTTTTTGATTTGGTATTAGAACCCGCAGCAATTGCTTTTCGAGGGTCTAAAGAGATTACTGGTATTTTAAGGAGAGGTTCTATTCATAAAGTGTCGATCTATGCTGATGAGTTATTGCTTTTTATATCTAATGTTACAACCTCCTTACCATTTGTGTTTAGTCAGTTCTCAGGATATAAATTAAATTTACATAAGAGTGAACTGTTTCCTTTAAACAATTTAATACCAACTGATATTAACCTTCATTTTAAAATTTTAAGAAAACAATTTACGTATTTATGAGTAACAATTACTAAGAATTATAAAGATTTACTTAAGGGAAATCTTTTAAGTTTAATGAATTATGTTTAAAAAAAACACTTTCTAATTGGTCGCCTCGCTCTTTATCACTGATTGGCTGAATTAATTCTATTAAAATAAATATCTTACCTAAATTTATATGCCTTTTTCAAGCTGTGCCTCTTTTCATTCCTAAATCTTTTTTTTTTGACTCTTTGAATTCAATTCTTTCTTCCTATATATGGAAGAATATGAAACTTTGTATAAATAAAGCTCACTTTCAAAAAACCAAACAGAACAGAGGCTTTGCCTTACCCAATTTTAGGTTATCTTATTGGGCAGTTAATATACAAAATATTAATTTCTGGATATATTGCATTAACCATGAGAATTGCCCTATATGGGTTTCTTTGGAAGTCAACTCTGTTATTAAATTTTCCATTATTTCTTTACCTGGATCCTCGCTTCCTTTATCTTTAAATAAACTAACTGACAATGTGGTGGTCAAACATACTTTGAGGATTTGGTTATAGTTTAGAAAACATTTATTGAGATTCTCCCTCTCAAGTCCCATCTTTTCTAATTATTTTTTTTAAACCATGTTTAATTGACTTATCTTTTAAAGAATGGGGTAGATTGGGTATTAAATGATTTCAGGATTTGTTTGATGGAGGGAATCTCTCTTCTTTTGTGCAACTTTCAATGAAATTTAACCTTTCCAATACTCACTTATTTCAATACTTACAGATCAGAGATTTTTTAAATCTCAATTACATATATTTCCTACAGGTCCAGATAAGAATATAACAGATACAATTTTTAATCTGAAACTCTTTGATAATGGTTCAATATCTTACAATTATGGTCTACTGTTGGGACTGAGAAAGGCCTCTTTAGATAAAGTTAAAGGAGATTGGGAAAAGTATTTTCAGATTTTCTTACCTGAAGAGAGCTGGAAGATTATTTTAAAATTGATTAATTCTTCATCATTATGTGCTCGTTATTCTTTATTACAATTCAAAGTGGTACATAAAGTTCATATGTCTAAGGACAAGCTTTGCCGTTTCTACGCAGGTATTTCCCTTTACTGTGATAGAAGTACTAATAGAGTGGCCACACTAATTCATACGTTTTGGACATATCTGAGCCTTTAAAAATTTTGGAAAGATGTATTTCAAACTGTTTCTGTATTTTTCAATATCAGTTTTAAGCCCAATCCTTTGACTGCCATGTTTGGTATTGTTGAGGATAGTGCTACAAAATTGAAATCATCTGATTTGCAGGTTTTGGCCTTTATGTCTCTTATGGCCAGGAGGGTGATCTTGCTCAAGTGGAAGGAGGCTGCCCCACCCACTCATGCTCAATGGTTATCTGACGTTATGTTGTGCCTTGATCCAGAGAAGATTCATTGTTCAATTTCTGATTCTAATGTTATGGGGACCCTTTCTGAATTATTTTCATAATCTTTGAACTGTTATTAAAGTATGGACCTGAGCCATTATTATTGTAATATCATATGGTAAGGTATTTTTCTTTTTTTCTTCTCTTTTTTTTTACCAACCAGCACATCTTGGTAGTGGGGGTAGATTTGTTTTAATAAAATATGATTATTTTATTTTATTTCATTTCATAATTCAATCTTTCTTTCTACATGATTGATTTGGAATATCGGATACTGTGATTTAAATGTAATGTAATTTGTATTATTTACTTATATCCTTATGAATTTTGTATTTGTATTCATGCAATTTATATAATATCAATAAAAATATTGAAAAGGAACTGCAAAAAAAACTCTTAGTTTCTCGGAGTGATGCAACCTATGTTTGGCTGATGCATAGGCAAATGTCTCATGGTCTCCATTTTGTAAACCATATCTGTTAGTCTGTGGGCCAACCTGGCTGTTAACTTCAATTTACTGCTTGCAATTTACAATGCAAACTAAAGACTGATTCTTGCTGGAATGAATATCTGCTATATTCACTCAGCTCCTAATACTCCCGAACAGTATCTCAGCGCTCTGCTTTCCCTTCTTCTGTATTTTCCTCTCCTACAGGAAGCCAATGGTGTGTGAGATCTTACCAGGTGTATGCAGACGGAGAGCATGTAGCACAGATCACGATGGGTTAGGGAGTGTGGCTTTTCATAACGAAGAGCTTTATCCCTTTGAGTTCTGAGTGTACAGATGGGAATAGGCCGTGCATTGACAAAGGGATGGGTGTTGCTACTGGATGCGGGCACACATTGATATGCAAGTAAAGACCAACGAGGCAGAACAGAACACAGTTCATCAGAGCAAAACAGAACAAACTCTCACCTGATTGATGAGGCTTTTCTGCTGAGTGTCAACAAAGTAGGTGGGAGGTGACAAAGTTAATGCAGTGAACAAGTGGCAAATGCCCGTAAGGCAATCCAACTGTCACCACGGAGGGGAACATGAAGCAGCGTTTTCTCATGGTCTCCAATTCACAGGTAGGATCACTGCGTCTGTAGATAATTAAACATATGACACCTTCTCGATTCGTGCGTTGTAGCTGGCAGCGCAGCTTGTGAATGGGTGCTCAGTACGCAGTACATTAATCAGTAGTGAAAACTGAACCAAAGGGATAGAGTTAACTGGAGCCCAGTTTGCTAAAGATACAAAGATGAAAGAATAGATATTCTAGGGACATTTCCCCTCCTGGGAGAACCCTGACTGAGGAAGTGTAATTTCAGAATAAAATGTTGCTGGTATTAGGTAGAGATGAGAAAGAATTTCTTCCCTCAGTGGGTCTTGATTTTTTTTTGCCTCAGTGAGTTATGGAGGCTGAGTCACTGGTCATATTCAAGGCCAAGGTACAGGGAGCTTTGGCTTATGCTCACAAACTGAAGCTCACAAGTTCTACTTTTTAATAGTCATTGCTTTTTTCAAATGCAGCTGCCGTGGTAAAACTCAAACATCACAAACATGTGAAAGTTGCTCTGCTGGTTCCTGTGTCATAAAGCACTTTATCCTTACACAGAGGTCAGCGCTTTGAAAAGTAACTGCCAGAGGCTGCCAATAGAGCCACTGAAACACTGTGTCTCTGATTTCTTTTAGATTAGATTAAATTAGGTTATGAGGACACGCAGTCCTCTTTTATTGTCATTTAGTAATGCATGCATTAAGAAATGATACAATTTGTTCCTCCAGAATGATATCCCAGAAACACCAGACAAACCAAGACTGAAAAACGGACAAAAACCACATAATTATAACATATAGTTACAACAGTGCAAAGCAATACCATAATTTGATAAAGAACAGACCACGGGCACGGTAAAAAAAAGTCTCAAAGTCTCTTGAAAGTCCCATCATCTCACTCAGACGGTAGAAGGAAGAAAAGCTCTCCCTGCCATGAACCTCCAGCGCTGTAAACTTGCCGATGCAGCTCCCTGAAAGCACCCGACCACAGCTGACTCTTGAATCCCTCCGAAAACTTCGAGCCTCCGACCGGCCCTCCGACACCGATCACCGAGCACCATCTCTGCCAAGCGCTTCGACCCCGGCCCCGGCAACAGGCAATAGGCAAAGCCAAGGATTTGGGGCCTTCCCCTCCGGAGATTCTCGATCACACAGTAGCAGCGGCAGCGAAGCGGGCATTTCAGAAGTTTCTCGAGATGTTCCTCCATGCTTCTCACATCTGTCTTCATCAAATCAGGATTGTGTACGGTACCTACTTAACAAATACCGATATCATTTCAGAGCAGCCCCGCGCGTTGCGTCGCGCCGCCATCTTTTCCTCCCCACCCCATATATCCTGGAGATATTTGCTCCAGGCTGAGGTTAGGTAGTGAGTGCCTGACTTGTAGCAAAGTGGAGCTGAGACCAAGATCAGATCAGCCATGAATGTTGTTGACTTTGATGATCCTTGGGTGGCAGTGACCATAATATGGTAGAATTCACCCCACAGTTTTAGAGGGAGAAGATAAAGTCAGATGTACCAGTACTACAGTGGAGTAAAGGAAATTACAGAGGCATGAGAGAGGGGCTGGCCAAAGTTGATTGGAAGGAGACACTAGCAGGGATGATGGCAGAACGGTAATGGTTGGAGTTTCTAGGAGCAATTCAAAAGGTGCAGGATAGATACATCCCAAAGATGAAAAAGTATTCTAGAGGGAGAATAAGGCAACTATGGCTGACAAGGGAAGTCAAAGACAGCATAAAAGCAAAAAAGAGGGTATATAATACAGCAAAAATTAGTGGGAAGCTAGAGGATTGGGAAGCTTTTAAAAACCAACAAAAGGCCGCTAAAAAAAGCAATAAGGAGAGAAAATATGAAATATGAAGGTAAGCTAGCCAATAATACAAAAGAGGATATCCAAAGCTTTTTTCCAGATTTTTTTTATTCATTTACAGGATATGGACATCGCCAGCTAAGCCAGCACTTATTGCCCATCCCTAGTTGCCCTTGAGAAGGTGGTGATGAGCTGCCTTCTTGAACCACTGCAGTCCCTGAGAAGTAGGGACACCCACAGTGCTGTTAGGGACAGAATTCCATGATGTTGACCTGGCGACAATGAAGGAACAGCGATATGTTTCCAAGTTAGGATACTGAGAGACTTGGAGGGCAATTTCCAAGTGTTGGTGTTCCCAGGTATCTGCTGTTCTCGTCCTTCTAGATGGTAGTGGTCGTGGGTCTGGAAGGTGCTGCATTAGGAACTTTGGTGTGTTGTTGCAGTGCATCTTGTGGATAGTACACACTGCTGCAACTGTGCATCGATGGTGGAGGGATTGGATGCTTGTGGAAGGGGTACCAATCAAGTGGGCTGCCTCATACTGGACGGTGTCAAGCTCCTTGAGTGTTGATAGAGCTGCACTCATCCAGGGGAGTGGTGAGTATTCCACTACACTCCTGACCTGAGCCATATACATGGTTGGCAGGCTTTGGGGAGTCAGGAGGTGAGTTATACGCTGCACGATTCCTAGCTTTTGACCTGATCTGGTAGCCACAGTGTTTATATGGCTAGATCAGTCAGCTTCCTGTCAAAGGTAATCCCCAGGATGTTGATGGTAGAGGATTCAGTGATGGTGATGCCACTGAATGTCAAGGGACGATGGCTAGAGCCTCTCTTGTTGGAGATGGTCATTGCCTGACACTTGCTTGTCTCAAATGTTACTTGCCACGTGTCAGCTCAAGCCTGGATATTGTCCGGGTCCTGTTGCATTTGCGTATGAACTGCTTCACTATCTGAGGAGTCACGAATGGCGCAGAACATTGTGCAGTCATCTGCAAACATCTCCACTTCTGACCTTATGATGGAAGGAAGGTCACTGATGAAGCAGCTGAAGATGGTTGGTCCTAGGATGCTTCCCTGAGAAACGCCTGCAGTGACGTCCTGAGAATGAGATGATTGACCTCCAACCACCACAACCATCTTCCTTTGTGTCAGGTGTGATTCCAAGCAGCAGAGGGCTTTCCACCTAATTCCCATTGACTCCATTTTGGCTAGGGTGCCTTGGTGCCATACTCAGTCAAATGCTGCCTTGATGTTGAGGGCTATCACTCTCATCTCACCTCTGGTATTTAGCTCTTTGGTCCATGTTTGGACCAAGGAAGTGATGAGATCAAAAGCTGAGTGGCTTTGATGGAACCCAAACTGGGCACCCGTAAGCAGGTTATTGCCGAGTAGGAGCTGCACGACAGCACTGTTGGTGACCCCTTCCATTACTCTGCGGATGATTGAGAGTAGACTGATAGAGCGGTAATTGGCTGGGTTGGACTTGTCCTGTTTCCTGTGTACAGGACATACGGTATCTGGGCAATTTCCTACATTGCTGGGTAGATGCCAGTGTTGTAGCTGTACTGGAACAGCTTGACTAGTGGTGCGGCAAGTTCTGGATCACAAGTCTTCAGGACTATTTCTGGGATTTTGTCTGGGCCCATAGCCTTCACAGTGTCCAGTGCTTTCAGCTGTTTCTTGATATCACATGGAGTGAATCAGATTGACTGCATACTGACATCTGAGAAGCTGGGGACTTCTGGAGCAGGCCGAACTGGATCTTCTATTTTGCACTTCTGACTGAAGATTGTTGCAAATGCCTCAGCCTCATCTTCTGCACATGAGTGCTGGGCTCCTCTATCATTGAGGACGGGGATATTCGTGGAGTCTCCTCCCCCAGTGAGGTGTTTGTCCATCACCATTCACAGCTGGATGTGGCAGGACTACAGAGGTTGGATCTGATCAGTTGGTTGTGGGACCACTTAGCTCTGTCTCTTACTTGCTGCTTATGCTGTTGGGCATGCAAGTATCCTGTATTGTGGCTTCACCAGGGTGACGCCTCATACTGAGGTATGCCTGGTGTTGTTCTCGGCATGGCCTCCTGCACTAATGTTAGAGTGGGGGACATGCCGGGCCATGAGGTTACAGATTGGAGTTGAGTACAATTCTACTGCTGCTGATGGCCCACAGCACCTCACAGATGCCCAGTCTTGGGCTGCGAGATCTGTTCAAAGTCTATTCCATTTAGCACAGTGGTAGTGCCACACAACACAGTGGAGGGTTTCTTCAACATGGAGACGGGATTTAGTCTCCACCATACTGTGTGGTGGTCACTTCTACCAGCGCTGTCATGAACAGATGCTTCCGCAGCAGGCAGGTTGGTGAAAATGAGATCAAGTGTGTCTTTCCCTCTTGTTGGTTTCCTCACCACCTGCTGTAGTCCAAGTCTAGTAACTATATTCAGTAGGACCTGACCAGCTCGGTCTGTGGTGGTATTACCAAGCTACTCTGGGTGATGGACATTGACATCCCCCCCAGCCACACTCTGTGCCCCTGTCACCCTCAATGTCTCCTCCAAGTGCAGCTCAACATGGAGAAGTACGGATTCATCAGCTGAGGGAGGGTGGGACGTGGTAACCAGCAGGAGGTTTCCTTGCCCATGTTTAACCTGGTGACATGAGACTTCATGGGGTCCAGAGTCTATGTTGAGAGTTGCCAGGACGACTCCCTCTCTGCTCTATACCACAGTGCCACAACCTCTGCTATGTCTGTCCTGCCAGTGAGACAGTACATACCCAGGAATGGTGATGCTGGAGTCTGGAATATTAACTGTGAGGTATGATTCTGTCAGAACTACGATGTCAGGCTGTTGCTTGACTAGTCTGAGAGACAGCTCTCCCAACTTTGGCACAAGTCCCCAGATGTTAGTAAGCAGGACTTTGCAGGGTCAATAGGGCTGGTTTTCCCATTGTCATTTCCAGTGCCTCGGTCGATGTCAGGTTGTCCATCTGGATTCATTCCTTTTTATTTTCCTTTCAGCGGTTGGATACAGCTCAATATCTTGCTGGGCCATCTCAGAGGGCATTTAAGAGTCAACCACATTTCTGTGGGTCTGGAGTCATGTAGAGCCAGACCAGGTAAGGACGGGCAGATTCCTCCCCTAAAGGACATTGGTGAACCAGATATGGGGACAAGGAAATAGCAGATGAACTTCATAATTATTTTGTGTCAGTCTTCACTGTGGAAGACTCCAGCAGTATACCAGAAATTCAAGAGTGTCGGGGCAGAAATGTGTGCAGTTGTTACTACTAAGGGTTTTGTCTTGTCTTGTCCATACTGCACCTTTGGCTGCCGCAGGAGCAATGTGTGGTTAAGTACCTTGCTCAAGGACACAACATGCTGCCTTAGCTGAGGCTCAAACTCGCGACCTTCAGATCACTAGTCCAACACCTTAACCACTTGGCCATGCGCCAACACCAGGAGAAGTAGATTGGGAAGCTGAAAGATTTTGAAGGTAGATGAGTCAACTGGACCAGACAGCTATGTCCCAGGGTTCTTAAAGAGGTAGCTGAAAAGATTGTTAGACATTAATTGTGGTATTTTAAGAATCACCAGATTCTGGAATGGTTCTGGAGGACTGGAAAATTACAAATGTCACTCCACTCTTTAAGAATGGAAGGAGACTGAAGAAAGAAATTATAGGCCAGTATCCTGACTTCAGTGGTTGGAAAGATGTTGGGGAGTCTATTATTAAGGATGAGTTTTCAAGGTGCTTGGAGGCACATGACAAAGTAGGTCAAAGTCAGCATGGTTTCCTTCAGTGGAAATCTTGCCTGACAAATCCGTTGGAATTCTTTGAAGAAATAAAGGAGAATTAGTGGATGTTGTATACTTAGATTTTCAGAAGACCTTTGACAAGGTGCCACTCATGAAGCTGCTTAAGAAGGTAAGAGCCCATGGTATTACAGGAAAGCTACTAGCATGGATAAAAGTTTGATTGATTAGCAGACGGCAAAGTCGGAATAAATCTGGCCAACTCATGTTGGTTACCGGTGACAAGTGGTATTCCACAGTGGTTGATATTGGGGCAGGTTCTTTTCACGATATAAGTCAATGGATGGCAGAATCAATGGCTTTGTGGCCAATTTTGCAGATGTCACAAAGATAGGTGGAGGGGCAGGTAGTGTTGAGGGAGCAGAGAGTCTGCAGAAGGACCAAGAGAGATTGGGAGAATGGGCAGTGAAGTGGAAGATGGAATTTAATACGTTCATGCACTTTGTTAGAAGTAATAAAGGTGTAGACTATCTTCTAAATGGGGAGACAATTCAGAAATCAGAGGTACAAAGAGATTTAGGAGTCCCTGTGCAGGATTCCCTGAAGGTTAACTTGCAAGCTAAGATAGTGGGGAGAAAGGCAAATGCAAAGTTAACATCTGTTTTGAGAGGAATGTTAGAATTTTAGAATATAAGAGCAACATGTGATACTCAGGAATGATAAGGCATTGGTCAGACCACACTTGGAGTATCGTGAGAAGTTTCAGGTCTCTTATCCAATTAAAGATCTGCTGGCATTGGAGACAGTCCAAAGGAGGTTCACAAGAATGGTTCCTGGAATGAAAGGGTTAACATATGAGGAGCAATTGATGGCTTTGGCCCTGTATACACTGAATGATTGGGATCCCATTGAATCCTATTCAATATTGAATGGCCTGGATAGAGTGGATGTAGAGAGGCTGTTTCTTATAGTGGCTATGTCCAGGAACAGAAGACACAGCCTCAGAACGGATATGAGGAGAAATTTCTTTAGCCAGAGGGTAGTACATCTGTGGAATTCAATGCCACAGACGGCTGTGCAGTCCAAGTCAGTGAATATATTTAAAGCAGAGGTTGATAAGTTCTTGGTTAGTCAAAAAATCAAAGGTTACAAAGAGAAAGCAGGAGAATAGGGTAGAGAGGAATAACCAATCTACCATGATGGAATGGCAGAGCAGATGATGGGCTGAGTGGCCTCATTCTGTTCCTTTGTCCTGTGATCTTATGGACTGGTGAAGAAGGCTTGGGTCCTACTCCTACTTCTAATTCTTATGTCATTGAATAATCAAACAGCGCGTACATATAAATCCTCCAAACAGTTTACGATCCTATCGCCAGCTGTAAACAAGGCTGCAAAAGATAGTTTCTCACCTGGAGAAGCAGGTAGGTGAAGGGACACGGGATGGTTCTCTGCTCTACCAGTGTGAGCAAATATCAACAGGAACATTTCTTATCGAATGGCACAGGAAAGAATATTTTTCCTCTTTTAGCACCGAAAGAGTGCAGCTGGTGATTCATTAATTCTATCCCATTTACATCCAAGAAGCAGAATGTCAGCTAAGGTGACGCATCGGCCTGCACTCTCATTTAAGGTCGTATTAAAATGACGATTTATTCTGCTGCCGCGTGCAGCTGGCAAAGTGCCCATTTAAAACTCGGAAAGAAACCAGGCACTCAGCACCAAATCTTGTCCCAGGTGGATAACGGAGCAAATCTCAGTGGCACAACACTTCAGTGTCAGTGCTGGCAGCCAGTCCCAGCTGCTTCTGAAAGGGCTGACTACCCAAAAAATCACCTTCTGTGAAGAGATAAACCAAAAATGAAAGCTGGTTTGCAGTGCAGAACGCAGCAGACGGAGGAACCTTTGCATGTTTGTGATGTGTACATTTTGTCACAGTACCTGCTTCAGAGAAAAACAACTAGTCTATTTTAAATTAATAAAAGGAGCTTGCAAGCTTTAGTATGTGAGCACTAGGAGAGGCCATCACAAAGAGGCTGGAGTCATATTCCAGGCAACAGGCCAGATATCAAAATCAGAATAGAAGTTTCTGAGCAATCTCATTAACTGCTCTGAACATTATTACAAATTTATAGCAGAAAGGTCAGAAGAGCATGAGAATAGTTTTTTTTCTAATCTAAAGGCTGAAGGCAGAGTGGGAGCTAGTTAACTATTTCCAGTGACAACCACATTAGTAGTATAAAGGGTGAAGCATCTCACTGCTTTTGATTCAGAAAACAATCACCAGGTATGCCAGAGGCACATACTACTTTAGGTTTGGAATAAAGTTAAATCTATTGTAAAGAATATGCCTGTAGTCAAATGCCAGAGAATAAACAAGAACATTTTTAGTCAAAGGCAGGAAGCAGTTTCTGTATAGCTAATGTCCTACACCCAAAGCAGGCTGGAACTTAGAGAGAATATGCAGTGATCACTGATCTATTCCAGTTGATCAATAATCACTTCCAGAGTAATGATCAACTGTAGAAAGATCAATAACAATATAATTGTGATTTTTAAAAGAAGAAATATATTGTGGGTAATGTATTTTATACATACAGTACATAAACCATAGAGGAGTACAACACAAGAGCAGGCTGTTCAGCCCACAGTGCCTGTGCTGGACATGACACTGAATTCAACTAAATCAATATCGTGTCAGATTCATTCATTTATGAAATGTACATCAAAGCATACAAGTGAAATCCATCATTTGTGCTAACAATCAACACAGCCTAAAGATGTGCTGGGGCAACCCACAAGTGTCACCACGCATTTCAGTGCCAACAAGGCACGCTGACAATGTTCAGCACAGCAACAACAGAACGACACGACAGAACGACACAACGACACAACGATACAACAGAACGATGCAACAAGGCACGCTGACAACGTTCAGCACAGCAACAGAACAACACAACGACAGAATGACACAACGACAGTAACAGTAAAACGAGCCCCTTTCCTCCTGAACGCCCACCCAACCTACATCAAGACAGCGCTGATAAGTGGAAACTCTGTTTCACTTTGACACGAAAAAGTCTTTTTCTGTTGATCAGTGTCAAAAAAGCCAAATAAAATCCACTGTCATTCAATGTTATAAAGCAGGGGTCCCCAACTTTTTTTGCACCGCGGACCGGCCAACAGGAGGGATGGGGTGGCAGGCGGTGTGTTCAAGTAGGGTGAAACTCACCTCAACATGTCTTTTACAGTTAGGGTTGCCAACTTTCTCACACCCAAATAAGGGACCAAAGTAGCAGTCAGATCCCGGGACACTTGTGTTTACCCCAGGAAAGACCACCATGACCATGAAGCCTTGCACGGGCACCTGTATACGCATGCATGACGTGCACATACGTGACATGCGCATGCGTGTACGTGCCAATTTTTTTTCCCACAAATCGGTTTTGGCTTAATCTTCCCGACTACACTGTACATACATTATTTCTACTTTATATGGGCTATGTATTTATCATATCATTCCTGCTTTTACTATATGTTAGTGTAATTTTCAGCTCTATGTGTTATTTGGTATGATTTGGTAGGTTACTTTTTGGGTCTGGGTACGCTCAAAAATTTTTCCCATGTAAATAAATGGTAATTTCTTCTTCGCTTTGTGCCATTTCGGCACGAAAGTTTCATAGGAACGCTGTACCTTAGCAGGAGAAATACAGGACAAGGGCAGTCCCGTATGGGACAAACCAATTTAGCCCAATATATGGGATGTCCCGGCAAATACGGGACAGTTGGCAATGTTCAATTACTATGTTCAAGTTCAACAGTGTGTGACAGGGAATGAGGAAAGGTGCAGCTGACTCGTATCGTTTCCTCGCGGCCCGATAGCACATGCTGTGCAGCCCGGTACTGGTCCGCGGCCTGGTGGTTGGGGACCGCTGTTGTAAAACAATAAAACAGATAAACTTCCAAGGGGGGGCGAATACTTTTTATTGGCACTGTACCATCAGGGAGAAGGTACAGGAGCCTAAAAATTCACACTTAACATTTCAGGAACAACTTCTTCCCCTCCACCAGCAGATTTATGTATGGACAATGAACAAACCCATGAACACTACATCTGCATCTTTTCCTCTCTTTTTGACAACTTACTTAATTTAATATTTTATATTTACTTCTCATTGTAATTTATAGTTCTTTTATTATTATTATGTCTTGCAAAATACTGCTGATGCAAAGCAGCAAAGGCCAGTGTTATTGAACCTGATTCCACTCACACACACAGGCTGTCTTCCAAGCTCAAGGCAGGCCAGCTCCGTCCTCCAGTGGACTTATGGACTCACAGACAGTGGGCCTCTGAATTCCCTGGTGGGCTTGCAGACTCACAGATATTGGGCCTTTGACTTTCCCAGTGAACGTGCAGACTCACAGACTCAGAGCTTTGGCATTCATGCCTAAACTCCTGGACTCACCAACTTCCGTCTTTGATCTTCGTATCGACTCCAGAATTTGCTGATGATGTAGCCCCAAACTCCAGGTTTCAAACTCTGGACTTGCCAGCTCACTAACCTATGGGGTCAGCGGCCCTTTTGCCCCCTGCCCACATGGACTTCCGATCGAGAACCTGCTGACATGAGGGGGATCTCATCGACCTGGGGGAGTCAGCAGCCCTAGTCCTCATTGGTCCTTGTCTTTCCAGCCTATCATCCACCCATGGACGTCCTTTGTTGCATGTTCACATCACAGGACATCGAATGTGGAGCTTGGAGTCTGGCCTGACCTCTAACTGCCCCACATCCTTGTTTCCAAACTCTAACCGGTCCCGAACTCCCCTGTCTCTCCCCAACACCATCCCAATAAACTTAAAAAATACAACTCAATTTGAGCCACAATCTTGACAGAGACTGCAGCTCAGAGCCACACTGACATGTGTCCTGACTGGAACATGGATTCTATCTAACAATTTCATAAATGCCACTATCATACGTGCTTCCATCATGACCTCTAACAGCACATCCAGGCACTTACCACTCTCTGTGTAAAAGTCTCCCTGCACATCTACGTTAAACTTTACCCCTCTCACTTGAATACGTGACCTCTGGTACTTGACATTTTTGACATTCCTACCCTGAGAAAATGATGCTAAACATCTATCTTTTAATAAATTTATAAACTTCTGTCATGTCTCTGTTCTGCCTCTGACACTCCAGAGAAACCAGTCCAAGTACATCCCATCTCTCCTATCCTGTTCTGCAGACATTTGAGCTGCTAAATCTCTTCTGCACCTTTTCCTGAAACCTCCACATCCTTCCTGCAATGAGACGACCAGAAGTGCAAACATTTACAGCTCACTGATGGATTAATTCTCTAATTTTTCAATTCCAAGATGATTTCTTTCTTTCACTGGGAAAGGATACCTAATGGTAACGAACAGCTTTTGTTTCATAAATGCACTCAAATCTGCCCTGACTCGGGGACCGAAAGCATTTCCAAAGAAAAGCTCATGAAAATTGTCAACAATTATTGAAGGAAAGTGCATGAATTGTGAGAGATCAGAATTCAGTCAAACAATGGTAGCCATTGAAGTTCCCACTGTACAGCTGATGGAAAGGGACGGCTGAACAAGGTGACTGGAGGAATGGTATTGTTACTGGCATAATAGTTGAAAATTGAGGAACATAATTGTTCAAATTCTACCGCTGTGAAATTATTCATTCAGGTACAGCCTGTAGCAGAAAGTTCTAGTTGTTTTGTTAATGACCGAAAGGGAAAGAGTCCTGGCCACACAATGAGGTGGGAGTTGACAACCCTGGCTTTCCGAGCTTTCTTCCCTCCTACCATTTCTTTGACTACTCTGTAGAAGGGGATACAAGTCATAGGATGATTTTTGGGAACAAGTGCAATGTTACTAAGAATTCCATTCCTGCTGAAGCTTCAGTCAATTCACAAGGCTCACAAATTGTGCTTATTGCTTTCCAACTGGACCTGAGAGCCCATGTCAACAGCCTGAAGTTTGGCTCATGAGCACAGTGCTGTCATTTCCACCCTTCTTTCCCAGAATAAAGCCAATGACAAGGCTGTAGGACTATTGACTGTTCTGACATATCGAAGGTTTCAGCTCTGCTGCATCTACTGCGTGCCCCAAATGAGTATTTTCCCTCAAAACAAGCTGCAACCACCTTCAGCACTCCATCTCAAGGTCATAAGTATGGGTGTTTGCAGATAACTGCAATGTGTTCAACTTCACAACAGCCCTCCATATTGCTCCGACTCACTTAGAGGAACCGAACACTTATGTGAGGATGTTATTTGTAGACCTCAGTTCTGCATTTAATACAGTCATCTCCCATAAACTGGTCAGCAAACTGAACACTCTTGGCCTTGGTTCCTCCCTGCGCTCATGGGTCATGGACCTTCTCACAGACCGACCACAGCAAGTCAAAATTGGTCAGCACACCTCCACCACCCTCATCTTAAAAACAGGCACCCCGCAGGGCTGTGTGCTGAGCCCTATGCTCTACACACTCTTCACACATGACTGCACCCCCTTCTACACCTCCAACTCCATAATTAAATTTGCGGACGATACCATAATGGTTGGCCTGATCTCAGACGAGGATGAAACAGCCTACAGGCTTGAGGTGGATCATCTGACAGAGTGGTGTAAGGGCAACGACCTGGTCCCTAACACTTCTAAAACAAAAGAGATGATCATGGACCTCAGGAGATCAAAGAACAGAGTACACACCCCCCTCCATATACATGGAGAGGTAGTGGAAAGTGTGGAAAACCTAAAGTTCCTTGCAGATATGTTGTCAAAACAGTTGACATGGACCACCAACACCTCGCTGCTTGTAAAAAAGACACAACAAAAACTCTTCTTCCTCAGAAAGCTGAAATAGGCCAAACTCCCACAAAAGCTGTTGCTTAACTTCTACAGAAGCACAATTGAAGCCATCCTGACCAACAGCGCCACAGTGTGGTACGCCAGCTGCACAGCCGCTGAGCGACAAGACCTGCATCGCGTGGTGAAGGCAGCCCAGCGAATTGTCAGGATGGAGCTCCCAGGACTGGACACCATCTACTCCAGCAGACTCAGGAGGAAAGCAATCAGCATAACCTGAGACACCACACACCCCGGCCACTCCCTGTCTGACCCACTGCCGTCCAGCAAAAAGTTCAGGACACTAAAAGCCAGAACAAATAGACTGAGGAACAGCTTCTATCCCAGAGCTGTGGCCTCCATCACACCACTCCCACAGAACAATGACTGAAACTGTGAGCTCACACAAGGACTCAAATACTTGCACTAATGGCACTTTGTGCATTACTGTGATATTCTGGTGCTGCTGAAACTTATTTTCTGCTACTTATCTATTTAATACTGTTTTTCTATTACTGTCTTGTTTTTATCTACCACTTTGTTTAATTGCCTGAGAGGAAGCCAAACAAATTTTCATTGTACCTATGTATAATGACAATAAAGATCATTCAATTCAATTCAATTCAATTAATTTGCAACAACTCAGATATTGAAGATATCCATGCATACAACAAAACTACACAGCATCGAAGTTAAGTAACAATTGCACTGTGAGGCATTGGCCATCACCAATGTAAGAGGGTCATTATCTACCCTTCATGGTCAATTGAATTAACACCAATCAGCCCCCTGCCATCAATGCCCTGCAGTCAGCACAAACCAGGAACCAAGCTGGATCTGGTACAATACATGTATACAAAGAGAAGAAAAAAGCCTGTCAGAAGATGAATATTCTACAGAAAGCGATTCATCTTCAACACCTTCAAACACAAGCAAAGGATTCACTTGCCTGAGGGAAGATAATCCCAAAGCCTCAAGAACAAAGCGAATACGAGGAAATCTGCAGATGCTTGAAATTCAAGCAACACACACAAAAAATGCCGGTGAACGCAGCAGGCCAGGCAGCATCTATAGGAAGAGGTACAGTCGACGTTTCGGGACGGGACTCTTCGTCAGGACACAAGCACTCCACTTGATTGACAGTCTCGGCCTCTGACCTTTAGCCTGTCGCTGCACTGCATTGTGGACCCTGTTCATAATGCTTTTATATTGCAAACACGTGCTGGTGTTTATGTATTTATGCATATTTTATTCCATATCCATCCTTTAACCTCTAATTTTATTTGTATGTAATTCTTTATTCTTCATAAAGGTTGAACGTTTTTCCGCTGCATGCTGACTAACACACTGTAGCAAGTTCCCAATAAATGTAAATGCATATGGTGAATAAAGTTGATCATTGATCCTGGATTCCTGGTCCTTAACATTCCCTCTCACGAACACCAGTCCCTGCAAGACTACTTCGGCCACACCTTCTAAATCCATCAATCGCCTTTGATAAAGGGACCAACATCATTGACAGGGTCTCCTCTAAATCACAGACTATTTGAACATGGAAAAATATTCCCATATAGTGGGTCTGACTTCAGAAGTGTCATACCTAGCAGTAATAGGACAGTTTTTTCATGAGGAGGACCAGAACTCTCCAGGAAGCCCATATGCCTTCACTATTCCCCAGTTACAGACTTCTCCATTTTGGGAATAAATATCTCAAAAAGCATTCTTAAAAAATTGCTGAAGCTGAGAATTGGAGAATCCTAGAAATGGAAACTACCTTGAAGGACGACTTGGGCCAGATAACATGCTTGACACATGCTTTCCCCCATGTTAGTCCTATGGCTGCTGGGCACTCCGTGGCTCTAAGACTCTGTTTCTCCAGCTGTGCACAGCCAGAAAACCTCAGCCAATGCAGGTTGTGGGCCCACCTTAAATACCTCGATGGCTTCTGACAGCTCATAGGGTGAAAGACCTTTTATTGTTTCTAAACATCTCTGAAGGTTGGGGATTAGCTCCTTCACCAACCTGCCCCTGCTACACAACACCACCATCCAACAAAAAAAAAGCTCCCAGCATGACCAAAGATATCCTGAACAATATCCCATATCTTGGGAGCCACCTCTCAGCAGAAGAAGGAGTCAGTGATGGAATTCCCACTGATTCCTGGGAATCTCTGGCTAAGAACAACTCAAAAATGTGAAGAACCTTTCGAGCCAGAGTACAGAAACAGTCCCTTTGGCCCAAGATGTCCATGTTCAAGAAGTTTCCTACCTGAGCTAGTCCCACTTGGCTGTCTGGCCCATCTGTGGAAGAATCAGTGGTTCCCTCTAAAATTTCCAGTCCATGTACCTGTCCAAATATCCTTTCAGTGTTGTAGTTGTACCCACATCTACCACTTCAAAGTTCAAAGTACATTTATTATCAGGGTATGTATACTAAATAGAACCTTGAAATACGTAGTCTTACAGGCAGCCATAAAAAGAAAGAAACTAAATAGAACTCATTAAAAAGACTCAATGTACAGAAGAAAAGAACAAATCATGCAAACACTAAAAAGTAAACGAGTAACACTCAGAACTAAAGTTCCTGAAAAGGAGTGCACAGCCACGAAGCCAGTCAACAGTACAGCCAGTCCAGAAGCCCGTTCACTGCTGACCACAACCTCAGTTCATGCAGAGACGACTAAACCTTGTGGGGCAGCAAACTGAACACCAGCCCATCCCTCACCTCTGGCCCTGACACCCAGACCTTGTCAATCTGGCCCGATGCTGAAATCGGCCAAGCATCAGCACGTTCCTCGCTGTCAGGCCCAGGCCACGTCGTGCTGCCACAACTGCACTGCAACTTTGAGACTCCAGTTCACCAAACTCCCCACAACAAAATGAGACTGCCAAGTCGTGCAGGAGGTTCAGAAGCAAAACTCCATGTGCGTTCTCACCAACATAAAACCATGAGATATAGGAGCAGAATCAGGCCTTTCACCCCAATGGGTCCGCTCCACCAGTTCATCATGGCTGATTCACTTTTTCCTCTCAGCCCCAATCTCCTGCCTTCTCCTCGTATCCCTTCATGCCCTGACCAGTCAAGAATCTATCAACCTCTGCCTTAAACATACATAAAGACTTGGCCTCCATAACAGACTGTGGCAACAAATGCCTCAGATTCACCACTCTCTGGTGAAAGACATTGCTCCTCACCTCCATTCAAAAAGGATACCCCTATATTTTGAGGTTATGTCTTCTGGTCTTAGACTGTCCCACCACAGGAAACATCCTCTCCATATCCACTCTGTCAAGATTTTTCATTATTCAATAGGTTTCAACAAGGCCACCCCTCATTTTTCTAAATTCCAGTGAATACAGGCCCAGAGCTATCAAACGCTCTCCATATGACAAGCTATTCCATCCTGGAATCATTTTCATGAACCTCCTTTGAACCCTCTCCTGTTTCAGCACATCCTTTCTAAGATGCGGGGCCCAAAACAGCTCACAATACTCCAAGTGAGGCTTCACCCATGCTTTGTAAAGTCTCAACATTACATCCTTGCTTTCATCTTATATTGACGTAACATGATGGCCCAACTCTGTACTCAGTGACCAGACTGATGAAATCAAGTGTGCCAAAGGCTTTCTTCACTACTTTGCCGACCTGTGTCACCATGTATTTATATCTCCAGGTCTCCGTTCTACAACACTTTACAGGGACCTGCAAGTTCACCTGCTTTGAAAAACCTCACTTATCTGAGATACAGTTTTAGAAACATAGAAACATAGAAAATAGGTGCAGGAGTAGGCCATTCGGCCCTTCGAGCCTGCACCGCCATTTATTATGATCATGGCTGATCATCCAACTCAGAACCCCACCCCAGCCTTCCCTCCATACCCCCTGATCCCCGTAGCCACAAGGGCCATATCTAACTCCCTCTTAAATACAGCCAATGAACTGGCCTCAACTGTTTCCTGTGGCAGAGAATTCCACAGATTCACCACTCTCTGTGTGAAGAAGTTTTTCCTAATCTCGGTCCTAAAAGGCTTCCCCTCTATCCTCAAACTGTGACCCCTTGTTCTGGACTTCCCCAACATCGGGAACAATCTTCCTGCATCTAGCCTGTCCAATCCCTTTAGGATTTTATACGTTTCAATCAGATTCCCCCTGAATCTTCTAAATTCCAATGAGTACAAGCCCAGTTCATCCAGTCTTTCTTCATATGAAAGTCCTGCCATCCCAGGAATCAATCTGGTGAACCTTCTTTGCACTCCCTCTGTGGCAAGGATGTCTTTCCTCAGATTAGGGGACCAAAACTGCACACAATACTCCAGGTGTGGTCTCACCAAGGCCTTGTACAACTGCAGTAGTACCTCCCTGCTCCTGTACTCGAATCCTCTCGCTATAAATGCCAGCATACCATTCGCCTTTTTCACCGCCTGCTGTACCTGCATGCCCACTTTCAATGACTGGTGTACAATGACACCCAGGTCTCGTTGCACCTCCCCTTTTCCTAATCGGCCACCATTCAGATAATAATCTGTTTTCCTATTTTTGCCACCAAAGTGGATAACTTCACATTTATCCACATTAAATTGCACCTGCCATGAATTTGCCCACTCACCCAACCTATCCAAGTCACTCTGCATCCTCTTAGCATCCTCCTCACAGCTAACACTGCCACCCAGCTTTGTGTCATCCGCAAACTTGGAGATGCTGCATTTAATTCCCTCATCCAAGTCATTAATATATATTGTAAACAACTGGGGTCCCAGCACGGAGCCTTGCGGTACCCCACTAGTCACCGCCTGCCATTCTGAAAAGGTCCCGTTTATTCCCACTCTTTGCTTCCTGTCTGCTAACCAATTCTCCATCCAGATCAATACCTTACTCCCAATACCGTGTGCTTTAAGTTTGCACACTAATCTCCTGTGTGGGACCTTGTCAAAAGCCTTTTGAAAATCCAAATATACCACATCCACTGGTTCTCCCCTATCCACTCTACTAGTTACATCCTCAAAAAATTCTACGAGATTCGTCAGACATGATTTTCCTTTCACAAATCCATGCTGACTTTGTCCGATGATTTCACCGCTTTCCAAATGTGCTGTTATCACATCTTTGATAACTGACTCCAGCAGTTTCCCCACCACCGACGTTAGGCTAACCGGTCTATAATTCCCCGGTTTCTCTCTCCCTCCTTTTTTAAAAAGTGGGGTTACATTAGCCACCCTCCAATCCTCAGGAACTAGTCCAGAATCTAACGAGTTTTGAAAAATTATCAGTAATGCATCCACTATTTCTTGGGCTACTTCCTTAAGCACTCTAGGATGCAGACCATCTGGCCCTGGGGATTTATCTGCCTTCAATCCCTTCAATTTACCTAACACCACTTCCCTACTAACATGTATTTCGCTCAGTTCCTCCATCTCACTGGACCCTCTATCCCCTACTATTTCTGGAAGATTATTTATGTCCTCCTTAGTGAAGACAGAACCAAAGTAATTATTCAATTGGTCTGCCATGTCCTTGCTCCCCATAATCAATTCACCTGTTTCTGTCTGTAGGGGACCTACATTTGTCTTTACCAGTCTTTTCCTTTTTACATATCTATAAAAGCTTTTACAGTCAGTTTTTATGTTCCCTGCCAGTTTTCTCTCATAATCTTTTTTCCCCTTCCTAATTAAGCCCTTTGTCCTCCTCTGCTGAACTCTGAATTTCTCCCAGTCCTCAGGTGAGCCACTTTCTCTGGCTAATTTGTATGCTTCTTCTTTGGAATTGATACTATCCCTAATTTCTCTTGTCAGCCACGGGTGCACTACCTTCCTTGATTTATTCTTTTGCCAAACTGGGATGAACAATTGTTGTAGTTCATCCATGCAACCTTTAAATGCTTGCCATTGCATATCCACCGTCAATCCTTTAAGTGTCATTTGCCAGTCTATCTTAGCTAATTCACGTCTCATACCTTCAAAGTTACCCCTCTTTAAGTTCAGAACCTTTGTTTCTGAATTAACTATTTTCATAGAAACATAGAAAACATACAGCACAATACAGGCCCTTCAGCCCACAAAGCTGTGCTGAACACGTCCCTATCTTAGAACTACCTAGGCTTTACCCATAGCCCTCTATTTTTCAAAGCTCCATATACCTATCCAAGAGTCTCTTAAAAGACCCTATTGTTTCCGTCTCCACCACTGCCGCTGGCAGCCCATTCCATGCACTCACCACGCTCTGCATAAATAACTTACCCCTGACATCTCCTCTGTACCTACTTCCAGGCACCTTAAAACTTTGCCCTCTTGTGCTAACCATTTCAGCCCTGGGGAAAAGCCTCTGACTATCAAGTCACCTCTCATCCTCAGTTACTCCAAGGAGAAAAGGCTGAGTTCACTCAATCTATTCTCATAAGGCATGCTCCCCAATCCAGGCGTCATGCTTGTAAATCTCCTCTGCACCTTTTCTATGGTTTCCACATCCTTCCAATAGTGAGGCAACCAGAACTGAGCACGGTAATTTCATAAGCTGTTGTTCAGACCAAACATCAGAATGGGGAAGAAATGCAAACTAAATACAATCTTGGTGACTGTAGGGATGACTTGCAGAGGACGGAAAAGCTTGAGCATATAGATGTTATGGAAAAGGATGTGCTGGAGCTTTTGGAAAGCATCAAGTTGGGTAAATCACCGGGACCAGACAGGATGTACCCCAGGCTACTGTGGGAAGCAAAGGAGGAGACTGCTGAGCCTCTGACAATGATCTTTGCATCATCAGTGAGGGTGGGAGAGGTTCCGGAGGATTGAAGGGTTTTGGATGTTGTTCCCTTTTTCAAGAAAGGGAGTAGAGATAGCCCAGGAAATTATAGACCAGTGAGTCTTAATTCAGTGGTTGCTCAGTTGATGGAGAAGATCCTGAGAGGCAGGATTTATGAACACTTGGAGATGCATAATATGATTAGGAATAGTCAGCATGGTTTTGTCAAAGGCAGGTCATGCCTTACGAGCCTGATTGAATTTTTTGAGGATGTGACTAAACACATTGATGAAGGAAGAGCAGTAGATGTAGTGTATATGGATCTCAGCAAGTTATTTAATAAGGTACCCCATGCAAGGCTTATTGAGAAAGTAAGGAGGCATGGGTTCCAAGGGGACATTACTTTGTGGATCCAGAACTGGCTTGCCCACAGAAGGCAAAGAGAGGTTGTAAATGGGTCATATTCTGCATGGAGATCGGTGAGCAGTGGTGTGCCTCAGGGATCTGTTTTGGGACCCCTACTCTTTATGATTTTTATAAATTACCTGGATGAGGAAGTGGAGAGATGGGTTAGTAAATCTGCTGATGGCGCAAAGGTTAGGGTGTTGTGGATAGTGTGGAGGGCTGTCAGAGGTTACGGCAAGACATCGATAGGATGCAAAACTGGGCTGAGCAGTGGCAGATGGAGTTCAACCCAGATAAGTGTGAGGTGGTTCATTTTGGTAGGTCAGATATGATGGCAGAATATAGAAGTAAAGGTAAGACTCTTGGTAGTGTGGAGGATCAGAGATATCTTGGGGTCTGAGTCCACAGGATACTCAAAGGTGCTACGCAGGTTGACTCTATGGTTAAGAAGGCATACGATGCATTGGTCTCCATCAATAGTGGGATTGAGTTTAAGAACCAAGAAGTAACGTGGCAGCTTTATAGGACCTTGGTCAGACCCCACTTGGAGTACTGTGCTCAATTCTGGTTGCCTCACTATAAGAAGGACATGGAAACCATAGAAAAGGTGCAGAGGAGATTTACAAGGATGTTGCCTGGGTTGGGGGGTATGTCTCATGAGAATAGGTTGAGTGAACTCAGCCTTTTCTCCTTGGAGCGACGGAAGATGAAAGGTGACCTGATAGAGGTGTACGAGATATTGAAAGGCATTGATCGTGTGGATAGCCAGAGGCTTTTTCCCAGAGCTGAAATGGCTAGCAGAAGAGGGCACAGTTTTAAGGAGCTTGGAGGTAGGTACAGAGGAGATATCAGGGGTAAGTTTTTTTATGCAGAGAGTGGTGAGTGCGTGCAATGGGCTGCCAGTAGTTGTTGTGGAGGGGGATGCGATGGGGTGTTTTAACAGACTCCTGGATGGTCACATGGAGTTTAAAAAATAGAGGGCTATGGGTAAGGCTAGGTAATTTCTAAGGTAAGGACTTATTCGGCACAGCTTTGAGGGCCAAAAAGCCTGTATTGTGCTGTAGGTTTTCTATGTTTCTTTGTTTCTAAGTGACATTGACTGTGGAATGATTGTTGGTGCCAGATGATGTGGTTTGGGTATCTCAGAAACTGTTGATCTCCTGTGATTTTCATACACAACAGTGTCTGGAGATGACAGAGAAGGATGCAAAAATAAGCAAATCAAAATATCCAGTGAGGGGCAATTCTGTAGCCAAAAAGACCTTGTTAATGAGAGAGGTTGGAGGAGAATGGTTCAAGGTGACAGTAATACAAATAACCATGTGTTACAACAGTGGTGTGCAGAAGAGCATCTCTGAATGCACAACATGTCGAACCTTGAAGAGGGTGGGCTGCAGCAGCAGCAGCAGAGGACCAGAGGCACAAACGCTGTGTGTATCTGACAATAAAATAGACTTCGACTTTCAGTCTGCGGGTCCCACATGGGCCTCATTAGCCACCTCAAATTCTACAGAACCAGAGAGGAAGTGAGTCATCCTCAATCCCTAGGAATGGCATAAGAGTACAATCCAGCCCAGTAATAAAATGTGGGTTTGCTAAGGCAGCTACTGCAGGAAATCCCAGACAGCTTTAATCACAGTGCGGAGACCATGTCAGATCTGACTGTGTATTTTCCATTCAACTGGTCCCCTGAAGTAATGAGGGAGAAATTGTCTTTGCCTCTAAAAAGGAACAGGTAAGAGGTTGCACTGGAATTAAGGCAAAGTTTGTTCACTTGAAGTATCTGCCCATCAAGCATGTTAGATAATATTTTGACCAGGCAAAACTGCCTGTGTGCTTTTTAAGTATTCATTGAATTTAAATTATTTAAATGAAGCAAATTACTGTTCACCACTCACTTTAGAAAGCTTAATTAAAGTTCTAATTTTGAACTTTACTTTCCTCCGTGAAATGTGTTGTAGGAACTTGCCACATTCATAATTGCACAAAATAAAGGAGGGTGCTAATTGCTTTATAGCCCAGTGTTGGAACTGCTTTCACTCTTTGATGAAAGTGCCATCTCCCCCTTGGACAGGAAGCAGTTTTCTTTACAGGAGTGGTATTCAGCAACAAGCCTGTTGAGCAAGCAGCGCCTGGCAGAGGATGGCTGGCAATAACCAGGGCCAAGGTCCCAGGACACTTATTATAGAGGTCAATCTATGAAGGCAATTTGTAGGTCAACTTCAACATTGACATTGAAGACAATGGTGATTTAGCAATCGAACTAGTTGCCTGATAAGTGCTCGACTTGCTGATGCAGGAGTAGGCCCTAATGCCAATTGAAAACCCAATCTAACACCGCTTTCCAGCAAACAAACTCCAATAATGAGCCAGTTCACCTAGGGAGGAGGACGGGAGTCAAAATATTGTCACAGTGACAGTGCGGAGAACTTCTTCACAAAGGAAGTCCTGGTGCTGTGTTGAAACGTCGAGGTGACTGCCTCCAGGTCTTCCCAGGTAATGGCTACTTTGACATTACCTTCAAGTACCTATTGGAATGGCAGATGATGCTGCGGGATTTTCGGGAGAAGGGGAACAAGACACTACTGTTGCTGCTGAAGATGCATCCATTCCTCATCCTCCCTTCCCAGAAGGAGTATATCCCTGTTGTGGTTGTCCTCACCTACTTTGTCCATTAGGTCAAGGAGCAGGAAGTTGTGTGGACATCGAGAATCTGTTTGGGACATAGATCAGCAAGCACCCGGTGAAGATCGGGCTAAGGTTTATGCAAATGGAGCCATCATCCACCCTCGATCAGAAGGAAACATGGTTACATGGTATATGCAGGACAACCCAGAAGTGCATACCGTATGCCATGGAAGAGCAACAAGCCTGGACATTAATGTAGTGCTGTCGTCTGCAGGAACTGCAAGCTGGAAGACCACCAGACCAAGAGCTGGAGAGAAAACAGAAGTTACAAACTGTGAGGAGAGGCAGGCCCACTCCACTAGGCCTGCCCAAACTTGCTCCAACCTGTGCTCAGGCAATATGAGAGGCAGCTGTCACCAAGACCCCAGAGGAAAGCTGACACAACCTCTGCCTGTGCCGAGGCTCGAGCAGAGACCAAAGCTGAGGCCAAGACTGAGGAAAGACCAACCACTTTGAGTTTCTATACCCCGGCCACAAGCCCTCAAGCCCCTCCTCAAAAGAAGGAGTCAATGGAGGAGTAATGCCAGAGGGACAAGAAGGGGAATGCCAAGTAGTAGAAAGGAAAAAGTCCCAGAAGGCACCACCTAAGAGTAAAAATAACGGGAAGGAAAGGACAGTGCAACACACAGACATCAACAACCCCTCCACATTGGAGGGTGAAGCAAATATGGAAACCCAATAATACAGACAGAGGAAGCAGCATGAGGGGACATTGAGGAGAGCAGCCTACAGACAAATGGGGAGATGGAGAAATGCAGCCTACCACCTCTCAGCTCCGGGAGACAGGAGACTGAGAGAAACTTGCATCTGACACACACCAGGTCCAGGAAACCAGGAGCAGCATAGAAGTTACTGCCCCCAACCGCGCCCCCCACCCCCCGCCATTCCAGGGACCTGGGAACAGCTGCGAAGTTGTCAGCCTCACCTCCAGGAGGGTGGCTCAGTAATATCCTCCCAGACTGAAATACGGAGGATCCGCACAGATCATTTTATGCCAATCTATATGACAGTAAGACCACAGACAGTACGGCATCCTAAAATGTCCTGTCCTCTGTTACCATGGTGCTAGATAACGGTAAGCAGGAGAGTCTAGCTCAGCCACGGTTCCTAGAGGAGCTGACTAGCTCCATCCTTTCCTTTGGCATAAATAAAACTCTGATAAGCGTTGGCTTACCAACAGAGTTGTACTCAGCAGTGTGGGACTACATGGTCCAAGACCTGCTAGAAAAGTACACCACTATGCCACTAGCTGTCTGCATGTCAGATTCCTTGAGGAAGGGCATCCACAGCCTCACCTCACCAACAAGCAGAAGAGGGACATCAGGAAAGGGAGACCCACTTTATTGTTGAATGTTAACTATAGGACCTTCTCTGAGGCCATTGCCAACCGAGTCAAGTCTGCTGTGTGACAGGTGATCCACCCACACCAACCTGCGCAGTACCTGGCAGAAGGATCTCAGACAGCCTTGCACTACTCAGCGATATCATTGCCTACATGCAGGACAGGGGGATGGCTGCCTGCCTGTTGGCTTGGATCAGGACCAGGGCTTCAGTGGGGCTTTGCACAGACATGATCGATGTAGTAACCAAAAATGAGTTTCAGGGAGGGAATCAAAAACAGGATCCAACCACTCTACACAGATATCCAATTGTAGTTCAAATCGCTGGGTGGGAGTTAGTAGTTTCCCCATCAAGTCTGGAGTCAGGCTAGAGCACAAGAGATTCTGCAGATGCTGGAGATCTTGAGCAACAGTTACAAAATGCTGGAGGAATTCAGCAGGTTGGACAGCATCTATGGAATGAAATAGACAGTCAAGGACTCAGCCTCCATAGATGCTGCCTGACCTACTGAGTTCCTCCAGTATGTTGTGCGTGTTGCTGGAATCAGGCAAGGTTATTCACTCTTCCCTGTCTTGTTTGGGCGCTGGATAGAACCCATTTCTGAATCGATAAGAAGGATGAGAGCATGAAAGGGATGATATTTCCAGGCAATGAAGGCAGACAAGTCAAAACCTCCCTCTGCATAGACAACATCAATGTCTTCTGCTCAAGTCTATGGTCATTTCACAGACTGATCAGCATCTGCGTCCAGTTAGAGTTGCTATCCAGGAATAGTGTTAACTGGAGGAAAAGTGAGGCCACGCTCTTTGGTAACTGGCCTAACCAATCCAACGACCCAACTAGCTGAAGGAGCTGGGGGTCTCCTTTGGAGGGGCAGAGGCACAAGAACTGGCTGCAGCAAGACTGGGAAGTAAAACAAAAACTGGACCAGTGGAAGGGCCTTTCTCTGTCTATAACTAGGAAGAACTTAGCTATCAGATACTGAGCACAAGTGTGGCCTATACCTCAGTCCTCGCTTGATATTCACCCAGCATGTCTTCCAGTTTATTTGGGGGTTGAAGATGGAGCAAGCCCAATGGGTCCCCTGAAGATGGGAGAAAAGTGTAGCAAACATTGTCCTCCCTCATATTGATGACTATATTTGTATGTGACCTCATATACCCTGGGTTGTGGACCCAGGGTATACGCACACTATCACTGAGATGGTTGTGATGCAGATGAGATGATCATCCACCTCCTTTGCCAAGATGTTCTGGTCAAGGGTGCGTTGGTCTTGGCCAGGTTCACTCAAACACCACTGCTGTCCCTTGGATCAGGGGATTTCATCAACTTGGTGGAAGATGCACTTTGGTCTGTCTGAAACTTGCAGCTCTTCCTGTGTAGGAAGATATTCACAAGCCAATACTGCTGACTGGCATATTGCAGAGTGCAGGAGGGATGCACTGAAGCTTGGTGCAGCCACCACAAAGGCTTTGTGGGGAAGGAACAGTTGAGGGTGAGATGTATCAATATTACAGTGGAACAAAGGGAATTGCAGAGGCAAGAGAGAGCAGCTGGCAAATGTTGGTTGAAAACGGACAGTGCCAGGGCTGAAGCCTGAACAGCAGTGGCTAGAGTTTCCGGGAGCAACTTGGAAGGCGCAGGAAAGATACATCCCAAAGAAGAAGGAGTATTCTAAAGGGAGGATGAGGCAACCGCAGCTGAGAAGGGAAGCCAAAGATGGCATAAGAGCAAAGGGAAGGCAGAAAATATAGCAAAAATTAGTGGTAAGCCAGAGGAAGCTTTTAAAAACCAACAGCAGGTAACTAAAAAGCAACAAGGAGAAAAAAGATGAAATGTAAAAGTAAGCTCGCCAAGAATATAAAAGTTTTTCAAATATATAAAGAGTAAAGAAGATGCAAGAGTGGGTATCAGACTGCAGGAAAATCACACTGGAGAGGTAGTAACGGAGGACAAAGAAATTGCTGATGAGCTCGATAAGTACTTTACATCAGTCTTCACTGTGGAAGACACAGCATCATGCCAGAAGTTCAAGAATATCAAGGGGCAGAAGTGAGTGTTGTTGCTATTACTAAGGAAAACAGGCTTGGGAAGCTGAAAGATCTGAAGGTAGATAAGTCAACTGGACCAGACTACCACACCCCGTGATTCTGAAAGAGGTGCCTGAAGTGATTGTGGAGGCATTAGTAATGATATTTTAAGAATCCCTAGAGTCTGGAATGGGTCTGGAGGATTGGAAAATTGCAAATGTCACTCTACTGTTTAAGAAGGGAGGGAAGCAAAAGAAATAAAATTATATGCCAGTTAGACTGGCATCAGTGGTTGAGAAAATGTTGGAGTATATTATTAAGGAAGAAGTTTCAGGGAACTTGGAGTTATGTCAAAGGCAGTATGGTTTCCTTAAGGGGAAACCTTGTCTAACAAATCTATTAGAATTCTCTGAGGAAATAACAAGCAGCATAGATAAAGGCGAGTCAGTGGATGTTGTCTACTTAGCTTTTCAGAAGGCCTTTGACATGAAGCTACTTAACAAATTAAGAGCCCATGGTATTACAGGAAAGCTGGATAGAAGATTGGCAGATTGGGAGGAGACAAAGAGTCGGAATAAAGCTGGCCAATCCTTGTTGGCGACCAGTGACAAGTGGTGTTCTGCAGATGTTGGCATTGGGATCTCTTCTTTTCATGTTATATGTCAACAACTTGAATGATGGAATTGATGGCTTTATGGCCAACTTTGAGGATGGTATGAAGATAGGTGGAGGGGCAGGTAGTGTTGAGGAAGCAGGGAGTCTGCAATGGACCTAGACAGATTAGGAGAATGGGCAGATCAGAATCAGGTTTAATAATATCGGCATATGTTGTAAAATGTGTTAACTTAGCAACAGCAGTACATTGCAATGCATGATAAATATAGAGAACAACCTGAATTACAGCAATTACATATATGTATATTAATTAGGTAAGTTAAAATAAGTAGTGCAAAGACAGAAATTTTTAAAAAAGTATTGAGGAAGTGTTCATGGATTCAATGTCCGTTTAGAAATCAGATGGCAGAGGGGAAGAAGCTGTTCTTAGTTTAGAAGAATGGTGGGGGAGGAGATCTCATTGAAACCTATCAAGTATTGGAAAACCAAGATAGAGTGGACATGGAGACAATGTTTCCTATAGTGGGGGAGTCTGTAACCGGAGGACACAGTCTCAGAATAGAACACCCCATTAGAACAGAGATGAGGAGGAACTGCTTTCGTGAGAGGGTGATGAATCTGTGGAATTCATTGCCACAGACGGCTGTGGAGACCAAGTCACTGGGTCTGTTTAGAGCAGAGGTTGATAAGTTCTTGATTAGTATGGGTAACAAAAGTTAGGGGGAGAAGGCAGAAGAATGGGGTTGAGAGGGATAATAAATCAGCTATGATTGAATGGCGGAGCTACCTCAATTGGCCGAATGGCCTAATTTTGCTCCTTTGTCTTATGGTCTGCCATGTAAGTACTGACTTGAATGTTCTGTATTATGTACATATGACTTTTAATGATTAAATGTCTTTTAAAATAAGAAGTTATGCTGAGCACCCAAACCTCTAATCTAACTGGACTGTGGTAATTATTGTCTATGTGAAGTAATTCTGATAAAGCTACAATCCCCATTTTCATGTGGAAGCCCATTTGTTCATTTACAATACAATAAAAATGAGTTACAAAATCTAAGCTAATAAAGATAAATTACATTTGCTTGGTAGCCAATAAACATTTAAAGGTTTTATTCCAGAGGCGGCTAATATAATCTGTAAAATATCCTTCCTGCCTACCACAATAGATTTTTACATCATAAATTTGCTTTTCCAAAGATGTCAAATTCATTATCAAATATCTTAATTAGCTTTTAATAACAATGGAAAAATCAAACAGCAAGGTTCATGAAAAAATTCAGCTTTGTAATTACTATCATCAGTCTCTGGGAGCCATGTTAATTAAGGCGTATTTTCAATAGCCGTGTGGAAATAGCAAGGACTGCAGAAAAGAGCTGCCTAGCATATTTTTTTTATGACAAATCTATCATCTCTCATATTTCTGCAATATATTTCCCTAAATTCTGTTATATTTGATGCAATGCCCTTCATTCCCAATCCAGAAAACTAGGAACATTAAGAATATACATGACCCTAAAATAGAGCAGTGGAGGAGTCTACAGTTTACGTCTTTCAGCCTGGCTTCTCAGCTGTCCATTTACTAGACACAAAGCATATGGGCAATTAACATCACCCATGGGATGTCCCAGCAGATGCTGAGATTTAGCCTAAAATCACCAGGGCTCTTGTTTAAGATGCAGATTGGTTAATATCATGGAGCCCAATGGCAATTTTAACCATTCTGTGTTTCCCACTGGACCAATCTAGTGAAAAGAGCAAATGGGGTCAGGAAGGATCCATGTATTGTTGCTTTCCTTTAGGCATGGACCACAGGGAAGCTGATACTATTTCCTGCCATATGAAATCCTCCCCGAAACTTACTGGCATTAATCATTCTCACACGATGTGTGTCAAAGTAAGGCTTTGCTACCACCTGGGATAGAGGTCATGTAGCAGATCAAAGGTAAAGAGATGATCAGTGCATCCACTATCATCTTCCAATATTCTCTGGATTTTAGGAAGGCCCCATTGGATAAGAAAACAGCAATGTACATTACTATTGGAGAGAGAGAGAGAGAGAGAGAGAGAGAGAGAGAGAGAGAGAGAGAGAGAGAGAGAGAACACGGTGAATTGTAGGTTAATTAGCCTAATTCCAGAGAAAATGCAGGAATACTGTTAAGGAAATGATAGCAAGATACTTAGAGATGCATAAATGATTAGGATGAGAAATAGATTTAACAAACTTATGAGGGTCCTTCGTGGACAGAATTAGCAAAGAAGGTGAAATGGAGGAGGGGCACTGGCGTGTATTTGCACTTCCAAAAGACATTCCGTAAGGCAGCTCATAGAAATGTAGTCAGACAAAATCAGTGCATGGGATTGCAGAGTCATGGAAAATACTATTGCTGGAATAATAAAAATCAACCTACATTATCGGCCAATCATCTTCAGTCCTTCAAGATATTCTCCTCGATCTCATGTACTTTAATTTCACACACTAACCTCTTTTGTTCAATTTAACTAAAAGCCATTTTAACATCCATATAAGCCACATTCTCTGGCTCTCTAATACATTCAACCCATAACAGCCACAAAACAACTTGCTAATCATAATTTCCTTTCCAACTTTTTACCTCAACTTGCTCATGCCAACAAAGAATTAATCCCAGCTGTATCTAAACTGATCCCATTAGCTTGCATCCCTAAAACTTTACTATCCATGTACCTGTCCAAATGTTTTGATAAACATTGTAATTATATCTTTTTTTTAATATAGGCATCCGTTAGTTTCGTGAGACCATGGAAGGATTTGTGCCTTGGAAGGTTTCCAGGGTGCAGGCCTGGGCAAGGTTGTATGGAAGACCGGCAGTTGCCTATGCTGCAAGTCTCCCCTCTCCACGCCACCGATGTTGTCCAAGGGAAGGTGTTACGTACTCCGTAACTGGGTTGCCAAACCAGCAGAAATGGATCACTCAGTTGGAGTCTGGAGTACTAGAACTAAGAAAGTTTTATTAAAGAAACAAGCAACACAGTAATCGAAAGGATAATAAATGCAACAGTTCAGTGATGATAAACACACATGTGCACAGAATTAAGATAACAGCATCAATCAAGCTCTATCGTTGTCTAGGGGTAAATGACCAAATTTCAAAATGACTCAAAGTTCAGTTCGCAGTAATCGTTGCCATGGCGATGGACAACGTGGGGGAAGAGACAGAGAGAACAGGAACAACTGATCATTCAGAACACTGCTTCACTCACAGACCAGTGAGATGGCTCACAAACAGCTTTTGGGCGGGTCCTTGGTGATGTCACCTGAGGTCACCGACTGTGACCCCTCCTCCAGATGCGGTCGATCCTCTGCAGTGAACCCGGCACCCAGGCAAGGGCGGACACACACCGGGTTCCCGCTGATCGTACCTTTCCACCCTGGTCGTTGTCTGGTACTTCTCACCCACTCGTGAGAAGCATACCGCTTCCAGGGTCTCGTTACCTCGGGTGGCGTGTGTGTCCGTCTTAGCGAACCTGTCCCTTTTTATCCCCCTGCTGGGGTATCGCCTGTCCATCACTTCAAACAGTTCAGGGTTCAAAGGGGGGAGCCGCTCCAGACAGCTCTCTCTCCCCCATTCCTTCATTACACATCTCCAGACGCTGCTCCATTGTTCCTTATCTCTCCTTCCCCTGAGGGCAGGTGGCAGACCAACTGCTGATGCCACTGATGCTAGCCCAGGCCAGCAAACATCTTAATTTTATGTGTATTCTCGTAACAAAGGGCACTAGGACCCATACAACTTGGCACCGGTGCCGTCACAGAGCAATGTGTGGTTAAGTGCCTTACTCAAGGACACAACATGCTGCCTCAGCTGAGGCTCGAACTAGCGACCTTCAGATCACTAGACCGACATCTTAACCACTTGGCCACACGCCAACACCTCTATATCTACCTCTACCATTTCCTTGGTTAGCTACATCCACAGACCCACTGACTTGTTCCTCAGCTTCCCTTTTAATCTTTTCCATCTCACCTTAAACTTTCAGCCTCTAATTTAAGACTCCATACTGTGGAAAAAAGACATTGACTATCCATCTCATCTGTGAGTCTCATAATTTTATAACCTTTATAACATTGCCATCTCAACCTCCCTTGTTCCAGGGAAAGGAGTCCCAGCATATCCAATTTCTCCTCAGAGCTCAAGCCCTCCAGTCCCAGCAGCATCCTCATGAAACCTTCCTGCACTCTCTCCAGCTTAATCACATCCATCTGATGCTAAGATTCACCAGACCAATTCCAGTCATAGCTGATTTAGCCTTATGAAGAAAGGTTAAGTAAATTAGCCTGATCATCTGTAGAATTTGGAAGAACAAGAGATTTCATCCAACCACACAACATTCTTACAGTGCTTGTTGGCAGCTTGCAGGGAAGATGCTTCTTCTGGCTGAGGAGTCTTGAACTACAGACCACAGTTTGAGAATAAAGGACACACTTGGAAATGAAACAGGAAAAATTTGTTCACTCAGAGAGTGGCAAATCCTTAATTCTCTATCGTGGAGGACTGCAGAGACTCATATGTTGAGTTCATTAAAAACACAGTGATAGTTCCTGAATACTAAGGGAATCGAGGGATATTGGGAAGATGCTGAAATAATTGGGCTGAGATGGAAGATCAGCCATGATCTTGATGAAGGGCAGATTCTTGATTCCTGATTCTTATCAGCAGCATGGGATCACTGGCCATAGGTGGGTGGGGAGTAGAGGATGTTGAAAATCTATAACCGACACACATTGCCTGGTCTAGAATCAACATAAGGTCATTCTCTTAATGCCAGTAACATTTTCTTCAGCCAGGAATCTGGCAATCTTCCTACTTGCCCTACAGGATCTTCAGGAGACACAGCTTGTGGGACCTGTTTAGATTCCCAAAGGTTTCTCGGATGAATCATCCAGGATGTTGGAGCCATGTATCTATTTTCTATCCATTGGAGCCGTGCATCTATTTTCTGTCACATGGGTTGGGGTCTGATAGAAGCAAATGAGTATAGATATGTATTCTCATTTCATTAGCTGGTTGTGGTGGTGGGTGGGGGGGGGGAAACACGGAGAACGTTATATTTTTGTTGACCACTATTTGCTCACCAAGTACAAATAGAACATTAATTTAGTTTGGCTGCTAACTTTGTTACTTTGCATTTGAATGTTATATCGCTAATTTATTTACGTTAGTTTTTTAAGATTGTTCTATTGCTAATTTAGTTACATTAGTTCTTTCAGATTGTTCGTCTTTTCTGGTTTTGTAATAAAGGATTGACCATAACTTTTTCAACTTTGGAACTTTGGTATTTAGAAGAGCATCATGCAATGTCAATCTCCTGCCTTAGCCTCTCAGCAGGTTTGTTCATTTTTTTAAGGTAACTGCTACACAGGTTTCACATGAATAAGGTCAATGGCTTCACTAGACTTGGATTTTGGGGTCACTATCAATGAAAATATTCAAAGTCACTTCCCAAAGGAAACACGTGTGCAGGGAATCCTTGTACAGAGCCTCACAACCCATGTTGACATGTTGAGAGGAATGGTTACCAAGTAAACAAAATGCCCAACTGTTTGCAAGGTTTCACCCTTGAAGGTGATTTCTGATGAGTCGTGTACAAGGTCTCAGGCTAAGACTCTTTGCAAACACTTTAGTCTTAAGGGTGAAACCAGAATCCCTGGAATATATTAAGTTTGCGCAGAGAGATCAAGTACAGAGTTAAAGTCATTGTGAGGATGTACCAGAACAGTGTGGTTACTGACATTGTGATGGTAAGTCATGGATGCCTTGGAAGAAGAGAACAAGAAGTCAGGAGACAGGGTGGAAGCCCATGATTGACTTCATTTCTCGCTGATTAAAGCACCGAGCAAGATTGAAATCAGTGAGGATGAGAGCGGCTAGTGAGCAGGTGTTCAGAACCATCTGCCTCCATTTGATGGGTCACCTTCTCCCTCTCGCTCTCTGCTCCTGGAGGAAGGTGCCTGCATTTGACAGTCTCTCTCCCTCAAACTCCCTGATGCAGGAGGATGGAGCTGGAGACTTAGGCAAAGTTTAATCGAAGTGGTTTGTGGATTGGACTCCGCAGTTCATGCTATATGTGTTTCTGGTTTCTGGTTACTCCATTTTTATTGCTATTTTGTGCGATTTTGATTGGGGTGGACTTGCGCTGCAGCCTACAGTCAACAAACGACACAGCGCTAGATTGAATCGAACTGAACATTCCTAGGCTGCTTCAAGGACTCTGTGGTTGATATTTTATACCGCATGTGTTTTTCACTCATTTTTATCCCTTTTGCACAATTTGTTCTCTTTTTTTTGTGCATTGCATGTTTGATGTTTTCTTTGAAGGGGTTCAATGGTGTTTCTTTGTTTCGCGGCTGACTGCGGGGAAGACAAATCTCTGGACTGTATACTGTATATATATTTTGATAATAAATGTACCTTGACTTTGAGACTCTGGTCATTGAGCAGGAACATCAAATATTAGGCAGCCATCCACTTGTTCTGTTAAGGATGTGAATTCCAGTGGGGATTCACTCTTTAAGAGTAACTGCATGGTAGATGGATAACAGACTGGGGCAGTAACACTTCTTGTTTAATTAATTAAAGTGTGGTATGGTAGAGTAGTGTTTAGCACAATGCTTTACAGTACAGGTGATACATTGAGGATGTACAATTCCCACACCACCTGTAAGGAATTCATACGTTCTTGCTGTGACCACCTGGGTTTTCTCCGGGTGCTCCGGTTTCCTCCCACAGTCCAAAGATGTACCAGTTGATAGGTTAATTGGTCATCAGTTACTGGCCGGGATTGCTGGGCTTGTGTAGTTCAGGGGAGGTGGGTACAGAAGGGTCTATTCCACACTAGCTCAATAAATAAAAAAATAAACTCAGGTAATGGGTCCAACTCCAGGCCATTCCAGGAAATAGCGGGAGTTATCTATGTGAAGAAGCTTGGTGGTGGAAAGATTTCATCAGTAAACAGAAGTAATCACAGCAGCACATTGGCTATAATGTGTACAAAACATATTGATCCAAGCTACACCAGCAAAGTCCCCTCAACCAGGGGTTCCCAATCGAGATCCATGGAACCCTTGGTTAATGGCAGTGGTCCATGGCACATAAAGGGTTGGGAACCCCTGCCCTAAACCCACAATTCCTACCACAGCAGATGCATGGGAACACCACTGCATGCAGATCTTCCCCCAAATTATGCACTTTCCTGATTTGGAAAATCATCGATACCAGGTCTAAATCCTGTAACTCCCTCTCAAATTGTAAAGCGGAAGCACCTTCACTAGAAAGGCATACAGATCACAAAGGCAGCTCATCAAGAGCAGTGAGGATGGCCAATCAATGCTGGCCTTGTTATTGGCACCTACATCTGGATACAATGAAAAGAATCATTAGAAATGAAAATCTTTCCTGCTGTAGCCAGCAGGGCAACGTTGTGATAATTTCCATGCTCCGACTCATCACCTTTCTCAGAGATTAAACAATGTCAGTATTTCACTTCCCGTGGAACCATCTTGCATCATGGTGAGCCATCCGTACCTCTGAACCTGTAGTTGGTAGATCACACCGCCTGCTCCTGTAGCTTCTCTCTGTTCCTCGTTTGCAGGGTTACCATTACTCCTTCAGAACTGGCACCTGATTCTCCAGGCAGCATGGAGGGATGGATTCTATAATGCATCTTTCACAACTGGCAGTGTCTGGAGGAATTCATTGTGTTATCATAATTCCAAATGGCTTTGATGACCGCTTTGCTTGAGGAGCATCGGCCCATTTCTTCATTCATGTGGTGAGTAACTGCCGGAAGTTCACCCACTGTGAATCACCCCATCGAGGTGACCAGAGATAACAACAGGATATTCTCCGAAAACCTTGCCCATCAGTGACTAGGGACCAGAAATCTGTGACAGCATTATTAATATGTTCGAGATGAAGACTGACAGACAGCTCAACTACAAAGAGGTAGGGGCAGAAGGACAGAAAACGGTGGTGAGGTCAAGACTGGATCAGCCACTGAATAGTGAAGCAGGGTCAGGGGCAACAAAGCTTACCGATACCTGAGCAACACACACTAAGTGCTGGAGGAGCTCAGCAGGCCAGGCAGCACCTATGGAAAAGAGTAAACGGTCAACTCAGAGTCCTGAAGAAAAGTCTTCACCCAGAACGTTGACTGTTTACTATTTTCCATAGATGCTGCCTGGCCTGCTGAGTTCCTCCAGCATTTTGTGTGTGCTGGTTGGATTTCCAGCGTCTGCAGATTTTCTCGTGTTTGTGACCAATACCTGATTCCATTTTTTAGCTTCCCACATCCTGATTTCAGATTCAGATCAAGTCAGGTTCACAATATTTTCTGACCGTTTTATAATGCCCAGATTAAATCCCTCTCCTACTCATATTTACTGGGGTATATTTCAATCACTCATTACCTTCCATGTCAGTTTTACCCGAGTTGCCACAGCGAATGAAAATAAAAAGTACTTTTCAAACAGAGAAGTTGGAGTTTCTAATAGAGAATCTCAGTATATTGCAAATGTACGATTTCAACATTATCCAGAAAGAATCACTTTCAGTGGCTACTTTATTAGGTACAACTGTACACCTGCTCATTAATAGAAATATCTATTCTGCCAATCATATGGCAGTAATTCAATGCATAAAAGCATGCAGACATGGTCAAGAGGTTCAGTTGTTGTACAGACCAAAGATTAGAATAGGCACAAAATGTGATCTAAGTGACTTTGACCATAAAATGATCGTTGGCACCAGATGGGGTGGTTTCAGTACCTCAATAACTGCTGATCTCCCAGGATTTTCACGCACAACAGTCTCTAGAGCTTACCCAGAATGGTGCATGAAAAAAACATTCAGTGAGCAGTAGTTCTGTGGGAGATAATCTTTGTTAACGAGAAAGGTCAGAGGAGAAAGGCCAAACTGGTTCACGCTGGCAGTAACTCAAATAACCACGCCTTAAAACAGTGGTGTGCAGAAGAGCATCTCAGAATGCACAACATATCAAACCTTGAAGCGGATGGGCTACAGCAGCAGATGATCCCACTGGGTACTACTGCCATGGCCACGTTATTACCAACACTCCTGTACCTAATAAAATGGCTACTGCACTAGAACTTGTTTAATCAGAGTAATGTGCACCTGGAACATGTTTTATGGAGTATGGAGTCTTTTCTGCAGAGTGACAAATGAAGCACTATATCTTTATAGATCAATGGAGGTGTTTTATATTCCTCACTGTAATATTATAGGATTAAATCAGGATTGATTACATTAAAAGGTGGTCATGCAAAAGTAATTTTCATTGTAATGTTCCCACTTTTTTTAACCTGCTTGAGATTACGGGAAGAATATTAACCCTGGGCAAATTGCTTTACTGCTGAATATAAATATTAATTCTTCTTGAGTTCTCGTGGAAGGTTATCAAGAGAGGCAAATTCAGAGATGCAGTAAAATTACCAATTCACCCCTTCCCATTCTCATATAGATGACCACCCAGAAATAGAATTCACTATTTTTGGAACACTTCATATTGCTGTGTTTTTCACAAAAGCTAAATCAAGTTTCCTCAAAAAAAAGCACAGCATCAGCCAAAGGGATATTTGAAGCAGTTTTAGGTGGCTTACAGATAGTCAAAAGCACTAAAATGGAACCAGCAGCATTTCTACTGTTACCAGCCTCAATTCAACAGACAATTGAACACATATAGCACCACAGCAGTCAAGGAAGGCCACAAACATTTAATGGCAATTCCTCTGGCACCCAGAGATACACACACCCACATAAACACACACACAGACACACGCACACACACAGAAATACATATGCCTGTATAAGCACACATGTATATAAACAGGCACACACAAACACATGCATGTATACACACACAGACATGCACACAAAATGGGTGCTATGGATGGGAGAAAGGACGGCATGATAATTCCACAAATATAAGCCACAATCTTTTATTTTATTTATTGAGGTGCAGTGGAGGACAAGCACTGCCAGCCCTTTGAGTCATGCCGCCCTACAAACCCCGACTTAACCCCAGACTAATTATGGGACAAGTTACAATGACCAATTAACCTACCAAACACTACATCTTTGGACCGTGGGAGGAAATCAGAGCCCCCAGAAGAAACCCACGCGGTCATGGGGAGAGCGTAAAAACTCGTTACTGACAGTGGGGGGAATTAAACCTGGGTTGCTGGTGTGCTAACCACTATGTTACCATGTCCCTGCCCCAATTATATGTGTAAATAGGATTTATTATCACATAACTTGAAACATCTTTGCTTGAAATGGTCCATTTACCTTGCTAATTTATCTCTAAGAATCCTTGCCCACGAAGCCTAACTTTGTAACATTTGACTTTCTGAATGAAAAGGGTTAATTCTGCAATCAAATTAATCAGCAAGTGCAAAGTGAGTGTAATTGGGTCATGCGGTTCCTCATTCAGAAATGTTATACTCTCTGAGTTATATTATTACAGAGCTCTCTTTGAATTAATAAAGAATAATATTTTCAAATTACTTGCATTTGCACATGTTATTTTGAATTATGTTATATAATCTCCATGTATCTGTATGCATCTACTCGCATATGTAAACCCAAACTCCACTGTTTTCTAAAGATATCACCAAACACAAAAACACACAGGTGATTGTGTGCTCTCTGTCGTCTTATCTGAGACTCGATAGCTGCACGGAGAGAATAATACCACAGCAAGGTAAGGTTGAACTGGGAAAACCATGAGGAAAAACTCCTATCACCCTTAGCAGCAAAGTCACATAGAACCTGGCTGAGAAATTACAGTATGGGATACCAAGCAAGTGAACAATTAACTCAATCACTTGAATACTTTATTATTTTATTGGGGCAAGAATGTATTTCACCAGGATAGAATTTTAGATCATATTAGATCATTAGACAGGCATTGTAACATTGAGTTGCATGTGGCTGCAGTTTTTTTTTAAACAAACTACGGAAACAGGACTCCCCATGAGAAAGCTGGAGGAGATCACTAGCTAAATTCCCTACTCCTCACATAGGGTAGGACTCTTTGGGTTTACACACCTTCTTTCAGATACATATCACATCTTCATCTTCATGCTACAATCACATACTTTTCTATAATCTTTTTTTTACGTTTTCTAGTAAATGATTCAATGATTCCACTTAATATCAGAGTGTATACAGTATACAACCTGAAGTTCTTACTCTTCACAGACATCCATGAAACAGAAGAAAACCCCAAAGGTTGAATGACAGAAAAACATTGGAACCTCAAAGCCCACCAGCCTCCCCCACACAAGCAGCAGCAAACCATCAGCTCTTGCCCTTCCCCACTCCCCCCACTTGTTCCAGCAGTATGCATCCGCACCCACCACCAACCAAGCCCCCAAAGAGAGACAATGATGGGCAGTCCAACAAAAAAACTACAGCTATACCCCAGCTCATATCTCTCTCTCTCTCTCTCTCTCTCTCTCTCTCTCTCTCTCTCTCTCTCTCCCTCTCCCTCTCCCTCTCCCTCTCCCTCTCCCTCTCCCTCTCCCTCTCCCTCTCCCTCTCCCTCTCTCTCTCTCACACACACACACACACATATATATCACAAACAGGGCACAGAGAGGTGTCACCCCTTCCACAGAGGGAGACCAACAGATCGCTGTTTCGATGCTACAATCTGACGCGACGCTTGTTCATGCTCACCCGACTCGAGAATCGACAGTGTCTCCCCCCACCCCCATCGATTCAGAGAATGAGAGAGCGATTGCCCAAGTGCTGAGGCCTCCCACAGCCTCACCCATTGTCTCAATGCCCCGATCTCTGCGATGTTTCAATGTAACTTAATTCACCATCCAATATGCAATTTTTTTGGCATGTGCCTGCGTGCGTGCATGTCTGTGCATGTACGTCTGCGTGTCCGTGCGCGCATCCGTGATGATGTCTTTTTCATGGCTTTTACAAGGTGCGGAGCAAGAGAGAGAGAGAGACTGTGTGGTGTGCCAATCCTCACACAGACATTTTCGCAGTATTTTCCCTTTATTTTACGAGGTTGAGTTGCGATCTTGACACTCAACCCGGGCACGGATGGAAAGCGTACTCGGGAGCGGACCCGACTAGTTTCGAACCCGGAACCTCTGCTCCTGGATCCAGCACTGATGTCGTTGCGCCACCAGCCGGCCCCCAATATGCAATTTTATTAGTTTAATGCAAAATAAACCACTGAAGTGGTGGGTTAGTCATATAAGGAAAGACTGGGATTGTATTTTCAAGAATTTAGAAGAAAGAGAGATCTCATTGAAAAATACAAAATTGCCCGAAGGACGTGACATGCTGGATACGGGCAGGATGTTTCCCTTGACTGAGGAGTCTAGTGTCTGGTGAAGATTGCAGTTTGAGAAAAAGATAATGGTCATTTCGGACTGAGATGAGAAGAAATCTTCCACACTCAGAAGTTGAGGAACCTCTGGAATTCCCTGGGGTCAGTCATTGCATTCATTCAAATTAGAGGTTGATAGGGGTATCATAGTGCTTGAAAATGTCACTGAAGTGGAAGGCATGAGCTTGATTAATAGACGAGGACCAGATGTTTTCCGTGTTCACATTCCAGTGACAGTGTACTATTGACCAGCATCAGTGTAGTATTATATACTGTGTGGTCGATCCACATTGTTGACAAATTGCACCTAACTGTGCTTCAATGAGAAAATGGGGGTAGAGTGGAGAAGAAACACACTAACCAGGACATCACACATAAAATGCTGGAAGAACTCAGTAGGTCCGGCAGCGTATTTGGAAAAGAGTAAGCAGTTGACGTTTTGGCTGAGACCCTTCTTCAGGACTGAGAGGGAAGGGAGTGAGATGTGTGAATTAAAAGGAGAGGGGAGGGGAAAGAGGCAAGCTGGAAGGTGGCAGGTGATGTAAGGAGCTGGAAAAGGCCAGGGGATGGAGAAGAAAGAATCTGATAGGATCACTAACCACGATGCTTGAATGACTGTTAAATTTGAATCAGAGACAGATAAGCTATTAAGAACCAAAGTTACTTAATATGTAGAGCATGAACGGAGGACACACAACATTGTTTTCTTCCAAGCCAACAACACTGCTAGATATTCTCAGTCAGCCAGGTTGGGCAGTCCTTTCACATGTCTGAGGCCAGACTTTTAACACTCAGTTATTTGAAGAGATTCACACACGAAGTGCTAGAGGAACTCAGCAGGTCATGCAGCATCTCTGGAAATGAATAAACAGTCATTGTTCTGGGCTGAGACCCTTCAACAGGACTTGAAGAGATTACCAGGTGGGCAGGGGGACAGATTTAAGGAAGTGCTCAAAACCACTTTGAGAATTGCAACATTACTATTGACTCCTGAGAATTACTGACCCATTAACTGCTCAATGAGAAGGAGAATATTCTACTGAAAACTTGCTAATTTAGTCACATGAAAGTGCCACAGCACACAAATACTAAACTAACAAATCAAGTAATTTAACAGCTTATTCATGTAACTCCAATTGTACATGGTAATTGGCTTCATTTAGTTTATAGCATTTTATGAAAGATTTTCTACAACTTCATATTCAGTAATCGAAAACTCAAAAAGCTTATATGATCTTAGGAGTATTTGGGAGGATTTTGCTGACAGTTTACACAATGGGTAAGGAATCCAATTGCAGGTCACAGTCTATTTCACAGGTTACCATGAGGTGTGCAAGCTCGTCATGAGGTTACGAAACCCTGTCACCAGCCAGGGTCGAACCACTCAGCAGTAAGCCACAGATTTATCTTTCTGTTTACAGTTGATACCTAAAATACAGTATAACTGTTCCCAGTGTTGTGATACACAGGGTTTGAGGTCACGCACAAAAAACTGGAGGAACTTAGTGGGTCATTCAGCACCTATGGAGCAAGATGGACAGTTGATATTTCCGGTCAAGACCCTTCAGCTAGACAAAAAATGTGGAAAATTTCTGAAGTGCAAATGTAAGGTCTCAATTGCATTTGAAGTATTGAAGTAAATGATTTATTGCAGCCTTTGAAATTGTATCGAATCACTTGCTGTTACCTTTGATCTTAAAGGTATGAACATCTGATGTACTTTCACTTTCAGAGACTCTATCAAGAGGGTCACCAGGAGAGTGCCTGCTTGTTGTGAGGAACCAAGACATTTCTATCACCAGCTTCAGTGTCTTTCCAGCAATTCAGTTCACAGTCACCAGAACACATATTGAGAGGTTACAGACCGTAACCAAATCTTGGTTGATCTATCTCCATTTGCCATTTCATCAATTGCAGTGCAGAGGTACTGCACAGAGATGTGTGGAACTGATTACTCCTAAATTCTTTCACAAAGGTTTCATGGCCGAGCTACACCATATAGGCACTTTGCTGTCTTAGACTAGACTCTAGTTACCCTGTATTTCTATAGTAACCTGCTCCTGCCCACGGTTGAGGTTTTAATGCCATGGGCAATGTTTCAGACCAGAGCCATTGTTTGTTATGTCGCTACAACCAGATTGCTACTCTTCTGTTTTCTACTTATTAGGCCTCTGACGCCATTCAAAGCCAAGCAACTCACCAATGTAAACAATAGAATATTGTAACATCATTCCTTTTGTCTCATGAAGATCTTGTGTTCCTCCATAGTTATGGCTATCTCACAGTTTAATTGCCACCAATGGCTTCTCAAAACAATTCCTGATTCTTAATCCTGTGATCAATCAATTGATATCCAGTGATTTACTTTTACGATTAAGTCACTAACAATCTCAAGAACTTCACAGACCATGAACCATCCTTCTATAGAGCAAATTCCAAATGTCTGTTCAAAATGAAAATGTGATCTGTCCATCTACTTTGGGGTAGTTGATTTTAAAGCTTTGAGCACCAAGCTTTCTGCTCTCTGCTGAATATACAATTAATCTATATGATATTGCTGCTATAAAGAGGTACCAGCCAGTCCACAGTACTGAGCCTAGTGTTGCCTGGAATTCAATTAGCTCTAGCTATGTGCTGTTGTAAAAACTTACCGGAACTCCTCCTGAAGCCGTCCTTTAGTCAGTCTACTTCTCTAGTCTAACCATAGATTAAAACCTCCCATGATTATCCCTGCATCTTTCTGATAATGTCCTATCACATGTAGCTCAAAGATTGGTCTGCGAAAAATGGGTTTGAATTTGGGGAACATGGACTCAAGTTCTGGGGAGCTGTCTGATGGGACAGGCTCCACCTGAACCATACTAGGACCAGGGTCCAGGTGAATTGCGTAACTAGGAATACAGACGAGGCTTTAAACTAAACAGGAGAGTGTTCAAAAGGCTGGAAAAGTATAGTTAAAGTAAAAGAGAAAGAAAGCAATACAGACAATGTGCTGGAGGAGTTCAGCAGGTCAGGCATCAGCTATAGATGGGAATAAACAGTCAACATTTCAGGCCAATATCCTTCATCAGTCCTGATGAAGGGTCTCAACCCGAAATGACGATGTCTTATTCAGAGCCATAGATGCTGCCTGACCTGCTGAGCTCCTCCAGCACATTATCTGTATTGCTCTAGATTTCCAGCATCTGCAGTAGCTCTTGTGTCAAAGAGAAGGCGAGGGCAGGAGAGATTACTGAAGTATCCAAAATACTAAAAAAAAGACAGAACATTTAGAAAGGAATAAGCATTTAATATTAGGTAACATGGAGACAAATTTGAGAAGGGAGGAGATGAACACAAGACTGAAGGTGTGTGCAGAATATGAAACAAGGTAGATGAGACCATAGCACAGTTAGAAATTGGCAGGTACGACGTCACGGGCATCACAGTGCCATGGCTGAAAGAAGGTCAAAGCCGGAACCTAAAGTTGAAAATACAGGCAGGTGGGCAGAGGGGGTGGGATGGCCTGTTGATAAAAAAATGAAATCAAATCCTTGGCAAAAAGCAAAATGAGACCAGTAGGCGTAGAATCCTTGTGGGTAGAGTTAAGAAACTCCAAGGGTGAGATTTATATACAAATTGCAACAGGAGATAGAAAAGGAACGTAAGACAGGTGGCCCAGGGGAACTTCAATATGCAGGTTGACTGAGAAAATCAGGTTGGCAATGGATCCCAAGAGAAGGAATTTGTAGAAAGCCTATGAGATCCCAGTCAACTCCCCAGTGATAACAATAAAATATTACTTTGCAACATAATTTCTTTTATCTCATGAGGGTCTAATGGTAGTCTGTAGATACAACTATTTCACAGTTTATTTGCCACCAGTCATTTCTCAAAGCAATTCCTGATTCATAATTCTGAGAACACTCAATCGATATCCAATACTGAGATCCATGTGCCAGTCCTAATAAGCGGATCAGGGGTGGAGAGGGTCAGTAACTTTAAATTCCTTGAGGTTACATATCAAAGGATCTGTCTTGGGACCAGCACATAATTGTCATCACCAAGGGGGCTCAACAGTGCCTCTACTTTCTTATAGTTTATGTAGATTTGGCATTTCACCTAAAACTTTGACAAATATCTGCAGATGCACAGAGGGAAGTAGCCCAACTGGTTGTATATAAACACTAATGCCCAGTCTACTGAAACTGCTGGATACGACCATTCCCTCCCCACCATTGTGCACATTTACGAGGAGCACTCCCACAAGAAAGCAACATCCATCATCAAGAACCCCCACCATCCAGGCTATTCTCTATTCTCACTATTACCATCGAACCTGAGGTGGAGGAGCCTCAAGTCCCACACCACCAGGTTCAGGAATAGTTTGTACCTTACAACTATCAGGGTCCCGAACCAACATGGATAACTTCACTCATCTCCACTATGAACAGATTCCACAACCTGCAGGCTCCCTTTCAAGATCTCTATAACTCTATAACTCATGTTCCTGGCATTATTACTACCTTTTTTGCACAATTTGTCTTCTTTTGCACATTGGTTGTTTCTCAGTCTATTTATATGTAGTTTTTCTATTGTATTTCTTTATTTTCCTGTAAATGCCTGTTGTAAGAAAATGAATCTCAATGTGCTATATAGTTACATATAAATACTTTGATAATAATTTTAATTTGAATTTGAAATAGTTTTTTAGAGGAGCTTGTGGTAAGACCCACTGAGGAAAAGGCAATTCTGAATTTGGTGTTGTGCAGCGAATCAGATCTTATTAGAGAGTTCAGGTAAAGAAACCCTTAGGAAGCAGTGATCCTGTCCAGTGACGTCATCGTTCAGAATGCTAGCTTAAATCAATAACTCCTCTGGAAAAATGCATATTTTGCCCCATTAATCCATCAAATATAAGATCTTTCAAAAATATCTGAATTGATAAGGGGGGCAAAAATGGGGAAAAAGAATGGAGATAAAAAAAGCATTACTGCGGAGCCTATGGAAGAAAGAGGTACAATGCACGGCTCTCCTACACGTGCGCGTGGTGACGAGGCTGACGTGGGGCCTCCTGCAGGCGAAGCGGCAAATAAATATGATAAGGATTCTGGAAGAGATAAGGGAAGTCCAAAAAGATATAAAGCAGCAACAAAATCATATAAAGTCAGAGCTCGCCAACGTCAATCAGAAAATAGCGGTGGCAGAGACTCGAATTGAGAAGATGGAAGATCACATGCAAAACGTGGAACAGATACTAAGTAAGACAATAAAAATATTAAATCAACAGGAAAGTAAATTGCTTGACCAGGAGGGAAGACCTCGATGGAAAAATATCAGGATTTATAATGTTCCCAATGGAGTGGAGGGATTGTTGATGATAGACTTTGTAGAAAAGTTGCTGCAGGACACGCTGGAGATTCCCCCGACTATAGAGATTGAAATTGAGAGGGCGCATCATTCGTTCGTCCCGCGGTCTCCCAGAGACAGAGAAAGTAAGCCGCGCTCAATAGTACCCAGATCCTTTGATTCAAGAGCAGGGCGGAGATTCTACGAAGGACCTGGGGTAAGAAGAAGGTTTTTTGGAACGGGAAGTTAATATACTTCTATCATGATTACCCTCCGGCAGTCCTACAGAAACGGAAGGAATATTCCGAAGCAAAACGAATATTAAAGCAGGAAAAGATTAAATTCCAAACCCTGTACCCTGCTAATCTGAGGATATTTTCCCAAGAAGGGATACGACTATATCAAACGGTGGAAGAGGCGACTACAGGCATAAGCAACAGAGGACTGCTCGTTAGCGTGGTCAAACCAAGGGAAAGTCTGGCTGAGTAGTTATCCCGAACTGCTTGGGAAATAGTAAAAGAACCGAGAAAGCAGGGGTCAGGAGGGGCACAATGGAAGGATATTAGGAAGAGACTGTGAGTTCTCCGAGGGCAGCCCTCACCTCCTCCAGAAGAGCCATAAGGTTTGGCTAACTTTAAAAGTGCTAATAAACTAAATGGAAGCAAAAATAGACGGTGATATACCTATCTCGAGAATACATTTTATAATGTGGATGTTATATTACTCAATTTTTAAAAATTCATTCATTCATTCCTTTTTCCCCACCTAAATGAGAATATATACATTGGAGGAATACACAGGGAAATCATTTCTGTGTAATGGACATAGATTTTTTAACTTACTTTTATAGGTACTGCAGCAGGGGCCCTCAACTCACAGGTAGGAGGGGCTATCCCCCACGGCTAGACGTTTCTTCTAGCTCAACCCAGGGTCATCTGGAGACCCTGGCCTTGGAACCACACCTTTGTTACCGTTTTTTTTACTATTCATGTTTCTTGGCTCTTATTTGTTCATCGATAGGAAAACAGATTATTATCTGAATGGTGGCCGATTAGGAAAAGGGGAGGTGCAACGAGACCTGGGTGTCATTATACACCAGTCATTGAAAGTGGGCATGCAGGTACAGCATGCGGTGAAAAAGGCGAATGGTATGCTGGCATTTATAGCGAGAAGATTCGAGTACAGGAGCAGGGAGGTACTACTGCAGTTGTACAAGGCCTTGGTGAGACCACACCTGGAGTATTGTGTGCAGTTTTGGTCCCCTAATCTGAGGAAAGACATCTTTGCCATAGAGGGAGTACAAAGAAGGTTCACCAGATTGATTCCTGGGATGGCAGGACTTTCATATGAAGAAAGACTGGATGAACTGGGCTTGTACTCGTTGGAATTTAGAAGATTGAGGGGGGATCTGATTGAAACGTATAAGATCCTAAAGAGATTGGACAGGCTAGATGCAGGAAGATTGTTCCCGATGTTGGGGAAGTCCAGAACGAGGGGTCACAGTTTGAGGATAGAGGGGAAGCCTTTTAGGACCGAGATTAGGAAAAACTTCTTCACACAGAGAGTGGTGAATCTGTGGAATTCTCTGCCACAGCAAACTGTTGAGGCCAGTTCATTGGCTATGTTTAAGAGGGAGTTAGATATGGCCCTTGTGGCTACAGGGGTCAGGGGGTATGGAGGGAAGGCTGGGGCGGGGTTCTGAGTTGGATGATCAGCCATGATCATAATAAATGGCGGTGCAGTCTCGAAGGGCCGAATGGCCTACTCCTGCACCTATTTTCTATGTTTCTATGTTTCTATGATTAAGTTATGTTCTGCAAATTTCAATGATATTCTAACAGATAAATACACATGACTAAGGACAAAGTAAAATTCATTTCTTTTAATGTCAATGGGCTGTTGAATCCAGTCAAGCACAATAAAATTCTATCAAAAATGAAAAAAGAACAGGCCCATGTAGTATATTTACAGGAAGCTCACTAAGTGATCATGAGCATGGAAAATTAAAGAGAATGGGCTTCACTAATTTGTTTTTCTCCTCATATAAATCAGGACATAGAAGAGGAGTTGCTATTCTCATCTCAAGCAAGCTAAATTTTGAAAAAATATTTGAAATGGGAGATAAGGAGGGCAGATATATTCTAGTAAGGGGAATGTAGATGGAAATCCAGTTACTTTAATGAATACATATACACCCCCAGGAAGTGATATTCATTTCTTCCAGAAGATTACTAATATTATGGTAACGGAAACAGAAGGTCTCTTGATATGTGGGAGAGACTTAAATTTACAATTACAGCCAAAGTTAGACTCTTCCAATAGAAAAACTTATGAAACAAAGTCCTTACATAAGAAAGTTAACACTCTTTTTGAGGATGTTGGTCTAATTGATATATGGAGGGACCTTTTCCCTGACTGATGGGATTACACTCATTATTCTGCCCCACATTCCGTATATACAAGAATAGACTATTTCATAACATTTGGAAAAGACAGAGACAAAATAATCACCTGTGGGATTGGGACAATAGATGTAAGTGACCATGCACCTATATATTTATCTGTTGATTTTGACCTACAACCAAAGAATATTATTTGGAAACTAAATTCAAGTCTACTCAATGATCCCTATTTTAAGGAACAAATTAAAAAAGAAATTGGTCTTTTCTTAGAATTCAATGACAATGGAGAGTTTCACCTTCCATTCTATGGGATACTCTGAAGGCCTCTTAAGAGGGAAAATTATAGCGAGACCTTCATATGAAAAAAATAAGGAATAAAACATTAGAGGAATTACAAATTGAGTTTGGCACAGGATGCACTAGAGGAAATTTAAAAAATTAGGAATAAAACTAATAGTTTGGCTACACAAGAAATTAGAAAAAAATTAATGTTTCTGAAACAGAGACACTATGAAAGTGGATCTAAATCTATTAAAATACTGCCGTGGAAACTGAAAAAAAAGATAGCAGAAAATACAATTCATAGAATTAGGGATCCAAGAAAAAAAAAGTGATAAAAAATAAGCTAAGTGAAATTCAAGAAGCTTTTGAAATGTTTTACAAAACTCTATATTCTAAAGTTCCAGGGGGAAACTTAACCCAAATTGACACCTTCCTGAGTTCTTTAGAGTTACCCACTTTAAGCAAAGAACAAAATAGAACGATGATTGCTGACATAACTGAAGCTGAACTAAAAACTGCAATTAGTAGGCTTAAATTAAGCAAGTCACTAGGATCAGATGGATATACGGCAGAATGGTATAAAGAGTTTAGAAGTGAGTTAATTCCTGTTTTACTGAACTGGGCTCTAAAAAAGGCACAAATGCCACCCAGCTGGAAGGAGGCGATAATCTCAGCTATACTGAAAGAAGGCAAAGATAAAATGGAATGTGGGTCATTTAGACCAATATCTGTTCTTAATGTGGATTATAGAATATTTACCTCCATCATGGCCAAATGATTAGAAGAGTTTCTACCCACATTGATACATAATGATCAGACAGGTTTTATACAACAACGCCAAACACAAGACAATATACAAACGACACTTCACATTAATGATCATGTAAAAAAAATGAAATTGCAGCAATAGTGATAAGCGTGGACGCTGAAAAGGCATTTGATTCAGTTAATTGGAATTTTCTTGACAGAGTTTTACATAGGTTTGGTCTATATGGCACAATTATTAAAACTATACAGGCACTATACGACAATCCTACTGCCAGGATTAAAATCAATGGATATTTATCTAATAGTTTTACCCCAGAAAGGGGCACGAGACAGGGTTGTGTATGGTCACCACTACTCTTCGCATTATATCTGGAATCATTAGCTCAATACATCAGACAAAATGAAGATATCAGGAGAATTACTACTAAAGGGGCAGAGCATAAATTGGCCTGTTACGTGGATGATATTTCGCGGATATGATCTATCGCGGGCAACCAACATACTCTTTACTTAAATTGATGCAATCCTTTGAACAATATGGCCAATTATCAGGATACAAGATCAACATAGATAAAACCAAACTACTTCCATATAACTATAGCCCACCAAGAGAAATTGAAAGTAGATATCCTTAGACATGGCAAACAGAGTCCGTCAAATATTTGGCATCATTATGCCAAAATATTTGGCAAAATTATCAGAACGCAATTATCAGCCCATACATAAAAAAATTAAGGAAGATATAACAAGATGGAACCTAATTCTTTTTCTTGGTCTCAGTTCAAGGATTGAATCTATTAAAATGAATATACTGCCCAGACTACTATATCTCTTTCAGACCCTACCAATAGAGATTAACCAAAATCAATTCAATGAATGGAACAAGATGCTATCAAGATATATATGGCAAGGTAAAAGGCCTAGGGTTCGTCTCAAAACTTTGCAATTAGCCAAGGAAAAGGGGGGATGGGGCCTACCTTCTCTTAGACATGATTATTTTGCAGCACAGTTGAGAGCCGTGATATGCTGGGGCAACCCATCATATAACGCTCAATGGGAAAACATTAGGGAAAGGATACTTTCCATCCCCTTACAGACAATTTTGGGTGATAATAACCTACAAAGTTGCATAAATAATACTGACAACCCATGGGTGAAATAGACTCTTAAAATATGGAAAAGTATTATAAAAGAATATAAACTAGAGAGAGTAGAGATATTGCAATTCTTAAATGGTGTGCATATGACACGGATTTTACGCCAAATAAACTGGATGCTAGATTTAAGGACTGGACAGCTAAAAGAATAAAAGCTGTTTGCAATATAATGAAAGAAGGAACACTGTTCAGTTTTGAAATGCTCAAAGAGAAACACTTATTAGAAAAACAAGACTTTTACCAGTATTTACAGATGCGACAGTATGTAAATAGGACTGTTAAAAATGTAACCAAGGCAAGTACATGTCTGATAGAGCTATTTAGAAAAGCATATTATTCAGACAACAGTAGTAGAATCATTTCAAGGGTTTATAAGGGTTTGTCAAATCTTAAAACACACTTGACTTCATACATTAAAACTAAATGGGAGAAGGAAGGAGGGATAATAATATCTGAGGAAGACTGGACAATAATATGGAGGTATCAATGGAAGTGTACCAGTTCACAGAAATGGAGGGAGTTCAGGTGGAAAAACTTGATAAAATATTTTATTACACCCTCTCAGAAATCCCATTATGATAGTAATCCCCCTGTTTGCTGGAGAAATTATGGAAATCAAAATGCAAACCATTATCATATTTTCTGGGAATGCCCCATTATCAAAGACTATTGGAATGGGATACATAATGCCCTACAAGACATCTTTAAATGTGAAATACCCTTAGAGAGTAAGACCATATATTTTGGGTATATACCTCAAGAATGATTGAAAATAGATAAATATTTAATGAATGTACTGCTGGTGGTGTCATGGTCCAGTCCGTGAACTCCACATTCCGGTTCATGGTCCGGTCCATCGACCTTTGCTCCAGGTTTTCCCGTCTACCTTGATTCTGTTCCTCTTGAGCACTAATTGAGGCAGCTGATTCTCGTTGGGGCTGGCTGCATAAATATCTCCAGAGACCAGGTCGTGGCTGCTGGATTGTTCTTGTCCATACTCCTTGTATCCCTTCCCCTGCCTTCTGTTTCCTCACCTTGAAGTTTTTACCTCGCCTTGCATTACCTGAAGCCTTGCCTTGCCTTGCCTGTAACTCTCGCCTCATCTCGCCTGCAGTCTTGTCTTGGAGCCCCTGTATCTGGGTCCCTTCCTGTCCCTTGCCTCCGTCAGGTAAGTCAGGCCAGATTGCCGTTACCCTGCGGTGGGTTCTGTCCCTTCCTGTCCCTTGCCTCCGACGGGTAGGCCAGGCCAGATTGCCGTTACCCTGCAGTGGGTCCTGTCCCTTCCTGTCCCTTGCCTCCATCGGGTAAATCAGGCCAGATTGCCGTTACTCTGCGGTTGGTTCTGTCCCTTCCTGTCTCTTGCATCTGTCGGATGGAGATCCGCGCCCTGCTCAGGAGTACTGCACCCTGCCCAGGAGTACCACGCCCTGCCCAGGAGGAGCTTCAAGACCCCAAGCCTCTAGTCGAGCCTTTCCTCAAACCTCTAGCCGAGCCTCGCCTCAGGCCAACCTTCAAGACCCCAAGCCTCAAGCCAAGCTTCAAGACCCCAAGCCTCAAGCCTCTCCTCAAGCCCCTGGTCTCAGGCCTCGTCTCAAGTCCCTGGTCTCAGGCCTCGCCTCAAGTCCCTGGACTCCAGCCTCGCCTCAAGTCCCTGGATCTCGGCCTCGCCTCAAGTCCCTGGACCCCGGCCTTGCCTCAAGTCTCAAGCCTGAAGACTCCAGCCTCGTCCTGCCTGCCAACCAAGTCACGTCCTCGCCTAGTTCTTGGGTCCAAGCCAGAGGCAAGACCCAGGTTCTGGGTCCTTGTCCAGTCTGTGGCTCAGAGTCCAAGCCCTGGCTCCTAGCTCTCTTGTCCTGTCCTATTCCGGGTTCCCGGTTTTCGTGTCCATGTTCTAGCCCTCACCCTGTATCCTAGTCCTGTCCCTAGTACTTCAGTGTCTGTGTCTTTCACTTGGGTCCGTTCTCAGCCACCACCTTATGTCGGGTGGCTGGTAAAAAGACCCTTACCAGGAAATGGTTATCACAGGAGAACCCAACTTTAAATGTATGGATGGAAATTACAATGGATATTTACAAAATGGAGAAGATAACAGCATCTGTTAATCATAAGTTGGAACAATTCTATTCATACTGGACACATGGTTTAACTACATAACACCTCATAGGCCTGATTTTATTCTCACAAGTCAATGAATATGTTGTAAAAAAAAATCACTCCCTACTCTGTACATAGTTTTCTTCTTTCGATTGTTCTTTCTTTCCTCTCCTTTCTATCAGATAAATATTATGTGGAGATTTGTGACAAATATGATTATATGATATATATGTACAGTGTCTGAAATACATCTTATGGAAATGTTTGTTTGATGATGAAATTCAATAAAAAATAAATTACTAAAAAAGGGAAGCAGTGATCATAATACGATAACTTCACCCTGTAGTTTAAAAGGGAGAAACTGAAATCAGATGTATCATCACTACAATGGAGTAAAGGGAATTATCGAGGCGTGAGAAAGGAGCTGACCAAAGCCATTTGGAACAGGACACTAGCAGGATCATTTCATCCCAAAGATAAAGCAGCATTCTAAAGGGAAGATAAGGGAACTATGACTGATAAGGGAAGTGAAAGAAAGCATAGAAGTTAAAGAGAAGGCATACAATATTGCAAAAATTAGGATGAAACTAGATGAAAGGGAAACTTTTAAACACTAACAGAAGGCAAGTGAAAAATCAATTAGGGAAGGAAAGATGAAATGTGAAAGTAAGTAGCCAATAATATAAAAGAGGACACTAGGAGGATTTTTAGACAGGGTACAAAGAGTGGAAGAGAGGCAAAAATGCACATAGGACTGCTGGAAAATAAGGCTGCAGAGGCAACAAAGAATGGGGAACAAAGAAATGAAGACTAAATATGTGGTGTCAGTCTTCAATGTGGAAGACACCAGCAGCATGCCAGAAATTCAAGAGATTTAAGGGCAGAATTGAGTGTAGTCATTATTACTGAGGAAAAGGTGTTTGAGAAGTTGAAATGTCTTAAGATGGATGCATCACATGGATTTGGTAGACTACACCACAGGGTTCTGAAGGAGGTAGCTGAAAAGATTGTGGAGGCATTAGTAGTGGTACTTCAAGAATCGCTAGAGTGAGGAATAGTTCCAGAGGACTGGAAAATCCCAAATGTCACTCCACTCTTTAAGGAGAGAGGGAGGCAAAAACAGCAAATTATCAGCAAATTGCCCTGAATACTTCAGTGGTTGGCAAGATTTTAGAGTCCATTATTAAAGATGAGGTTTTGGGGTACTTAGAAGCAAATGATAAAATAAGCTGAAGTCAGCATAGTTTTCTTAAAGGGTAATCTGTTGCAAATCTTTGCAAAAGTAACCGCTTGAGTAGACAAAGGAGAGTCAGTAGATGTTGTTTTCGTAGATTTCCAGAAGGCTTTAGAAAAGATGCCACACATGAGGCTGCTAAACAAGATAGGAGTCCATGGTATTACAAAAACAGTACTAGTATAAGTAGAAGCAACACACATAAAAAATGCTGGTGAACGCAGCAGGCCAGGCAGCATCTATAGGAAGAGGTACAGTCAACGTTTCGGGCTGAGACCCTTCGTCAGGACTAACTGAAAGAAGAGATAGTAAGAGATCTAGTATGGATGCTGCCTGGCCTTCTGTGGTCACCAGCATCTTTTATGTGTGCCGCTTGAAATTCCAGCATCTGAAGATTTCCTCATGTTAGCATAAGTAGAAGATTGTTTGACTGGCAGAAGACAAAGTGGGAATAAAGGAAGCCTTTTCTGGTTGAGTGCCAGTGTCTGCTGGTGTTCCACAGGTGTCTGTGCTGTCAACAATCCTGAACTGATTGCTTTGTGGCCAAGGTTATGGATGGTACAAAGACAGATGGAGGGGCAGGTAGCATTGAGAAAGCAGGGAATCCGCAGAAAGACTTGGACAAGTTGGGAGAATGGACATGGAAGTAGGAGATAGAATACACCACAGGGAAGTGTTTGCCCATTCACTTCAGGTGAAGAAATAAAAGCATAGAGTACTTTCTAAGTATGGTGCAAATTCAAAAATCAGAGGTGCAAAGGGACCTTCGGAGTTCTCAAGCAGGATTCCCAAAAGGTTAACTTGCAGGTTGAGTCAGTGGTAAGAAAGGCAAATGCAATGTAGGCATTAATTTTGAGCCGACTAGAATATAAAAGCAGGGATGAAATGGTGAGGCAATGCACACTAAATGCTGGAGGAGCTCAACAGGCCAGACAGCATCTATGGAAAAATGTACAGTCAACGTTTTGGGCCAAGACTGGAGAAAAAAAGATGAGGAGTAGGTTTAAAAGGTTGGGGGGGCGGGGAAGAGAAACACAAGGTGATAGGTGAAACCAGGAGGGTGGGGAGTTGAAGTAAAGAGCTGGGAAGTTGATTTGTGAATGAGGTACAGGGCTGGAGAAGGGGGAATCTAATAAGAGAGGACAGAAGGCCATGGAAGAAAGAAAAGGGGGAGGAGCACCAGAGAGAGGTGATGGGCAGGCAAGGAGATAAGGTGAGAGAGGGAAAAGGGGATGGGAAATGATGAAGGGAGTTTAATAAATTGATGTTCATGCCATCAGGTTGGAGGCTTCCCACAAGGAATATGTGTTGTTCCTCCAACCTGAGTGAGGTCTTATCCCAACAGTGGAGGCCATGGATAGACATATCTGACTGGGAATGGGAAATGGAATTAAAATGGGTGGCTACTGAGAGATCCTGTGTTTTCTGGCAGATGGAGTGTAGGTGCTCGGCGAAGCGGTCTCCCAATTTACGTCGGGTCTCACAAATATACAGGAGGCCACACCGGGAGCACTGGACACAGTATATGGCCCCAATAGACTCACAAATGAAGTGTCGCCTCACCTGGAAATACTATTTGGGGCCCTGAATGGTAATGAGGGAGGAGGTGTAGGGGCAGTGTAGCACTTGCTCCTCTTGCAAGGGTAAGTGTCACGAGGGAGGTCAGTGGGGAGGGACGAATGGACAAGGGGTTCACTTAGGGGCGATCCTTGCGGAAAGCAGAAAGTGGGAGGAAGGAAATGATGTACTTGGTGGTGAGATCCCGTTGAGAACTACGTGCTGATGCGGAGGCTGGTAGGGCGGTAGGTGAGGAGAAGAGGAACCCTAGCCCTGGTAGGGTGGTGGGAGGATAGGGTGGGAACAGATGTGTGTGAAATGGAAGAGATGTGATTGAGGCAGTGTTGATGGTGGAGGAAGGGAAGACTCTTTCTTTGAAAAAGGAGGACATCTCCTTCATTCTAGAATGAAAAGCCTCATCCTGAGAGCGGATGCGGCGGAGAGAGGAACTGAGAGAAGAGGATGGTGTTTTTACAAGTAACAGGGTGGGATGAGGTATAGTCCAGGTAGCTGTGAGAGTTTGTGGGTTTATAATAGACATCGGTAAATGAACTGTCTCTAAAGACAGAGACAGTGAGATCAAGAAAGGGGAGAGAGGTGTCAGAAATGGACCAGGTAAAGCTGAGAGCAGGGTGGAAGTTGGAGGGAAAGTTGATGAAGTTGACGAGCAGCACACGGGTGCAGGAAGCAGCAGCAATGCAGCTGTCGATGTAGAGTAGGAAAAGTGCAGGATAGTCACCAGTGTAGGCTTGGAACATAGATTGTTCCACATAGCTGACAAGCAGACAGGCAGAGCTGGGACCCATGAGAGTGCCCACAGCTACACCTCTTGTTTGAAGGAAGTGGGAGGAGCCAAAGGAGAAATTATTAAAAGTTCTGCTAGACGGAGGAGAGTGGTGGTGGAGGGGAACTGGTTGGGTCTGATGTCCAGAAAAAACGCAGAGGCCTTCCTGGTGGGCGGGGCGGGGGGCGGTGAAGGTGTATGGAGACTGGGCATCCATACAGAAAATAAGATGACGGGGGCCAGGGAACTTGAAATCATTGAAAAGATCCAGACCATGTGAAGTGTCACGGATATAGGTAGGAAGAAACTGAATGAGGGGGATAAAACAGAGTCGAGGTATGCCGATATGAGTTCAGTGGGGCAGAAACAAGCTGAAACAGAGTCTACATGGACAGGCAAGTTTGTGGATCTTGGGTAGGAAGTAGAAACGGGAGATGCAGGGTGCGGGACCGATGAAGATGGTGGCAGTGGCTGTGAGATCCTCAGAGTTAATAAGGTTGGTAGTGGAGTGTGAGACAATGGCCTGGTGCTTCTTAGTGGGATCGTGTTCCTGGAGTAAGTAAGAGGAGGAGTCTGAGAGTTGATGCTGGGCCTCAGCGAGGTAGAGGTCAGTCTGCCAGACTACTACAGCACCCCCTTTATCTGCGGGTTTGATGCTGAAGTTAGGATTAGTGTGGAGATTTTCTCTTGTTTATGAAATGTTGAGGATTCATAAGGTGTCGGTCAGACCACGTATGGAGTACTCTGAGTAATTTTGGGCTCAATATCTAAACAAGGATGTACTGGTACTGGAGAGGTTCAGGAGCAGGTTGACAAGAATGATCCCGGGGATAAAATTGTTAACGTATGAGGAGCATTTGATGGTTCTGGGTCTGGACTCACTGGAGCTTAGAAGGAACGAACCTACCGAATATGGAAAGGCCTGGAAAGAGTGTACATGTAGAGGATGCTTCTAGTAGTGGGAAAGTCTAGGACCAAAGGGCACAGCCTCAGAATAAAAGGACGTCCCTTTAGAACAGAGCTGATGAGGAATTTCTTTAGCCAGACGTTGGTGAATCTCTGGAATTGATTGCCACAAATAGCTATAGAGGCCAGGTCATTGAGAATATTCAAAGTAGAAGTTGATAGGTTCTTGATTAGTAAGGGTGTCAAAGGTTACAGGGAACAGGCAGAATAATATGTTTGAGAGGGAAAATTAAATCAGCCAATATCAAATGGGAGAGCAGACTCATTGGGCTGAATGGCCTAATTCTGCCTCTATGTCTTATGGTTTTATTTCTTCCTTCACCACGCTATCCCAACATGTTGCTACTGATGGGGGTGGGGGAGACAGTCTTGTATACCACTGCACAACTAGCTTTCATTATGTCTTATCTCCAATTAAAGCATTATTAAATCGTGCCACCGAGTAAAGTTCAGAAAGATTCAGCTGTTCCAGAACATGGATGACAAAGACTTGGTAGGCAGCTCCAACAAGTAGTTGAGAAGGCAAAGCTGCATGTTGGGTTTATTGTGATGAAGCTGGAGTTTAAGAATAGAGAGATGTTGTAGTTCTTGTACAGAGTTACAGAGTCAAGGAGAGATACAACATGGAAACAGTCTGTTCAGCCCACTGAGTCTGTACTGACCCTCATTCACCCATTTACATTAATCCTACACCAACCCCTTTGTGCATTGTCCCTACATTTCTATCAACTCCCCGACATTCTACCATCTATCTGCACACTTGGATTAATTTGCAGTGGCCAATTAGTCTATCAACCCACAAGTCTTTTGGATGGGGGAGGAAATCGGAGCACATGGAGGAAGCCTATGTGATCACGGGGAGACAGCCCCGTAGTCAGGGTTGAATCCTAGTCTCTGGCCCTGTGAGGCAGCAGCTCTAACAGCTGCCCTCGTGCACCACTTTCCCTGGAGTTTCGTTTTGGTTTGGGTTCCAATACCCAAAAGAGGACTATCCTAACATTGGGGTCAGTCCAAAAGAGATTCACCATGCTAATTCTTGGGATGAGACGTTTGTCCTAACAGAAAGGCTAAGCAGTCTGGGTCTGTGTTCTCTAGAGTTTCATAGACAAACAGCGACCTTACCCAAATATACGAGGTCCTAAAGAGGCTTGACAGGGTGGACTTTCAAATGTGTTCATGAGTGGGCGAGTCATGAACAAGAGGATCAAGGTCACAAAATAAGGTGCGATATGCAAACATCTCTTCTCTAAGAGGGTAATGAATTTCTGTTGTTCTCTGCCCCTGAGGGTAGTGGAGGATATGATTAAAGTGGAGAGAGATAACTGATTGAAAGGTCAACAAATTGAGAGTTATAGGGAACTGGCACAGAAGAGGAGTTGAAGCCAGTATAGATCTGCCATGATCACACAGAATGGTGGGGTGGGTTTGAAGGAGCTGGAGGCCTATTCCTGCTCCTGTTTTCTTGTATACTAATCCTCACAGTTGTATTAAGCCATCATTAACTAACTGAGCCTCTCCTCCAATTTTTCTTAATTGCCATGTACTTCTGCATCTTCAGGGCCCAGCCTTTGTCATTCAGTCACCTAGTCTCTGCAATGGCTTTCAGATCATGTTCTGAATACTACTTGCACCCTCGGATCATTTGCTTTGAATGCTCCATCCAAAGCACATGATCACTGGAGCATGCGCGAAAGGCTGCAGGTCAAGCAAGCAGGAGAGGCTGAACTGAGGCTGCTGTTATTGGCAATGCTGACAATTGAAAGGAGGGTACACTGTGAGTAGTGCCGAAAAAAACTGGTGTGATGGCATCTGCTTTTACAGCAATGTCCGGCAGATGAGCTCCTACACTTGGGGCTTCTTGTAGACGTGGGCTGAGGCTTTAATCACTTGCAGGAAAATTGCACCCAAGGACCTTGGATTCTAATGAGAAAACTGGGAGCTTTACTTAAATCAGGCATTCCCAACTCGGGGCCCACTGACCCCCTCGGGTAATGGAGAGATACGGTAGAACAGAGAAAGAGGCCTTCAGCCCACCACTGAGTTCCCATTTCTACACTTGTCCGAGCTGTCTGCACATGCCATTTACTCCACCTACACACAACAGCAGCCAATGAACTCTGTCCACCAGAGAAAGCAGGATCTCCCAGTGGCCACACATTTTAATTCCACGTCCCATTCCCATTCTGATATGTCTATCCACAGCCTCCTCTACTGTAAAGATGAAGCCACACTCAGGTTGGAGGAACAACACCGTATATTCCATCTGGGTAGCCTCCAACCTGATGGTATGAACATTGACTTCAACAACTTCCATTAATGCCCCACCTCCCCTTCGTACCCCATCTGTTATTTATTTATTTATTTATTTTTCCCTCACATGCGTGCTCTCTCTCTCTCCTTTTTCTCCTTCTGTTCCTCTCACTATACCCCTTGCCCATCCTCTGGGATTCCCCCCTCCCCTTTTCTTTCTCCGTAGGCCTCCTGTCCCATGATCCTCTCATATCCCTTTTGCCAATCACCTGTCCAGCTCTTGGCTCCATCCCTCCCCTTCCTGTCTTCTCCTATCACTTTGGATCTCCCCCTCCCCCTCCCACTTTCAAACCTCTTACTATCTCTTCTTTCAGTTAGTCTTGACGAAGGGTCTCAGCCCGAAACGTTGACTGTACCTCTTCCTATAGATGCTGCCTGGCCTTCTGCGTTCACCAGCATTTTTTATGGGTGTTGCTTGAGATTCCAGCATCTGCAGATTTCCTCGCATTTGCGAACTTAACAACGTGATGTTTCCCTGGCATGGGTTACTTCTTAAAATAAAGGGTCACTAATTAAGTGCACAGATGAAGGTTCTTCACCTAGTGATTAATATTTGGAACGCTTCTGAAATGATTTCCAACATGACGACGGATCAGCTGACTGAAGAGTATGCAAAGGCCAAGCATTCAGAGGACACACCACAATCAACAACGCACTGACAATGACTTCTTGCATGGTAACGAAACGTTTGTAAGTAAATTGCCAAGATTGGAGAACAAATCAACCCAACCATATTTGGAATACTCTTTCTACGGGCGGGGGGGGGGGGATTAATTTACAGAGGTAGGTAGATTATTTACTGCAGTTCTTAATGAAATCAAGGAATATCAGGTTACATTAGGAAAGTGGCACTGAGATAAAAGAGCAATGATAATCTTATTAAATAGCTAAGTGGTTGGGTGATACACACTGCCATCTGTACTTTATGTGTTTATACTCAAAAGAAGCAATTGCACAAAGTTGTCCTGACTGAGGGTTAAACCCGTTTAATTAAAGTAACGCCTCAGGAGGCTACAAACACACAAGTAGGAAAGTCTTTCCCTACCCCAGGGGCAAAGTATCATTGCCAATATAGAAAGATATAACCCGGCACCCAAGATTAAAAAAATGGATTTTTCCATCAGGTAAATAAATGTTTTAATAACACGTACAGAAGTGTTGATTTCACCAATTTGTGTCATCTTTCATCCATGTAATTTCTAATTGTTACGGCTGTTTAATATTGCATTTGAAATATAATCTTACATTATCAGCTGCCAAGCAGTAGGCTATTTTAAGGGCTATAAGCATATTTTTACTCTTAAAGTGCTTGACTTACATGTGTCACTCGATAAGTGTGAAATACTGAGACACTTCTATCGGCACCTTTTCTTCAAGCATGCATGAAATTAACATAGGGATAATTTTCTCTAATGGTATAACAAGTTTTATCTGGTTATACAGAGCAGAAATGTTCTAGGTTTACTTTCCAATCCTTTCTGACTTTCTCAATCCCCATGGTAAAATTGCTGAAATGAATTGTTGGTTGGGCTTCCCATCCTGGCTGACCTTCCGGTCACTGCAGTTTGAAATGTTAGTGTTGGATGAGGTAGGACTGGTTCAGCACACTCAACTCTCATTGGCAGTGCTCAGCTGTGAAGATGGCTGTGGGTGAGAAAGAGGAGGGCAACTGGCCGCTTGGAGCTTGCACTGTGGAGAGCACTTAAATCATCTCCAAGTCAGGCATGAACTGGCACGTTATTCAATATAGAAGGAAGCGATGCAGTTAACACACTGTATTACAGGTTTACTTATTGAAACATAAAGAAATCTAAGCCAGCTATAAATATCACAGATAATACCCATTTGGGGTACTTTCTGTTGCATGAATACTGCTACTAACCCTCAGTGGGTTATAGGAGGCTTTTAAAAAGTGAATAAGCCTGCCTGTTCTGAGAGTCAGCATTTCCTTTCAAAAATATCACAAGGGGTTTACAATGCTTTTTAAAAATCATAGCATATACTCACACAAAGTCATAGTTTAATTTTCCAGTAGAATTAGTTTAGGTTTTTTGATATCATTTACGTCACAGTGAAGCCCATTTAAAAATACCCAACAAATTACAGTCCAATCTCAAGAATAAGGCAGACAAAATCTTTTAATTGTAAATCCCAGCTACATCCAGAATGCTTATAGAAAGCAGCTCAGCTGGAAAGTGCTTGTTTTCACTGTTCATGTTGCTTCCTGTTCATTTCTACCATTTGTCAGTCAGGTGAGCTGTGAAGAATCCTTTTGATGTCCTACCCATTTTGCAAGCGATGTGCTCAGCATTGGGACCCACTGGTACAAAACGACAACATCAACAGGAAAATCATTCAGTAAAGTGGTCCACTTATGCTCACAAATTGCTCAACGAGCTGAAAGGAATGCATTTTGCTGGCTAAAAGAATATTTATTTAAGCTCACTCTAATCTGTTCCCATCAGAGGTTCTGATATGGCTGTTTGTAAGTATCTGTTAACAATTCCCAGTGTGTGAGATCCAGTGTGTAATTGCTGAAGAAAGTAGCAAGTGGTGAAATGTATCAGGAAGCAACCATAACGACTAGTTAGACTGCATCTGGGGTAATGTATACAGTCCTGATCTTCCCACTAAAGGAAAGATGTTGAGGATTTGGAGAGGCTTCCGAAGAGGTTTACCAGGATGCCACCTGGATTAGAGGGCATGTAATAGAATAAAATGTTAGAATAACTTGAGTTGTTTTTGCTGGAGTGGCCGAGGCTGAGGAGAGATCTAATAGAAGTTTATAAGATTATGAGAGGCATTGAGAGACTTTTAACACCATAAATCAGCGAGTTTGTTATGTCTCCCCTCTCGCTGTGAAACGGGGAAACCTCTTTTTCCCTTATTAGGGAGTGAGAGAGCCTGGGGTATGTCGAATTACCGGGCAAACGAGCAATCTTTGGGGTACTGCAAGTCTGTGTCTTTATTGATGCTTTGCTGCACACTTGAGTGCTCGGTGGGGAGTGCCAATGTTTTTTTGCTGGTGGGGAGGGGATTGTTGACTTGCTGCTGCTTCTGCATGGGAGGGGTAGCTGGGGGGGGGCTTTGGGGTTCTAACATTTAACTGTCATTCATTCTTTGGGGCACTCCTCTGATTTCATGGATGTTTGTGAAGAAAAAGAATTTCAGGATGTATGTTGTTTACATTTCTCTGACATTAAATGTACCTTTGAAACCTATTGAGTAGACAGGGCAAATGTTTTCCCCAGGGTTGAAATGTCTAATACCAGAGGGAATGCATTTAAGGTGAGAAGGGGAAAGTTCAAAGGAAATGTGAAAGTCAAGTTTTTTTTTATACAGAGTGTGATGGGTGCCTAAGATGAACTGCCTGAGGAGGTGGTAGACATAGATACATTAGAGATTTTTAAGAGACATTTAGATGGGCACATGAATGTGAGGAAACGAGGGATATGGACATTGTGCAGGCAGAAAAGATTCATTTATTTGGGCATTTGATTACGAATTTTATTGGTTCAGCATGTCATTGTGGGCCGAAGGGCCTGTTTCTGTGCTGTAATATTCTATGTTCTAACTACAAATGCAACAAGAACTCAGATGATGCTGCAAGCTACTTGTCCTGTCTGGATGATCCTTGGAAGCCTCCAAAATTAGCAAGCTTTGCTTTAGAGTATGTGTCACTTAAGAATAAACTCATTTAAATCACAGTCAAAGCTGCAACTCAGCTATCAGAGAAAGTACAGAGGTATAGCTCATTATATCAATGTACAGTTCAGGTGAATTTTAGCAACTGTCTGATATTTCTCATACACCAATGCAGAATATTGCATATGCTGGAAATAATTTTTAAAAGCTACACAAAAAATGGTTAATACATAATTATGTTAATTATGTAATAATAATACATAATACTTATTAATAACATTAATATTAATATTAACATTAATACATAACCTTTCATGTTTATCTCCACCAGAGTATATCATCCTGTAATCGTCTGATTGGAGTACTCCAGTGCCTTTCCATCTTATTTCACTTAGGCCTAGCATGCTGAATTCTAGCCTCCTCATTTCTAATTTTACATTTTTTAGCTTACCAGCTTGGTGCAGGGTTCGAACAGTCCAAGTGGCAACTTGCAATCTCTTGTTCTTGCAGACAGTAGTGGTATGACGATCCGGGTTCACCTGTCTGTTTATGTGATATCCCGTACAGAGCGAGGTGTTCGCACTATTTGGAAGTGGGCTTTCATTTATGCTGTTGTCTTTTACATTTGTATATGTATTAGCTATGGTTGTACTAGGGATAAAATACAAGAAGTAGCTTCCCCTTGCTTGCTTCCAATGCAGTGTCTTTACAAGATGGGTGACCCTGACCATTGTCCTATTAAAAGGATCTACTGCTCAGCGTCTGAGAAGCAGGAACCATTGATTGTGTTACTCACAACTTGCTTTCTGCTTCATCCATCACCTGCATTCCATGGCTTCGCTGTAACCTAAGTAGGGAGGCTAACAGGTGCTAAGGGTGAGCTGGAGGTAGCTATGGTTAATGGTAATGGCAAAAGAAGCTTTCCAAAAAATGAAGACCATATTAACAGACAGAAAGATGAGTATGTACACTAAAATTGGAATACTGCAGTGCTACATTTATTATATCCTGACTTATGGAAGTGAAAGCTGGACCATTTCTCCAGCAATGGAAAAGAGACTAGAAGCAGCTGAATTATGGTTCTACAGGAGAATGTTAAAAATATCGTGGACCACACACACATCAAATGAAGAAGTTCTCAGAAGAGCTCAAGCAGTTCAATCACTCATACCAACAATAAGAGAAAGACAACTCAGATTCCTAGGACACATCATGCGGAAAGATGAACTAGAAAAACTCATACTCTCTGGAAAGAATGAGGGCAGCAAACCTAGAGGAAGACCTCGGCTTATGTACATCAAAAGCCTAGCCAGGTGGCTACACATCGAGGAAATGGAAGTCATCCAAAGAACGAAGGATAGATCTATACGGAAAACCATGGTCACCAACGTCCACATTGGATATGGTACCTAGACAGACAGACAGACACAAAAAATAGAGAGACAGTCAACAGATCAGGCTGCACCTACGCAGAAAGAAACAATTAATATTTCAAGTTGGTGAAATTTCATCAGAACTTAATATTTATCACCAGCAAAAGCAGTAAGTTCAAGTTTGTCTTTGTAACGCCCTGGTTCACATCTTTACTGTTATGCTGTAGGTATTTCATTCAGAAGCTCTGTAAGAGCAGTCTGTTCTGCTTCAGCCTGTTTGGGTTATTTCTGAAGATAAAGGATGATGAGGAATGTGTGCCATCTAATTTGGTGGATGGAACTGCGGGTAGGTTTTTTTGGTGAGGACACTGAGGTTGGTCTTGGGGGCTTTTGTTCGGTGGGAGATGAAGAGAGAAGACACTGGAGAGAACCATTCATAGGAAACGACCTAGCGGGAGACCCGTTTGCTTGAGATGGATTGTGAGTGACGTTTGGAAGGTGGTGTGGGCGTTCACGCAGACTGAGGGTCCAGCGTGTGAGTAACAGAGAAGTTCAAGATGAACTCCAAATTGTGCACATTTGACTGTTTAATTAAAATGGGCCCTCTTCTTTTTGTTCTTCTTTACAAACCCTTTAGTTAAGATTCATCAATATAATTCCATTAATCATACGCAGTGTGCTGTCTGTTATTTTGTGGCACTAATTTGTAACAGGGTAGCAAATTACTCAGCATCCACACGAACCGGGTTTGGGGTGGGAGAACGTCTCAATCTCGCGAGTTTGGCAGGGCTGGAGAGGGCCTTCCCTAGACTTACGTAGCCAAGGAAACTCGGGGCGGGGGGGGGGGGTTCATCGTTAAATCTTTAAGCTTATCTTGCCTCCTGTCTTATTTATCGTGGTAGAAAATGACCAAACCATTTACCTGATATTTTAATTAAAGTTGAAAATCCTGCTGGTGAAACAAATTATTTCTCAGCAGCAGTTGGTCACTGCCATAGAACCAGGCCAGATGTAGCCCAATGATTCAGCTAGTCAGCTCAACTGCGCCTACCTTTATATTTGATTTTGTGATGCTCCTGATTTCAGTACAACTATCAACTATCCAAAACGTTGGTGCCTAGTTGCTTTAAATGAAGCCCGAAAAGTTTGCAAGATTAGGGTAGACGAATTGAGAAAATGTTGCTATTTTATGAAAGTAACTGGCACATAGAACTTCATTTCTGTAAGTGTAAAACTGTGTAACTCTATACTTAAATCACTTCATACTGCATACCAGTTGCTAAATTGTTGCATAATCGTCGCCAAAAATCCAAAAACATATACAAAATGATTTCAGTCCTTATTTCCCATACTGAAATTCTGTTTCTTCGTTCCCCTGGGCTTACCTATTGTTCATTAGACACCGGACCAGCAGTGGAGGAAGGAGGGGCCTGGTTGCAGACTTATTCCTGAGGGAAGGGAAGTTTAGCTGTCGCTGGGAATCAGTTCTATCAGTTCTGCAAGAGAAGATGATGACATTTTTAATTGCAAAAAAATAGGCTACATCTTTGAAAAATCAAAAATAAAATCTGTAAATGCTGGAAATCTGAAATAAAAGCTGCACATCTTAGAGATACTCAGCAGGTCAGGCAGTATCTGTGGTTTAAGATGGCGCTGGTGAAACACAGTGACGCCTTGCTGGCAGCAAACAAAACTTCATTAGTCATACTTATTCTGGAAAATGATCACTGCAATCAATAGCCTGTAACTTTCCTTTTGGAGATGAGCTTTTGAGCCACCTGTACAATTTGGCATCTTTCAAAGGTTCAAGGGTCCAATTTAATGTCAGAGAAATGTATACAATATACATCCTGAAATGCTTTATATTCACAACCATCCACAAAAACAGAGGAGTGCCCTAAAGAATGAATGACAGTTAAATGTTAAAACCCCAAAGTACTCCCCAGCTCCCCTCCCTTCCTGCGCATAAGCGGCCGCAAGCAACGATCCCCCTCCCAAAAAAAGCATCGGCACCTGCCACTGAGCACTCAAGTGTGAGCAAAAGAATAGCAAAGGCAAAGACTTGCAGTACCCCAAAGACTTCGCGTTTCACCCTCATAAGGGAGGAAGAGGTGTCTCCATTGTCCCAGCGAGGAGACAAAACAAACAACTCATCGGCTTATGATGTTAAAAAATCCGTTGCATCACTTTTTTCAAGCTCTGTGCCCAAAGATCTCAGAGATCTTGGGTCTCCGGGCACACAGCCATAGATATTTCGACTCCCCCGATGACACACGGGTCTTCTGCCGTGACACTGACCCTCGATCCACCCGTCTCCAGAGCCCTGAGATCCTAGGCTTTCAAATCTGAGCCGGATTCTTAGGCCGAGCCCTTGGCGTGCCGAACAACAACGGTCGGTTATGAAACCCTGAGAGCTGGTCCCATTCCGCAAAGAACCGAAGTCAGCATGTAACTCCAGGTCAGGGTCTTCAAAAGAACCCTGAAAGGGAAAAATAAAGATATTAAAGATGGAAATAGAGCTGTTTCCAAATGTGGAAGCAAAGGAGTCACTGTTTAGCGCCATCATTACTCCGCTCCGCCTCCAGAAATTTTGCCGTGTGAACTGAAGTTTCAGAAGTGCAGAGCAGTTGAGGCGTGGCATGTATGGGCCAAATTGAGGTGTCAGAGCCTGGGCCCAAGAGCAAAGAACGAACCAATGCTTGGTCATTGCTGGACTGGACTTGGAGCCAATCTGAAGTGGCAGGTCCAAGGCAAGGTGAGCCAGGTAAGTCCTGAGAGTGAGCATTAAGCTGATGCTTGGCCAATTTGAGTGCTAGACCAGATTGGAAAGGTTGGGTTCAGGCTGAATCGAGGCAGCAGGGCTCAGGCCCAAGAGTGAAGAACGTGCCAATGCTTGGCCAATTTAGGGATCAGGCCAGAATGAAAAGGTCAGGATGTCAGGGCCAGAGGTGAAGGATGGGCCTGTGCTCTGCTCACTGCTCAGCCAAGTTTACTCGTCTCTGTGCTGAACTGGCCCTGTGGCCTACAACTAGCAGGCTCCTGGACTGGCTGCAGTGATGACTGGCTTCGTGGCTGTGAGCTCACCTTTGTGAATTTTAGCTCCGAATGTTATTTGCTTACTTTTTATTGTTTGCATAATTTGTTCTTTTTCTGCACATTGGGTGTTTGACAGTCTTTTGTAATGAGCTCTGTTGGGTTTCTTTGCTTTGAGGCTGCATGTAAGGAAAGAAATCTCAAGCCTGTGTATAGTTGTAATGCCCTGGTTAATGTTTCTACCGTTATGCTGTGAGGCGTTTTATTTTAGCAGTTTTCGGCTAAAGATAAGGAGCCATGTTGTCCAACTTAGGAATGTTGTGTCAGCCAATTAGGATAATGGGGTGTGAGAGAGGGTTCCAGAGAGCTGTGTGGGAAGAGATTTCTGAAGGACAATAGTCTGGTTTGGGGCTCTTTTGGTGAGAGGTGCGGGGAGAAGAGCACCAGGGAAGATGCCTGGAGGCATGTTCTGATTTCATTTTACTGCAGTGGAGACAAGGCATATTCAGTTGCCTTGTCTCCACTGCAGTAAAATGAAATCAGATGGACTTGTTTTTAACCTGGAATTTATCAACCAATCCCCTGCTGACACATTTATTTGTTTCTTACAGTGAAGCCAAATATCTGATTTTACAATGGGTCATTCATAAGACTGGATTTTTACCATAAGCTTACACTGAGGAGACTGCACAGTCTGTGTTTGAAAGTATACAGCGAAAAATGTCCTTGATTTAATTTACCTAGACACCAGCTTCCCCCAATTTTGTCACCAGGACATTGAAGAAAAGATATGCAGACAGATTAAGTAAAGATGTGAAAACAACAGGTTGTTGTAGTAGGTGGCATCAATTTTCCTAATATCGATTGGAGCCTCCTTGGTGCATGAGTTTTGGATGAGGTAGACAGTACAAGAAGAAGAGAATTACAGGACCTGGTGTTGGGAAATCAGTCTGGGGATATGACTAATCTTTCAGTGGGCAACACTTACAGAATAGTGATCACAATTTATTTTCAGATTTTTTAAAGTTTTAAGATAGATATACATAAAGATAGGTATGGATCTTATGGGAGAGTATGTAAGTGGAGCAGGGGAAACTTAGAGAGTATTAGGCAGAGACAAGGGAGAGATAATTGAGAACAGCTGTTTTTCAACAAGTCCAGATCTGACATGTGAATCATGTTTAAAGACCAACTGCACAGAAGACAACACAGGTACTGTATGTTCCAGTAAAAAAGAAGGACAAAAATGGCAAGGTCAGGGAACCTTGGATGAAGGCAGAGCAGTGGATATGATGTATATGGATTTTAGTAAGATATTTGTTAAGGTTCCTCATGGTAGGCTCATTCAGAAAGTCAGGAGGCAGAGGATTCAGGACACCTGACTCTGTGGACTCAAATTTGGCGTGCTCATAGAAGGCAGAAGGTAGATGTAGATGGAGTGTCTTCTTCCTGGAGATTGGTGACCTGTGGTATTTGACATGGATCTGTTGTAGGACCCTTGCTCTTTGTGATTTTAATAAATGATGGATGAGGACAAGGGTTAGTAAGTTTGCAGATGACATGAAGGTTGGTGGTGTTGTGGATAGTGTCGAAGATTGTCATAGGTTACAACAGGATATTGACAGGATGCAGAGCTGTGCTGCGAAGAAGCTGATGGAGTTTTACCGACATAATGATTCATTTTGGAAGGTTGACTTGAGGGCAGCAGACAGGATTCACGGCAGTGCAGAGGAACAGAGGGATTCTGGGCTCCACATCCATAGGTCCTTCCAAGTTGCTGCACAGCTTGATAGGATTGTTAAGAAGGCATATGGTGTGTTAGCCTTCATTAGTCAGGGGACTGAGTTCAAGTGCTGCAAGGTAATGCTGTAGCTTTATAAAACCCTGGTTAGACCAAGTAAATAAGCCCCTCCATAGTCAGGGGTGACCATGGATGTTGCATCCTCACTATCTACATTGTTGGTGCACAAGAAATGCGTGTAAGCCAGAGAAGCACAATATGGAGAGTGAGCTGTTATCTATGCAGCAGGCCCTCTCACTCCATGTAGCTGATGAATCCAGCTGAGGTTTGAGATCAGAGGGTTCTTTCTCCCAGATGAACTGCCAACCACAGCTGATAAGCCCCATCTGCCATGTGGTCCTGGTTAGACCACACTTGGAATATTGTGCTCATTTCTGGTCACCTCATTATAGGAAGGGTGAATAAGCTTTTGAAAGGATGCAGAGGTGATTTACCAGAATGCTGTCTGGATTAGCGAGGATATCATATGAGGATATGCTGAATGAGCTAAGGGTTTTCTCTTTGGAGTGAAGGAAAACGAGAGGTGACTTGATAGAGGTGGACAAGATAATAAGAGGCATGGATTGAGCGGACAGCCAGAGAACTTGTCCCAGAGCAGAAATGGCTAATATGAGGAGACATAATTACCAAAGTTCAAAGTAAATTTATTATCAAAGTGCATACATGTCATCATATACAAGCCCGAGATTTATTTTTGTGCTCGCATACGAAATAAATTCAGTCAATGAAGACTACACCCAAAAAGGCAGACAACCAGCGTGCAAAGGACAGCAAACTGTGCCAATACCAAGGAATAGAGAGAAAAAATAAATAAATAAGCAATAATTATCAATAACATGAGATGAAGGGTCCTTGAAAATGAGTCCAAGGGACAGTTCAATAACTGCCCCTGAACCTGGTGGTGCAAGTCCTGAGGCTCTTGGGCCTTCTTCTGGATGGCAGCAGTGAGAAGAGGGCACAACCTGGGTGACACGGGACCCTGATGGTGGATGCTGCTTTCCTGCGACAGCATTCCATGTAGATGCGCTCAACGGTGGGGAGGGGTTTACCCGTGATGGACTGGGCTGTATCCACTACTTTTTGAAGGATTGGTGTTTCCATGCAGGCTGTCAATATATTCTCCACCATATATCTATTAGAAGTTTGTCAAATTTTGATATGCCATGTTGAATCTTCGCAAACGTCTAAGGAAGTAGAGACACTGCTGTGCATTCTTTGTAATTGCCCTTACTTGCTGAGCCCAGGACAGGACCACTAAATTCCCCTGAGGAATTTAAAGTTGCTGGACATCTCCACCTCTCATCCCCGAATGAGGACTGGCTCATGGACCTCTGGTTTCCTCCTCAAGATGTCAAGAAGCAGCTCCTTGGTCTTGCTAACATTGAGAAAGAGGTGGTTGTGGCACCACTCAGCCAGATTTTCAATCGCCCTCCTATATGCTGATTCATCACCACCTTTGATTTGGCCAACAACAGTGGAGCTGTCTGCAAACTTGGCACTGGGGCTGTGTTTAGCCACATAGTCATGAGTATAAAGTGAGTAGAGCAGGGGGCAAAGCACACAGCCCTGTGGTGCACCTGTGCTGATGGAGGTTGTGAAAGAGATGTTGTTGCCAATCCGAACTGACTAGGGTCTGTAAGTGAGGACATGGAGGATCCATCTGCACAAGGAGGTATTGAGGCCAGGGTCCTGAAGTTTATTGATTAGCTTTAAGGGGATGATAGTATGTTGAATGCCAAGCTGTAGTCGATAAAGAGCATCATAATGTGTGGAGTGCAAGGGTCTTACTGTGCTGTAGCATTTATTTTCTATGCTTTATATTCAGGAGCGATGGTGAATTTAGTCAAGAAGGAAAAGTCCATGGCAAGTAGTATTAAAGAGAATCCTAAGGCATTCTGTACATCTTCAGAGCAAGAGCATAACCAGAGAGTGGATAAGACCACTCAAAGATAAAATGGAGGATGTGGGTGAGTTCCAAAATTAGTAATTTGTGAACCAAGGAGAACTGTGGATGATAGTGAGATTATATGAAGCTTGCTAATATGCTAGAGCATTTTGAGGTTAAAAAAGAGGCTGTGTTGATTTCCTTAATGAACATTAAAGTGAATAAATGGCAAGGCTGATGGGTTATGACTCAGTTTATTGAGGAAGGCAAGAGATTATATTCTATGGGCCCTGACCAAGACCTTTGTGTCCTCTCTAGACACCCGTGTGGGCCCAAAGGGATCGCAAACAGTCAAGACAAGAAATAGGGATAATCTTGGAAACTAGACCATAACACCATAAGATACAGAAGCAGAATTAGGCCACTTGGCCCATCAAGTCTGCTCCACCATTCCATCATGGCTAATTTATTATCCCTTTCAACCCCATTCTCCTGCCTTCTTCCCATAACCTTTGACACCCTGACTAATCAGGAACCTATCAACCTCCACGTTAAATATACCCAATGATTTAGCTTCCACAACCAACTGTGGCAATGAATTCCACAGATTCACTTTCTCTGGCTAAAGAAATTCCTCCTCATCTCTGTTCTAAATGGATGTCTCTCTATTCTGATATTGTGCCCTCTGGTCCCAGAATCCCCTTCTATAGGAACGATCCTCTCCACCTACACTCTGTCTAGGCTTGACGATATTCAATAGGTTTCGAAGAGAAGCTATAGGAGAGGATTCTTAGGCTTAGGATTTATGAGCATTTAGAAAATATTGGCCTAATTAGGAAGAGTCAGCACAGCTTTGTGTAGGACATGTCATGATAGAGTTACTAACTTGATTGAGATTTTCAAGGAGGTGATGAAGGTGATTGATGATGGTAGAGCTGTGGGTGTTGTCTACATGGAACTTAGTAAGATGTTTGATACGGATCTTCATAGTAGGCTCATGCGTATGATACACGGTAACTTGGCCATTTGGATTCAGAATTGGCTTGCAGAGAATAGTGATTGGCGGGACTTATTCTGGCTGTTTGTCCAAATGAAGTGGTATACCACAGGAAACCACACTGGGACCTCTGCTACTTGTGATATATATACAGCAAATAACCTTGATGTGTAAGTTGGTAAGTTTTCTGTCGATATGAAGTTTGAAGATTTGTGGTGTTATGCATCATGTAGAAGGCTGCCAAAGAACACAGTGGGATGTAGACCAGTTACATATATGGACAGAGAAATGACAGATAAGTTGAATCAGTCCAAATGCAAAGTGTTGGGAGATAAAAAGTCACAGGCCTGTACATTGTTAATGGCAAAACCCTAAGCAGTGTTGACACATAGAGAAATCGTGGGTTCTAAGTCCTTACCTTCCAGAAAGTGGCTGCACAGCTTTGTAAGGTGGTAAAATGGCATATGGCATGATCACCTTTATTAGCTGAGGTACTGAGTTCAAGATTCAAGAAGTTATATTGCAGATTTATAAAACTCGTATTAGGCCACACCTGGATTGTTGCACTCATTTCTGACCACCCCATTATAGGAAGGATGTGGAGGCTTTGAGAAAACGTTGAAGAATTTTAACAAGATGGTGCCAAGGTTTTTTCTCAAAGGAAAGACTGGATGAACTTTGGGTTGTTTTCCCTGAAGTGCTGGAGGCTGAGTAAAGATCTTATAAAAATTTACAAGGTTATAAGAGGCATAGATAGATTAGACAGTGGGTAACTTCTTCCCAGTGTCAAAATGTCTAATACTACAAGGCATGCATTTAAGATGAATGGGGGTAAGTTTGGAGAAGAATGCTGCTTCTTTGGTGAAGAGAACACTGTGCTTTTGGTGATAACCTTTGCATTCTCTCTGGCTACATGAATAGTACCATAAGATTGGAGAGTGGCCAATATTATTCCTTTGTTCAAGAAAGGTAATAGAGATAACACTGGGAATTATAGCCCAGTGAGTCTTATGTCAGTGGTGACCAAACTGTTCAAGAGGATTCTTAGAGTTTTTACTAGCGTTTGGATAAACATAGTCTAATTAAGAATATGGCTCTATGAGGGGCAGGCCATGTCTCAGGAACCTGACTGAATTCTTGATGAAGTGACAAAACAAATTGAAGAGTTTGGATGAGGATGTGGTGAATATGGATTTTAGTAAAGCATCTGACAAAGTTCCCTACATAGGTTCAGACAGAAAGTCAAAAGAGTTGTCTTGGCTACAGAAGGCAGAGTGTGGTAGTAGATGGAGAATATCCTACTGTGCCTGGAGATTGGTGACCAGTGGAATCTGACCTGCAACCTCTGCTTTTTGTGATTTTTATAAATGACTTGGTTGAGGAAGTCGAAGGGGGGTTTAGTAAATTTGCAGTTGGCAGTGGTTGGTGATGTTGTGGACAGTGTAGAAGGTTGTCATAAGTTACAACCAGACATTGACAGGATCAGTGCTGGGCTGGATTGAGCAGATGGAATTCAAACCAGAAAAGTATGCAGTGATGCACTTTGGACCTTGAAACATAGGATTAATGGCAGGATTCTTAGCAGTGTAGAAGAACAGAGGGAACTTGGGGTTCCACATCCAGAGACCCTTTGTCATACAAGTTGATAGGGTGTTTAAGAAGGTGTATGGCATGTTGGTCTTATTAATTAGGGGATTAAATCCATGAGGTAATTTTGCAGCTCTATAAAACTCTGGTTAGACCTCATTTGGAGTATTGTGTTCAGTTCTGGTTGCTTCATCATAAGAAGGATGTGGAGGTCTTAGAGAAGGTGCAGAGGAAATTTACCAGCGTGTTTTATGAAGTAAGTTTGAGCGATCTAGGGCTTTTCTCTTTGGAATAAAGAAGGATGAGAGGTAACTTGTTAGAGATGCATAAGATCGTAATAGGCATTGACAGAGTAGACAGCCAGCGTCTTTTTCCTAGAGTGGAAATGACTAATATGAGAGGGTATAATTTTAAGGTGGTATCAGGAGATATCAGAGATAAGCTGTTTACATAGAGAATGGTGGATGCTTAGAACACGCTGTCAGTGATGGTGGTAGAGGTAGATACATTAGGGACATTTAAGAGACTCAAAGATAGGTATATGGATGCAATAAAAATGGAGGGTCTGCAGGAAGAAGAGTTAAATTGATTTTGGAGCAGGTTAAAAGGTCGGCACATCATGTGGAGAAGTGTCTGTATAGTGCTCAAATGTTCTTATTTCTATGAGATATGTGGTTTTTACACGGAGTAGATGCCTCGAATGTGCTGCCAGGGTGATAGTGGAAGCAAACACAACAGAGGCATTTAAGAGACTCTTAGATAGTCACGAGAATGTGTAGAGAATAGAGGGATATAGAGATTTGTTATCCTTGTAAGGCATGAAAATGCCCGATGCAGGCCTCTCATGGTCTGAGTCAACGTTCCCTCCACAGAACTCTCAGCTGCTACATTCTTCCTATTTTGATATATGGCTGCGAGTCGTGGACCATCACAAATGCAATAGAAAAAAGAATCAATGCAGCAGAGATGTGGTTCCTCAGAAGAATGCTGTGCATATCACATACGGACAGGATCAACAAAACGTACATTACTTTAAAAAATCAGAAAACAGCAATGAAAAATTTTTGGACACATCGTGCGAAGAGAGACATTAGAACATTTAGTTACAACTGGAAAGCTGGAAGGAAAAAGAAGCAGAGGGAGACAGAGAATGAAAATGATAGATGGAATAACAACATGGTTAGAAACAGGGGAGGCAACAACTACAACTCGGAGGGTCACGGACCGTGGTGGAGGAGAGACAAGATTGCCCACGCCGAACGGCAAGGCACCTGAAAGATGATGATAAAATGATAACTCAAAAAATATATCTCACTGAAGATTTACATTGAAAAAGCAATCGAAACGACCTTCCAAATAACATTGAGGCACTCATTTAATTTAAATGCAATTTTCAATCCTAGACACCTTAGATTTAGTATGAAGATTCAGGTCCCTGGAATTGTAGATCTTGTGTCTGTAGCACAGTCCAAAATAACTATTTGCTTATGCTTCACACTCCCCCTGCCTTAAAGTACAAGCTTGCTACGTGACTAACCCCATAAAATCAGAAAATGAAAATTATACTTTTAAGCAATCAAAACGTGGTATGTCACAACACGTAGGATGGTGCTAAATGTATCTGTCAAGGTGAAGGGAGTTAGACAGCAACAATCTGAAATTCATTTACAAACTGCACTCAGTCTGCATTTACTGCCTTCTCAGCATTGCCTCAGAAAAGACAAATAACCGTTATTCCAACTTTTTTTTACTTTCCAGAGGGTTGCTTATTAACTAGGTTTCAGACTAATATCTGTAGCTCACTACGTGCTTGCTTGGTCTGCTAAGGGACATGTGTTTAACGTGTGTATATTCAAAGTACAGCACAAAATGCATCAAGAATCCAGAATTAGAAGGCACAGGTTTAAGGTAACGCAGGAAAAATGCTGGAGGAACTCAGCAGGTCAGGCAGCATCTATGCAAATACGTGAACAGTCGACATTTGGGGCTGAGACCCTTCTTCAGGACTGAAAAAGGGGAAGATGCCAAAATAAAAAGGTGGGGTGGAGTAGAAGGAAAATAGCTAAAAGGTGATAAGTGAAGTCAGGTGGGTAGGAAAGATCAAGGACTAGAGAAAAAGGAATTTGATAGGAGAAAAGAGTGGAACATAGAAGGAGGAGGTGAACCCAGGGGGAGGTGAGAAGAGGTAAGAGGCCAGAGTAGGGAGTAGGAGGAGGAGGGAATTCTTTTTACCAGAAGGAGAAATCAGTGTTCATGCCATCAGGTTGGAGGCTGTTCAAACGGATTATAAGGTGTTGCTCCTCCGCCCTGAAGGTGCCCTCATCTTGGCACGAGATGATGCCAGGTTTAAGGTGCGAGGGGTAAGATCTGAGGGTAACATTTTTCACATTGAAGGTATTGAGTATATTGAGTGAGTGGTGGAGGTGAATACAATTCTGATATTTGAAAGGCATTTTTATATATACATGGATAAGGAAAGGTTTAGAGGGATATAGGCTAAATGTAGACAAATGGCATTAGCACAAGTCAGCAGAGACAAGCTGTACAAATTGTTTCTGACTTTCTGACAGCTTCTCGATTTGGACTTATCACTAAGTTTACACTGTTGTTTCTTCACTCTGACGAGTAGATAGATCAGCCTCAAATTCACAGTATGCCCACAATCCTCCACTGCATATCTGGGAAGAGGAGGAATACAAAGGCACTCTAATCATGAGCATCTTCAAGAAAGGAAGCCCATTGATCCGTGGGAACTACAGAGGGGTCTCCTTGCTGACTGCCATGGAGGTAGACATCACAAGGATTCTCCTCAATCACCTCCTCTCAGAGGCTGAAGAGCTACACCCAACATTACAATATGGATTCCATCCACCCAAAAGCAGTGGAGATGCCTTCACTGCATGATGAATCAAAGGATAAAGCAAGAAGCAACACTAAAGTCTTTGGATTCATCAATCTGGAGGGACTGTGGAACACCTTTCTCAAAGAGTCTGGCCACAGAAAATCCTTGATCTTGCCCCACAACACAGCCTACACCCTGGATGTTGACCAGTCAAGGCAGTGTCCTCACACCAAAGCTTTTCTCAGTCTGTTTTATGGCAGCATTACACATCATGTCCAACACTATTCAGAACTAATGGGAAACTAGCCAAACACTTGCTCCTGTTTCCTCCCACCTCCCAAAGATATGCAGATTAATTAGCTGCTGTTAGTTTACCCTTTTCTCCCTCCCCGCCGCCCCAAAATAGGTAATGTAGGAAGAATCATGAGAGAGCTAATGAGCATGTGAGGGAGAATAGGCAAATAAGAGAGAGAATGGCACTGAACTAGGTTTTAATCGATGGACCAAATGGTTTCATTCTCTACTGTCTAGGAACATGAGAAACCATCAGCTTTCCATACCAAAGTCAGCTGAAGTTCATCAGAAACCACAACAGTTTTTTACAGCTGGGCACAGACCAAGCAGTGTTTACTGTTACGTTCCAAGTTCAGCATGTACTTCACTGTAAAATAAAGATGCTTTTCATTGTTTAATTGCTGCCACCACATTATATGCTTTGTTTTTAATTAGACATACATATCAGGATGAGACCCACAATGTGCCATATATGCAACCATGGGCCTATCTGCATGTTCATTCCAGGAAATGCACCCATGAAGGTTGCAAGACAATTATTAATTAATCATTTCAAGCTAAGAAAATATAGTTACAAACTGTGTACATACATCTATTGATGCTTCTGGACACATCTTCAGTGATGTTCCTGGAATCATCAGGTGTTTCGGGTCTTTCAACATCATACAACCTCCTCCAGGTGACCCAGCCAGGGCTGATCAGACCCCAGCTTGTGTCCAGATGGCTAGCTACTTATGACTGCATGGCTCCCCTCTTTTGAGCCACAGCCAACTTGAGGCCCTCTCTGCCACATCGGTGGTACTCTTCCTCTCTCTCTCGATGCCCAAAATGCTGAAGGCTCTAACTAAGGAACGGGCTACGAATCCCCTACAACCAACCTCCACTGGGAGACACCTCGCTCTCCATCCAGCCTGCTGACAGTTGCTGACCAGTCCTGCGTACTTGGAGAGCTTCCTTTCAAAGGCCTCCTCCAAGCTATCTTCCCATGGGACTGTCAGCTCCAGCAGCACCACTTGCTTAGTCAACTCAGACACTAGGACAATGTCTGGTCGCAGGGTAGTGGCTGTGATATGCTTGGGGAACTTCAGCTGCCCTTCGAGGTCCACCAACAGCTGCCAATCCCTTGCAGAGGTCAGAATGCCTGCAGATGTTCTTTTGGCAGGTACTGGCTACTCCCCAGCTCTGACAAAGGCAATGGTCTGCTTGGAGGGTTGGGACTGCTTCACCCACTCAACTCCTGCGCTGACGGCTTCAGCGATGGTCTTCAGGACCTGATCATGCCTCCACCTGTACCGTCCCTCACCAAGTGCCCTTGCACAGCCGCTGAGGATGTGCTCCAGGGTTCCTCGCTTGGAGCACGGTGGGCACGCAGATGACTCTGCCTTGCCCCATGTGTGCAGGTTTGATGGGCTTGGAAGCACATCGTACAGTGCCTGGATGAGAAATTGGATGCGGTGTGGTTCGGCTTTCCAAAGATCAGCCCAGGTCACTTACTTCTCAACCGCATTCTCCCATCTTGTCCAAGCTCCCTGTTGCTTCATTCCCACCGCCTTGCAGGCTCTCATCTCCTTCACTACTGTGCTCACCTCCTCCTGAACTAGACAATGCCTTTCCTTCCCTCTGATGGTGTCCATTTGGGGAGTTGGAAAGGATCCTAGCCCAGCTCGGCCTCGTGTGACCACTCCCACCAGCCTCCTGTGACGCAGCCTCGCCTCTGCCTCCTGAACAGCTTCCTCTGCCCTTCACTTCCTGCCAGTACTTACTTGGATCCCTGCTCCAGCCACCTTCGGGTCACTTGAGTCCCTGTACTGTATCACTTCTCTGGCTCTTGTTACCTTGAATTCTTCCTCCAAGGATTTGAAGGGCAGTTGCAGTTTGTTGTGGTGTCCATAGAGTGCGATGCTGCTCAGGCTCTTTGGCAGCCCCAGCCATCTCCTGAGGTGGTTGCCAACCCTCCTCTCTAAGGTTTCGACTGTCGAGATCGGAACTGCATAGACAGGGAGGGGCCACACGATTCTGGGAAGAATGCCATGCTGATACACCCAGGCTTTAAACTTCCCAGGTAGGCCAGACTTGTCCACAGATTTCAGCCAGCCATCCAACTCGGTGCAGGTTGCCTGAATGGATGTTGTGTCCCTTAAAGAGCTGTCAAAAACTTTGCCTAAGCTCTTGCCTGGCTTTTCTGTGATGTTTGGGATGGCTGTGCCTGCGATGCTGAACCAGAACTTGTTCTCCACCTTCCCTTTCCTCAGCATCATCGATCTTGATTTAGCAGGTTTGAAACGCATCCGGGCCCACTCCACCAGCTTTTCGAGCCCCTGCAGAATCCTCCGGCAGCCTGGGACTGATTCTGTGGTGACTGTGAGGTCATCCATGAATGCCCTGATAGGTGGTTGCTGCTGAGCGGAATTCATTCTGGGCCCTCTGCACTCTGGTTCAGCAGACGTAGTGAGCATGTTCATGGCGAGGGAGAACAGTGTCACTGAGATAGTGCACCCTGTGATGATGCCGATCTCCACCTTGTGCCAGGTTGTTGTAATTGCTCCTGAAGAGACTCTCATCCTGAAGTTGCTGTAATAATCAGTGATAAGGTCTCTGATTCTGCTGGGGACGTGATATTTGGTCAATGTGAGCTGCACCAGCTTGTGTGGAATGGAGCCATATGCATTTGCCAGGTCGAGCCACAACACTGACAGGTTGCCCTTGTTCTCTCTGGCTTCCCTGATGAGCTGTGTCACCACACCAATGTGCTCCAGACAGCCTGGCATCCCTGAAATGCCACCCTTCTGGACTGATGTATCAATATAGGTGTTCTTTGCTAGGTAGGTGCACAGCCGGCTGGAAACTGCACTGAAGAAGATCTTCGCCTCGACACACAGCAGGGAGATGATGAGAAACTGATCCATCTGGGTGGAATTTTCCTCCTTCCGGATCCACACCCCTTCAGTCACTCTCCACTGTTCTGGGATCTTCCCCCTTCTCCAGAAGATTCTCAGGATCTTCCACAGACGCAGCAGGAGTTTGGGGCAGTTCTTGTACACTTTGTACAAGGTGTTGCTTGGTCCTGGAGTCGAGCTTGCCCTTGATTTGCGGACGACCTCTCTGACTTCCTTTAGCTGCAGCTCTGACATGTCGAACTGCACATTCGGTTCAGGTGGGTCTATTAGGATGTCACACTCTCCCAACTCCTGCTCTCTTTCAGGATCATTAAATATCTTCTTCAGATGTTGGTCTATGTCTTCCTGCGAACAGGCCAGTTTCCCACTGCGCTTCTCCCCCAGCAACGCCTTGGTGAACTTGAAGGGGTTGGCGATAAAGGCAGCACGTTTTCGGGCCCTTTCACAACGCTGCCTCCGATGCCACTCTGCCCGGCGGAGGACCGTGATCTTCTTCCGTAGTATGCACATCAGCTGGGCCAAGCCAGTGCGCTCCTCTTCTCCTGCCTCCTTGTATTGGGACTTCAGCGCTTTCATCTCCTGCCTGATGTTGTGGATCCTCGATGCTCTTTGGTTCTTCCAGTAAGATGTTTTGGAACCTTCCTTCTCCTCTTCTCTGAACCGTTCAGATGCGATACTGACAATAATTGTTGTCATGGCTTGCAGCTTCCTATCAACCCTTCCCTTCGCCGTTGCCTCCAGAATTTTTTTACAAAAAGCAAAAATAAAATTGCTGCTGGAAATCCAGAATAAAAATAGAAAATGCAGGAAATCTTCAGCAAAGTAGAGAGTCTGTGGAAAGAAAACAGTTAAAGTGTTAGAACTGATGGAAGGCAACTGATGTGAAACATTAAAGCTCTTTCTTTCTCTGCGGCTGATGCTTGCTCTGATGAGTATTTTCAGTATTATCTACCTTTATTTAATACAGTTTTCTATTGTTATATTATAATTGCATTCTCTGTTTCTAACTATGAGCCAGAACTGAACTGGCAATTGTAACTTGTAACCAAAGGGCTCTAAATACAAGAAAGCAAGAGATTAAGATAATGAAGGCAGCGAGAAGAAATGCTTTGTGGCTCTACACAGCAGCCTATATTTATTTATGAGGCTTTTAATAGAACAAATAGTGAAAGGTTACCTTAAATATAGGTGGGTAATAATTTTATGTAACAAAGATAACAAAACCATCCACTTACTGATTGTGGACTTGAACACCAAAATCAATTAACTAACATCTATCCTGAATGGTTAAATCATCTATTGCCTTTATATGTCTTTTTCTTTCTGATTTTATAGGATCCCAATTGCCTTATTAGATTCTATCTGAAAGGTAACCCTTATTTTCGCCCATAAGCTGTTATTGATGGTGCCATAAGTCACTCTCTGCTTCTGTTTCTGAGTTAGCTCGGGCTGCTCAATGAGAGCAGAGGGAATTGTGTTTCAGATCTGCTCTTGAATACTTGACCAGGAAGCCATGCTGTTGACAATATCTTTGCACAGTGAAAAATTGTCTCCAGAAATACATTGAAGAACAGATTACATATACCTGTCTCACCATAGAATCTCAGACAGAAAGTACTGAGAGGAAAGAGAAAAGAATTAGGAACAACTTACACTTGAGTATGCATGTCACTCTTGCTTTTATCTTGTGGATATTGAGCAAAACACACTTTTCCTGATACTTAAGTAAGAATCAGGTTTATGATCATTGACATACATCATGGAAGTGGTTGTTTCATGGCAGCAGTACAATAGACAATAGGTGCAGGAGTAGGCCATTCGGCCCTTCGAGCCAGCACCGCCATTCACTGTGATCATGGCTGATCATCCACTATCAGTATCCTGTTCCTGCCTTATCCCCATAACCTTTGATTCCGCTATCTTTAAGAGCTCTATCCATCTCTTTCTTGAAAGCATCCAGAGACTTGGCCTCCACTGCCTTCTGGGACAGAGCATTCCATATATCCACCACTCTGTGGGTGAAAAGGTTTTTCCTCAACTACGTTCTAAATGGCTACCCCTTATTCTTAAACTGTGGCCTCTGGTTCTGGACTCACCCATCAGCAGGAGCATGCTTTCTGCCTCCAGCGTGTCCAATCCCTTAATAATCTTATATGTTTCAATAAGATCCCCTCTCAGCCTTCTAAATTCCAGAGTATACATGCCCAGTTGCTCCAATCTTTCGACATATGACAGTCCCGCCATCCTGGGAATTAACCTCATGAACCTACGCTGCACTCCCTCAATAGCATGAATGTCCTTCCTCAAACTTGGAGACCAAAACTGCACACAGTACTCCAGGTGTGGTCTCACCAGGGCCCTGTACAGCTGCAGAAGGACCTCTTTGCTCCTGTACTCAATTCCCCTTGTTATGAAGGCCAACATGCCATTAGCTTTCTTCACAGCCTGCTGTACTTGCATGCTTGCTTTCAGTGACTGATGTACAAGAACACCTAGATCTCGTTGTACTTCCCCTTTTCCTAACTTGACTCCATTTACATAATAATCTGCCTTCCTGTTCTTACCACCAAAGTGGATAACCTCACATTTATCCACATAAAACTGCATCTGCCATGCATCTGCCCACTCACCCAGTCTGCCCAAGTCACCCTGCATTCTCATAACATCCTCCTCACATTTCACCCTGCCACCCAGCTTTGTGTCATCGGCAAATTTGCTAATGTTACTTTTAATTCCCTCATCTAAATCATTAATGTATATTGTAAACAGCTGTGGTCGCAGCACTGAACCCTGTGGTACCCCACTGGTCACCGCCTGCCATTCCGAAAGGGACCCGTTAATCGTTACTCTTTGTTTTCTGTCAGCCAGTCAATTCTAAATCCGTGTCAGTACTCTGCCCCATTACCACGTGCCCTAATTTTGCCCACTGATCTCCTATGTGGGACTTTATGAAAGGTTTTCTGAAAGTCCAGGTACACTACATTCACTGGCTCTCCCTTGTCCATTTTCATAGTTACATCCTCAAAAAATTCCAGAAGATTAGTCAAGCATGAAGTCCCCTTCGTAAATCCATGCTGACTCGGACCGATCCTGTTACTGCTATCCAGATGTGTCGTAGTTTCATCTTTTATAATTGACTCCAGCATCTTTCCCACTGTCGACATCAGGCTAACCAGTCTGTAATTCCCTGTTTTCTCTCTTCCTCCCTTCTTGAAGAGAGGGACAACATTAGCCACCCTCCAATCCACAGGAACTGATCCTGAATCTATAGAACATTGGAAAATGATTACCAATGCGTCCACGATTTCTAAAGCCACTTCCTTAAGTACCCTGGGATGCAGACCATCAGGTCCCGGGGACTTACCAGCCTTCAGACCCAATAGTCTATCCAACACCATTTCCTGCCTAATATAAATTTCCTTCAGTTCCTCCATTACCCTAGGTCCTTTGGCCACTATTATATCTGGGAGATTGTTTGTGTCTTCCCTAGTGAAGACAGATCCAAAGTACCTGTTCAACTCGTCTGCCATTTCCTTGTTCCCCATAATAAATTCACCCGTTTCTGTCTTCAAGGGCCCAATTTTGGTCTTAACTATGGTGCAATACATATAAAACTCTATTATTTACAAATAAATAGTGCAAAAGAGGAATGGTAGCGTAGCATTCATGTGTTCAGGACTGTTCAGAAATCTGATGGTAGAAGGGGAGAAGCTGCTCCTGAAACACTGAGTGTGAGTTTTCGGTGAGTACCTTCTTCCCGAGGGTGGTAATTAGAAGAGGCCATGTACCGAATGGTAAGGATCCTTCATGATAAATGTCGCCTTCTTGAGGCATTGTCTTTCACAAGTTGACAATGTCTTCGAGCTTGGTATCCAACTGCCTACAGACTCATGTCACCAACATAGAGCAGCTGAACTATGGAGGTTTGAGTGACCTTAGTGAGTTTAATTCCTCCTGTTGATGAGTTCTAATCCAGAGGGAAGCAAGATGCAGCATTATCGGAAAAAAGGATTAGAAAATTTTTCAGCTATTGAGCAGCCAGTAGACACTCTATTCAAGAAATTATGGAATAAGGTAGATGATCTTGTAGCACAGTTAGAGACTGGCAAGTATGATGGTATGGGCATTGCTGAGTTGTGGCTGAAAGAAGATTGTACTTGTGAGCTTAACATCCAAGGATCAGAAGATGTAGAATCCTTGTGGGTAGAGTTTAGAAACTGCAAGGGTAAAACGGCCCTGATGGGAGTTATATACAGGCTTCTAAACAGTAGCCAGGATGTCGGCAAAAAATTACAATAGGAGATAGAAAACACATGAAAAAGGGCAATGATGTAATGTCATGGTGGATTTTAATATACAGGTAGATTGGGAAAATCAGGTTGGTTGTGGATCCCAAAAGAGATAATTTGTAGAATGCCTACAAGATGGATTTTTAGAGCAGCTTGTGGTTGAGCCCACTAGAGCAAAGTCAATTCTGGATTGGGTGTTACGTAATAAAGCAAATTTGAGTAGAGAGTTTAAGGTAAAGGAACGCTTAAGATGCAGTGAACATAATTCACTTTGCTGTTTGAGAAGGACAAAATAAAATTGATTGTATCAGTTTTACAATGGAGTAAATGGAATTACAGAAGAATGAGAGAGGAGCTAGCCAAATTTGATTGGAAGGGGACACTAGCAGAGATGAGAGCAGAACAGCAATCTCTAGAGTTTCTGGGAGAAATTCAGAAGGTGCAGGAAAGATGAAGAAGTATTCTAAAGGCAGGGTGAGACAACTGTGGCTGATAAGGGAAGTCAAAGATAGCATAAAAGGCATATAATAGAGCAAAAATTAGTGGGAAGTTAAAGGATTGGGAAGCTTTTAAAAACCAACATAAGGTAATTAAAAAATCATAAAGAGAGAAAAGATGAAATATAAAAGTAAGCTAGCAAATAATATAAAGAGTATTCACAAAATATTTTTGGATATACTATATAAGAGATTATAGTGGCATTAGTAATGATTTTTCAAGATCACTTAATCTGGAATGGTTCCGGAAGACTGGAAAATTGCAAATGTTACTCAACTCTTCAAGAAAGGAAGGAGGCAGAAATAAAGAAATTATAGGCCAGTTAGCCTGACTTCAGTGGGTGGAAAGATCAAGGTTGAGATTTCAGGATACTTGGAAGCACATGACAAAATAGGCCAAAGTCAGCATGGCTTTCTTAAGGGAAGTTCTTGCCTGACAAATCTGTTGAATTTCTTTGAGGAAATAATAAGCAGGATAGATAAAGGAGAGTCAGTAGATGTGGTTTATTTGGATTTTCAGAAGGCCTATAAGAAGGTGCCACACATGAGCTACTTATCAAGATATGAGCTCATATACCGAATGAACTTTAATAGCCAATGCTTAAGTTTACATAAGGTGAAGGACTTGTGCTGACATTATTATCTTCCTTCTGAAAATTGCTGGTCTCAGTAGTTCATTTAGAAAGGAAATTATAGGCCAGTTAGCCTAATCTCAGTGGTTGGGGAAGTGCTGGAGTCCAGTAATAAGGATGAAGTTTCAGGGTACTTGGAGACTAATGATAAAATAAGTCAAAGTCAGCATTGTTTCTGCAAAAGGAAATCTTGCCTGACAAATCTGTTAGAGTTCTTCGAGGAAATAATAAGCAGGGTGGACAAGGAAGAGGCAGTGGATATCATTTACTTGGATTTTCAGAAGGCGTTTGATAAGGTGCCACACCTGAGGCTGCTTAACAAGATAAAATCCCATGGTGTTACAGGAAAGATACTGGCATGGATAGAGGAATGGCTGACAGGCAGGATGCAGCGAGTGGGAATGAAAGGGGGCCTTTTCTGGTTGGCTGCCAGTGACTAGTGGTGTTCCTCATGGATCTGTTTTGGGACTGCTACTTTTCACATTGTTTGTTCATGATTTGGATAATGGAATTGATGGCTTTGTGCCAAAGTTTGTGGATGATACAAAGATAGGTGCATCAGTAGGTAGTGCTGAGGAAGTAATGAGATTGCAAAGAAGTGGCTGATGGAATATAGTGTTGGAGAGTGTATGACAATGCATTTGGTAAAAGGAACGATAGTGTGGACTATTATTTAAATATCAGAGGTGCAGAGGGACTCAGGAGTCCCTGTGCAAGACTTCCAGAAGGTTTAATTTACAGGTTGAGTCTGTGGTAAAGAAGTTGGTATTTATTTCAAGAGAAATGGAATATAAAAGCAAGGAGATAATGCTGAGCCTTTATAAAATACTAGTCTTGGAGTTTCGTCAACGGATTTGGCCCCCATATCTCAGAAAGGATGTGTTGTCATTGAAAAGAGTCCAGAGGAGGCTCATGAGGATGATTCTGGGAATGAAAGAGCGTTTAGCAGCTTGGCCCTGTACCCACTGGAATTTAGAAAAATGAGGGGAGTTTGGTGGGGGGGATCTAACTGAAATCTACCAAATGTTGAAAGGAACAGATAGGGTGGATATGGAGAGGATGTTTCATATGGTGGTGGTATCCAGAACTAGAGGGCCCAGCCTCAAATATTGAGGGGAGGCCATTTAAAACGAAGGTTAGGAAGATTTTTTTTTAGCCGGAGAGTAGTGAATCTATGGAATGCTCTGCCACAGGCTGCAGTGGAGGCCAAGTCCATGGGTATATTTAAGGCAGAAGTTGATTGTTTTCCTGATCGGACAGGGCATCAAAGGATATGGCGAGAAGGCAGGTGTGTGGGGTTGAGTGGGATTCGGGATCAGCCGTGATGGAATGGCGGAGCAGACTCGATGAGCTGAATAGGCTAATTCTGCTATGTCTTAAGGTCTTATTTTACTCAACAGCTATATAATTGCTCACAAAATTAGCAAAAACGAGTCCCTTCTTGATACAATTTAACATTTATAGATTTTAAAGTGCATTTGTTCCATGTCTAATGTAAAAGGCTCAGCATCTAGAAGTTTCACCCCCAAGTGAAAAGGTAGTATTGCATTCACTAAGATGCTTTCCAATAATTTAGAGCAAGACTTCAAATACAAAGTGAAGGGCTACTGCAATGTCAAATGTGCCATGTCTGATTTGGAGAAGTTTATAAATGTTCTCAATCTATCCTCCCAATATTTACCACTCAAATATGACTAATAAGATTACTTGTTCTTTCACCTCAATGCTGTTTCTCGAAGCATGCCACATACAACCTTTCAAGAGGAATTGCACTTCAAAACGCTACTTTATTGCTTGTAAAGTGTCACAATGGCGGGGCATTGGGAGCAAGGGTGGACCCAAATGCAAGACACATCTTGTGAGGTTACTTAGATTTAGTTTATTGTTTGATACCAGGAGAGCAAGGCAGGAGCAGGAGTAGCGAACTGGACAAGGACTCAGGACTACGACTAGGCTGGGACAAGGGTCTAGGCTTGGACTCGGAATCGGCTCCCAGAACTAGAGGAGACATGACGAGGCTAGGGTATGGACTCTGAGCCAGAGACTGTGTCATAGTCCGGTCCGTGAAGTCCGTATTCCGGTTCACGGTCCGGTCCATCGACCCTTTCTCTAAGTTTTCCTGTCTACCCTGTTTCTGTCCTTGTTGAGCTCTAGTTGAGGCAGCTGATGCTCGTTGGGGCTGTCTGCATAAATACCTCCAGAGACCAGGGCATGGATGCTGGATTGTTCTTGTCCATACTCCTTGTATCCCTTCCTCTGCCTTCTGTTTCCTCGCCTGAAGCCCTGCCTTGTCTTGCCGGTAACTCTCACCTCGCCTGAAGTTCTTGTCTTGCCTTGCCTTGTCTTGCTGTCTGGTCCTGGAGCCACCCTGTACCTAGCTCCTTTCCTGTCCCTTGCCTCCGCCCAGGTAAGCCAGGCCGCCTTGCCGTTACCTGGGGTTGGTTCTGTCCCTTCCTGTCCCTTGCCTCTGTTGGATGGTGATCCGCGCCCTGCCCAGGAGGAGCCAAGCCTCACCTCAAGTCTCAAGTCTCCAGCCTCGTCTCGCCTCAAGTCTCCAGCCTCACCTCACCTCACCTCAAGTCTCCTGCCTCCAGCCTCCAGCCTCGCCTTGTCTCCTGCCTAGCCTCTAGCCTCTAGCCTCGTGCCAAGCCAAGCCAAGTCTCTAGCCTCTAGCCTCGTGCCAAGCCAAGCCAAGTCTCTAGCCTCTAGCCTCAAGCTTCAAGCCTGTAGATTTCTGCTTCGCCCTGCCTGCCTGCCAAGCCTCGTCCTTGCCTAGTTCTGGGGTCCAAGCCAGAGGCAAGACCCAGGTACTGGGTCCTTGTCCAGTCTCTGGCTCGGAGTCCAAGCCCGGGCTCCTAGCTCTCTTGTCCAGTCCTGTTCCAGATTCCTGGTTTTCCTGTCCATGTCCTTGCCATCGCCCTGTATCCTAGTCCTGTCCGTAGTACTTCAGTGTCTGTGTCTTGAACTTGGGTCCGTCCCCAGCCACCACCATATGACAGACTGGGCAAAGACCCAGTACCTGGGTCTTGCCTCGGGCTCGGACCCCAGAAGCAGGCAAGGACAAGACATCGGCTAGGGAGAGGAGGAACATGGGAACGCAGAACCTCGGTCTCGGGGAGCAGGTACATGGAACCATGGACACATACACAGAACACAGAGTCGGGACCCCTCCTTGGGTACAGGACATAGGGCCGGGACTCGCACACAGAACAGAGAGCCAGGACCCCTCCTTGGGTACAGGTCATAGGGCCTGGACTCATGACACTCCGCGGGGCAATGCCAAGACGGCCTAACTTACCCCACGGAGGTCAGGACAAGACAAGACAAGACCAACACGAATGAACACCAGACAGTACCTATCTAGCTCTGGTGATGAAACTAGACAGGTGGGGACTGCAGACGAGGGCCAGAGGCGAGAGGAGCAGAGAAGGGATTCAGACAAGGGGGTAGGACAGGAATCACAGACCACCAGGACAAGGACTTGACTTGGTACTTGAATGCCCCTGGAGCCAGGACTTGACTTGGAGCCTCCAGGTAGTGGCGAGCTCTCGACTCGGCCCGGGTGCAGTAGACAGCGGTTCTTGATTCCCTCCGGCGGGTTACCTGATGGACCCACCTCGGTGAGGAAACTTTGCAGGCTCGCTTTGCCGAGGTAACTTGACAAGGTTTCTCCGGTGAGGAAAGGCGAATTACCGGCACTCGCTTCGAGCGGAGACTAGGCTAGCTTTGGCCAGATGACATTGGCACGCCGTACCTTGGTGACTTTGCAAACGCTCCCGCACCGAACAGCTGAAAGCCGGAGACTATAAACTACCGGTTCAGTCAAGTGTTAATTGCTTCTAATCACCAAAGTCGAGGGACACGGGAAAACAGGGAATCAACGGTCCGGATCGTAACATAAACAAGCTAAATTTAAAGGGACCCCGATCCGGACCATGACAGTACCCCCCTCCCAATGGGAGCCTCCAGGCGACCAACAGATTTTCCTGTATTATCGGTGACCCGGGTGGGTGGGGGGGATTTGGCCGGCGGGCAAAACAGAACAACACCTTGACTTTCAGGCTGACAAGAGTTTGAAAAAACAGTTTGTGTCTGCTGGGTCCATGTTTGGCGGGGACGTTCTGTCACAGTGGCAGGGCATTGGGAGCAAGGATGGACCCAAATGCAAGACACATCTTGTAAGGTTACTCAGATTTAGTTTATTGTTCAATACCAGGAGAGCTAGGCAGGAGCAGGAAATAGTGAACTGGACAAGGACTGAGGACTACGACTAGGCTGGGACCAAGGGTCTGGGCTTGGACTCGGAATCGGCTCCCAGAACTAGAGGAGGCATGAAGAGGCTAGGGTATGAACTCCGAGCCAGAGACTGGGCAAGGACCCAGTACCTGGCTCTTGCCTCGGGCTCGGACCCCAGAACCAGGCAAGGACATGACATGGGCGAGGGAGAGGAGGAACATGGAAAACAGAGCCTCGGTCTCGGGGAGCAGGTACATGGAACCATGGACACATACACAGAACACAGAGTCGGGACCCCTCATTGGGTACAGGACATAGGGCCGGGACTCATGACCCTCCGCGGAGCAATGGCAAGATGGCCTGACTTACCCCACGGAGGTCAGGACAAGACAAGACAAGACCAACAGGAATGAACACCAGCAAGTACCTATCTAGCTCTGGTGATGGAACTGGACCAAAGTGCAGGCGGGGACTGCAGATGAGGGCTAGAGGCAAGAGGGGCAGAGAAGGGATTCAGACAAGGGGGACAGGAATCACAGACCGCCAGGGCCAGGACTTCTCAGAACTGGGAAGCCACCAGGGACAGGAATTGACTTGGTGCTTGAATGCTGCCAGGGCCAGGACTTGACTTGGTGCTTGAATGCCACCAGGACCAGGACTTGACTTGGTGCTTGAATGCCGCCAGGGACAGGACTTGACTTGGTACTTGAATGCTGCCGGAGCCAAGACATGACTTGGAGCCTCCGGGTAATGGCGAGCTCTCGACTCGGCCCGGGCACAGTAGACAGCAGTTCTTGTTTCCTTCCAGCGGGTTAACTGATGGACCCACCTCGGTGAGGAAACTTTGCAGGCTCGCTTTGGTGAGATAACTTGACAAGGTTGCTCCGGTGAGGAAAGGCGAATTACCGGCACTCACTTCGGGCGGAGACTAGGCTAGCTCCAGCCAGATGACATTGGCACGCCATACCTTGGTGACTTTGCAAATGCTCCCGCACCGAATGGCTGAAAGCCAGAGACTATAAACTACCGTTTCAGCCAAGTGTTAATTGCCTCTAATCACCAAAGTCGAGGGACACGGGAAAACAGGGAATCAACGGTCCGGATCGTAACATAAACAAGCTAAATTTAAAGGAACCCCAATCCAGACCATGACAGTAAAGTACCTCAGAGCATCTTATGGTCACTAAAGACACCTGAAAGCATAAACAACTTTTCCCGCAAGATCCTCTACTAAGTATCCTCTGCTAAGAGAGCACAGTTTTAAGGAGCTTGGAAGTAGGTACAGAGGAGATGTCAGGGTTAAGTTTTTTTACGCAGAGAGTGGTGAGTGCGTGGAATGATCTGCCGGTGACAATGGTGAAGGCGGACATGATAGAGTCTTTTAAGAGACTCCTGAATAGGTATATCGAGCTGAGAAAAATAGAGGGCTATGGGTAACCCTAGGTAATTTCTAAAATAAGTACATGTACGGCACAGCATTGTGGGCCGAAGGGCCTGTATTGTGTTGTAGGTTTTCTATGATTCTATGTTTCTATTACAAGAAAGATCCTAGCAAAGATAGAGCATTGGCTGATTTGCAGAAGACAAATAATGGGAATAAAGAGATCCTTTTCGGATTGGCTGATGGTGACTAGTTGTGTTCTACAGGTGTCTGTGTTGCATCTGGTTCTTTTCATGCCATATGTCAATGATTTGGGTGATGGAATTGATGTCTTTGTGGCCAAGTTTGTGGATGCTATGAAGAGAGGTGGAGGGGCAGGTAGTGTTGAGGAAGCAGGGAGGCTGCAGAAGGCCTTAGACAGATTGGAAGAATGGGCAAAGAAGTAGCAGGAAGTGGAATATAGTGTAGAGAAGTGCATGGTCATGCAATTTGGTAGAAGGAATAAAGGTGTAGGCTATTTTTTAAATGGGGAGAAAATTCAAAAATTAGGGGTGCAAAGGGACTTGGGCGTCCTCATGCAGGAATACCTAATGGTTAACTTGAGTGTTGAGTTGGTGGCAAGGAAGGCAATCACAATGTTAGCATTCATTTTGAGAGGACTAGAATTTAAAAGCAAGGATGTGATGATGAGGCTACGTAAGGCATTGGTCAGACTGTACTTGGAGCATGTGAGAAGTAATGGTCTCCTTATCTAAGAAAAGATGTGCTGGCATTGGAAGGGTCAAGAGGAGATCCATGAGAATGATCCCAGAAATGAAAGGGTTCATATCTGAGGGGTTTGATGGCTCTGGGCCTGTACTTACTGGAGTTTAGAAAAATGAGAGGAGATTTCATTGAAACCTATTGAATGGTGCAAGGCCTAGATGGAGTATGTCAAAGGTTACTGGGAGCAGGCAGGAGAATGAGGTTGAGCGTGATAATAAATCAGTCGTGACGGAATGGCAGAGCAGACTCGATGGGCTGAATGGCCCAATTCTGCTCCTAAACCTTATGGTCTTATGGAAAAGATTAAAGGATTTTCTCTAAGCACTCTTGCCAAAATATAGCTCTTGACCATTCAAAGTGGAGAAGTAGAATTTGGGATGGTACTGAGATCAAAAGCTCATGCATCAGGAGGAGAGAAGCCTTAGCTGCAGAAGGAGTGGACCACATTGGCATCATCAGTCGTCTTCGAGCTTACTAACCCCGAATGGAAGTGAGTTATCCTCTTGTGTTTAAGATAACCTCAATGCCACGGGGGCGCTGAAGAAGAGATTCTGCCTTTAATCATCTCGTTGAACCTCAGTGAAGTACTTCACAGGACCGTGGGTTCAGTGGATTTACTGTGCACTAAACATCCTATGATGCATATCACAGACACAAACCCCCCAGCATCAAGCTCATATTCCAGAGGCAGTGCCTGAAAAGGGCAGTATCCATCACTAAGGACCCTTGCCATTCAGAACATGTCCCCTTCTCTTCATTACCATCATCATAGAGGAGGCATAAGAGCCTGAAGACTCACACTCAGTGATTCAGGAAGAACACTTCCCCTCTGACATCAGATTTCTGAACCTATGAATATTATTCCTTTGTTTGGCACTATTTATTTATTTTCTAGTTTATAATCATCTTATGTCTTTGCACTGTACTATTGTCACTAAACATCAAATTTCAATTCATGCAGACTGTGATAATAAACCTGATTCTGATATTAGTTCCATTATATCCTTTCACCATTAGATGTAACTCAAAATTTATTCAATTAGAGATTCACAATAATAGTCATGAATATATTTTTTAAAAATCGGCAACAAATTAGGAGCCAACATTGACTTTCATTTTGAAAATGTGTGGCTATGGTATTAGGATTCAGGTGCTGAAAAGAATCTGCTTGAATATCATAATTTCTTGATTTAAGGGAAGTTCCTTAACTGACTAGGATATGATGAATGTTGCCAGTAATTTGGTTCCTGATTCAGATGTTTGAAAAGAGCCTTCTCATTTAAGTTTTTAGAGCAAGTAATGCATTTTTAGCATCCTGTCCAGATTTATCAAAGCCTGATATGTCAAATGTGTTGCACAAGACTGTAGGAAACTGCAGAGAGTTGTAGCCACAGCACAGGAACGAGCCTCCCCTCCACTGAATCTGTCTACACATGCTACTGCCTCAGAAAAGCAGCCAGTAGAATCAAAGGCTCTCACTCTGTCCATCAGGCATTAGATATGAAAGCTGTACCACCAGGCACAAGGACAGCTTCTATTGCACTGTTAGAAGACTACTAAATCACCTCTTGTAGGTTAAGAATGAACTCTTGCCTTCACAACCTACCTTGTTTTAGCCCCTGCACCTTATTGTCTGCCTGCAATGCACTTTCCTTGCAACTGTAATAATGCACTCACTGGCCACTTTATTAGGTACACTGTACACCTGCTCGTTAATGCAAATATCTAATCAATCAATCGTGTGGCAGCAATTCAATACATAAAAGCATGCAGACATGGTCAAGAGGTTCAGTTGTTTTTCAGATCAAACATAGGAAAGGAGAAGAAATGTGATCTAAGTGACATTGACCGTGGAATGATTGTTGGTGCCAGACGGGGTGGCTGGAGTATCTCAGAATCTGCTGATTTCCTAGGATTTTCCCCAACAACAGTCTCTCAAGTTTACGGAGAATGGTGCAAAAAACAAAAAAACATCCAGTAAGCTGCAGTTCTATGGGTGAAAACACATTGTTAATGAGAGAGGTCAGAGGAGAAAGGCCAGACTGATTCAAGCTGACAGGAAGGCAACAGTAACCCAAATCAAATAACAGCATGTTACAACAGCGGTGTGCTGAAGAGCATCTCTGAATGTGCAATGCGTCAAACCTTGAAGTAGATGGGCTACGGCAACAAAAGATCACAAACATACACTCAGTGGCCTCTTTATTAGGTACAGGAGGTACTGCTGGGAGTATATTCTGCATTTGTTATTGTTTTTCCTTTTGTACCACCTCAGTGTACTTACATTTTAAAATAATATGTACGAATGACATGTAAAGTGAAGTTTTCACTGTACCTCAGCACATGCGACGTACTAAACCAATTACCAATGATTAAAACTTGAATTTGTAAAGATGGTGGAAGAGGCAATGGAGCACTTGGATTGAATCCAGTAGTTAATTACTGCGGCAAGACAACATACTTCACGTCATATGAGACAGGGACTATAAGCAATTCTGGTTCTAATTCTGATTCGAGTTCTGTACCCTTCTGTTCACAATCAAACATAGAGTATGGAGAAAACCGGTGGCAGGAGAGAAACACACAGAACCAAGACCAAACAGCCAGTCATAATAGAAAGGCCTCATTTAGACAAATCACTGCAGGCCGTAGCCTGACAGTCAAACAGTATAATTGGCAAGCCAGCAGGCTGCAGTGGAAATTAGCAGCAGGAGATCACTGAGAATTGAAGATCACTGAGAAGACTAAAATGTCAGAAACCTAGTGAAGGTTATCTACAGAGACAATCAAACTTCAGGGTTTTATACTTACTACACAGCTCCATAACTGGATAAATTGTTAATGATTTTTGTAAAATGAAGGGATCAACCTTCAATTGTTTTCTGAATGAACATGCTCTAAATTTTTAGTTCGTAATAATGTCAGTCCTGCTTCACAAATCAATACTGCAGCAATAACATGCAGCTAAACAAACTTACATCAGAGTTATCAAACACAATAGTTTCAGTCATATAAACCCATTAAGGTGACAGGTGCAAGTTTTGTTTGTTACACAGCCACAGATCAGAGAGTGGAATCAGCAGCTGCCAGGGACTGGTGCTGGCTGGATGGGGGAGATCATAAAAAGCACCAGGACACTGCCATCAAGTGGTGAGATGTGGCATTGTACCAGCTATCACTCACCAGCTGGGGAGGCAGTCTGCTCTTGTGTCAGAGTGGAGGTAAAGCTCCGTTTCCCACCTGGTCCAGCAGGAGTGACAAGGGAGTAACGCTTGTGTTACAGTGTGAATGACAGGCAGACTCCCACAGGTTGTCGTCGTGGCTACCCCTTGAGGTCGAGGATGATGGTCTTCATTCTGAAGAAGTGGCCCACAGGGTGAAGATGCCTGTGCGTGTATTTGTTTAACGTGTACTTGATGTTGCACTCCAAGAAGCACACGATACTTCACAAATCAATCAACTGATTCCAATGGCATGGAAACCACGACGATTGGAGCTGATGGATTTGTTGCAGCCTTCATCCGCCTTCACAGCCGTTGAGTTCGAAGTAATTTCCTCCACCTGTTCCACCGTTGAGGTCTTGGTTGGATTGTTCTTTGTCAGAGACCTCACCCTCGACCTTACCGCCATGGTGACCCTACCAGGAGCATAGCTCCAGACGGCATTGCTCTCGGGATCACAGGACCACACAAGCCTCTCCACCGTGACAAGGTGACAATCCACGGAGAAGGTACAGGTCCCATAGGTACAGAGAAAGTGACAACAGTCTAAACATGTTACAGGGAGCGTGACTGATAGTCTCCCACCTGGTCCAGTCGGAGTGATGGTCTCCCACATGTTACAATGGGAGTAACAGGCAGTCACCACTTGTGTCAGAGTGTGGAGTGACAGGCATGGTACAGGGGGAGTGTCAGACAGTTTCCCACAAGATACAGTAGAAGTGACACATAACCTCCCAGCTGGTAAAATGCATTAGAAACAATTCACATACTATAGTCCAGTTAGTGATGTTTGAATATTTGCTAAAAGCTGAGAAGATAGACATCTAGAAATGGGGACTACATGTCAAAACAGTCAGCTTTGATATTTTGAATAGAGAGATACATTTTAATCATCACATGGATTTCTTTAGAAAAGACACAATCAAAATCTGCAAAAAAGAATGTGGTATACTTGGGATTTCTATAGGTCCTTGATAAGCTGCCTCATGAAAGCCTGGGATAGATTGAATGAAGAGTTCAGTCAGAGAGTGTTTGGTAAAGAGCATGGCACAATACAGAAGGTAAAACTCATTAAAAAATGCGACATAAAAGGTCACCTGTCATCATCTCTTTGCTGGCGCTCTGTAAAGATTTTGCAGTGGTACCTTTGCAGTCTTCCTTCGACAATGACTATAAGTATTTCATTTTTAGATATAATTTCTATTTTGAAATTTTTGTTGCTGTATTCTTCCACACATTTTCAGAGTATAACAGCTCTCTGTGGGAAACCAAATCTGTTCATCTTGCCTCAGGTTTCTTTGCCAAATGCCCCGAATCAATGGCTTCTGGTTACTGGCTGTCCTGCCACTGAAAGTAACTTTTTCTGATGTATTCCAGCAAAGATTTGGAATGCTTCTAAGAAATTCGTTATAAATAATCTTGAAAAATTGATCATAGTATGATTGAATTTGTCATACAAATGGAGGATGCAACAGTCTGATCTATAAAAAACAATGTATTATGCCTGAACAAGGAAGACTACAATAGGATGAGGGAGGAGCTGGCTAGCCTAGACTGGGAACACAGGGTATATGATGGGGCAGTTGAGGAGCATTAGAAGGTTTTCAAAGAGATTTTTCGGGGTGCTTAACAAAATTACGCTCGGTACCTCCAGTATCTAATAAAGCGGCCACTGAGTGTGTGTTCGTAGTCTTCTGCTGCTGTAGTCCATCCGCTTTAAGGTTCGGCATGTGCACTCAGAGATGTTCTTCTGCACATCGCCGTTGTAACACATGGTTATTTGAGATACCACTACCTTCCTGTCAGCTCAAACTAGTCTGGCCATTCTCCTCTGACCTCTCTCATTAACAAGGCGTTTTCACCCACAGAGTTCTCACTCACTGATTGTTTGCTGTTTTTTGATAAATGACTTCAGGAGGTGGAAACCAAAGATCCGCGAGCCAGTCCTCATCAGGGGATCAGAGGTGGAGAAGGTCAGCAACTTTAAATTCCTCAGTGTTATCATTTTAGAGGATCTGACTTGAGTCTAGCACGTAAATGTCATTATGTAAAAAGCACAGCAGCACCTCTACTTTCTTAGAAGTTTGCAAAGACCTGGCATCTCATCTAAAACTTTGATAAACTTCTACAGATATGTGGTGGAGCTTATATTGACTGGTTACATCACAGCCTGGTATGGAAACACTAAAGCCCTTGAACAGAAAAGCCTACAAAAAGTAGTGGATACAGCCCAGTCCATCATGGGTAAAGCCCTCCCCACCATTGAGCACATCCACATGGAGCGCTGTCACGGGAAAGCAGAATCAATTATCAAGGACCCCCACCATCTAAGCCATGCTCTTTTCTCACTACCACCATCAGAAAGGTGATACAGGAGCCTCAGGATTCACACCAGCTGGTTCAGGAATAGTCATTACCCCCAACCATCAGGCTGTTAAACTAGAGGGGATAACTTCACTCAACTTCATTCCACATTATAACCATATAACAATATAACAATTACAGCACGGAAACAGACCATCTCGGCCCTTCTAGTCCGTGCCGAACATCCCATCATTGAACTATTCCCATGACCTATGGACTCACTTTTAAGAACTCTTCATCTCATGTTCTCAATATATATCGTTTATTTACTAAATATTATATTATTACTATTTTTTTCTGTTTCTTTTTGAATTTGCACAGTTTGTTATTTTGTTTTGAACATTGGGTGTGTGTCTGTCCTGTTGGGAGGTGGTCTTTCATTGATTCTGTTCTGTTTCTTGTATCTACTGTGAATGCACACGAGAAAATGAATTACAGGGTTGAATATAGTGACATGTACTGTATGCATTTTGATAAATTTACATTGAACTTTGAACTTTGATCTTTGTAGCTAATAAAGAGTCCTCTGAGTGTATATTCTAGTTGAAAGCAAGGACAGTGAGTGTGGGGAGACACAGCCTTACATACTGTAACTAAGGAGATAAAAGAAGGCATCAAACTAAAAGCTCATGCATGCAAAGCTGCCAAGAGTATGTGGGAAAATGAAAGTTTGGGAAAACTGAAAAAGCAACAAAGAACCACTCAGTATGCAATAAGGAAAGGGAGATTAGATGATGAAAGTAAACCAGCAAAAAATATGCATAAAATCAGACAGCAAAAGCTTTTATAATTATATAAAGCCAAAAAGGTTGGCTAAAGTGAACACATGTCCCTTGGAAGATGAGAAGGGGCAATTAATATTGGGTATCGTGGGAATGGACAAGGCCTTGAACAACTATTTTGCATTGGTCTTCATGATAGAGGCCGCGCTGAAGAGAGATGTTATGGATGCAATGGGAGGTAAACACCTCGATACAATCACTGTCACTAAAGAGGTATTGATTAGCAAATTAGTGGGCCTAATGGGAGACGAGTTCCCTGGTCTTGATGGGATGCATCCCAAAGTGCTGAAAGAAATGGTGGAATTTATTTTAGACGGATTTGTGATAATTTACCAAAATTCTCTTGACTCTGGGCAGGACTTGGTGGATGGAAGGCAGCAAATATCATGCCACTGTTTAAAAAAGGATGTAGACAGAAGGTGCGTAACACAGGCCAGTTGGTTTGACATCTCTTATCAGGAAGATGCTTGGAGCTATCATTAAGGAAGAAGTAGGGAGATATTTGGATGGAAGTGGCTTCATTAGGCAGAGATAGCATGGATCAGTGAAGGGCAGGAGCTGCTAGACAAAATTACAGGAGTTCTTCGAGGATATAGTGAGCACAGTGGATAGAGAAGAACAAGTGAATGTTGTATACTTGGTTTTCCAGAAGGCATTTGATAAGGTCCTGCGAGATTCAGGGGAATAGATTTAGGACACTATAAAGAGAAACTGAGTTTTCCAGAGACCAGTGAATAAAGGGAATTCTCTATCCAGGGAAGCAGTAGAGGCTACGTCATTAAATATATTTAAGACACAGTTAACTACAGTAGATTTTTACTTACTGAGGAATTAAGGGTTATGGGGAAAAGGCAGGCAGGTGGAGCTGAATACACAGTCAGATCAGCCATGATCTTGTTGAATGTTGGAGAAGGCTTGACGTCCAGATGGCCGACTCCTGCTCCTATATCTTATCTTCTTATACTCTGCTTCCCCTCTCCAGGTAACTCAAAATCTCAGTTGTATGGTGAATTTTCTACACATCTTCTCTGAGGTCTTGACACTGTTCATAAAGTGCAAAGGTCACAACTAGAAACAATATCCCACCGTGGCGTGTCACCTCATTTGAAATTGAATCCTTCAGTTCATATTGTGTGTCTTCATTCTTCTTAACATAATAAATTGTATTATTCCTCTTATTTCTTTCTGCCTGACTGCCAGTGTGCTCCTGTTTAATGCATTTCCAAATTTTACGTCATCAAGTTTGAAATTATGCTTCATATACCCAAGTCCAGGACTATAAAATATATCTATAACAGCAACATTCCTAATACCAGCTCCTGAGGGGCATTCATATTCCCACCCCTTTATTCTGAACAATATGAGTATATTCACATTACTCTCATCTTTCTGTTCCTTCATTAATCTTGTATCCATGCAACTCCGTCAATTAATCCCATGAGCATGAATTTTCTTAATGAGTACCAATTATAATATTTTATCAAATTCCTTTTGGAATGTCCATATGCACAAAATCATCTTTATTACTGTAATCAACACTCTTCAAACACTATTTCTCATGGTTATGTTCTCTTCTTTGGTAAATCGGCATTTTAAAATGTCAATATGCCTCGGAATATTGTTTCTGAGCGTTTTCTCATCGTCGACACCAGATGCCTGAGCTGTGGATGATGAGTTTATTCCTCTTCTTTTTTTCCACAGGGAAGCAACACCTGCAGTTGTCAGTTCTCCAATATCAATGGAGGATCAGTAGGTTGTGGTCAGAGAGTTTGCTTTAGTTTTCTCAGTAACTTAGCATGCATCCCTCCAAGATCAGCGGCACTGCTACTTACTGAGCTACTCATATTTTAAATACCTCCTTTTTATCCTCGTCGATGTCTTATTAATCTGTCTACAAACGTATTTACTTATTGAGATACCATGCAGAGCAGGTCCTCCCGGCTGCCCAGCAATCCCCCAGTTTGACCCAAACCTAATCATGGGACAATTACAACAACCTATCATCCTGCCAACCGGTACGTCTTTCGACTGTGGGAGGAGACCCACACGATCACGGGGAGAACGTACAAACTGCTCACAGGCAGTGGCGGGAATTGAACCCAGGTCACTGGGACTAGAAAGTGTTGTGCCAACCATGATGCTACCATGCTGTCTTTATTTTCAGCTCTTCCATGCCAATCATTCATAGCACCACCCTCTTTACTGAAAATACATTCAAACTGACGATTTAGCCATTGTGTTCTCTGCCTCAGAAAAGAATCCATTTGTTCCCTTTCGTTCCTTTGACTTTTAAATATCTAAATATTAATAAAGAGATGGTTTGATTTGCTTTCATCTTACTGTTTAATTTATTCTTATATGGTCTCTTTATCCCTCTTTTCCTTTCTTCTCTGGGCTTCCCAGTTTCCTCTCTATGAACCTTTTAAATTCAATATCCCTTTCCAGTTCTGTGATAGTATCTTTCCCTTTTCTTTTAGTTTCTGGATTGTTTGAAGTTAGGAACTGGGGACAGATTTTTCAGGCAAACACTGGCAGTTTTACGGGAACTGTCAGCATTTCTTCAGGTGTCTAGAAGTAACGATTGTTGCTAACAGCCATTTTCCAGAGTTGTGCCGGGATTGTGCTTCTCATGGGATCCACTGACAGAGTGTGAAGTTGCAGCAATTCCCAGTACTTACCTTGGGGAACCAGCTCAAACACGAGTCAGTTTCTCCTCCACTGATTACAAATACACAGAGGGTGAAGAAGGCAACATTAGTCATCTCCAATTTTTTAATTGGTTGCTCTTTTGAATGTCTTTCAAGGTGTCTGAGTTCATGCGTATCACTTCAAATGTAAGTGTTTTAGATTTTTTATAAGTTGTATTTCAGATTTCTAACAGTTTAATTGATTCTTTAAAATAGTTTTGTCTGCTTTCATTGTTTTTGACAGCTTTGACAGCCTGCTAATCTGAGAGGCCTGGATTAACAAAGTGCTAAATTTTTTCCGCAGTTTGCTGAGCAGGGCCTGTTCTACATCTCTCACCATCTGACTCAGCCCACAGAACCATGGAGTTCTCAGTAGGAATGTCCGAAGGTGCTTCCGGTTCAAATTCTGACTCATTAAATGCATGTTCTTCCCATGCTCGTGTCAAACCTCTGATATTGCCATAAAATTATCTCAAGTGAAGCTCACTACACTATTGGTAACAAAATATACACTCTAAGTCCACCTTAGTGTTCTCCACATTTACTCCTTGTCGCAACCTTTTTGCCATATTGTTGTTAGTTTGTCCTGGTCCTCCTGATTCGTCTTTTTAAGAACATAAAACATAAGACATCGTTCAGCCCATCAAGTCTGCTCCATATTTGATCATGGCAGATTTGTTATCCCTCTCATCCCCACTCTCCTGATGTCTGCCCGTAACCTTTGACGCTCTTACTATTCAAGCACCTAGCCCTCTCTTTTTCTAAGGACTTGGCTTCCACAGCTATCTGTGGTAATGAAATCCATAGTTTCACCACCCTCTGGCTGAAAAAAATCCTCCTCATTTCTGTTCTAAAGGGACATCCTTGTATTCTGAGGCTGTTCCCTCTCCAAAGTTTATCAGAGTGGATAATGATAGACTCTTTCCCCATGCTGTGAAGTCCAGAACTAGTCTTCATTCAAAGCCTTTGGATTTCTCTACCCTTCTACAGGGGCATTTATAAGAACAGCTACAATACTGGGTGGCAAGACAAGTTTGAGGAAGACCAAAGGTGCTGTTACAGACCATCAGGGCCACATTGTGTGGAGCCTGCAGAGTGTTTCTTTCTCTTCATTGTTGGAGAGAAACAAACAATAAAAATCTCCACCATCTCCTGTGGCCCTGATGGTCTTTAAGAGGATCTAGTCCTCCCCAACTAACCCTTTTATTGTTAATATAAGTGAAGAAAGTCTTGTCATTATCTTTAACCCTGCCTGTCAAATCCATCTCATACTCTCTTTCTGCCCTCCTGATTTCTCTCTTAAGCCTGGTCTGACACCTTTTATATCTGTCAACGGATTCATTCATACCCAGTTGCCAAAACGCAATGTATACTTACTTCTTTTTCCTTACTACTCAATATCCATCGTTAGCCGAGGTTCCTTAAACATTAACCTATCGACCTTTGATTGGAGTACGGCGCAGGCTCAGTAGAAGTGTTCCCACACAAGTCCAGCGAAGAGCTTTAAAAGCAGTAAGTTTTTCAATGGGAGACTATGATTGCAGTATGGTGCAAATGCAGCAGAAGCATTCCCACACAAGTCCAGCAAAGAGCTTTAAAAACCCAGTCCCAGTCTCCATAAAAGAAGGGTACGGTTGAGCGGAGCAGTCATCGTGGGAATGGCCACTGTTGGAGTAGTAAGGTTTTGCTCATAGGGCTTTGGCAAGAACAGGTAAATTCATTCCATATTTCTTATTTCTTTTTTCTTTTTTAACTTTTGAGAGAATAAGGGGTATGCCTACAGAGCCAGTGTTCTGTTCTGGGTGTCAGATTTGGAATATCCAGGAGAATACCAGCCTCCCCGATGGCCACATTGAGATGCAGCTCCTTGGAGACCATGTTGGGGAACTGGAGTTGCAGCTCGATAACCTTCGGCTTGTTAGGAAAGTGAAACAGTGATAGACAGGAGTTACAGGGAGGTTGTCACCCCAAGGCTACAGGAGACGGATAAATGAGTGACTGTTAAGAGAAGGAAGGAAAAAAAACCATCAGATATTGGAGAGCACACCTGTGGCCATTGCCCTCAACAAAAAGTACTCTATTTTTGAATACTGTTTGGGGGGGGTGTGTAAGGAGAACAACCTACTAGGCGGAAGCAACAGCGGCCATGCCTCTGGCATTGTGGCTGAGAAGGGTAGGGAATTGAAGAAAATGGCAGCAGTAATATGGGACTATAGTTAGGAGGACAGATAGGTGATTCTGTGGACGCGAAAAGGAAACACAGTGGAAATTTGCCACCCAGGTGCCAGGGTCGACGATGTTTCTGAACACATCCACAATATCCTGAAAAGGGAGGGTGAGCAGCCTAATGTCATTGTATGTATTGGTACAAATGACATGTGTAGAGAAAGGGAGGAGGTCCTGTCCTGAAAACAGAATACAGGGAGTTAGGAAGGAAGCTGAGAAGCAGGACCTCCAGGGTAGTAATCTCCAGATTGCTGCCTGTGCCACATGACAATAAGGATAGGGATAGAATGACGTGGCAGATAAATGCATGGCTGAAGAATTGGAGCAGGAGACAGGGACTCAGATATCTGGATAATTCTGACCTCTTCTGGGGCAGGTGCAACCTGTACAAAAGGGATGGGTTGCACTTGAATCAGAGGGGAACCAATATTCTTGGCAGGCAGATTCACTAGAGCTGTTGGGAGTGGTTTAAACTAATGTGGCAGGGGGATAGGAACCAGTATGATAGAGCTGAAGATGAGCCGACAGGTTTACAAGTAGATGATGGGTGTAACATGAATGTAAGGAAGGTCAAGCCAATGACTGGGTACAAAGCAAACAGAGCAAAGAGTTAAATTGTACCACAGAGGCAACATTCAAAAGGGTGAAGAATGCTGGACTGAACATGCTGTATTTAAATGTGCGTAGCATTCGGAATGAGGTGGATGAACTCGTGGCGCAATTAGAGATTGGACAGTATGATGTTGTGGGCGTCACTGAATCGTGGCTGAAAGAAGGCCATAGTTGGGAACTTAACATCAAAGAATATATTTTGTATCGAAAGGCCAGTCAGGAAGGTACAGGCAGTGGTGTGGCTCTGTTGGTAAGAGATGGAATTACATCTTTAGAAAGAGGTGACATAGGGTCAGGTTTTGTTGAATCTTCATGGGTGGAGTTAAGAAACTGCAAGGGGAAGAAGAAACATTATGGGAATCATGTGGGGTTGAGATTGCAAAGGGAGCTGAATAGGGCATGTAATAAGGGTAATGACACAATTGTAATGGAGGACTTCAATATGCAAGGGGGTTGGGAAAATCACGTTGGTGGCAGATAGCAAACAAAGGAATTTGTTGAATGCCTACAAGATGGCTTTTAAGAGCAGCTTGTACTTAAGTCTACTAGGGGAAAGGCTATCTTAGATTGGGTGTTGTGTAATAAGTAGATCTCATTAGGTAGCTTAACATAAAGGGACCCTTGGAAGGCAGTGATCATAATATGATTGAATTCATACTGCAGTTTGAGAGGGAGAAGCATAAGCCACATGTATCAGTATCATGATGGAATAAAGTGAATTACAGAGGCGTGAGAGAGGAACTTTCCCAGGTGGATTGGAAGAAGCTACTGGCGGGGATGAAGGCAGAGCAGAGAAAGACTGTAGAAGTTTCTGGGAATAGTTCACAAGATTCAGGATATGTCCAACAGAAGAAGAAGTTCTCAAATGGCAAGGGTAGGCAAATGTGGCTGATAAAGGAATTTAAGGACTCCATAAAAGCCAAGGAAAGGGCATACAAGGTAGCAAAAGTGAGTGGGAAGTTGGATGATTGGGAAGCTTTTAAAATCTAACAAAAGACAATTTAAAAAGATATAAGAAGAGAAAGATTAAATATGAGGGCAAACTAGCCAATAACATAAAGTAGGATACTAAAAGTTTTTTCATTTATATAAAGAGTAAAAAGGAGGTGAGAGTTGATATTGGGCCACTGGAAAATGATGCTGCTGAGGTAGTAATGGGGGACAAAGAAATGGCAGATGAACTTAATGGGTACTTTGCATCTGGCTTCACTGTGGAAGACACTAGCAGTGTGCCAGAGGTCCGTGACTGTCAGGGAGCAGGAGTGAGTGCCATTGCTATTACAAAGGAAAAAAGTGCTAGGCAAACTGAAAGGTAAGGTCGATGAGTCACCTGGACCAGATGGACTACATCCCAGAGTCCTGAGAGAGGTTGCTGAAGAGATAACAGATGCATTGGTCATGATCTTTCAAGAATCACTTGATTCTGGCATGGTCCCAGAGGACTGGAAGATTGCAGATGTCATTTCACTTCTTAAGAAGGGAGGAAGACAAAAGAATAAAAATTATAGGCCAGTTAGCCTAACCTCAGTGGTAGGGAAGTGTTGGAGTCCATTATTAAGGATGAGGTTTTGGGATACTTGGAAACTAATGATAAGATTAGTTTCTGTAAAGGAAAATCTTTCCTGACAAATCTGTAAGAGTTCTTCAAGGAAGTAACAACCAGGATGGACAAAGGAGAGGCAGTGGATGTCTTTTACTTAGATTTTCAGAAGGCGTTTGATAAGGTGCCACACATGAGGCTGCTTAACAAGGTAAAATCCTATGGTGTTACAGGAAAGATACTGGTATGAATTGAGGAATGACTGATAGGCATGAGGCAGTGAGTGGGAATAAAAGGGGCCTTTTCTGGTTGGCTGCCGGTGACTAGTGGTGTTCCTCAGGGATCAGTATTGGGACCGCTACTTTTCACATGTTTGCCAATGATTTAGATAATGGAACTGATGATTTTGTGGCAAAGTTTGTGGATGGTACGAAGATAGGTGGAGGGGTAGGTAGTGCTGAGGAAGCAATGTGATTGCAGCAGGACTTAGACAAATTGGAAGAAGGACAAGTAAGTGGCAAATGGAATACAGTATTGGGAAATGTATGATAATACATTTTGGTAAAAGGGACAATAGTGACTATTATCTAAGTGGGGAGAAGGTTCAAACATCAGAAGTGCAGAGGGACTTAGGAGTCCATGTGCAAGACTCCCAGGGGTGAAGTTGCAGGTTGAGTCTGTGGTAAAGAAGACAAATGCAATGCTAGCATTTATTTCAAGGAGAATAGAATATAAAGGGAAGGAGATAGTGCTGAGGATTTATAAGACACTGGTCAGGCCACATTTCGAATATCATCAATTTTGGGCCCTATATCTTAGACAGGATGTGTTGTCATTGAAGAGAGTCCAGAGGAGGTTCACAAGGATGATTCTGGGAATAAGAGGGTTAGCATATGAGGAGCATTTGGCAACTTTGGGCCTGTACTCACTGGAATTTAGAAGAATGCAGGGGGATTTGAAAAGACTAGATAAGGGGGACGTGGAGAAGATGTTTCCTGTGGTGGGGGTATCCAGAACTAGGGGACACAGCCTCAAAATTGAGGGGCTACCTTTTAGAACAGAGGTAAGGAGAAATTTATTTTAGCCAGAGAGTAGTGAATCTGTGGAATGCTCTGCCACAGACTGTGGTGGAGGACAAGTCTGTGGGTATATTTAAAGCGGAAGTTGATAGTTTCCTAATTGGTCAGGGCATCAAAGGATATGGTGAGAAGGCAGGTGTATGGGGTTGGGTAGAATCCAGGATCAGCCATAATGGGCTAAATGGCCTAAATTTGCTCCTATGTCTTATGGTCTTATGGTCTTATGGACCTGTTTTATCTTTTTTCCGTAATCATGCTAAAACTAATAGAATTGTGGTCAATTGTGCCTCCCAGCTACCACCTTCCCCCCTCAGTGCTGCAGCATTGCTCCTTCTTCTAGGTCTCACTATTCAAATTGGGAGGAAATGTTTTGGATGCAGCACACAAATTCTGCTTCATCCTAGCCCTTTACACTGTGGGTTCCCCAGATGATATGGGAGAAACTGAAATCTCCCCTACTAGCATTACCCTACTATTTTTGCAACTATGTGCAATTTCACAACATGTCCACTCCTCAAGTTCCCGCTAACAATTGGGGAGGGGGGGTCTACAATATTGCCCTACCAAAGTCACCATCCTCTTCTATGTCCTACCAAATGTCCTCGCTAGATGATCCCTCATTTACCTTACTGGCAGCAAATGATGTTCAACCTGAAACCTTAACTGTTTCTCTTTCCACAGATACTGTCTGATCTGCTGAGTGTTTCAAGTTGTGTTCTGTTTTTGTTTCCAATTTCCACCATCTTCAGTCTTTTTTTTCATTTTCTTACAACATGACACAGGGAACAATCTTCTCATTGTTCCATTTGGAAATCCACTTCCTCCCTAGCTTCATGAATTCTGACCCCCCACCCAAATATAATGGCTCCAACACAAACAATGACTTATGCTCCCCTTCTCTCCATGGAATGTCCTGTACTGCCCTCCATTGCACAAGAGAAGCGAGGCTCACATCAGTGAAAAAAGCAGTGCTTGTCGATTCCGTGAATTATGGCATCCTTTTGTAGAAATAAATTCGAGCCTTTGTTGGGTTCGTCTGTGCAGTCTTTTGTCCCATTGCGCCAGAGTAGTTGCTGCAGACAGTGATGATATATACGTGAGAGAGAGCGAAGAGAAAGGTTTGGAGGTGAGATGGAGGGAGGTAACTAGAAGTGGGAACAAACACTGACATGGTCAAATGGCTGCTTCAGTTCTTCAGATTCTGTTTAATTTCTTATTCGATTGGGATGCCACCTCAGGCTTGAGACACTGGCAGATCAAGAAAACTTCCCTGACTAGTAGGATATATTTATTTTCTTTCTCCTCTTCAGTGTTGCATAAAAGCAACAGGGAGGAATAAGTACATCTGTATTTCCATGGAGAACAATCGTTATATGGCCTGACCAGCATTGTTATCATTCTCACACTGTTGCTATAATGGAATTCAAGCTAAGTACTATTGTAAGGGATGGTACAAAAGCAGCCATTTACTCACTTTAGTATTTTGTATGATGTTATCTCAGTCTGTGAAGCTCGGTCTTATTCTCAAGAGCAAGAATTTCATCTGCATTATGAACTTTGATGCTGATTTGCCACTGACAGGCAAGGTTTGAAGGTGATCTCTCTCATCAGACTGCCTGAAGGCTCTTCCTCCTTTCTCCTTCCATACTCAGGCATAATTGAGTCAGTGTAAGGTTAGATTTCCATTTCATGGGGTTCATGTAATATCAGAGAACCATGGATTATATGTGGCTCAGGAGGCCAGTCAGCCACTGTGATTGTGTCATTTGAGAAGAGCCACACAACCTAAACACAACTTCAGCACCAAGTCCACAGCTCTACAAGTTATTTAAGTACTGTACATACCCTGGTACTATTTAAATGTGATCAGGGTTTCTCCCTCTAGACATTCTTGGTGAAAAGTCTTTATTTTTCTCCCCTCTAATCCTTCAACCAATTACTTTAGATGTCTGCCTCCTGACCTAATGGAAATAGATAGGTCTTTCCTTGTTACTCTGCCTAGACTCCTCGCTACTTTACACACCTCCAAAACATCTCCCTTCAAAGAAAACACCAGTTTAAACAATCTCTTCCCTCTGCCACAGCTTTCCAATTTTCTCATCCTGGCAACATCTTCATAAATTCATCCATCCTCTCCTATGCAGTCATATTATTAATGTAATTAGTAGAAAATGCTGTTAACTCTCAATGTGTGATTCACCACAGGGCAACACAGTAGTGTAGCAGCTAGCATAAATGTACTTTGAGTAACCCTTTACAGCACCTGCTATCACAGTCCAATCCCGGCCACTGCCCCATTCTCCCTGGGATCAGGTGGGTTTTCTGCAGGTGCTATGGTCTCTCCCACATTCAGAAGACTTAGGGGTTAGTAAGTTGTGGGTTTGTTATCTTGGCCCTGGGAATGACCACACTTGCAGGATGCCTCCAGCACATCCTCTGAGTATATTGGCCATTGACACAAAATGATGCAGTTCACCATTATGTTTCAATGTGACAAGTAAAGATAATCATTAACACATGCACAAATGCTGGAGGGATTCAGCAGGCCAGGCAGCATCTATGGAAAAGAGTACAGTCCGCGTTTCGGGCCGAGACCCTGCCAAGATAATCTTTACCTTTTTTCCTCTTTGACCTGTTTTTTCTCTCACCCCGACTGCTGACTCACTTATAGAAACATAGAAACATAGAAACATAGAAAATAGGTGCAGGAGTAGGCCATTCGGCCCTTCGAGCCTGCACCGCCATTTATTATGATCATGGCTGATCATCCAACTCAGAACCCTGCCCCAGCCTTCCCTCCATACCCCCTGACCCCCGTAGCCACAAGGGCCATATCTAACTCCCTCTTAAATATATTTTCAAGGTTTTTTTGGCTTTTCATTCATATATTTCCTGCAACGTGTTGTCCAGAACTGTTCTCGAGTTGCAGCCTAACCAGTGTTGTTTAATGTAACCTCTCTGCTGTTAGAACCTGTGCCTTTGGTGATAAAGGAAAGAATCACATGTGCCCTTTGAACTACCTTATGGACTTGTCTTGCCACCTTTAAGGAAACGTGGACGAACAGTGCAAAACACAAAAAAAAATGCTGGAGAATCTCAGCAGGGAAATAAACAGTTGATATTTTGAGATGTGAATCAAGATGATGAAGGGTTGCACAGGCCAAGATCTCTTGCTTTTTCCAGCTTATTATATATTTCCTTGCCCTGCAGTATCTCACCAAATCTTCACTCTCCCCTCAATTAAATGCCATTGCCAATTGCCTACCATTTGCATCTTGCATCTTCCTGCAGTCTAATGCTATTTGTTATCCATGCATCATAGAGAGCATTCTATCTGGATGCAACATGACTTGTTTGGCAACTGCTCTGCCCATGTGGGGACGCAACTCAGCACATCATGGAAACCCCAGCATCCCCTCCGTGGCTTCTGTCTATATTTCTTGTTACCTCAGTAAAGCAGCCAACTTAATTAAAGACTCCACCATTCTCTTTTCTCCCCTTCCATCGGGTAGGACATACAAAAGCCTGAAAGCACGTACGACCAAGCTCAAGGAGACCTTCTGCCTTGCTGTTATAAGACTATTGAATGGTTCCCTGGTATGATAGATGCACTCTTAACCTCATAATCTACATCATTATGATCTTCCACCTTGTTATCAAACTGCACTGCTCTTTCTGTAGCTGTCACATATTATTCTGCATTGTTATTGGTTTAACTTGTGCTATCTCAATGCACTGTGTAATCTGTATGAACAGCATGCAAGGCAAGATTTTCACTGTAACTCAGTACAGGTGACAATGATAAACTCATTCCATTTCCAATCTTCCTGAAGTCTAATGTTGTCTGACTTCAGTCCTGAAGTTATAAAATTGTCAATCAATTGTATGAACACAGAGATCACAGAGGGAGACAGCATCTCCCGGTAGCCACCCACTTCAACTCTGCTTCCCATTCCCATTCGAATACATGGCCTCCTCTACTGCCATGATGAGGTTAAACTCAGGTTGGAGGAGCAACACCTCATATACTGTCTAGGTAGTCTCCAGCCCCTTGGTATGAACATAGAATTCTCAAGCTTCCGGTAATTCCCTCCCCCTCCCTTCCCCTATCCCTATTTCACTCTGCCCCCTCCCCCAGCTGCCTATCACCTCCCTCATGGTTCCACCTCCTTCTACTACCCATTGTGATTTCCCCTATTCTTTCTTCACCTTTCCTGCCTATCACCTCCCTGCCTCCCCTCCCCCACCCCTTTATCTTTCCCCTAACTGGTTTTTCACCTGGAACCCACCAGCCTTCTCCTTCCCACCCTCCCCCCACCCTCTTTATAGGGCCTCTGCCCCTTCCCTCTCCAGTCCTGATGAAGGGTTCCGGCCCGAAACGTCGACTGATCATTTCCACGGATGCTGCCCGACCTGCTGAGTTCCTCCAGCATGTTGTGAGTGTTGCAATTGTACGAACAATGTTGTACTATCTGCTTTATTAAGGTGCCATATTTCCCCAGCATCATTATTATATATTCTATAAAGACGACTGTCGCAGAAGAACACCAGTAATACAATACACTTTGCTTCCTCCCAAAAAGCCAGCTTCAGATATAATTTGGCACTTTTCTAAGCATCTCACAGGCTTTTACTTGTTTGACCAATCTAACCTGTGAGAATACTGAAAGCCTTGCTAAAATTCATTTAGACGACGTCAAATATGCTGCCCTCATCGACCTTCTTCAAAAGAATTCAAAGTTATAAATAATTTTCCTTAACAATCCATGCTGATTCTGATTAATCTGTGCCATTCTAAATGATTTATACTGTCCTTTGAAATGGAATTCAATAATTTGCTCACCACCAATCATAAACTGACTGCCAGTAATTGCTACCCCTTGTTAAAACTATGCTACAATAATAGCACTCTTACAATTCTTGCTATCATCTTTAGCCAAGGAAGTTTGAAAAATTACAGTCAAAGCCTCCTCTATTTCTTCTGCTAACAGCATGGGACCTTTCCTTAGTTGCAAATACTTCAAATAGCGATATTAGACAATTAATGAACTAAGCATTGTTATTAGGGATCCAAAAATAAAGGAGAAAAAGAAAAGGGAGTTAGATGATTTTGGCAGAATGTAAGGCTACAAAAATTGAAATAACTGCTGGAACAATAACAGCTCAACATCATTTCTAAATATACTTCTGAGGGAACAAAATTTTAAATAGCCAAGTAGGCTACAAACGGTAAAGAGATCTTAATTGTTTTAAAATGAGGATTTTGCATACATAACTTAATAAATTATAAGCTGGAGATACTAACCTGTAAGCATAAAAATTAGACCGTGTGTTACTTTGATTTTCAACACTGTGCAATTAAATTTTGATTTTTTTATGTATAAATCATGAAAGTACGGGCACTTTGAGTGAATTTCACAGTTTGCAACAGTGGATCCATTGTTTCCAGCTGCAGTGTGGACCAGCATGTATCTGACTTTTCAAAGTTCAAAGTAAATTTATTATCTAAGTACATATATGTCACCATATACAACTTGCAGATTCTATTTTTTTTTTTGCAGCCACACTCAAAAAATCTATAGAATAATAACCATGACAGAATCAATGAAAGACCACACCAACTCGGGCACTCAACTAGTGTGCAAAAGACAGCTGTGCAAATACAAAAAGAAAGAAAGAATTTTTTTAAATAAATAAATATCGAGGACATAGATGAAGAGAACTTCAAAGTGAGTCCATTGGTTGTGGGAACATTTAAATGATGGGGCAAGTGAAGTTGAGTGAAGTTATCCCCTTTGGTTCAAGAGCCTGATGGTTGAGGGGTAATAACCCTTCCTGAACCTGGTGGTGTGGGTCCTGAAGCCCCTGTACCTTCTCCCGATGGCAGTGGAAAGAAGAGAGCAAGTGGTGCGGGGTACCTGATGATGGATGCTGCTTTCCTGTAACAGCATTTCATGTATATGTGCTCAGTGATGGGGAGGGCTTTACCTGCAATGGACTGGGCCATATCCACTACTTTTATAGGATTTTCTGTTCAAGGGCTTTGGTGTTTCCATACCAGACCATGAAATAGCCAGTCAATATACTCTCCACCACATATCTATAGAAGTTTGTCAGTTTGGATCCTGCTGTATAGATCACATATGGTGATGCATCCCTTGTACAATACTTGTTTAAGCTGCTCTCAGCTGACACTGGCTCACATTTTCATGCTTTTGAAAGAACATTTCAGACCCACAGTAAAGACAAAAACTATAAAATGCTGGAACAGGAGAAAACCATCCAGACCTTTACGTGTTCTCTGCATTCATCAAAGTCACTACTGATCTTCTACTTCAAACAGAAGAATTGTCTTCTCATCTCCATCCTAAGTGGCTTACTCCTATTCTCACTCTGTGCTCCATGACTCCAGATTCCTCAGTCAAAAGAAACATCTTCCTAGGAATGACTCTGTAATAATCTTATGATGTTTGATGAGATCTCTATTTCTTTTTGAAGGCTAGGGAATACAGCCCTAGTCTACCCAGCCTCTCCTCAAACACCATCCCTGGAACGAGTCTACTGAATCTTCTCTGCAGTCCGTCTATAGCAGGTACATCCTGTTTTAGGTAGCGAGACTAACAGTGCACACAGTACTGCAAGTGTAGTCTCACCAAAGCTCTGAATAACGTAAAAAAGACTTCCTTACTCCTATAAAAAATTTATAATGACAATGGGTAACATATCATTTGCAATCCCAATTGCCTACTGAACCTGTATGTTGGCTTACAATAACTTGTGTACCTTTAACCACCAACACCACCCAATTCTGACCATTTAACAAATACTCGATAATATTCACCAAAGTGGCTGACCTCACATTTATGCTCATTATATTTGGTCTGCTATAATCTTGCTCCATCATTCAGTGCGTCCATATCCCTCCGAAGCTTCATCATATCTTCCTCCATACACAAACTCTCATCTAATTTAGTATTGTTTTCAAATTCAAGGCATGACATTTCAACCCCTCCACCCCGCCGTATTGTTGGTACAGATATTGAATAGCTGTGATTATACTCCATGTCCTTGCAGTCGCTTGCTAGTCACAGCTTGTCAACTTAAGGAAGATCTGCCTATTCTCAATCTTTGCTTTCTGCCAAGAAACCCATCCTCAATCATGTCTAATTCTACGTGTCCTAAGATTTTTGACCAATCTTTTGTGTGGGTCTTTATCAAAAGCTTTCTATCATGCCTCTGACAAATGCTTTGTAGATAGTGACAGTGATGTACTGCAATATATGGGACAATAATGATTCAATCTCTGGTTCCCATGGCAACTATACAGATCATTCCAAATATAACTACATTGAGATAGTGACAAAGAGAAAAGCAATAATAGAAAGCAGAATAGAGTGTTACAGTTACAGAGAAAGTGCAGTGCAGGTAGACAAATCATTTGCAAGGGCTGTGACATGGTAGGCAGGGAGCAAGAGTTCATCTTTATTGTACAAGAGATTCATTCAACAGCAGGACAGGAGCCACCCTTGAGGCTGTCTTCATGCTTCTGTACATTCTGCCTGAATGAAATGGAGAAATGAGTGGATTACTGGGGTGGGAGAAGCTGCTTCCACAAGACAGCACGTAGTACAGACAGAGTGGAGTCTGGTTTTTGTGTTAGTTTCAAAGGCTTATTAAAAACACTTGTGTGCTAACGTATCTTGCCAGTTCCTCATAGTCAGCTCATACCTCGTGCTATTCTGAGGCCTTCCATTGGTTGGGGTCAACCACGGATGCTGTGTCCTAGCTGTCCAAATGAACAGCAGATACCAGCAGCATCACAGGAGTTGCCAGTCAGCATTGAACTCAACATAGGACTGCCTTAGGGACTCCAGCTCCGGATTCTTTTCCTCACCGTTTCCTTCCAAAGCCTACCCACAAGGCAGCAGAAATTTGAGAGCAGAGTTTTCCTTCTCCTAGGTGAGCTGCTAACCACAGCTGATGAGCCCTATCTGTCCGAAGCAACGGGTTTTAAAGCACCAATAACCCGTCTTTTCCCCTTCTCCTGTCAGTAGGAGTGGTTCCACCAGGCTTAGTAGCTAAAGCACATGTGAAGGGCAGGAGCTGGACTTGGTTCTCAGATGTTATTTGAGATGTACACTACTGGGAGCATTTAATAGGTAGTGGGGGCTAATCCCTATTACCACCCCCTGCTATGACAACCTTAAGGAACCATTGAAGATTGCTTTATTCATATTTCATACCCTAGTTTGGGACTGAATTAATCACTTACAGTTTTATGTAATTTCTATATTATGATTGTTGTTTCTAAAAAGCCTTTTAACCACCAGATTGTCAATTAATCATTTCTATATACATAAAAGTAGATCTAAATTAGCCTGAGTCTTCAATGAATCCTTCACATGCTGATTAGGAAAATAATCTCCATGAATTCACACTTTATACTATCACTATTCTTTCGGTTTTGTTTGCCCAATATGCGATTTATGTCCCCAATGAATATTGTATGACCCTTGTCACATACACCTCTAAAGTCATGATTTAACTGCATTGCATCAGGTAATATAATCTATCTACTATCTGGGAACAAATGTACAACATCCATTAACATTGTCTGCCACTTGCTGTTTTTTATCTTCACACAAACTGAATTTACTTCTCAATTTTCTGTGCTAAGATCTTTCCTTCATGATGCCTTTCTGCCATACTTTAATTTAACAGATATCTTTCCTCATCTGGCCCCATATCTTTTTCCATTTTGCCTCTCCTTTCTGTCATGGAATAGTTAATTTCCAGTTGTTCACTTTGCAACAGCATCTCTGAAATGGGTTTTAGAACATAGGTATCTATTTGTACTATTAATTCTGTTATGAATGCTGCATACATTCATATAAAGAGCTTTCAGTTTGGTTGTCTACCCTGCTCTGTCTGTTACTGTAGGCATACTCCTCGCTTTACCTAGAATCAGGTTTAGTATCACCAACGTGAATATTGTTGTTTTACTGCAGCCGTACATTGCAATACAAAGCAATAAAAACTATAAATTACAATAAGTAAGGAAGAGGAGGGGAGGAGAAGATGGTGGCGCGATGCAGTGCACGCGGCTGCTCCGAAATGATATCGTATTTGGAAGTAGGTTGCCGTGCACAATCCTGACTTGATGGAAGCAGACGTGAGAAGCACGGTGGAACATCTGGAGAAACTTCTGAAATGCCCACTTCACTGCCACTGCTACTGTGCGATCGAGAATCTCCGGAGGGGAAGGCCCCAAATCCTCAGTTTTGTCTATTGCCTGTTACCGGAGCTGGGGTTAAAGCGCTCAGCAGAGATGGTGCTTGGTTCTCGGTGTCGGAGAGCTGGTCAAAGGCTCAAAGTTTTCGGACGGACTCAAGAGCCGGCAGTGGTCGGGTGCTTCCAGGGTGCTGCATCGGCAAGTTTGTAGCGCTGGAAGCTCATGGCAGGGAGAGTTTTTCTTCCTTCTCCGTCTGCGTGAGATGATGGGACTTTCGAGAGGCTTTGAGACTTTTTTTTACTGTGTCCATGCTCTGTTCTTATCAAATTACGGTATTGCTTTGCACTGTTGTAACTATATGTTAAAATTATGTGGTCTTTGTCAGTTTTTCAGTCTTGTTTGTCTTGTGTTTCTTGTGATATCATTCTGGAGGAACATTGTATCATTTCTTAATGCATGCATTACTAAATGACAATAAAAGAGGACCGCGTGTCCTCATAGTCTAATCTAAGTATATATAAAGATAAATTAAATAAGTAATCGAACAAGAGAGGGAAAATACTAAGGCAGTGTTCATGAGTTCAATGTCCATTCAGAAATCTGATGACGGAGGGGAAGAAGCTGTTCCTGAAACATTGAGTGTGTGTCTTCAGGCTCCTGTACCTCCACCTGGATAGTAACAATGAGAAGAGGGCATGTCCTGGATGATGGATGCCGCCTCTTTGAGCTATCACCTTTTGAAGGTGACCTGGTTGTTAGAGAGGCTAGTGTCTTCTGGTGGAGCCAGCTGCATTTACAGAATTCTGCAGCTTTTCTGATCTTGTGCAGTGCACCTTTCCCCCCGCTAAACAGTGATGCAACCAGTTAGAATGCAACCAAGGTACATCTGTAGAAATTTACGAGTGCCTTTGTTGACATACCAATTCTCCACAAACTTTATTCACTCCCATGCTTTCTTTGTAATTGCATCAGTATGTTTGTCAGAAATGTTAACACCTAGGAACTTAAAATTGTTAATCCTTTCCATTTCTGATCCATCAATGAGGACTGTGTGTGTGTGTTCCCTCGATTTATCCTTCCTGAAGTTCACAATCAATTCCTTGGTTGAGTGCATGGTTGTTGCTGCAACACCACTTAACCAGCTGATCTATCTCACTCCTGTCTGACTTCTTGTCACCATCTGAGATTCTGCAGCAAATGTTATGTCATCAGCAAATTTATAGATGGTGTTTGGTCCATGCCTAGCCATACTGTCATAGGTGCAGAGAGAGTAGAGCGGTGGACTAAGCACACATCCCTGTGGTGCACTGGTACTGATTGTCATCGAGGAGGAGGTGTTATTTCTGATCTGCACAGACTGTGGTTTTCCGGCGAGGAAGTCAAGGATCCAGTTGCAGAGGGAGGTACAGAGGCCCAGGTTTTAGAGCTTGTTGATTAGAACTGAGGGTATGATTGTGCTGAACACCGAGCTGCAGTCAATAAACAGCAGCCTGACTTAAGTATTACTATTGTCCAGGTGATCCAAGGCCAAATGACAGCTAGTGAGATTGCATCCACTGTAAACCTATTGTAGCAACAGACACATTGCAACATCTCCAGGTCCTTGCTTAGGCAGAAGTTGATTCAACTCCTTCCCTTCCTGAAAGACTGCTTATCATGATCCATCTCAATGCCTTGCATTATCACCATGTACTTTTTCTTTAGCTTTAAGTTTCTCCTCATCAGAACCCCTTACAGCCTTACCTACAACCTATTGATTCAGTTTCTTAAAGTTGTTATAGCCGGGGATGGCAATGGGGGCCAGCTCCCACGACCTATTAAATGTTCCCAATGGCGTGTGTCTCAAATAGCCTCTGACAAGCAAATCCAGCTCTTGCCCTTCACATGCGGCTTAGCTACTAAACCCAGTGGAACCATTTCCACTGACAAAAGAAGGGGCAAAGACAGGTTACTGGTGCCTTAAAACCAGTCGCTTCAGGCAGATGAGGCTCATCAGCCGTGGTCGGCAGCTCATCTGGAAGGAAAACTCTGATCTCAAACCTCCGCAGCCTTGCGTCTACACCTACTCATGGGGAAGGCTTCAGGAGTAAACTCCAAGGGAAAAATCCTGAGCTGGAGTCCCTAAGAAGTCTTATGTTGACTTCAACACTGACTAACAACTCCTGCAATGCTGCTGGTACCAAACTGTATCGGACTCTGCTGTTCTTTTGGGTTCATCAGTTGAGTGGAGAGGGGGTGCTTGCTACATGGGCAACAGCTTGCTCTCCATATCGTACTGCCCAGGCTTGTGAACCTAGACAGCCAGGATACAACATCCATGGTCAGCCCTGACTGATGGCGGTCTCACACACTCAGTTATTCAGTTGGCTCGATATTGCTCTCAATCTGATTCAGGTGAAGGTGTCACAATGGCAGGGCATTGGGAGCAAGGGTGGACCCAAATGCAAGACACATCTTGTGAGGTTACTCAGATTTAGTTTATTGTTCGATACCAGGAGAGCAAGGCAGGAGCAGGAGTAGCGAACTGGAAAAGGACTCAGGACTACGACTAGGCTGGGACCAGGGGTCTGGGCTTGGGCTCGGAATCGGCTCCCAGAACTAGAGGAGACATGACGAGGCTAGGGTATGGACTCCAAGCCAGAGACTGGGCAAGGACCCAGTATCTGGGTCCTGCCTCGGGCTCGGACCCCAGAACCAGGCATGGACATGACATGGGCGAGGAAGAGGAGGAACATGGGAACACAGAGCCTCGGTCTCGGGGAGCAGATACATGGAACCATGGACACATACACAGAACACAGAGTCGGGACCCCTCCTTTGGTACAGGATATAGGGCCGGGACTCACACACAGAACAGAGAGCCGGGACCCCTCCTTAGGAACAGGACATAGGGCCGGGACTCATGACCCTCCGCGGGGAAATGGCAAGACGGACTGACTTACCCCACAGAAGCGAGGGCAAGACAAGACAGAACATGATGCCCCCACAGGGCAACAGCAAGACGGCCTGACCTACCCCACGGAGGCGAGGACAAGACACGACAAGACATGACTACCCATGGGGCAACGGCAAGATGGCCTGACTTACCCCATGGAGGCGAAGACAAGACAAGACAAGACCAACACGAATTAACACCAGACAGTACCTGTCTAGCTCCGGCGATGGAACTAGACCGAAGTGCAGGCGGGGGCTGCAGACGAGGGCTAGAGGCAAGAGGGGCAGAGAAGGGATTCAGACAAGGGGGTAGGAATCACAGACCGCCAGGGCCAGGACTTGACTTGGAGCTTGAACGCCGCCAGGGTCAGGACTTGATTTAGTGCTTGAATGCTGCCAGGGACAGGACTTGACTTGTTGCTTCAGTGCCGCCAGGGCCAGGACTTGACTTGGTGCTAGAATGCCACCAGGGCCAGGACTTGACTTGTTGCTTGAATGCCGTCAGGGCCAGGACTTGACTTGGAGCCTCCAGGTAGTGGCGAGCTCTCGACTACGCCCGGGAACTGTAGACAGCGGTTCTTGATTCCCTCCGGCGGGTTAACTGACGGACACACCTCGGTGAGGAAACTTTGTAGGCTTGCTTTGGCGAGGTAACTGGACGGGGTTGCTCCAGTGAGGAAAGGCAAATTACCGGCACTCGCTTCGGCAGAGACTAAGCTAGCTTCGGCCAGATGACATCGGCACCCCGTACCTTGGATGACTTTGCAGACGCTCCCGCGCCGAACAGCTGAAAGCTGGAGACTATAAACTACGGCTCAGCCGAGCGTTAATTGCCTCTAATCACCTTAGTCGAGGGACACGGGAAAACAGGGAATCAACGGTCCGGATCGTAACATAAATGAGGTAAATTTAAAGCGACACAGATCTGGACCATGACAGAGGGTCGTTCCAACAGAACAGCCCCCCTTTTATCAATTCTGGTGATAGTGCCCCTTGAATGGATATCCATATCCTCCACTCCAAAATTTGGCTATGCATTCAATTTTTTTCAAGTCATAGAGCCATACAGCACGGAAGCAAGCCCTTCAGTGTAAATTGTCAATGCCAACCTGAGCTAGTCCCCTTTGTTGTATTGTACTATCTCTCTAAACCTTTTCTAACTATATACCTGTCAAAATAGATAGTATATGTGTGATTGTAATTGCCTCTACCAGCTCCTCAGGCAGCTAACTCCGTGTACCCACCAGTCTCAGAGTGGAAAACCTGCCCCTCTGGTTCCCCTAAAAACTTCTCCCTTCCATCTTAAATCAATTTCCTCTAGTTTTAGACTTCCCTAGCCTGGAGTGACCATCCACCTTATCTACTGAAAACCATTACATTATTTTATTTTATATACCTCTATGAGATCATCCCTTAGCCTCCATTGCTGTAGAGAAAACAGTTTCAGCATTTCCAGTCTCTTCTTATGACACAAGCTCACCTGGGCAACATCCTCGTGAATCTTTTCTGCATCCTCTTTAGCTTCATCACACCTTTCACTGAATCATAGAACACTGCAGAACAGAAACAGGCCTTTTGGCCCATCTAGTCTATGCTGAACTATTGCTCTGCCTAGTCCCAATGACCTGCACCTGCACCATAGCCCCACATATTCCTCACATCCTTTTACCTATCCAAATTCCTCTTAAATACTGATATCGAATCTATATCCACCACTACCATTGGCAATTCATTCCACACTTTCACCAGTGTTTGAGTGAAGAGGTTGCCCTTGGAACATTTGACCTTTCACTCTTAACTCATAATCTCTACTTCTAGTCCAACCCAAGCTGAGTAGAAAAGACCTGCTTACATTTACCCTCTCTATACCCCTCAGAATCACACCTTTCATTGAGTCATTGAATCATAGAACACTAGAGCACAGCAACACACACAAAATGCTGGAGGAACTCAGCAGGCCAGGCAGCATCTATGGAAAAGAGTACAGTTGACATTTCAGGCCAAGACCTTTAAGCAGAGTGTCGCTTGGATTTCTAGTATCTGCAGATTTTCTCATGTTTGTGATTGGATTACTACAATGTGAAGCCTCTTCCAGGGATGCCTACTGTGTAGAAGTTTAAATCTGCCCTTCGACAGGAATTCAGGGAAACGCCCTATCACTACTCACCCTCTGTGATCTCTGTGGCCCTCCAGCTCTTCAACCACGTGCTTACGCAGATCCGCTACTACAGCCATGTATCCTTCCTGGGAACATCTTCACCTCCAGCTTGTATCACACGGCTTCCAGATTCATTTTCAAGCTTCTCGATTTGGACTCTCAGATGACCCCAGGTACTCACCTATCAAATTTTTCCTTATTCTCCCACAATCCGGCGAATTAAATCCTAACCTATTCAACCTTTCCCTATAACTCAGGTCCTTAAGTCCAGCCATATCCTTGTAGATTTCCTCTGCACTTTTTCAGTCCTGTAGGTAGGTGACCAGAACTGCACACAATACTCCGAATCAGGCCTTACCAACGTCTTATACACCTTCAACATAAAATCTCAACTCCCGTACTCAGTGCTGATTTATGAAGGTCAATGTGTCAAAAGCTCTCTTTATGACCCTCTCTACTGTACCTGAGATGTCACTTTCAAGGAATTATGGATCTGTATTACTAAATCCCTCCGTTCTTCCTCACTCCTCAGTGCCCTATCATTCACGGTGTACATCCTACCCTGGTTTGTCCTCCCAAAGTGCAACACCGCATACTTGTCACATAAAATTTCAACTGCTATTTTCACTCTATTTTTCCAGCTGATCCAGATCCAGCTGCAAGCTTTGATAGTTTTTCTGCAAGTCTTGGTGTCATCCACAAATTTGTTGATTGGATTTGCCACATTATCATCCAGATCGTTGATACAGATGACAAACGGACCCAGTCGAACACCACTAGTCACAGGCCTCCAGTCAGAAAAGCAACAATCTATTAGCATTCTATGTCTTCTCCCATGAAGCCCATGTTGAATGCAATTTACTACCTCATCCTGAATGCCAAGCAAATAAACCTTCTTGACCAACTTCCCATGTGGGTCCTTGTCAAATGCCTTGCTAAAGTCCATTTAGGCAGCATCCATTGCCTTTCCCTCATCAACTTTCCTTTAAAAACTCTATAAGATTCATTAGACAAAATCTACCATACACAAAGCCATGTTGATTATCACTAATCAGTCCCTGTCTACCTAAATACTTACATATCCAGTACCTTAGAATACCTTCCAATAACTTACTCACTACTGATATCAGGCTTATTGGGCAGCCCCTCCTTTCTGCAATTTCTACGCTAGCCTCCCAAAAGGTCTGAGGGAACACCTAATCAAGACAGCAAGTTCCTCGTACTTTGTAATTCATATATAGTCCATGACCTCACTGCTGTTTTGCTTCAATTCTATAAGCTTCACATCCATCCCAAGTAGATACAGATGCAAAACATCCATTTAAGATCTCCTTCATCTCTTGGTTGGGTGGGGCGGTGAGAGGTGGTGCTGTATTCCTCGAAATCAGCCCATATCATGATTTTCTGTAACATCATCTGCCCAAGCATCAAAAAATGTGAGTTGAAAAAATTGTGTAATAGTCATGAGAACAAGTTTTTGCCTAGTTTTTGTGTTGGCGCGTGGCCAAGTGGTTAAGGCGTCGGTCCAGTGATCTGAAGGTCACTAGTTCAAGCCTCAACTGAGGCAGTGAGTTGTGTCCTTGAGCAAAGCACTTAACCACACATTGCCCTGCGACGACATCGATGCCAAGCTGTATCGGCCCTAATGCCCTTCCCTTGGACAACATCGGTGGCGTGGAGAGGAGAGACTTGCAGCATGGGCAACTGCCAGTCTTCCATACAACCTTGCCCAGGCCTGCACCCTGGAAACCTTCCAAGGTGCAAATCCATGGTCTCACGAGACCAACGGATGCCTATAAAAAAAAAGTGAATTTTGTAAGACCAAATTTCCATATTCTTATTGGAGTCATCTGTACTCGCTACACCAACAGCAGAGGGCATGGATTAACCATACAGATCAGGTCTAACTCTCCTGTTGTGAAGCTTCCCAAATCACTGGCTTCTTGGAGATCCCACAATTAAACATTTGCACAGAATGGGCATCAGCTGTTGTATCATTCTGTTTAAGGGTCAGATTTACTATATGTCTATGGTTAGAATAAACGTAATTAATTGCACTGTAATGTTGAAACGTGAAGAGCACAAAAATGTGTTCGCATCATAATTGCTGCCTGATCTGAACTTACACACCTGGAGAAGAAGGATGCTTATGTGAAAACGCTGTTCTTGGACTACAGTTCAGCATTCAACACCATAATTCCCTCCAGGCTCGACAAGAAGCTCAGAGACCTCGGCCTTCATCCTGCCTTGTGTAGCTGGATCTTGGACTTCCTGTCAGATCACTGGCAGGTGATAAGAGTGGGCTCCCTCACTTCTGCCCCTCTGACCCTCAACACAGTTGTCCTTCAGGACTGTGTCCTAAGCCCCCTCCTTTACTTTCTGTATACCCATGACTGTATCGCCACCCATAGCTCCAATCTGATAATTAAATTTGCTGACGACACTACACTGATTGGCCTAATCTCAAATAATGATATGGCCTACAAAGAGGAAGTCATCACCCTGACACAATGATGTCAAGAAAACAACCTCTCCCTCAATGTCGCAAGAACAAAGGAGCTGGTTGTGGACTACAGGAGGAATGGAGACAGGCTAACCCCTATTGACATCAATGAATCTGGGGCTGAGAGGGTGAATAGCTTTACCCTCATGTGGTCTGTACATAACAGCTATATGGTGAAAAGGGCACAACAGTGCCTCTTTCACCTCAGAAGTTGAAGAAGTTTGGTATGGGTCCCCAAAGCCTAAGAACTTTATACAGGAGAACAACTGAGAGCATCTTGACTGGCTGCATCACTGCCTGGTATGGGAACTGTACTTCCCTCAATCGCAGGACTCTGCAGAGAGTGGTGCAGACAGCCCAGCGCACCTGTAGATGTGAACTTGCCACTATTCAGGACATTTACAAAGAAAGGTGTGTAAAAAGAGCCTGAAGGATCATTGGGGACCCGAGTCACCCCAGCCACAAACTGTTCCGACTGCTACTATCCGGGAAGCAGTACCGCAGCATAAAAGCCAGGACCAACAGACTCCAGGACAGTTTCTTCCACCGGGCCATCAGACTGATTAATTCATGCTGATACACTGTATTTCTATGTTATATTGTTGTACATACTATTTATTATACGTTACTATAAATTGCACATTGTACATTTAGACGAAGACGTAACATAAAGATGTATGTGAAGGATGAAAATAATAAAGTCAATTCAATTCAATTATTACTGAAGATATTACCTGATGGAGTGGGCCTTGGACCAAATGCATTAAACTTCAGTGGATCACCAGAGGCAGTGTAAACCGTCTGTAACAGTGAAAACGTAGACTGACTTTTCGCATACCGAACCCAAGATCATGGAATTGGAATGAGCCCTAACAAGCAATTATTTTGTAAGGAGCATCTTCCCAATGGATTGATTTATTAAAGAGCAGAAACCTATAGTGAAGCCTTTTCATAAAGGTGAAGTGACCATTTATGAAGAGTACATTTGGAGCTTAGCTAAATATCTCAAATTCCATCATGTTTCCTGACGATACATCTATTGTTGGCAGAATTTCATATGGTGACAAGAGGACATACGGTTGAGTAGTGTCGCAGCCACAACCTTGTACTCGATGTCAGTAAGACCAAAGAACTGATTGTGGACTGAAAGGGTAGGATGGGGGAATATCTCTGAGGATCTATACTGAGTCCACACATCGATGCAGTTACAAAGAAGGCACAGCAGCAACTATATTTCATTGGGAGTTTGAGGAGATTTGAGTGTCTCACCGAAGGCACTCGTAAATTTCTACAGATGTACCGTGGAGAGTATGCAAATTGGCTGCATCACTGTCTGGCATGGTGGGGGGGGGGGTGCGGTGGGGAAGGTGTGGAGAGGCACTGCACAGGATCGGAAGAAGCTGCAAAAAGTTGTGAACTCAGTCAGCTCCATCAAGGGCACTAGCCTCCATAACATTCATGACATCTTGAAAAAGCCGACAGCCATCATTAAACCCCCCCATCACCCAGGACATGCCCTCTTCTCATTGCTATCATCAGGAAGGAGGTACAGGAGCCTGAAGGCACACACTCAGTGATTCAGGTCCCCTCCACCATTGACTTCTGAATGGACAGTGAATCCATGGACTGTACCTCACTACTTTTTCTGCACTACTTACTTAATTTAACTGTTTAATGTACAGATATACTTACTGTAATTCACAGTTTTTATTATTATTTATGCTGCCATGTAACAACAAATTTCCCCACATATACCAGTGATATTAAACCTGATTCTGAATATGAATTTGGATTATAGAACATAAAAGTAATGTTGAAGTTTTCATTTGAGGCACTAAAATGTGGATTTAATAAATATTAAAACCACAAATTGAGTACAATAATACCTCATATCAAGAAAAATCAAGTACATCGTGGAGCCTCCTGCCTTGGTTAGTGTTACAAATCAAGCAGAGTGGAAAAAAGATCTACAGTGTAGTTCAAAAGTGACAAGCATAAACAAACCCCCAAATGTAAAAGCAATGTTAGTTAATATTTTGTAAAGCCATCAGTAATTAGTCTCCTCCCACGTGCCGCTGTTTGGCACATTACATTTTTTGTGCTTTTATCTGATTGCCCTCAGCCTCAGAATTCCATATAACAAAGTGGTTTCCAATAACATGCAACCTTCGCAATGTGAGATGTTACTGCATAGAGAGACAGTAATGGTGCAGAAACTAGGAATGAACAAAAGCAGATTGATTCAACAGCAGGGGTGGCTAATCCCAATTTCATTACCAGAAGGACGAAGGGGCATTAATTGCACTTTCTGCACAGGATTATTAGAAAACAGAATTTGCTGAATGGCAAACAGTTATTGAGGCACAAATAAGAATATCACTTATAAAGGAACTGGATAATTTTAAAAGGGAAAATATAAGTGAATATAAGAATGGACAGGAAAAGAAAACCAGCTCCCTTTGAAGAGACATAACTGGTAAACGCATGCATTCATTTGTTTTCTCTCCATTTTACAATTTCAGCGATTCTTTGAAACAATGAATTCCAGATCACCCTTAATTGTTTACTGGAAAGGTTTGCACTTTAGATAATGACTGTAATTAAAGGAAGTGGGTAGAATTTATTGAATATTTCTCTCAGCTGCAGCCAACACTGCATTAATACATGAACTGTATTAGATTGCAGGTGAAAGGTTCATTCAATGGTAAGAGTATACAATTAATGCACTAATCCAAGGCAATGCCTTGTAACCCTGTCTTGTCAAGAGGTTAATTGAAATAATTAAAAATTTCTCAGTCTAACAGATAGAAAAAAGTAGCTAACAATAAAACAGAATGTGAAACAAAGTGCTCTTAAGTCAAAGGTGAGAGTGATGACTGAAGGAAAGATGCATCATAGGCAGAACTGTGTGTGTAAATTGAAGTGGAAGCAAAATGGAAAGGTGCATTCGGTGACAGCTAAGAAGGCAAAAATGATTACAGGGCACTTGGTGGATGTAGTCTGTGTCCCATATTTTTCTACTATCAACCAACTGAGCAAAATAAAGGCTACACTCCACTTGAATGCAGCAATTAGAGAATGGTTCGTGTTTATGATTAATTAGTATTGCAGGAACCATATTGTCAATCTATATTGTATTTGTGCTGCACATCCACACTCTGGGTTAAGGAACTTTGTCACGTGGGTTTGGTTGGTGGTAGAAATAAATGAATGTAGTCACCTGTTCACCTGCACAGCGGCAGAGACAGAGGGTGAGTAGGGAGCGCAAATTTTTTGTCGACCACTCGCCCTTGTTTGAATTTGATCCAATTACGAGTGTTTCGCCCACCTTTGTTTTACAGTACATGAATTACGGAAGAGTTGAATGATTTTATTTTCGGTTTGTAATAAAGGATTAAACATACTTTTTTGTTTTGGAATTCAGTTGGTTGGAAGCACGTCATACAGTGTGACACTCCCTCATTTAGCCTCTCAGTGACTTTTCAAGTAATCACTACAAGCATCATACCAAGAACCCAAAAATTGGATCAGATAACTTGACACCAAGGGATAAGTTGACCAACGTATGAAATAGCAAGTTGATTAAACTGAATGAATGATAAGTTTGCATGTCACTGGCAGGGAGATGTTGGGCTTAATGATTACAGATAGAAACAGGTTGATTGGTGTCAGTTCTATGAGTTCAGTAGTCATGCTACGTACATGAACTGAAAAATTCTATGTCAAACAATGCACCAACAGTTACAAGCCACATGCTGCAGTCAGGGTGGTTCTTCTATCACATAGCCTATAACATCTCGGCCTATGTAACTGAGTTCCTCCAGCTGGATCATGGCTAACACAGACTCTGCAAAAGCTAATTTTACAGTTTTCAATACAAATTAAATGTAGGAGCAGGATTCAAAGTTTCTGTATTGACTCTTTGGCTTTCATTTGCAACATGGGGTTGATTGTGGGTAGTTGAACCATACCTGTAATTGTCCAATTGTAGTAATAATCCCACTTGTGCCCATTTCATCAATGCCTCAGCTGCTTGGTCATTTCTTCAGCAAGTTTACCTGCCTTTCCCTAGTTCACTCCGACTACAGGGAGGACTTTAATCTGGAGCTGAAGGCAATACGAGTGTAAAACTTGGCTTCGGGCCTGAACTGCAGGTATTTTCATCTCAGATAAGTTTACAGGGCCTGCCCATTGAACACCGTTAGTGATAAAGGCATGACATCAACCTGCAGCAATTCAACAACTCTCCTGAGCTGTGTTATGGCAACCCATTTGGGCCCACCAATCTTCAACACAGATCTGACCACGGACCTTGGTGCCAGCTCAGTCCTTACCTTTCTCCGAATACAACATCCTTTCAAGCTGCTGAAGTTTTAATTGGAATGAGCCCTATCTCAGTGAACAGGGTAGCCATAATGTTAAGGAGGCTATTAATGTGTCTGATGATGAACTAGCCTGTCTCTCACATTTCAAGGAGGAGAGAAGACAATACTCAACACTCATGCTCAGGGTAGAAGCAAATGTAGAGAGACAAGATAGAACATTAAATTTTCAGTTGTAAGGAATTCCAAAGTTATCGGTTCTGGTTCATTTAGTAGCAGTCTCACCTCTGAGTCAGAAGACTACTGGCTCACGCCCTTCTCTGCAGGTTTAAGTATAAAGTCTCAGCTGATAAGTAATTGATGTACTATCAGAGGTGCCCTTTTTCAGAGGACACATTAAACCGATGCTTTGTCAGATGGATGAAAAATAACCTGTGACATCAGTGTCTAGAAACTTCTAGACTACTAATATATAAGGATTAGCCTGTCATCATTGTATTTCTGCCTTGTTGAGTTCCATGTCCCCTAGAGTTCAACAACAGGTATACTTCTAAAATGTTTCCAAGAATGGAAGGTGGAGCTTAGGAGGGATGATGGCACCTAACGGCCACTCCTTTGCTTGCATTTTCAGAAACAGCTCTATTTCTACCTTTAATATCTTTAGTTTTCCCTTTCAGGGTTCTTTTGAAGACCCTGACCTGGAGTTATATGCAGGCTTCGGTTCTTTGCAGGAATGGGACCCATTCTTGGGGTTCCATGACTGGACATTATTTAACATGCCAAGGGTTTGGCCTAAGAGACTCGCTTGTGTTTGGAAGCCTAAGATCTCAGAGCTCTGGAGATGGGCAGATCGAGGGTCGGTGTCACGGCAGGAGACTCGTGTGTCGTTGGGGAGGCCGGAAAACCTTTCGCTGTGGGCCCGAAGACCCGAGGTCTTTGCGATCTTTGGGCACGGATCTCAAAAAAAGCGACGAAACAGACTTTTAACATTGTAAACCAGCGGGTTGTTGCTATGTCTTTCGTTGGCTGTGAAAATGGGGGACACCTCCCTCTCCCTTGCCAGGGAAAGAGATAACCTATTGTTTGTCAAATGTCCGATAAAATGTGAAGTCTTTGGGGTAACTGGTCTGTGTCTTTGCTATTGCTTAGCACAAGCTTGGGATCGGTGATGGAACCGATGTGCTTTTTTTTTGCTGGTGGTGGGGGGGGGATCGTTGCTCGCTGCCGCTTACGTGTGGGAGGGGGGAGCTGGGGAAGGACTTTGGGGTTCTCACACTTAACTGTCGTTCATTCTTCAGAGATTGTCTGCCTGGCATCAGCGGTTGCATAACCAGGACTTGTGATGTGCACCAGCTGCTCATACAACCATCCACCACCTGCTCCCATGGCTTCACATGACCCTGATTGAGGGGCTAAGCAGATGCTACACCTTGCCCAAGGGTGACCTGCAGGCTAGTGGAAGGAAGGAGCACCTCACACCTCCTTTGGTAGAGATGTCGGCATCTATCACTCTGTGTAGAGACAAAACAGAACAGTGCAGAGCAAGACTAGGCTTTTCAACCCATGACGTTGTGCTGAATTCAGTAAAATAGTAGTTAAAAGAGTACTAAACTGATCCCTTCTACCTATGTACACAATGTTCATACAGTGTCTCAGGAAGAAGGTACAGGAGCCTCAAGACTCTCACCACTTGGTTTAGAAACAGTTATTAACCCTCAACAGTCTGTCACTTGAACCAGAGGGGATAACTTGACTCAACTCCATTCACCCCATCACTGAATTATTCCCATAAACTATGGACTCACTTTCAAGGAGACTTCATCTCCTGTTCTTGATATTTATTGCTCATTTATTTATTATTATCATTATTTCTTCTTTTTTTTGTATTTGTAAAGTTTGTTGTTTTTTGGTGGTTGTTTTCCACCCTGTTGGGTGCAGGAGTATTATGGCTCTTGGATTTACTGAGTATGTCTGCAAGAAAATTAATGTCAGGGTTGCATATGTACTTGGATGATAAATTTACTTTGAACTTTGAACATTCTGACAGAAAGAGGCTAGAGTATGTGTGGAGTTCAGGGAGCCTTCAGCAAGATTTCACCCTTTAGAAAAGTGAAATATTGGTGTAGGATGTTTTCGTGATTGGACAAGGGATTCATTCCTTGATGTGTTTTACATAGTATGTGACATCACGTGAGGGAAAATGATATGTGACCAGGGAGTGGACATAAAATGTGGGCGTTTAGCATAACAGGAGGGAAAAATCAGAGTGAATCTCAAGGTTGCATAGGGTAACATAAATATATAGATTTTGATAGTAAATTTACTTCGAATTTACTTTGATTTTTGAATGTTCTGTGAATCTTCTGTTCATAAAGGAATCCCTAGGAACAGCCTGGTATTGCCTTCCCTGTGGCTGAGTAACAGGTCCTGTTCTTATTGAGGAGCCTCATATTCCTACCAGTGCCTCCCCCCTCAGACGTCCTCCTGCTCCTCCTAGTCCTCCTGACTCATGGCCTCGTGCCTCACCTCCCGGCTGATCTCTCTCAGGCATGGGTCATGCACTACTTGAGCTGAGTTGACAAGAGCCAACTACAAAGTTGACACAGCTGTTGTTCACGTTGTGGAATGTGTCCCTTGTCAAGTGTAAGCTCTTTTTAAGAAAGACAATAATATTTTCTCTTCTGTCATGTTGTGCTACAGCCCCCGGCAGTGAGGGTGGGCACGGTTGGTCTGAGGTATAGAAGGTACACAACAGCACAGTAGCCCTGTCTACTTAAGTATCAAGGAGTCATTGCAGCTGAGAACATAGACAATAGAATAGGCCTTCGGCCCATCATGTTGTGCGAACCTATAAACGTACTCTAAGATCAATCTAACCCTTCCCTCCTACATAACCCTCCTTACAAGGAACATGTCTATGACTATGAGAATATTTTGTAGTGATCAATGACTACTTGACTATTGAATTAGCAGAAGCCCTTTCTGTAGATTGCAGTGCTTTGGCCCAGGAGGCCAGGGCATAGCAGAATTGGGAATTCTGTCACCTCTTCTTCAGTGAACTGCAGAATTACTGTACGTGAAGTCGATACACAGCTGCTCTCCCGAGTCTGAAGTGCTGTCTAATGTTGTGGTGAGTCTTGCTGGAGGCAGCACCTGCTGCCAGGAATCATCCTGAGTCCAGGAAGTCGCAATTGATAATGACCTTAATCTCCAAACTGATAAGAATTCAAGCCTGTGTGAGGGATTGGAAATCATTCTGTACAACATCACACATCATCACACCAGCCTTTGATAACAAGCTTGTTGAGACTTTGCTGCACAGAACTTAATGAAGGGTCTCGTATCTGTGAATAGGGTCTTTGAACTTAGGTACTGTACTTCTGTGACTCCTCACTCACGTTCACACTGATTTCCCTGCAACTACGGCACAAGCATGGGCCTTCCATTTAGATAGCTTTCCAGGTGAATGGCCACTGGCCTAGCAAACAAGCTATTTCTAGAGTAAAGTTCACCAAAGAAAAGCAACTTCTTGTCAATTGTGGGCACTTTGGCAGAAAGATGAATGGTCACAAGTAGGTCTTGGAACTGCCTTGTGAAGTTTCTGTTGTCTTTAAATGGTGTCTGAATGAGAAATGCATGAAGTTGTGCTTTCTTTGTCACTGCCAAACGACCATCATTTGATTCAACTCAAAGTTCTGCTTTATGCCAGCAGGTATATGTCTGATGTGTGAAAAACATTAGCTACACTTCATAAACACGAGAAATTCCACAGATACTGAAAATCCAAAGGAACACACACAAAATGCTGGAGGAACTCAGCAGGACAGTGAATTTAATTTGGCTTTTTTGACACTGACAAACAGAAAAAGATTTTTCATGTCAAGGTGAAAACCGATCTCTATGACGTGATCTAAATTAATTACAAATATAAAACACAAGATAATTGACTGCATAAGTATTCAACACCTTCTAGTTAGTGTTTAGTAGAATCACCTTTGGCAGCAATTACAGCCTTGAGTCTGTGTGGATAGGTCTCTATCAGCTTTACACATCTGGACACTGCAATTTTTCCCCATTCTTCTATACAAAACTGCTCAAGGTCTGTCAGATTGCATGGGGATCATGAATGAACAGCTCTTTTCAGGTCCAGCCACAAATTCTCAATTGGATTGAGGTCTGGACTCTGACTTAAAACAATAAAACATGAAAACTTCTAAGGTGGGAGGGGGGTTGAATATGTTTTACAGGCACTTTATAGCTTAACTAGAAATGATCACTGATGATACTTTGTCCAAATTAAATTGATTTTCAGTCATAAGCCTTTCATGTTACAGACACTGCTTGATGATCTGGGTTTTTATTAGAGTCAAAGAAACATTGCCTTTTAATTATTTCATGAGCCAAGATGTTGGATATGAATGATGACATTTGATACAATTTCTTATCCATTGTTTCGTACTGCTTCCTTCCTAATTTTAGCAAAGGTGGTTTATAACTTGCAACCTAAACACAAAAGCACTTGGGTTACCATATCATTTCCAATAAACATGTACTTCCATTTAACCCAGACATTCAGTCTGTCATATTTCATGATAGGAGCAAGTGCATCCTATGGAGGTGGTTTTGGACACAGAGCACCTGTGTCCATCTAAAACTAAAAACTAAAGCACCACCATACCTTGACAGCAGGTCACTGATGCAAAGGTGCAATCATACAATTTTGAAATCAAGAGAAACCATGAGAGGAGGGTAATAATGATTTTACAAAAATGCACCTTTGACACCAAGGTGAAAAGAGGTAGTTGAAGAGATTGTGGAGGCATTAGTAATGATCTTTAAAGAATCACTAGGTTCTGGAGGGCTGGAAAATGTCAAATATCACTCCACTCTTCAAGAAAGGAGGAAGGCCAAAAGACAGGGAATTATAGGCAAGTTAGCCTGTCTTCAGTGGTTGGGAAGATGTTGGAGTCCATTATCAAGGATGAAGTTTCAGGGTACTTGCAGACACATGATAAAATAGGACAAAATCAGTATGGTTTCCTTAAGGGGAAATCTTGCCTGACAAATCTGTTGGAATTATTTGAGGAAAAAAAACAGGCAGGATAGAGAAAGGAGAGTCAATGGATATTGTTTACTTAAATTTTCAGAAGGCCTTCAACAAGGTGCCACACATGAAGCTGTTAAACAAAATAAAGAGCCCATGGTATTATAGGAAAGATACTAGCATGGATAGAAGATTGGCTGATAGGCAGGAGGCAAAGAGTGGGAATAAAGGGGGCCTTTTCTGGTTGGCCATTAGTGGCTAGTGGTTTTACGCAGGGGTCAGTATTAGGACTGCTTCTTTTCATGTTATATCTCAAGGATTTGGATGACAGAATTGATGGCTTTGTGGCCATGTTTGCAGACAATATGGAGCTAGGTGGAGGGGCAGGTAGTGTTGAGGAAGTGGAGAGTATGCAGAAGGACATAGACAGATTAGGAGAATTGGCACGGAAGTGGCAGATGGGATATAGTTTAGGGAAGGGTATGGCCATGTACATAGGTAGAAGCAATAAAGATGTGGACTATTTTCTAAATGAGGAGAAAATTCAGAAATGAGCAATGCAAAAGTACTTGGGAGTCCTCGTGCTAGATTCCTTAAAGGTTAACTTACAGGCTGAGTCAGTGGTAAGGATGGCAAATGCAATGTTAACTTTCATTTTGAGAGGAGAATAAGGATGTAATGCTGTGGCTTTAAAAGACAGAGGTCGGATTGCACTTGATCCCTGGTTAGCTATAAAGTCCAACTCAATGCATCTCAACTAGATACACAGGATATTATATAATGCAACTGCTCCGCAGATATACACAGCATAGTCAATTTTTCAATTGTCCCAATCAGGCCTAGAGATTTACTCATTGTGGAGGCTTTCTTACTCTTGTGATACAACATCTTGTCTGACAGTGGGGATCCCTCTGTTTGGCAGATCAGACTTGTGGCTGTGAAACAATCTCAGTTTCTGGGACGTCCTCCATGGTGGTTCTGGCAGTTGACTCTGAGATTGAACGAAGTGGTTCTGACAGCTCTGGACACCTTTCTTCTCCTTTTCTTGGCTTTTATCTCTCTTTTATCCCGCATTTTCTTTCTCACATTCCTTCTCTATTTCTCATCTTTCTCCTTCTCGCACACATTCTTTCTATCTCTTCTCTCCTTTTCAACTGTTTGTCTTCCTTTTACTTGTAAGGGGTTTTTTCTTTTATGTTACTGCGTAGGCTAATCAAAATGGCTTCTTTGTTATGTTAACTGATGAGAAAGTTCTCTCTCCAGCAGCTTGTTTGGGTTATAAAGAGAATTGTATTCATTTGCTAACCAATTGGGATAGATGTTATTCTTTCCTGTGTGTCTGTAAGCTATTGTGTTGTGCGGGCTTTGGCACAGAAGGCCCGATGGGGACAGAGGCAGGAGACGCGATGCTGTAAGCTGACCGATGGGATGGACCCCGAGCAGGAGTCCGAGGCCCAGGGTTTTAGGCGAGGAGAGGGGACAAAGACAGATTCGTGTGGAACGTCTGGTCGACCTCCGTGGTTGGTCCCAGGCAGCGGGTTGAGGTGGTCTGAGGGGATCGAATGGTGGAAAGAGGACCCCGTTACTTGAGCTCCACCTGTTGTGCACGAAGTGGTTGAACTTTCATAAGTTCGGCGCCTTTTACTTTCCGTTTATATTTTATCACTATTAATTACATAGTTCCAGTAATATCTATAAATTGTAATCATTTAATTGCATGTGGTGTATTGTCTGTTATTAGGCGGGGTGGGGTACATCACACAGCATCCACACAAACTTGATTACCCAGTTTGGCGGGGTCGAAGGCTGCTCCCCCCAGACGAAAATGAGCGGATTAAGCCTGAGGCTTACCAGGGGGCTACATACTTTTCCTATTTTTTCTTCCAGCTTGATCTTGGAAAGATGCATTTAGTTCACTAAAGTCTCCTCTTATTAATCCTTCTATTGCATCCATTATGATCTGTTCTCTCCTCTTAGTTTCTTCATCCACAACATTATCTGACAAATCCTGTTTTGCATCTCCATTGACGCCTTTCTTTTTAGCCTTCTATTCACCCTGCTGGGTTTTGGTCTTAGGTTCACCAGATTGATTCCTGGGATGGCAGGTCTTTCATATGAAGAAAGACTGGATGAACTGGGCTTGTACTCGTTGGAATTTAGAAGATTGAGGGGGGATCTGATTGAAACGTATAAGATCCTAAAGGGATTGGACAGGCTAGATGCGGGAAGATTGTTCCCGATGTTGGGGAGGTCTAGAACGAGGGGTCACAGTTTGAGGATAGAGGGGAAGCCTTTTAGGACCGAGGTTAGGAAAAACTTCTTCACACAGAGAGTGGTGAATCTGTGGAATTCTCTGCCACAGCAAACTGTTGAGGCCAGTTCATTAGCTATGTTTAAAAGGAAGTTAGATATGGCCCTTGTGGCTACAGGGGTCAGGGGGTATGGAGGGAAGGCTGGGTTCTGAGTTGGATGATCAGCCATGATCATAATAAATGGCGGTGCAGGCTCGAAGGGCCGAATGGCCTACTCCTGCACCTATTTTCTATGTTTCTATGTTTCTATTTACTTTTACAAGCAGCGTTTTGGCTCCCACTTGAAGGTCATGCGATAATCCTAATGCACGCAGAGTAGATTCTGGTACTCACAAAAGCTGAATGCTTGCAACTTTCCTGAAGCTTCTTGAATTCTCTTCCAGCTTAAAACCAAGCCACATTTCACAAGTTCATTCATTCATTATGTGCCATGTCATATGATGCGGATGATCATGGTATTGACCATGACTGTTCTTGGCAATTTTTTCTACGGAAGTGGTTTACCATTGCCTTCTTCTGGGCAGTGCCTTTATGTCACAAAAAACCGTGGGTCAATTGTTTAAGAAAAATAAGAAGATGGCTTGAGTCTGTTACGTACCCCGTAACTGGGTTGCCAAACCAGCAGAAATGGATCACTCAGTTGGAGTCTGGATTACTAGAACTAAGAAAGTGTTATTAAAGAAACAAGCAACACAGTACTCTTATCAAAAGGATAATGAATGCGACAGTTCAGCAATGATAAACATACATGTACACAGAATTAAGATAACAGGATTAATCAAGCTCTATCGTTGTCTAGGGGTAAATGACCAGTTTCAAAGTGACGCAAAGTTCAGTTCAATTTAGTTCAGTTCGGTTCGCAGTAATCGCTGCCGTGAGAGATGGACAGTGTTGGGGAAGGAGAGAGAGAGCAAAACGAATGAATATTCAAGGCTTCCACACAGACCTTCGCAGTCAGCTTTCGGGTGAGTCCTTTGTGATGTCATCTAAGGTCACCGACCGTGACCCCTCCGTTTCCAGATACGATCGTTTCCCTGTGGTGAACCTGGCACCCAGGCAAGGATGGACACACACCAGGTTCCCGCCGATCATGCCTTTCCACCCTGTGCGTCTATGACCTGGTACTTCCCATTGACTTGTGAGAGGTGCACCGCTTCCAGGGTCTTGTTACCTTGAGTGTCGTGTGTCTCCTGCCTTAGCGAACCTGTCCCTTTTTATCCCCCTGCTGGGGTATCGCCTGTCCATCACTTCAAACAGTTCAGGGTTCAAAGGGGGAGCCGATCTTGACAGCTCTCCTTCCCTTCAATAACATCTCCAAATGCTGCTCCATTGTTTTCCTTATCTCTCTCTCTCCTGAAGACAGGTGGCAGACCAACTGCTGATCCCACTGGTGCCAGCCCAAGACAGCTAACATCTTTATCTATGTGTATTCTTGTCACACTTCCCCCCTTTAAGGATTTTTACCGGGGGTAAAAATTACAAACATGAATACATTGTTTGATACACACAAATACACATCTTTATCAGCTATTTGGCTAATACAGCGAATTTTAAGTTGTCAACACCTGGCACACAGTCAGCAATCACATTTTCTGTTCCTTTCATATGTGTTATTAATAATCCCTTAAACCAGGCTCCAACTTAGCAAACTTCATAGTGGCCAAAAACACTGATGAATTGTGATCAGTGTAACCTCTCATTGGGTTTCGTCCCGGACCACAATAACAAGGGTCGTCCCATTCCGACTTAGTCTTTTCTCGCAAGGGCTTAGTAGGAGGGGGAGGGGTAGTAACCGCAGAGTTATTGCAAAGCTTCCTATAGTACCCCACCATCTCCAAGAGCCTTCTGAGGGCCCTCTTGTCTGTCGGGGTTGGGAGGTCAGCGATAGCCTGCACTGTAGCTTGCATCGCTGCCAGCTGCCCCTGTGTCACCACAATTCCCAGGTAAGTGACCTTCATGTGGCCGAATTCATTTTTTTCAAGGTTCACTATCAAGCTGGCTTCAGACAGCCGTATCACATCGCCAATACACACTTCTGTGTTCGTTAGCCCTTTCGTCACTGAATTACTCATTCTATAGGAGTGTTGCTCACTAGGCTGACCTAGCTTAACAAACACCACCCAACGTCCCAGTTCTTTGCATCGCCTCGGGACAATCAAACACACGTGTGCGAGTCGTTTAATTACTTCTCCTAAAGAGTCGCTTTGTTCGGGGATTAAGGGAAAGACCTTATCAGCAGAGCTGGCCAAAACAATAGCCTTCTCCCATCTGGTCGATACCATACTCATCTTTTCAAAATGGTTTTTTTCTCTTATCGGGGGACCCTAGCTTCATTGATTTCCGCGCTAACACCGACTAGGTTTGTTAGCATATCAAAAGCCTGTGACCGTCTCAGTTCGTGTCAGCCATAATCAATAACATCCTTCCTCCGGTGCAGCCAGTAAACCTCTTTCATGATTCCACCAACTGTTCCCTCCAGTACCGCAAAATGTCCACCGGGGGGTACCTTGTGGGCCAGGTTAAAAATCTCATCCCCATAACTCTTTTGCACCACTCCCCATTCCTCATCTGCGGGTACGGTACTTGGTTTCCCTTTCTTCCTTAGCACTTCCTCCTCCACACAATAGCCTACTAGTTCCCTTGTTAATTCTGCGTCAGAGAGAGCTGTCTCCGCCAAAACCATCAGTCCCTCGTCTCGCTCCTGCGCCTGCACAAATTCCTTCCTGGCTAATGCTAAGTCTGTCTTAGCTCCCTCACTACCTCTTGTTTCACTACACTTCTTCTTTTCACTTTCTACCCCCTTCTCATACAAGGCTGGCAAAAACGTCTCAGCTAAATTTACTACCGCAGTCCCGTGATGAACCTGTGAGTCCATGGGCGGGGCCTCAATGCTGGCAAGCTGACCTGGCAATCTCACTGCTGGGAACATGATTCCCCCGGCGAGGTCATTACCGAGCAAGACTTCCACGCCTTTCATCGGTAATTCGGACCTCACCCCGATCGTGACTAGTCCAGAGACCAGGTTGCTTTGTAAGTGTATCTGGTGCAAAGGGACTGACTCTGTCCCTTCCCCAACACCTTTGACCTTTAACTCCCCAGTCTGGGTCTCTGAGATAAACTCTAATACACTCTTCAGTATCAGTGACTGACACGCTCCCGTGTCTCTCCAGATCCGTACTGGAACTGGTTTTAACCCCTCCTTCACTGACACCAGTCCGGCCGAGATAAACCTCTCGCGCCCTTCCTGAACTTTGGCAGACCTGTCCTTCCCTAGCGGTTCGTTTACCAGTTCGATACAGCCAGTCAAAATCGCTGTTTTTCCTTTTCCCGTCCCTTTCTTTGGGGCAAAGCACCTGGACGCAAAGTGTCCGACTTTCCCGCAATTATAACAGACGACCCCAGGAGACTTCCTACCAGACTGCTCCCGGTCTACCTTATCATTCTCACTAGTCCCCGGCTTACTTTCTGACTTTTCTGGCGGACTCTCCCCGCCGTCCTGACGTCCCTTCTGGTAGCCTTTACTCGGGGCAAACTTCATTTTATGCGTCAACGCATACTCATCCGCTAACTTAGCAGTTGCGTCTAACGTGGCTGCCTCTTTCTCATCTAGGTAGGGTCTCATACCCTCAGGGACACAACCTTTAAACTGCTCAATCAGGATCAGCTGTAGCAGTCTGTCATAATCCCACTCTACCCCCTTCGAGGCGCACCAACGCTCACAATATGTCTGAATCTCACGAGAAAACTCTAAATACGTGCGGTCCCACTGCTTCCTCGCATTCCAGAACCTCTGCCGGTATGCCTCCGGGACCAACTCATAAATCCTGAGGATGGCCTCTTTCACCATCTCATACCTCTGGGCATCTTCCGCAGACAAAGCTGAGTAAGCTTGTTGGGCTTTCCCTTTCAGTACACTCTGAAACAACACAGCCCACTTATCCCTCGGCCAGTCCTGACTGGTAGCAACTTTTTCGAAATGGAGAAAGTACCGATCCATGTCGGTATCGTCAAATGGGGGAACCAGCCTAACCTCCTGGGTTGCCCGGAACCCTCCACCTTGGTTCGGCACGGGCCCTTGCTCGGCCCTCATCTTTAACTTCTCCAGCTCAAATTCCCTTTCCCTCTGCCTCTCTCTCTCTTCTCGCTCCCATTGCCTCTCTTTCTCTTCTCTCTCCAACTGTTTCTCTCTCTCGCCTTTCTAACTCTCTCTCCTTCTCTTCTCGCTCCAACTGTCTGTCCCTCTCTTCCTCTTCTCGCTCCAACTGCCGTACCCGGAACTCGTGCTCGAGTCTCAATTTTTCAAGCTGCACCTGTACCGCGTCTCCAGCAGGTTTTTCAACAGACACCACCTCCAGCTCGCCTTGGGGAAACACATCTTTAGATACATAGTGCTCTACGATAGCTCTGTGTATCTCCTCTCTCCTCATTGTCGACTTCCCCTTAGCAAGATTCAACCGTTTGGCCACAGCTACCAATTCCGATTTCCTGGCATCCTCTAATGCCTCCAAGGTCAGCGCCTTTATAAATTCCTCAGCCTCCATTTCTGCTGTTTGTCTTTTCTTTCTTTCGGGAATTTTGACCCAATCAATTTACTCCGTCCCAAATTTAGCGTTCAAAATCGCGGACGAGAACCCCACTTATGTTACGTACCCTGTAACTGGGTTGCCAAACCAGCAGAAATGGATCACTCAGTTGGAGTCTGGATTACTAGAATGAAGAAAGCTTTATTAAAGAAACAAGCAACATAGTACTCTAATCAAAAGGATAATAAATGCAACAGTTCAACAATGATAAACATACATGTACACAGAATTAAGATAACAGGATTAATCAAGCTCTATCATTGTCTAGGGGTAAATGACCAGTTTCAAAGTGACGCAAAGTTCAGTTCAATTTAGTTCAGTTCAGTTCGCAGTAATCGCTGCCGTGGCGATAGACAGTGGGGGGAAGGAGAGAGAGAGCAAAACGAATGAATATTCAAGGCTTCCACACAGACCTTCGCAGTCAGCTTTCGGGCGAGTCCTTTGTGATGTCATCTGAGGTCACCGACCGTGACCCCTCCGTTTCCAGATACGATCGTTTCCCTGCGGTGAACCTGGCACCCAGGCAAGGGTGGACACACACCAGGTTCCCGCCGATCGTGCCTTTCCACCCTGTGCGTCTATGGCCCGGTACTCCCACCGACTTGTGAGAGACGCACCGCTTCCAGGGTCTTGTTACCTCGGGTGTCGTGTGTCTCCTGCCTTAGCGAACCTGTCCCTTTTTATCCCCCTGCTGGGGTATCGCCTGTCCATCACTTCAAACAGTTCAGGGTTCAAAGGGGGAGCCGATCTTGACAGCTCTCCTTCCCTTCATCAACATCTCCAAATGCTGCTCCATTGTTTTCCTTATCTCTCTCTCTCTCCTGAAGACAGGTGGCAGACCAACTGCAGATCCCACTGGTGCCAGCCCAGGCCAGCTAACATCTTTATCGATCTGTATTCTTGTCACAAGTCGCAAAAATAGATTGAGGTGCTTTTATTTACCTCAAAACAAGACAAAAACTGGAAAAAAGACAATATATATATCCACCCTCAGACTAAACACAAAAGAAAACTAACCTCAAAGCTTTGGTAACCTGAGGCTTATAACTGCTAAGCCCCTCCCCCTAGACCAGCCAAAAGCTAATTAACTCAATTATCCAAATTAAAGATGGTATCCTCCACCACCAGCACACCTGTGCAGGTTGCTGCTGCCTCTATATGAGACAGCTCCACGCAGCAGCTCTGTTTCAGACCCAGTCACTATTACTGCTGGGGATGAGTGTTTTACCGGGTGCGCCATCTGCCGTCCGTAGTCAGTGACGGGCCTTCGTGACATTTTACAAGTAACTTCCTGCTTAACATCTCAGAAGCTTTCTCAGATATGTTACCTACAAAAACTGTTGTAGTCAGCTCACTGCTTTCATCACTTTCACACTACCTCTGAGCAGTATGGTCTTTCCTCAGATCCAATCTGCTTTCCAACCAGAGACACGAAGGTTGGCACCAACACCCATTTGTCCTCTTTTGGTCAATGGCTCATGGTGTTCTGCATGGAGGCATCATCCAGTACTTTTGTAATTAGTTTTCAGTATGTTTCATTGCAGGGGATGTGACATGCAAATTATGAATGAATCTCCAATCAAGCTGTATTTATCTCAGCCAACCACACCCCCAAATGCTGGTCCTCCTATTTTTACCACATACAAACCCAATATATCAAAATGCTTGTTGTATTTCACTGTTACAAATGCCATTCCCACAAGAATTATCTTTTCTCCAGTATATGTTTTTAGTTGGATATCTGCAAGCTTCTGTTTAGCAACTTTGAAATGGTGTTCAAACTTATTTTGTGAAATGACTGAATCGGCCAAGTCAATATCAAATTCAATTTTAATTAATTTACCACTCACTTCTGGTATAAACCATATTGCTTGTCTATTGGTAGTTTTCACACTGTTAATCTTAAGGCTACGCAGTCCTGTATCACTCTCATTATTATCAGATTTTTCATCAATAGCACACAGATTAGAGCTCTTTTTGAAACTACAATTAGACTTTCTCTTTTTCTCTTCTCTGTGCAGTCCATTTATTTTTGTCCGTCAACATACTCTCTGTACTTTGTTGCCTTTAAACCTGTGTTGGTCTGCTGTCTATGAGCTCCTGCAACAGCTGTAACACAATTTGTTTAGCCAGGCTGGTTTCTGTTTAGATACTGCAATTTTGTTCACACTCACTTTCATTCCTGAAGGTAACTCACTTGTGTCTCTGTCTGCTGTTCCCATTGGTACGGTGATTTCAACTGCTCTTTTAAATGTAAGTTGTGCTTCAGTTAGGAGCTGTTTTTGACTGCTTTCTTGTAATATTACACAAACGAAATGATTTCTCAGTGCATTATTAAGCCCGTCATTGAACTGATAATGCTCAGACAATCTCTTCCATTCAGCCGCGTATACTGAGATAGACTCACTTTCTTTTGATTCCTCTTATGAAATATAAAGTGTTCTGCAATCAATATTGTTTTCAGTTCTGCATTCCTGCATTACTTTCACCATATCAGCAATGCTCATTTCTGCTGCTTTGTTTGGAGTAGTCAAACTTCAAAGCAAACTGAATGCCTTTAAACCCAATGCACTCAGTAAAATTGGTACTCATTTCTCATTGGCTATTTCATTTGCTTCAAAATACTGTTCAATTAGCTCAGTATACATGAGTCAGTTACCCGTTATGAAATTGAACTTATCATCCTTTCCAATGTAGCCAGCCATTTCTGATATCACTCACTCTTTATGAGCCTGTGAATTCTTCCATTTTCTGAATTCTTTTTAAAAAAAAGTCAATCATGTCTTCCCTTCCAAAGATCCACTGCTATGCTGCTTTCTTTTTAACCGACTGTCTCTGCACATCCTGTGCTGCTTTTTTTCACCGGCCGCTCCTCGCTGCACTTCCACAGGTCGGTAGTCATATCAGATTTGTTTTTAAAACACCTCATCACTGCTGATATGTTTTGTAACTTCAAGACATTAAACTAATTCAAAGGAAGTCACTGGAGTCTGAAATGTGACTCTTACTTCTTGTTTACTTTAAGCACAGCATCAACATATCATGTGGTAGCATGATGAAATATCCAATTCACGAATTTATACTGTTATGTACCCCGCAACTGGGTTGCCAAACCAGCAGAAATGGAACGCTCGCTGGAGTCTGGATTACTAGGAACTAATAAAGTTTTATTAAAGAAATTAGTAATACAGTACACTAATCATAAGGATATAAATGTAACAGGTTAGCAATGATAATACACACATATACACAGAACTATGGTAATAGGAATCAACCGAGCTCTATCGCAGTCTGGGGGTAAAATGATCAGTCTTAAGTGAAGCAGAGTTCAGTTCAGTTTAGTGCAGTTCACAGTAACTGCTGTTGTCGTACCGTTGGAGAGAAAGACAGAGAGAGAGATGTAATTTGGTTTCAGGCAGACCTTTTGATGTCTTCACAGTTGGTTTCGGGCAGACCTTTTGATGTCTTCTAATCCCATTGTGGTCACCGACTGTGACCCCTCCGTTCCAGATACGATCGTTCTTCCGCGGTGAACCCAGCACCCAGGCAAGGACGGACACATACCCCAGGTTCCCACTGATTGTACCTTTACACCCTGTGAGCCTCTGGTCGGTTCACGCGAACCGGTCCTCCAAACTCACACCAACTTGTGGGGCACACTGCTCTTTCCAGGGTCTCGTGGTTTGTCCCGTGCCTTAGCAAACCTGCTCCTTTTATCCCCCTGCTGGGGTATCACCTGTCCATCAAACTTCAAACAGTTCAAGTTCAAAGTAACCAGTCTGTCAATATCTGAGTTGTGTTTCTTTCCCGTTAATCCCTCTCTTCTCCCTCAATAGCATTTTGAATGTTTCTCCATGGTCTTCCGTTATCTCTCTCGTTAGCATCATCTGTCCGGTAACTCTGCGCTTGGCGTCACACATGACACCCCGACCCTTGAAAGGATTTTTACCGGGGTAAAAAATATGGGCATGAATGCACATTATAAGATACACATTAATATACAGGGTCATCAGCTATTCAGTTAATACAGAGAACTTTAAGTTTTAACACCTTGACAGACAATCAGCAATCACTTTGTCCGTTCCTTTTATATGTTTTATCTTAATATCAAATTCCTGTAAGACCAGGCTCCAACTTAGTAAGCAACACACATCAAAGTTGCTGGTGAACGCAGCAGGCCAGGCAGCATCTGTAGGAAGAGGTGCAGTCGATGTTTCAGGCCGAGACCCTTCGTCAGGACTAACTGAAGGAAGAGTGAGTAAAGGATTTGAAAGTTGGAGGGGGAGGGGGAGATCCAAAATGATAGGAGAAGACAGGAGGGGGAGGGATAGAGCCAAGAGCTGGACAGTTGATAGGCAAAAGGGGATACGAGAGGATCATGGGACAGGAGGTCCAGGAAGAAAGACAAGGAGGGGGGGAGACCCAGAGGATGGGCAAGAGGTATATTCAGAGGGACAGAGGGAGAAAAAGGAGAGTGAGAGAAAGAATGTGTGCATAAAAATAAGTAACAGATGGGGTACAAGGGGGAGGTGGGGCCTTAGCGGAAGTTAGAGAAGTCGATGTTCATGCCATCAGGTTGGAGGCTACCCAAACGGAATATAAGGTGTTGTTCCTCCAACCTGAGTGTGGCTTCATCTTTACAGTAGAGGAGGCCGTGGATAGACATGTCAGAATGGGAATGGGAATGGGATGTGGAATTAAAATGCGTGGCCACTGGGAGATCCTGCTTTCTCTGGCGGACAGAGCATAGATGTTCAGCAAAGCGGTCTCCCAGTCTGCGTCGGGTCTTGCCAATATATAAAAGGCCACATCAGGAGCACCGGATGCAGTATATCACCCCAGTCGACTCACAGGTGAAGTGTTGCCTCACCTGGAAGGATGTGTGGGGCCCTGAATGGTGGTAAGGGAGGAAGTGTAAGGGCATGTGTAGCACTTGTTCCGCTTACGCGGATAAGTGCCAGGAGGGAGATCAGTGCGGAGGGATGGGGGGGACGAATGGACAAGGGAGTTGCATAGAGAGCGATCTCTGTGGAATGCAGAGAGAGGAGGGGGGGAGGGAAAGATGTGCTTAGTGGTGGGATCCCGTTGGAGGTGGCGGAAGTTACGGAGAATAATATGTTGGACCCAGAGGCTGGTGGGGTGCTAGGTGAGGACCAGGGGAACCCTATTCCTAGTGGGGTGGCGGGAGGATGGAGTGAGAGCAGATGTACGTGAAATGGGGGAGATGCGTTTGAGAGCAGAGTTGATAGTGGAGGAAGGGAAGCCCCTTTCTTTAAAAGAGGAAGACATCTCCCTCATCCAAGAATGAAAAGCCTCATCCTGAGAGCAGATGCGGCGGAGACGGAGGAATTGCGAGAAGGGGATGGCGTTTTTGCAAGAGACAGGGTGAGAAGAGGAATAGTCCAGATAGCTGTGAGAGTCAGTAGGCTTATAGTAGACATCAGTGGATAAGCTGTCTCCAGAGACAGAGACAGAAAGATCTAGAAAGGGGAGGGAGGTGTCGGAAATGGACCAGGTAAACTTGAGGGCAGGGTGAAAGTTGGAGGCAAAATTAATAAAGTCAACGAGTTCTGCATGCGTGCAGGAAGCAGCGCCAATGCAGTCGTCGATGTAGCGAAGGAAAAGTGGGGGACAGATACCAGAATAGGCACGGAACATAGATTGTTCCACAAACCCAACAAAAAGGCAGGCATAGCTAGGACCCATACGGGTGCCCATAGCTACACCCTTAGTTTGGAGGAAGTGGGAGGAGCCAAAGGAGAAATTATTAAGAGTAAGGACTAATTCCGCTAGACGGAGCAGAGTGGTGGTAGAGGGGAACTGATTAGGTCTGGAATCCAAAAAGAAGTTTTTGGATTCCAGTATGATTGCCAGTAATTCCTTCTCCAAAGTGGAGGATGGGGCTTCCCTTCCTCCACTATCAACTCTGCTCTTAAACGCATCTCCCCCATTTCACGTACATCTGCTCTCACTCCATCCTCCCACCACCCCACTAGGAATAGGGTTCCCCTGGTCCTCACCTACCACCCCACCAGCCTCCGGGTCCAACATATTATTCTCCGTAACTTCCGCCACCTCCAACGGGATCCCACCACTAAGCACATCTTTCCCTCCCCCACCCCTCTGCATTCCGCAGGGATTGCTCCCTACACAACTCCCTTGTCCATTCGTCCCCCCCATCCCTCCCCACTGATCTCCCTCCTGGTACTTATCCGTGTAAGCGGAACAAGTGCTACACATGCCCTTACACTTCCTCCCTTACCACCATTCAGGGCCCCAAACAGTCCTTCCAGGTGAGGCAACACTTCACCTGTGAATCGACTGGGGTGATATACTGCATCTGGTGCTCCCGATGTGGCCTTTTATATATTGGCGAGACCCGACGCAGACTGGGAGACCACTTCGCTGAACATCTACGCTCTGTCTGCCAGAAAAAGCAGGATCTCCCAGTGGCCACACATTTTAATTCCACATCCCATTCCCATTCTGACATGTCTATCCACGGCCTCCTCTACTGTAAAGATGAAGCCACACTCAGGTTGGAGGAACAACACCTTATATTCCGTCTGGGTAGCCTCCAACCTGATGGCATGAACATCGACTTCTCTAACTTCCACTAAGGCCCCACCTCCCCCTCGTACCCCATCTGTTACTTATTTTTATGCACACATTCTTTCTCTCACTCTCCTTTTTCTCCCTCTGTCCCTCTGAATATACCTCTTGCCCATCCTCTGGGTCCCCCCCCTTGTCTTTCTTCCCGGACCTCCTGTCCCATGATCCTCTCGTATCCCCCTTTTGTTTATCACCTGTCCAGCTCTTGGCTCTATCCCTCCCCCTCCTGTCTTCTCCTATCATTTTGCATCTCCCCCTCCCCCTCCAACTTTCAAATCCCTTACTCACTCTTCCTTCAGTTAGTCTTGACGAAGGGTCTCGGCCTGAAACGTCGACTGCGCCTCTTCCTATAGATGCTGCTTGGCCTGCTGCGTTCACCAGCAACTTTGATGTGTGTTGCTTGAATTTCCAGCATCTGCAGAATTCCTGTTGTTTGCGTCCAACTTAGTAAGCATTTGTTTTTATCCTTCATTGTGGCCAAAAACACTAATGGATTGTGATCAGTGTAAATTATCAGTGGTTTCCATGCCAGACAAATATAAACCTCAAAATGTTGTAATGCCAGTACGATTGCCAGTAATTCCTTCTCCACAGTGGAATAATTTCTCTGATGGACATTAAACTTATTAGAAAAATAAGCCACTGGATGTTCAATCTCCTCTTTGTCTGTCTGCAACAGCACCTGCCGCTTCATCGCTAGCATCTGTTGCTAGGGAGAAGGGTTTTGAAAAGTCAGGCGCATTCAGTACAGGGTGGTGACACAGAATCGCCTTCAGACTCTCGGAGGCTTGTTGACAAAGGTTGTTCCACACAAACTTCCCATTCTTCGGCAAGAGCTCAGTAAGAGGGAGGGTAATATCCGCAAAGTTTTTGCAGAACTTCCGATAGTACCCCAGCATCCCCAAGAACCTTCTCAGGGCCCTCTTGTCCGTCGGGATGGGAACTTTAGAGATAGCCTGCACCTTAGCCTGCATCGGTGCCAGCTGCCCCTGTCCTACCACATACCCCAGATAAGTGACCATAGCGTGGCCGAACTCACTTTTCGCAAGGTTCGCTGTCAGGTTGGCTTCAGACAGCCGTTTAAACAGTTCCTCCACTGCCACAATGTTCTCCTCCCACGTGTCACTCCAGACCACTAAATTGTCAATATACGCTTCTGTGTTCTTTAACCCTTTTATCACTGAATTAATCATCCTTTGGAAGGTCCCTGAGGCATTTTTCATGCCAAATGGTAAAACATTATACTCATATAACCCGGATGGAGAGACAAATGCTGAGATTTCTCTAACCCCGTCGGTTAAAGGAACGCACCAGTACCCTTATAGCAAATCGATCTTTGTGATGTACTTAGCTCTCCCCACTTTATCGATGCAATCGTCTACCTTTGGGATGGGGTAAGCATCAGTTTTTGTGATGGTGCTCACCTTTCTGTAATCTGTACAGAATCGTATACTCCCATCGACTTTTGGGACAACCACGCAGGGAGACGCCCATTCTGATTTGGATGGCCTAATAATACCTATGGCTAGCATGTGTTCAATTTCTTTCTCCACTAGCTTGACCTTCTTCAAGTTCATCCTATAGGGGTGTTGCTTAATAGGCTGATCTGATGTGACAACAACATCATGTACCATCCCCTTGCATCACTTCGGGACATCTGGACATACATCTGCATGCCAGTTATTTAGCTTTACCAGCGGCTCACTCTGTTCAGGGGTTAAGTGAGAGACCTTATCAGCAAAGTTGGCCAAAACAATAGAGTTCTCCAATCTGGTCGGCACCATATTTATCTTTTCAAGATGGGCTTTCCCTGTATCATTTGGCACCCCAGCCTCTTTAATTTTCGTGATAACATCAACTAGATCTGCTTTCTGATCGTGGTAAGCTTTTAACATATTAATGTGTACTAATTGGGTTGGCTTACGCCTGTACGGCGTTTCAATAACATAATTCAAAGAGTCTATCTTTTTAATCATTTTGTACGGACCGTGGAATCTCACCTGGAGGGGGTTGGTTACCACTGGAAACAGAACTAAGACCCGATCGCCCGCTTGAAACACTTGTTCGCGGGCACGTCTATCATACCACTGTTTCATTCTAGTTTGGGTGTTATAGATTTTCTTTGGCAAGGTCACAGATCCTTTTAAACCTCTCACAAAATTTTAAAACATAGTCCATCACATTGACTTGTACTGCCGGACTGGACCATTGCTCTTTCAGTAAGGTCAGGGGTCCTCTGGATCGATGACCGAAGATGAGCTCGAATGGGCTGAACTGTGTCCCTTACGGCAAATAACAGAAGAGGCAAGGCATCATCCCAGTCCCTAGCGTTCTCTTGACAATAAATTTTAATCATGGTCTTTAATGTTGCGTGGAATCTTTCCAATGCGCCTTGGGACTCTGGGTGGTACGCAGAGGCCAAAATTTGCTTTGCTCCCATCTCATCCAACATCTGTCAGAATGTGTGAGATGTGAAGACACTCCCCTGATCTGACTGGATTTCTCTGGACAGCCCCACCGTAGTGAAAAATTTCACAAGCACCTTTACCACTGCGGGAGCGTTGACGCTTGCCAGGGGCACAGCCTCCGGAAACCTGGGGGCGGCGTACATCATAGTCATCACATACTCTCGCCCACTCGCAGTTCTGGGCAGGGGACCGACAAAATCCACAATTATTCAGGAAAAAGGTTCCCTGAAAGCAGGTATCGTTCGAAGGGGCACTCTAGGCAGGACCTGGTTCAGCTTTCCTACCACCTGACATAAATGACACTGTCTACAATATTCAATAATATCCTTCCTCATGTTCGGCCAGTAAAACTCTTTCATAATTGTATCGACTGTTTTCCTCACCCCAGAATGTCCACCGAGGGATATCTTGTGGGCCAGGATAAAAATCTCGCCCCTATAAATTTTTGGCACTACCACCTGGTGCACCAGCCCCCACTCCTCATCTGCGGGCACCGTACTTGGTCTGCACTTCCTCATCAGTACTCCCTCCTTCACATAATAGCCCACTGGTTCCCTTTTTATTTCTGCTTCAGAGAGAGCTGTCTCCGTCAAAACCATTAGCTCCTCATCTCGTTCCTGTGCCTGTATAAATTCCTTCTACGCTAATGATAAATCTACCTCAACTCCTTCACTTCCTTCCGCTCCACTATGCTCCTTCTTCTCACTTTCTAACCCCTCCTGGTACAAGGCTGGTAAAAACGTCTCAGCTAAATCTACATTCGCTTCGGCAGCCTTTCTGGACATGCGCCGAGTTACTGCGCAAACGGGATAAACCTGTGAGTCCATGGGCGGGTCCTCAGTCCTGGCAGGCTTGCTCGTCAGCTTTACTGCTGGGTACACATCTCCGCCTGCAAGGTCGTTACCGAGTTAGACCTCCACGTCTTCCATCGGTAATTCGGACCTCACCCCTATCGTGACCGGTCCGGAGACCAAGTCACTTTTCAGGTGTATCTGGTGCAAAGGTACTGCTTCAGTCTCTTTCCCAATGCCTTTTATCACACTGACCTCCCCAGTCTCAGTCTCTGAACTAAAGTCTAACACCCTCCTGAAGATCAATGACTGACAAGCCCAGTGTCTCTCCAGAACCATATTAGTTTGACCCCTCCTTCACTGACACCAATCTGGCTGAAATAAACTTCTTGTGCCCTTCCTGAACTCTATCAGACCTCTTTTCCCCTAGAGGTTTGTTTGCCGGCTCAATACAGCCAGTTGGAGTCGACGTTTTTCCTTTCCCCGTCTCCTTCTTTGGGGCAAAGCACCTGGATGCAAAGTAACCAGCTTTCCCACAATTATAGCATATGACCCCAGGAGACTTCCTACCAAACTGCTTCCTGTCTTCCTTATCCTTCTCACTAGTCCCCGGCTTACTTTCTGGTTTTTCTGGCGGACTCTCTCCGCCCTCTCGACTACCCTTCTAGTAGCTTTTACTCGGGGTAAACTTTGCTTTGTGTGTTAACGCGTACTCATCCGCTAACTTAGCAGTTTCAGCTAAGGTTTCTGCCTCTTTCTCATCTAGATAGGGCCTCATACCTTCAGGGACACGACCTTTAAACTGCTCAATCAGTATTAGCTGTAGCAGTCTGTCATAATTTCCAGTGACCCCTTTCGAGGCACACCAACGCTCACAGTACATCTGCATCTCACGGGCAAACTCTGAATACGTGCGGCCCCACTGCTTCCTTACATTCTGGAACCTTTGCCGGTATGCCTCCGGGACCAACTCATAAATCCTGAGTATAGCCTCTTTCACTACATCATACCTCTGGGCATCTTCTGCTGACAAAGCCGAGTAAGCTTGCTGAGCCTTCCCCTTAAGCACGCTTTGGAGTAAAACAGCCCACTTATCCCTCGGCCAGTCCTGACTTGCAGCGACTTTTTCAAAATGTAGAAAGTACCGATCAACATCGGCCTCCTCAAATGGGGGAACCAACCTAACCTCCTGGGCCGCCCTGAACTCTCCACCTTAGTTCGGCATGTGGCCCCTCTCTAGCGTCATCCTTAACTTCTCCAGCTCAAACTCCCTTTCCTTCTCTTTCTCTTCTTGTTCTAGCTGCTTTTCTCGAAACTCATGCTCGAGTCTTAATTTTTCCATCTGCAGCTGCACTGCCTCTCCACCCGGTTTGCCTGTAGATACCACCTCCAGCTCCCCGTGGGGAAACACATCTTTAGATACATAATGCTCAATGATAGCTCTGTGCATCTCCGCTGTCCTCATTGTTGGCTTCCCCTTAAAAAGATTCAACCGTTTTGCAACAGTCGCCAATTCTGATTTCCTGGCATCCTCTAATGCCTCCAAGGTTGGCGCCTTTAGAAATTCCTCAATCTCCATTTCTGCTGTTTGCCCTTTTTTTTTCTTTCTGGAATTTTAACCCAATCAATTTACCCAGTCCCAAATTTTGACGTTCAAAATCCTGGACGAGATCCCCACTTATGTTACGTACCCCGTAACTGGGTTGCCAAACCAGCAGAAATGGAATTCTCATTGGAGTCTGGGTTACTAGGAACTAATAAAGTTTTATTAAAGAAATAAGTAATACAGTACACTAATCATAAGGATATAAATGTAACAGGTTAGCAATGATAATACATACATATACACAGAACTAGGGTAATAAGAATCAACCAAGCTCTATCGCAGTCTAGGGGTAAAATGATCAGTCTTAAGTGAAGCAGAGTTCAGTTCAGTTTAGTGCAGTTCGCAGTAATCGCTGTTGTCGTACCGTTGGAGAGAGAGAGAGAGAGAGAGAGATGTAATTTGGTTTCAGGCAGACCTTTTGATGTCTTTGCAGTTGTTCTCAGGCAGACCTTTTGATGTCTTCTAATCCCATTGTGGTCACCGACTGTGACCCCTCCATTCTGGATACGATCATTCTTCCGTGGTGAACCCAGCACCCAGGCAAGGGTGGACCCACACCCCAGGTTCCCACCGATCGTACCTTTACACCCTGTGAGCCTCTGGTCAGTTCCCGCGAACCGGTCCTCCAAACTCACACCAACTTGTGGGGGCACACTGCTCTTTCCAGGGGTCTCGTGGCGTGTGTCATGCCTTAGCAAACCTGCTCCTTTTATCCCCCTGCTGGGGTATCACCTGTCCATCAAACTTCAAACAGGTCAAGTTCAAAGGAACCGGTCTGTCAATATCTGAGTTGTGTTTCTTTCCCGTTAATCTCTTTCTTCTCTCTCATTAGCATTTTGAATGTTTCTCCATTGTCTTCTGTTATCTCTTTCATTAGCATCATCCGTCCGGTGACTCTGCTTGGCGTAACACATGACAATACAAACAACCCATAATGAATTATTTAAAGAACAAGAATACTTACTCAAATAATATATTTACAATATTACTCGAACACTATTGAAATATTAAATACACAACAGAAGACCCCATTGGAAAGTGAACAACATGGTTGATGATACTAGTCACTGCAGTACACTGAGAAGGACTACAGTGTGAAAACCAAGACGAACAGCAAGCAATGGTCAGACATCTTGCAGTATCTATTCCACTGGCTGGAACACTGTTGCGTAGTGTAAGCTGCACTAACTCCCAGGAACCATTGCAGGCTGTGAAAACGGTTGTGTGCTCTGTGCAAATAATGTCTGTGGAACCCAACAACATACAGGAAAGCGGTGAGTTTATATTGTTCAGAGACTGCCAGGCTAGAATAGAAACATAGAAAATCTACAGCACAATACAGGCCCTTTGGCCCACAATGCTGTACCGAACATGTACTTACTTTAGAAATTACCTCGGGTTGCCCATAACCCTATACTCTTTCTAAGCTCCATGTACCTATCCAGGAGTCTCTTAAAGGACTCTATTGTATCCACCTCCACGATGTGAATGGTACACAATGTGATGTGAATTAGAAAATAATAAGCCTGGGAGGGCCTGATGCCTTCAATGTGAAGTCATGTTCTTCAAACATCTAGGAAAATGCTATCCATTAATTTATCTCCCATTGACAACACTCATAACTAATGAATGAGAATGTTTGAAAACATGCTTAAGAATTGTAAAGATTCAATAATTTACTCCTTTACCTCAGATTCCAGTTTCAGAAGGTTGGTAACCCTACACTGGCTTACGCTAATTTGGCGCAGTCACAAGGACCTGGATATTCTGTTGAATGGTGAACCTCACAGGCAATCTGGTCTGTGACAGTTGTAGACTTCCTCAAATGCTTGGAGGTCCCAAACACCGCAGTGTTAACAGAACTATCATCATTTGAGCAGGAGATTCAGACCCTTACAGAACGAAAATAAGGGTTAAGTCCCTTAGAAACTGGCGAGATTACAGTTTATGGAGAGTTAGGATCATAATCCACTTTAACAAAATAAATCTACAATACCTACACATGCACGAAAATATTCAACAATGTGAAATATTCGAGAAACTAATTTATAAAATGCACTACATTTGACCCATTGAGCCATGAGCCAGTCCTCACTGGGGGATCAGAGGTAGAGAGTGTCAGCAACTTTAAATTCTTCGATGTTATCATTTCAGAGGATCTGTCCTGCAGCCAGCACACAAGTCCCATTATGAAGAAAGCACAGCAGCACCTCTACTCCCTTACAAGTCTGCAAAGGTTCGGCATGACATCAAAAACTTTGCTAAACTTCTATAAATGTGTGGTGGAGAGTTTATTGGCTGGCTGTATCACGACCGGTTATGGAAACGCCTATGCCCTTGAACAGAAGATTCTACAAGAAGTGATGGATACAGCCCAGTCCATCACAGGTAAAATCCCTACCCAACGTTGAGCATGTCTACACAGAGTGCTGTTGCAGGAAAGCAGCATCCATCATCAGTGACCCCACCACCCAGGCATTGCACTCTTCACATTGCTGCCATCAGAAAGAAGGTGCAAGAGTATCAGGACCCACACCACCAGGTTCAGGAACAGTTATTACCCCTCAACCATCAGGCTCTTGAATTAGAGAGGATACCTTCACTCAACTTCACTTGCCCCATCACTGAACTGTTCCCTACAACCAATGGACTCACTTTCAATGACTCTTCATCTCATGTTCCTGACATTTATTGCTTATTTATTTATTTATGTTTTTTTCACTTTTGTATTTTCACTTTTGTTGTCTTTTGCACATTGGATGTTTGTCCATCCTGTTGGGTATGGTCTTTCAATGATTCTATTGTGTTTCTTGGATTTACTGGACGCGCCCACAAGAATAAGAATCCCAAACGAATGTGATGACATCTATGTACTGTGATAATAACTGTACTTTGGAGAGCAAACCATTTGTACAAATTCTGTTGCTTCTTTGTCCTGTTGCAATTTAAACAAACCAAGCAATCACTGACGGAGCTCTCTCAAACAACCACACGGAACAGAGTGGACACATTGCCAATCAGCATGAGAAGCATTGCAGAGGGTGGGATGAGGTTTTCTATATTGCAGCTTATCACAATGCAGAAATGGAAGAGCCCCTGCTGTAGGTCACTCAGATGATTTCTGAAACTTGCTGCTTTCAACATATGGATACTATCAGATTTGGCTTAATCCCGTCAGCTTGGCCTCAGCCTGAATTTTTCCTTGTTATGTTAATGGAAAATGCAAGTAATCAACGTTATGAAAAAGAGAAACATATACGGTAACTGGTTTTAATTTCATTCACTCTCAGTATTAAAGAACTTTTTGTCCTTTCAGAACACCCAGACCAGGTTTGATTAGTTGTCTGATTTTGTTGCCATATCATCATCTCTTCTCAAAAACACTCTGTTGCCATAGAGACTAAGCATAATATTAATTTCAAGAACTTAAAGATGCAGTTTGTGTATTATTATACATTGATAAGTATTACTTCCAACATTGCAATTAAGTGAATGCTAAGATTACACTTAAAAAAACAAAAAGCAGCTTTTTTATTTTTACTTAGTGATACAACACAGAGTAGGCCCCTCTGCCCTTCAAACAATGCTGCCCCACCACCCTGATTACCCCTGGCCTAATCACAGGTTACAATGACCAATTAACCTACTCGGTACGCTTTGCACTGTGGGAGGAAACCGGAGCACCCAGGGAAGACCCATGCATTCCACAGGGAGGACATACAGAATGGCATGGGAATTGAACTCCAAACCCTGGAACGACATTGTGCTAGCTGCTGCACTACCATGGCACCCACGGTAGCATAACAGTTAGGGGCAACGTTGTTGTGGTAACTAAATGTGTTCAGATAAAGTTCCCAAAAATTTGATTGATTTATTAAAAATGTGGATGATTAATAAGGACTGTCTATTTGCAATTCAGGTACCAGCTGCAACTTTGTTGGCTTAACCTCCAATAAAATACAATGAATTAGTGGTGATGTTGCAAACCATGTTATTCGAGAATCATAATTTACAGTTTTTATAATAAGGCATGTAAAATAGTTCCAGTATTCATGGTCAGCACTTTTGAAAATCAATCTGTTATTTCTAACTTTCACGTAGTATCTATTTATGTTACTAACGTCAAAATCTAAATAAAAGGGAATTCATTCATCTGGCTGGTTCTTCAACTTTAATCAAATAACAGTTTCCATGCGGAAAGAGACAATTAAATTAGATTCAGTAGATTTTAGAGGCTTATTCAAATATTGAGGTTTTTGAAAAACAACCTTTGAAGCTTCTGGGAGGCTTCAACTACCGACAATAGTTTAAAAAGTGAGAAAATTATATTTAGAGGAACATCAAGTCTGCTGAAAGTGTTCAGCAGGTCGAGCAGCATCTGTGAGAGCAAAGGAATTGATTCCATTGACAGTGCCTGTCCTCTCACAGATACTGCTTGACCTGATGAGTTCTTTTGGCAGGTTGTCTTCTTTTTGCAATCTCTGTCTCCAAATATTATACTTAGCTTTGTAATGTTTTCTCCAATGCTTTCATGTATATTCTTTCCACTTCATGGGCCTAGCAGAAATGAGAATATAGAATTTAGTATGGGGGGTAATTCTGCACAGGTAGGCAGAGGATTAGTGTTGCATAGTGGGGTGAGGAAATGACCCAGTTAGCTTGCAGAATTCAGCTGCAAGGCTCCTTTAACCAAAGTACCTGCTCGTCTGGCAGGCTTATTGCCCATAGGATTGGTAACGTCTCAAGATGCAAGCTTACGTGGTTGTGAATATGGATGCAGAGATGTGTGGGTGGATGGTTTAGAGGGGAGTTCCCTACAACTGGATTATAGATTATTGATCACTGACGGAGGCAAGGTAGAGGGAGCAGTAGTATGTTGAAAGAATCCAAGTTGCAGTGTTCAAAGTCTTTGCGTGTGAAGTGGGGAGGGAGGACATAGTGATTGCATGTAGGAGCCAGAATCAGATGGTGTTCAGAAGCATGTCCGATGGTATGCAGAGGAGAGCGGATTGGAAGGCAGTTTATTTGGATGCTTCAACGACCATTGGTTCTGCTTCTCTTTCCACTGCTTTTATTTGACCCAGTGAACATTTGCATCAAGTTCTGATGATAAGAATTTAGATGAAAGGAACTTAGCGACACTCAGTTTGGTGAAATTTGAAAATATCCTTTTTCATCACAGGCAGATCCAAAGCATCGTCGGCTGCTGAGTGCAGTCAGGTTGACAGTTTATGACTCGAGGGAGGGAGCCACAAGCAAACACATGGTCATTTGCTCATCAGGCAATGCATTGCAATTCCCCTTCATCTCAATTTTCAATGCAGATCTTTTTGAGATCAGCTTATATACCAGTTTTCAAACCCTTAAGATGTGCACACAGCCCTGAGGAAATTTGGCTACGAGTCAAAAGGTAAAATTTGAACTATAATCAAAGCAAAATATCATTGTTTAAAAATGATAGAAAAGTATTCTGAACTTCTAAGTTTATAAACTGATATCAGCAAAACAATAACATAATCACTTGCTCTGTTCATATTTAACACTGCAACATTTTGCAACATAGAATTACTTGCTCCGTGTACTGCCTCAACAAAGCTTCTTCTCTGAATTGGATGTGGCCTCACCCATGGGAGATGAATGTCCCTCATGTAATTGGCATCAGGGATGTTCGTCGCTCAGCAAACCAGTTTCCAGCTAGAATTTTCATGATATCTGGCCACTGAGAGGCACGAGCCTCAGTCTGGGTGAGGTCCAGAAGGGAAATGGTCTGTGGCTCACTCTGGGACTCTGGGATTAACTTCATAAGGAGGAAATTGGAAGACCACAAGCCGGTAATCATTGGTTGGTCAGAGGTGGAAAGAATTAGCAGCTTCAAATTCCTGGGCATTAACATCCTGGATGGCCAGCACAGAAATATTAATGCAAAGAAGAGTGTGTCTTCCTTTAGGGAAATTCAGCATGTCACCAATACTTTAACAAATCTCAATAGATCCGCTGTTCAAAAGTATCCTGATTGGTCACACCAAGGCTGATACATCACTTCCAACACAGAAGAAGACAAGATAGTCCCTCACGGTTTCAGCCCGCCCCCTCCAATGACAGCACCTCCAGGAGGCATTGTCTCCAGAAGGCAGCATCTATCATCAAGGGTCCCCACCATCTTCTCACTGCTATGTTGGACAGGAAGTACGGAAGTCAGAAATCCCACATCACCTGGCTGAGGAAGAGCTGCTTCCCCACAACCATCAGATTCTTGAATCAACCTGCAAAACCCTAGCCCTACCTCAGCAACAGGGCGCTTACATACCACTTCTTGCACCTTCATAGACTGTCTCTGAATGTGTGCTTTAGCACTCAAATCTTGTTTTGCACAGTCCTTTTCTTCTCTGCCTGGTATAATTCATGTTCTGGCTGTTGTCTGAACTGAGGTCCTTATGACGCTGCTACAAGCAAGATTTTCATTGTACTTGCAGCTGACCATGCTTATGTACATGACAATACACTCAACATGGTATGTTGATAGTGAAAATAGGTGCTTTTCAGAGAACCAAGGGACCTTTCACCATAAAATGAGGAAGATAATATCGCATTTTAGAGTTCATTGCCCCTAATTTTGGCAGAAAAAACTGGGCAACATTTAGTTTCATACTTTTAAAAGAAATAGAAATTGAAATGGAATCAACTTCTAAACAAAAAGCCTGATTTTGCTTAACAGCTAGTTCTAATGGCGGTTCTCTAAGTCTTGCAAAAAAATAAACAATCTCTCTCAGCTTCTGAAAATTTCCTCACCCACTTAGCAGTGGGAAGACTTTCACATAACCTAGTGTAAAGCCCACCAGTGAACTGAAATGCCCTCATCCCCATCAACAACCCAGGGTCCCAATCTGAGCCACTAACCCTTATACCTCCCGGACCCTCACTCAGTCTGCAGCCCCCTGACATTCATCACGGCAGATTCACAGTGGGCAAGTGGAAGGGTATGTGTGTGTGCGTGCACTCACATGGGTGTTGAGAAAGAGAGTAAGAAGGTGATAGAGGAATTTATTATTTATTACATAGAAACATAGAAAATAGGTGCAGGAGTAGGCCATTCGGCCCTTCGAGCCTGCACCGCCATTTATTATGATCATGGCTGATCATCCAACTCAGAACCCCGCCCCAGCCTTCCCTCCATACCCCCTGACCCCTGTAGCCACAAGGGCCATATCTAACACCCTCTTAAACATAGCCAATGAACTGGCCTCAACTGTTTCCTGTGGCAGAGAATTCCACAGATTCACCACTCTCTGTGTGAAGAAGTTTTTCCTAATCTCGGTCCTAAAAGGCTTCCCCTCTATCCTCAAACTGTGACCCCTCGTTCTGGACTTCCCCAACATCGGGAACAATCTTCCTGCATCTAGCCTGTCCAATCCCTTTAGGATCTTATACGTTTCAATCAGATCCCCCCTCAATCTTCTAAATTCCAACGAGTACAAGCCTAGTTCATCCAGTCTTTCTTCATATGAAAGTCCTGCCATCCCAGGAATCAATCTGGTGAACCTTCTTTGTACTCCCTCTATGGCAAAGATGTCTTTCCTCAGATTAGGGGACCAAAACTGCACACAATACTCCAGGTGTGGTCTCACCAAGGCCTTGTACAACTGCAGTAGTACCTCCCTGCTCCTGTACTCGAATCCTCTCACTATAAATGCCAGCATACCATTCGCCTTTTTCACCGCCTGCTGTACCTGCATGCCCACTTTCAATGACTGGTGTATAATGACACCCAGGTCTTGTTGCACCTCCCCTTTTCCTAATCGGCCACCATTCAGATAATAATCTGTTTTCCTATTTTTGCCACCAAAGTGGATAACTTCACATTTATCCACATTAAATTGCATCTGCCATGAGTTTGCCCACTCACCCAACCTATCCAAGTCACCCTGCATCCTCTTAGCATCCTCCTCACTGCTAACACTGCCACCCAGCTTCGTGTCATCCGCAAACTTGGAGATGCTGCATTTAATTCCCTCATCCAAGTCATTAATATATATTGTAAACAACTGGGGTCCCAGCACTGAGCCTTGCGGTACCCCACTAGTCACCGCATGACATTATGAACCCTGTGTTTCCAGATATGACTGAGATAACATGAAGCAGCCACCCACTCTTTATTACCTTTTGTGAAATTCTTCATTTAGATGTGCATTACATTGATTTATTGTGGTTAAATTATTTCATGGATAAATCCTAATAAAGAGTATATTTCTGTCTGTATGAATGTATCTAAATAAGGTTAAACATTTTAGAACATTACAATTTGACCATTATGGAACTTGACATAAAGTGAAATAAAATGAGGTTCTGCTGCAAAATGAACTGAGCATTCAATTAATATTTAAATTTTCTCAACAGGAAAGCTGGTGATCACAGGCCTCCTGCTGGCATTTGTGTTGATCACCTTGAGCAACTACAGGGCGAATGAGAGTTGAAAGTACATGCCAGTTACTGGTCAGAGCATTGCCAAATCCCGTAGCAAGCAGCAGGTATTGCTTGAAATTATATTTTCAACAATATTACACTCTGTTCTATAAACCATCCATTATATTGTGGCTCAGATTTTATATTACTATTATGTTATAGATTATTTCAGTACAATAATATTTTATGTTATGGATTATTTCAGTACAATAATATTTTATAGTCTATAACATAAATTATTTACAAAGCTTGCCCAGATGCATACAGCATTCCCCTTTCAATTGGGTGACACACAAATTATACCAAATCAGGATGTTAGAAACAGCTAAACTAATTGATTTATTAAAATCCACCCCCCACCCCCCGTTTGTTCAGATGTGCAGTTCGCTTCACATTGAACAGCATCTCATCACTTCATCCTTAAACTTATCACTATCATGTGAGCTTAGCATTCAGGATGTTTTGTCAAAAACCTGAGCAAAATATAAGACCATAAAAGAGAGGAGCAGAATTTGGCCCATCGAGTCTGTTTTACCATTTCATCATGGCTGATTCATTTCCTTCTCAGCTCCAATTTCCCCTTCTCCCAATATCCCTTTGTGCCCTGACTAATCAAGAATCTATCAACTTCTGCCTTAAATATATCCAATGACTTGGCCTCCACACCCACCTTTGGCAACATATTCCATAGACTCACCACTCTCATACAAAAGAAATTCCTCCTCATCACCGTTCTAAATGGGTGTCCCTCTATTCTGAGCAGTGTCCTCTGGTCCTAGGCTCCTCCACTGCAGGAAATATCCTCTCTACATCCACTCTGTCGAGGCCTTTCAACATTTGATAGGTTTCAATGAGAATCCCCCGCTAATTCTTCTGAATTGCAGAGCCATCAAACACTCCTCACATGATAAGCCTTTCAATCCCAGAGTCATTTTCGTGAAACTCCTTTGAACCCTCCCCAATATGTCCCCATTTGCATCAAAAAGCAGTGAAGCAGTCAATTTAGTGTGATTTGATTTGATTTGGTGCAGGAAATCCTAAGAATTTCCTTAATAAACTGCCTGGTTAGTGTTAAAATACTAGAGGAGCATCCTTAACACTACATTAACAACACACTTACCCATTAACTACAGCAACTCCCTACAGTCTCATAATCCATCAGAATAATCATAATTATGGAGGTAGTTGAAGAACATAAGTAAAGATGATAATATGCTGATATTTTTAAGAACATAAATTGCATAGGTTTCCATTTCATTATTTTCCTTAAGAATCTAATATTGAGTTATCAGGAGCAGATCAAGGAGTATGTTAGCATGCTTATCCCTGGTGTTGTTACATGGATAGGAAAGGTTTGGAAGGATATGGGCCAAACACAGGGAAATGGGACTAGTTCAAGTAAACAGCTGGGTCAGGATGGATGAGCTGGGCCAAAGAGCCTCTGTAACTCTGTAACCTTGTAACACCTGACTGTTACCCAGGGTCACACTAAGGTGATCACAATGCCCATTTTGCCAGTGCAAATATATGCTGAAGCTCAATGTTCCACATGATAGCCATCATGGAGGATTGGCCTGAAGTAGGAACACATCTGGCCTGGCTGGTGGTGTAGTGGCATCAGCACTGGACTACAAGGCCAATAGTCCTGAGTTTAAACCCAGCCGGGTCCCAAACTGGGCAGCAGCAGTATCTGCATGGAAGAAAGGCCTGGCAATCTCCTTCCGTATCATGCCATGAAAACACTATGGACGCTATGGTCCATGAGGCCACGAAGAGTTGGACTCGACTTAACGACTCGACAACAAAAGGAGCATATCTATCCTTGGCAGGTCCTGCACCAGACTCACTCTGCTCAATGCCAGAATGTAGCCTGCTGCTACCTGGTGCCTTTGCAAGGCTCTGCCCTCTAACCTTATCTGAGGTATGATGTGTAGGCACCAGGTGCAACAGGACTATGATGATCCTCATCATCTATTCCCTCCTCCTCTCAGTCTAGTCTTCCTTCCTGCTCCAATTTATGAAGTCTTGGGAGAGGGGCAAAAGGGTACTTATGTCAAAGCTCTGCAGAGACAAAAGGCACATCAGGTGAACATAAACAACTTTTATGGTGACACGGCAGCAAGATTAGAGTAGTCCTTTGAGAATCATGTTGATAATAAGTATCTAGAGGTCTTGGGACTTCCGAGCCCACAAGAATGAAATGGTCTCCTTCGGCTTGGTCAGGTGTGAACTGTGGAGTAACCATTACATAGAGTTCACCCTATCAAAAACATCTGCATGACTTGGATCAATCTGTAAAAAGGAGATAAAACATTCCTTAAGTGACTATGAACTGGTTAACTCCAGAATTAGAACAAGTATAGCGAAGTGTATAACCAAAGGAAGGAAGTTAGAGTAGTGGCGCTGTGTTCTTCCTGAAGTGCAACTGCACTGTTGTGCCTGAAGAATTGAAATGATGTCAAAAGCAGGTGTAGAGATGACAGGAAAAGCCAGGGAGTTCCAGCTGAATTCCTGCATTTTTGTGCTTAGTGGAACAGGGACCGCGAATCTTAATTGAAAATCAAAGGAAAAACTGTGGAGAAATCTGATGATGGCCCTCAGAGTTTTACCTGTAGATGATGACTGCAGTCACTTCAGTCACGGTCGATGACCTGGTGAGTCACCAGAAGTCATGTCTCGTTTGGACTGGCAGCGGATTGACTCCCAAAATAGCCACGGAAAGGTGAAGTTTAGCTTGGAAGATGGCGAGGGAGAGAAAAAGAGAGTGTTATAGTGTCTATTACCTTAGATTTCTTGAATTCACTTTGTCAAGGGCCAGATTAAAGCCCACTGCTAACTGGTGCGTCTGCAACACATTTCCCTCTAAACCTACCTACCTGTCTCTGAGGTACGATGTGCTGGCATCAGGGACAACAGAACTATGATGGTCCTCATCATCTCTTTCCTCCACCTCTCCCTCTAATGTTCCTTCCTGCTCCAATTCATGCATTTGGGTTAGGGGTAAATGGGTTCCTCTCTCAATGCTCCATGGCATGAGATCCTTATCACACCACAGTCACTCCTACAAGGCTCTTCCAACAGAGGCCCTGTCAGGTTCCCTTCCTCAACCGCACCAGATTACTGTGTGCTACTCTGTAAATCTATCACCATCTCCCGCTCTCTCCTTCACATCAGTCATGGTGTGCACTTTACACTTTATATTTGCTTGATCTGCAATTCATAATCCAATCTCAGTCAAGCAAGGCTACAACATTACCCCAACAGTTTCCTTATTCTTTCTTGCTGCAATGATGTACTACATGTAACTCTCGCTTCGGCTAGTGGCTTAATATAGGGGGTGATAGCCCCCAGCCTGGCCAAACTTAAGAAATCTCATTTGGGTGGATGCTGCACGATATGTACCCTGTTACAAATCAATACCCCGAAATAACAAACAGTACACAATATGCGATTAACCGATTGAGCTTTATAATTCTAAATTTGACTATATAGTTAGTAAAGAAAACAAGAAAAAGTAAAAGGGCCCATTTTCATGAAACAGTCTAATGTGCAATATTAGAGCTCACTGATAAGTCGGACATGCACCATCGACCTCCAAGTCCACTCAGTCCGGCGGTCTACTAACTCTCTCCATCGCTGCTACAGAGAAACCATTACATTAGCAGTGAAACATTACAGCATGTTTCATATATTTCCAAGAAGTTTCCCACAAGTCTAGAAATAATCCACAGGACTAAAGGAAAACTGTTCAACTTAAGGTGCCTGTTCTTACATCCCATGGTCAGCAATGAGCTGTGGTACGTAGATGAAGCCTGCAGACATGTATTGCAGGTCAAGTTCCAAAGCATTGACTCATTGGCTAAAGTATAGGAGAAGATCAACTCATATCCTCTAATAACATGTCCTTGTTGTGCAAGATTACCCTCCAACAGTATAGGCTCAAGGTGAGATCATGGAAAACAAATGGACAACTTCCCATATTTCAGGAGGCACCTCTCAGTGAAGGTGGGCATCAGTAATGAAATCTGGCATTGTTTTCAATGTGCATGAATGATAATGCATGGCTGAAGATCAAGACATCAAAGCTGCCAATAAACTCATGGTCCTCCAGGTAGCAGTGATTTTCTAGTTCTCAGAAAAACTGTGGGCTACCTACAACAGGTTCCATGAAGCACAAATCAGATATCACTGAAGCTATCACTACAAAATACTCCAAATTCATGGTAGTTCAAACAACCAACATCAGTGTCCTTTTCCAAGCCCATATTCCTGATATTGATATCCTAGTTAAACTTAGCCATTTCAATTGTGGATACAACATCAATCGCACCCCTGACACCAGGCACTCCGCTCTGAAATCTGTCACAGGAAGAGATTGCTGGTAGCAGAGGAAAAGCTCGAAAAGGCATAATTAAATTCTGTGTTATAAATTAAAAGTTAATTTCTAAATGGCCTTGCAGCGAATATTATTCCTCAAAGTGTGATGTGTATTTGGAATGATCTGCCAGGGAGGGAGGTGCATCCTAGTACTGGAGCTCATGCTGGATGCTTTGCCTCGGGAGCGGTTCTCCAGAGCCGGATTCAAAAGGTATTTTCTTCTCTCCTTTTCCCTTGCTGCAGCGATTACACAAGTCATGCACCATCAGGAGTCTGAAATGGTCCCGGCACCAGGCAGGAAATGATTGCTTCTGAATGGCGCTGTTGAAGAGACAGGTTAATAGTGATGAAAACATTCAGCATGAAATATCCCAGGTTTTACAATGCAGCATCACTGGCCAGGGTACATCCTACTCACTTCTCAGATGCTTTCCCAAGCTCTGACAATATCTGCCTCCCCGCTTCCGTCCCCTGCACTCTCATTCTGAATAATGGGATAATTGCCAAAGACTATCTCAGCCCCATTAGGCAGCCTCTGGCCAAGACTATCATTAGTTCAGCTTTCCTCAGACTAGCGGCATTAGTTGTGGGACATTAGGAGTGCACAGAAAGTGCATATAATCTTGCGGTTTCCATTGGCTTGAGGCTTTTACAGGAAGCACTTAGGTTAGATTGAAAGATATGATGGAATCATTTCCAGGCAATGATTATATGGTAAAGAGATTGATCAGGTTGTTACATTAAGGACATTCTAGAAATTACAATTCCTGTACTAACAAAAGTGAACATAAAATGACCATAAATCAATATCTGCTATCATAGTGGCCATTCTGGAAGACAGTGCGAATCACGTAGAGAATGCCCACTGCCAAGACTGATGTAAGAATACTTTGTCACAGAGAGGAAGACTACCTGTGATTATTCTCCTCTATATGTGGCTGGTGGGGAAGGGTTAGGCACTATCGGTACTTTATTTGTCTACCTGACTGCATTTTCTCTGTAACTATAGCACTATATGCTGCATTCTGCTTTTGTTTTCCCTCCTGTACTACCTCAATGTACTTACATTTGAATGGTCTCTCTGAATGGCATGCAAACATAGCTTACCACTGTATCAATGTTACAATAATAAACTACCAATTATTAGATATTTTAGCAGTTGAAGCTTTAGGCTGTCACCCAAGGTATCAGGCATCCTGACACAGCGTCTTAGTGAGGTTTTATGTCCCTATAAAGGGGAATTCCGCAGGGATCGGTACTGGGACCTCTGCTGTTTGTGATGTCTATGAATGACCTGGATGAAAATTGTAGATGGGTGGGTTAGTATATTTGCAGATGTTACCAATATTGGTGGAGTTGTGGATAGTGTAGAAGGGTGGCAAAGTTATATTGTGTATCAGTTGCAGGTATGGGCTGAGAGATGGCAGATGGAGTTTAACCCAGATAAATGTGAGGTGTAGGTCGGGCAAATGCAAGGAGACAGTACATTGTTAAGGGCAAGACCCTTAATAGTGTTGCCGAGCAGAATGATCTTGGGATCCCAATTCTGAACACTGGGTCGATAAGGTGGTTAAGAAGGCTGATGGAATGTTTGTTTTTATTAGTTGAGGCACTGAGTTCAAAAGTCAGGAGGTTATGTTGAAATTTTATAAAACTCTGGTTAGGCCACATCTGGAGTACTGTGTACAATTCTGGTTGTCCCACTATAGAAAGGATGTTGAGGCTTTTGGAGAGGGTACAGAAGAGGTTGACCAGGATGCTTACTGGTTAAGAGGGCATGTGCTATCATGAGAGGCTGGATAAAGTTGGGTTGATTTCTCTGGTGCGTCAGAGGCTGAGGGGACGATTGAGAGGTTTACAAGATTATGAGAGGGATTGGTAGAGTGGACAGAGTATCTGCTTCCCAGGGTTGAAATGTCTAATACATGAATTGAAGGTGAGGGGGGTAGGTTCAAGGAGTAGGCTCCCTCTGTGAGGGGTAAGTTTTTTGCTCAGAGAGTGGTTGATGCCTGGAATGTGCTGCCTGGTGTGGTGGTAGAGGCAAATATATTAGAGGCTTTTAAGAGACGTTTGGATAGACACGTGGATGTGAGGAAGATGGAGGGATATGGACATGGTGTAGGTAGGAGGAGATAGTGTTTGGGTGTTTTTGATTTGCTTTTTAACTGGGTCAGCACAATGCTGTGGGCTGAATGGCCTGTTCCTGTGTGTACACTTCTATGTTCTATAATGGAGAATGTGGCAGCTCTTCTACACTGAATCTGAATACTCTGAACTGTTATTAAGGTGTGTGAGGAGGCCAGTCCACGAAGGGTAGTAGAGAGGTCAGACAAAAGCAAGACCCTGTAGGAATGGGAGGAAAAACTGGTTCAGCTTTTACCCAACACTCTAAAAACAACAACAATGAGCAATGAGCACAACACGTGAGTGATGCAGTCTTCGTACGATCAAATCTTTCAGAATTCTCCCCAACAGAAGTGATTTCTACTCCATTGATATAGGATGGTACTAACATCATACAAATTGTTCGGTATTAAAAAGGTACGTCAAAAGCCAGAGAAGTTCCAACACGTGAGTGTGTTGTTGGAATTCATTTCTGTTCTATCACTAACATTGAGGTCACCTTCGTCAGTTTGGAAAACTAGAGTAACCGGTACAAAATTGAGTTCATACTGGTTCTTTGCTGTGGGAATCTGTGACTCAACCATCCTCCACACCTCCTCACCAACCTTACCTTAGCATGAAGAGATAAATGTACTTCACCACTTGAAAGTGAAGAACTCAGCCAACTTTGAGGGGACATAAAAGAAAAATCCCAGGGATGGTAAATGCAAGAGATTCTACAGATGCTGGGAGTTTTGAGTAACACACACAAAATGCTGGAAGAACTCAGCAAGTCAGGCAGCATCTGTAGAAGGAAATAGACAGTTGATATTTCAGGCTCAGACCCTTCATCAGGACTGGAAAAGAAGGGGGAAGAAGCCAGAATAAGAAGTGGCGGGAGGGGAAAGGACTACATGACAGGTGAAACCAGGTGAGGGGAAGGTGGGTGGGGATGAATTAAGTAGCCGCTGGGTGAAAGTTGGAAGTGGTGAAGGGTTGAAGAAGTTGGAACGTGGTAGAAGTGCAAGGTGGACTATGAGTGAAAGGGAAGGAGGAGGCGCACCTGAGGGAGCTGATGGATAGGAGAGGAGAAGAGAAGAGGTAAGTGGGGAGCCTGAATGGGAAAGGAAAAAAAAGGGGGGAAGGGTTGAGAAATTACCGTAAGTTAGAGAAATCAATGTTCATGCCATCAATTAGAGACTACCCAGACAGAATATAAAGGGAGTGTCAACCTGAGTGTGATGTGTCAGAATGCGAAAGGGATATCAAATTGAAATGGGTGGCCACCAGTATGTCCCACCTTTGTGGCAGATGGAATGAAGGTGCTCAATGAAGCAATCCCCAATCTACATTAGGTTTCAGAAATGTTAATGGCCATGAGCTGGATAAAATTTATCGCAAAGTCATCCAGGGAACTGCAGTCCAGCAGCTGGACATTGGACTTGAACTTCAGCAGTAAAAGAAAGCTGCTAATGCAGCCATGAGGCTGGTGCAGTCTGCTGTTCAAAGCTTGCCAACATGCCAATGGCTAATGGAAACAGAACTATCAGCTTATTAAATGCTGCCTCCTCTGGCTTCTCCGAGCAGGTCCTAAAGGCCCTACTGAGGACCAGGAGCAGATGAGAGTTTTAACAAATAAGGAGATACCAGTACACTGAAAGCATGGCTACATCATATGGCCTCCTCAAACAAATATTGTATCAGCATCTGTCCCCTGGGGGATTCCAGGCCATACATGAGCTGATAATAAAATGGATGACAACACTGAGAGATTGTGGAGGTGAAAGGACAGTTGATACAACTCATATTCTGCTGAATTCTGCTTTGTTCCTGAAATACAGCACCAATGGATGGTTTCCATGGGCAGTCTGCACATGGTTTTCAAAATCCATCCAGGTCATGGTAAACTGAGTGCCAGTGAGGAAAAACTGTCAACAAAAGCTAGTGAACAGTGACAGCTCAGTTCTTTGTATAAGTTTACTCTAAGCTTGCACAACTCATTTTCAAATCATTACTAGGACCAGCAAGGCAACTTATTGCTTATCTTTTCTAAAGAGCTTGTTAACAACCAACCGAGTTTAACCAAAAAAGACTTTTTGGAGAGACGTGGGCCCGAGCTGGTGGATCCGTTCTGAGATATCTTGTAACTGCTACTGTCACCAAAGGAAATGCCACAGCTGTGGAAAACTCAGCACGTGCCAACTCTCCTCAGGATCTAAGCACATTTGGACAAGAGCACCCACCGCCGGCTGGTGTGCAGATTCAAAGTCTGCACTATATTGAAGCAAATGAATCAGTATATGTACAGAAATGCCTGTAAATTGAAGGAGCCAATCAGTGTCAGAGGGTTAATGCTTTTTTTTCACTAGCTAGAGGTACAGGTGATCTTGAAGCTGGATTCAGCAAAGCATCCTCGCTTACTGAGTTCACAGTTAATAAATCACAGCTGCTGCCTCTGTGACAACTCGTGCTGTGACTTTATTCTTCTCTCCAAATTGACATAGACTGACATTCAACAGTCATCACCAGTCTGTGAAAATCAGAAGCTCTGAAGGCTCTCAACGAAGACCCAAAGGATCAGATTAACTGGAGCCTACAAAGCTTGAAAATCAAATCGAGGAGAAGGGAGGCTAGGGTCTGATGTGGGGCCCATGTCCATGTGTTGTTCATTAGAGCACTGGGCCTGCACGCGTGCACCTGATGAAAGGCATTGCGGTGGGTTGTACCTCCGGCCTATTTGCTCCAGAGCCAGAAGGTTACTGGGGCTGCCATCTTCACTGAGCAGTTGGTGTTCTGCATTCAGACCCGGTAGCTGACTCAATAGATCGTGGTAACTCGTTTCTTCATCTGCCTTCATCTGGCAGTGAGGATGCTCTGTGTTAAGGTCTGGGCACCATTCAGACTTGAATCCTTTGCTTGATGAAGAGATATTTTACAGGCCTGTTGATCGCTGTGACTGAAATACTGCAGACTACAAAGACTCATGAACATCCTAGGTGAGAGTGCCAGCACAGTCAGACGCCATTAGATTTATAAAGCAAAAAGTATTCAACCTTTTAATCAAGGTGGCCTTTGGCAGCTTAGCTTAATATGGACATGATTAAGGAAGGGATTCCTTTAAGCATCTGTAGTTGTGAACTTCCTACTCTTCAGAACATTTACAAAGATGGGTCTGTAAAAAGGGCCCGAAGGATCGTTGGGGACCCGAGTCACCCCAACCACAAATTGTTCAATCTGCTACTGTCCGGGATACGGTACCACAGCATAAAAGCCAGGACCAACAGGCTCCAGGACAGCTTCTTCCACCAGGCCTTCAGACTGATTAATTCATGCTGATGCAACTGTATTTCCATGTTATATCGACTATCCTTTTGAACGTAATATTTATTACAAATTACTATAATTGCACATCGCACATTTAGACGGAGACGTAATATAAAGATTTTTACTCCTCATGTATATGAAGGATGTAAGTAATCAAGTCAATTCAATTTAAAGTGATTGGACATGGAAAAACAGAATTTCTAAGGTTTCAAAGGTATATTTAATGTCAGAGAAATGTATACAATATACATCCTGAAATGCTTTTTCTTCGTAACCATCTATGAAAACAGCGGAGTGCCCCAAGAATGAATGACAGTTAAATGTGAGAACCTCAAAATCGCCCCACAGCTCCTCTCCCTCCCTCGCGTAAGCGGCAGCGAGCAACAATCCCCCTCCCCCACCGGCAAAAATAAAGCACACCCACTACCAGCACTCAAGTGTGAGTAAAACAATAGCAAAGACACAGACTTGCAGCTACCCCAAAGACTACATTGTTCACCCGATAACTTGACATGCTTCAGGCTCCTTCTCTCCTAATGAGGGAGAAAAAGGTGACTCCATTCCATTTTCCAACGAGCAGGGAGACATAACAAACAACTCGCTGGATTATGATGTTAAAAGTCTGTTATGTCGCTTTTCTCGAGCTCTGTGCCTGAAGAGCGCAAAGATCCCGGGTCCCCAGGCACACAGCAGATGTTCCGACTCCCCCAACAACACACGGCTCTCCTGTGGCAACACGGACCTTTGATCGGCCTGTCTCCAGTTCCCTGAGATCCCAGGCTTCTAAATCTGAGCTGAAATCTTAGGCCGAGACGTTGGCATGCCGAATAGCGGCCGATTGTGGAACCCCGAGAGTGGGCCCCATTCCCGCAAAGAACTGTAGTCACGTGTAACTCCAGGTCAGGGTTTTCAAAAGAACCCTGAAAGGGAAAAATAGAGATATTAAAGATGGAAACAGAGCTGTTTTTGAAGATGCAAGCAAAGGAGTGGCCACTGGGCGCCATAACTTCTTAACTCTGCCTCCTCACTTCAGAATGAAGAATGTCCAAGTGCTGCCTTCTAAACTTGTGCTCAGTCACTCTCAGAAAACCTGAACAACATTGCAAACACAGAAAAGCATCCCAAGTTCCCTAGGTCTTGGCTCTAAACATTGGCAGCTTATTCTCTTCCATAGATGCTCCCGGACTTGCTGAGCTCCTCCAGAATCTGCAGAACCTCTTGTGCTTTTGAAGTCTGAAGAACTTTTGACAGTCCTTTCCTTATGGCTAGTTCAAGATTTTTTTTCAGGAATTGAACTTGTGGATAAAGAGTTGCATTGACTTCCAACAGATGGGGCCTGTTGCCCAGGCAACACTCTTCAGATGCTCACTGAACTCCGAATCCCTCACTATTCCTCCCTTACACATCTTTTGTACATGTGGATATATAAATGTGTTTCTAGTTAACAATGTTCCAGTTGTAAATAAGTATTACCTTCAATGTGAAATAAGTATTAACCTTGTTGATTTCCATGTGTAGAGATTAATTGGCAAAGTTCAGTGTTCAATGCCTATGTGTCATTTTGTCAGCTCAACTTGTTTCCAAGACAATTCATGCCCTTAAGCAATGATTCCAAGCCTTCTGTAATTCAACTGCAGTGATGGAACACTTTTTGAAACATAATAAAATGGAAGGAAAAATACAGAACAATTAAGTTCAGTAATGAAAATTACCAAAACATATTTTATAATTCCTGTATTCATTATAGTATTACAACAATACAATCTATGTATACATGGTCAATATCTTTACCACAATAGATATAGTTGAATTATTAAAAGATTAATCACTTCCAAAATATTGTGAGCTAATTGCTCTTTTAAATGCCATGTCAAATAATGATATAGTAACAATGTTTCTGCAAAGTCCAAAAGGAAAACACTTGGTCTTTGAGAGGGATGGTGAGAATGTAAGAGAAAGCAAGGGTGCTAGAGAAAATGGGTATGACGGGTAAAGAAAGCAAATCATTGGAGGTGGGTCTTCAAGAGTGATTGAGTAGAACTGGGCCGATAGGTAGAAAGAGAGAGAGATGTAGTTTCAGAGCAGAAAGAGAGGGGGAGAGGGAAGCAAGGAAGGAGGGAAGAAGGGAGGGAAAGGAGAGAGGGAGGTAGCTTTCAAAGCAAGTAAACTGGTCAAAGGACTGGAGAGACTGAACTTGGAGAGAAAAAAATTACACCCTCTATAAACACAAGAGATTCTGTAGATACTGGAAATCCAGAGTAACACATTCAAAATGCTGGAGGAACTCAGTAGATTAAGCAGCATCTATTGAAATGAATAAATAGTCGGCATTTCAGGCTGAGTCTCTACATCAGGACTGAAAAGGAAGGTGGAAGAAGCCAGAATAAGAAGGTGGGAGATGGGGAAGACTATAAGCCAGAAAGAAGCCAGGGACCTCCTATATCTTCAAAAAATATGAGAAATCACTGGAACATTTGGGCACTGGAGCCGTAGAATTATTCCATCGCCTCGACTTTGTTAGGAGTTTGAGGAGATATGGTACATCACCAAGGACCCTTGTGTCACGTGATCGGCAACAATGAATATATCGAGTCAGGATTTATAAACAAACAAACATTTATTAAACCCTGATAAACAATGAAAAAAAAATGAAAACCCTAACCGGAAGTCAAACCGCTACTCAGTACTAGTTCTTAAAGCGATAAATGCGAAACCAGTTCTTAAGGTGATAAATTCAAACACAGTTCTTTGAATGGTAAATTTTAAAGTCCAAGAGATTTATATAGTCAATTAGGAGAGACTTTCATGAAGTAATGAATTCCTCGAAGACACGACGTCACTGCCACCCCCAGTTGGATCCTCCCTCGTCCACAGGATTCACGATGACGGAAATAAAACGGTTTTAAAGGCATTGACCTTCCTTATCCGTAGAATAGATCCTGCACAGCCTTTTCTACCACTTTTAGCAAAGGCTATCTCATGCAGATCACTCTTTCTTGAACGAATTCAATAATGGTCAATCCTTTCCAAACCCGTCGAACGTCTCCTTCAGGGTCCCATCTTCACTCTCCAATGTTACTGAAAAGATACATTAACAAACCTGGCAGCGATTGGTCAAACTGCCGGCCCAGACTTCTGTACCTTACAATAGAACATAAAACTTTGTTTAAAAATCATAACTGGATCATAATGCAAATACGCAGCGGAGCGGGGCATCTCCTGGATGTTCTAACTGGAAAACTAACTGCGTCACCAGGGGTCTTCCCTTTTATACCCATGGCGAACATGTCATCACGTGACCTCACATCAGCAGGAAAATTACATCAGGTGACCTCGAAAAGACCATTACGTCATTCTCACAAGAAAGTCACAAGATCTCCATGAGGTATGTAACACTTGCGAATGTCTATAAATGTATGGTGGAGTGCTACATCCGGATATGAAAGTTCCAACGCACAGGATTGCAGGATGCTAGAGGGTTGTAGACTCAGACAGCTCCATCATGGGCTCAACCTTCCCCTCCATCAAGGATGTCTTGACGAAGTGATGCCTGAAGAAGATGGCATCGTTCTCAAAGGACTCTCACCATCTGGGACATACATCTGATGGTTACGACCAGCCGGGAAGAAGAACAGGAAGACTCACACACAAAGATTTCTGAACACTACCCCATTATTCCTTTTTTGTTTACATATTTTTATTATTGATAGTAATTGTATGTCTTTGCTATGTACTGCTGCCAGCAAACAATGAATTTCACATCATATTGGACAGTGATAACAAAGCCAATCTTTCTGATACTTTGGACTGCATCTTGCAGCTCGGTTGAAATATAGTGAGCAGAAGCTTTAATCTTACATTCAGATGTTATTCTGTAAACATGAGCACATCTTACTGAACCAATTTATTTTTGCCTTACGCTGCACAGCAAGCTTTTAAAGATAAGTAATTGTGACAGGGAAGGTTAAAAATATTCACACCATCACACAAGCTATTCAAAACTCTCAGACGATAGAAACATGCTTTTCAGTTTAATCCTTTATCTTTTCTGCCGGTCTAAATGATTTTTAGATATAGAGTATATGTAATGAAGAATCTGGCATCTCAAAAGTACAGAAAAATATATATATTGTATGTATATAAATTTAATAAGATTACAGGATTCTGCTTAAAAAAAACAAGTAAGCTGTCTGTGGAGCTTCACTATAAGCTTGGATGCACAAAATTGTGTCCAAAATAATAAGTACTCAAAGATCAAAAATTAATTCTGAAAAATAATTTTCTGTGATTCTGGACAATTTTAGGAAGACTTGGCAGCACTTTTTGCTGCAACAATAAAGTAACTTGGCAGTTGGTTCCACCGTGCTGTTTCTAAGCTAAATTCAATACAACCAGCCTCTTGTGCTTTGTGATACACTCCAAGACATCTTTGTTTGAATCAAAAGAGTTTATTATTGTTAATACAATAGTACAGAGAGCTAAGTAGTTACTAGAACTGCAGCTTCCTCCAGAAGTTAATTCAATAAAATATATTTCAGAAATATTCTAACTTTATTTCCTAGGCATAAAAGATTTAGAGGAATTAGAGGTTGTGGCATGGAGCGCATGGGCCAAATTGAGGCAGTGAGGCCTGGGCCTGAGGGTGAGGAACAAGCCATTATTTGACCGATTTAAGTGCTGGGCCAGATTGGAGAGGTTAGGGTCAGGCCGAATTGAGGCAGTGAAGCCTGGGTCCAAAAGCATTTTGAAGCAGAAGAGCCCAGATCCGAGAGTGAGGAACAAACCGATATTTGGTCGATTTAAGCACTGAGCCAGATTGGAGAGACTGGGTACAGGATCAACCAAGGTGGTGTGGCCTGGGTCTGAGAGCATATCAAAGCGGCAGGGCCCGGGTCCCAAGAGCGAAGAACAAACCATTAGATTAGATTAGATTATGAGGACACTCAGTCCTCGTTTATTGTCATTTAGAAATACATGCATTAAAAAATGATACAACGTTCCTCCAGAATGATATCACAAGAAAACACAGGACAAACCAAGACAAAAACAGACAAAACCACATAATTATAACACATAGTTACAACAGTGCAAAGCAATACCGTAATTTGATAAAGAGCAGACCATGGGCACAGTAAAAAATGTCACAAAGTCCCAATAGACTCATCATCTCATGCAGGCGGCAGAAGGGAGAAACTCTCCCTGCCATGAACCTCCAAGCGCCACCAACTCGCCGATGCAGCGCCATTGGAAACATCCGACCGCAGCGGACTCTGAGTCCGTCCGAAAACTTCGAGCCTCCGACCAGCCCCTCGGACACAGCCTCTCCGAGCACCATCCTCTGCCAAGCACTTTGACTTCGCCCCGGCCGCCGAGCAACAAGCAAAGCCGAGGACTCGGGGCCTTCCCCTCCGGAGATTCTGGACCAAACAGTAACAGCAGCAGTGAAGCAGGCAATTCAGAAGTTTCACCAGATGTTCCTCCGTGCTCTCACATCCGTCTCTATCAAATCAGGATTGTGCACGGCACTCTACTTGACAAATAACAGACATCACCACTGGTGTGGCCGCTGCGAGCTGCGTTGTGCCGCCATCTTCTCCTCCCACCATTATATAGTCGATTTAAGCACTGAGCCAAATTAAAAAGGTCAGGGTGTCAGGGCTAGAGGCGAGGGACAGGCTGGTGTTCAGTTCACTCCTTGTCGAGGTTTACTCATCTCCGTGCGGAACTGAGGCTGTGGCCTGTAACTAACGGGCTCCTGCACCGACTGTAGTATTGACTGGCTTCATGGCTGTGACTCACTTTCATGAATTTTAATTCTCAATGTTACTTGCTTACTTTTTATTGTTTGCATGATTTGTTTGTTTTTGTTGCATATTGGGTGTTTGACGGTCTTTTTTAATGGCCTCTATTGGGTTTCTTTGTTTTGTGGCTGGTAAGGAGATGAATCTCAGGGTTGTATAATGTATACATACTTTGATAATAAATGTATTTTGAATTTTGAATTTTTTTTTATTGCTGTACTGAAAGCAAGATTGAACCAAAATAGTAATTATGCAGATGACGAGCATTCTGTTTTTAAATGTTTGCTTCTATAACAGGCAGGCAGGTCACTTGCAAAAGCATCTGCAGCACTTCACCTGTCCAATAAATTGCTGCAATGTGTTATACAATAGCAGATAACCCTCACAAGCTCGTGGACAATGCACTCACTGGTCACTTTATTAGGTACAGGAGTAGAACCCAGCATGATCTTCTGCTGCTATAGCCCATCCACTTCAAGCTTCAACATGTGCTTTCAGAAATGCTCATCTGCACACCACTATTGTAACGCGTGGCTATTTGGGTTACTGTCACTTCCTGTCAGCTTGAAGCAGTCTGGCCATTCTCCTTCTGACCTCTCTATTGACAAGGCGTTTTTAACCACAGAACCGCCACTCACTAATTGTTTACTATCTGTTTTCGCACCATTCTCTGTAAATTCTAGAAACTGTTGTGTGTGAAAATCACAGATCAGAAGTCTGAGATACTCAAACCACCCCATCAGGCACCAACGATTATTCAATGGTTAAAGTCACTTAGGTCATATTTCCTTCCCATTCTGCTGTTTGATCTGAACAACAATTGAACCTTTTGACCACATCTGCATGCCTTTATGCATTGAGTTGCTGCCCCATGATTGGCTGATTAGATATTTGCATTAACGAGCAGGCGTACATGTGTACCTAAAAGAGAGGTCATTGAATGTATATTGGTGATTCTCTCAGTTAGGCCTGGCAGATCTAAACTAAGTAGAATTTTATAGTATGATACTGCAACACGTTATGTTAAAGAAATTATAGGCCATGTACTGTGTTTGAATTTCAAGTACTCAGAGATCATAGCATTTATGGCATGGACACCATTATTGTGCACTCCTTTGATGATAACAACGTGCACGTTTTGGACAGGGAGGACAGGTGGTTTGAAAGAGGGGTTAAGGAAACCATCTTCGTCAAACTGGAAAACCCATCCCTGAACAGAGGGGGTGGGGTACGACACCACCTATCAGATACTTACAATGCAGTCCTAACACCTCTACCCCAGAGTCTCCACAGCAGTTCACACCTCCATTCATGCAAAGATAAGACTAATGACCCTCTCATTACCTCTACGACTCTTAATGACCCTCATGTGATTGCTATACCTTTAAACAACTCTCAGAGTTTATGTCAGAAAATAACCCGCCCCCCGTGGATCAGAACTGAAGAAGCCTCTCGGATAACTGGCAAAACATCTTCTAGACAACACAGCAAGTCCAGTTGCCTTGACTTACTTCTGCTTGAGATACAAAATGACCTGGACATTTGACATCATAGACAGCATTATGTACTGTACATGCAAGACCCTGAAAGGAGCTACAATAAAGATGGTTGATTGTGCTTTGTAGTGGAGTAGTGATGTGTCCAATGTGCAAGCAACTAACCATCCCAAAGGTTACTCCACGTTCACTCACTCAATTCGGGTTGGAACATCCTCTGTTCCTTTGCTCACCTACAAAGATCAGCTAAGGCTGTGCTGGCTCTTTACAGCTACTGGCTTACTCAGTCAGAGCATTTGTGACAAAGGTCAGTGGAGATGCTATGTGGCTTTAATCTTTCATTGACATTGTCGATGTATCAGCTTTAGCCTTCTTCTGTAGTTTGATTTTAGATTAGATTATGAAGATGCGCAGTCCTCTTTTATTGTCATTTAGTAATGCATGCATTAAGAAATGATGCATTATTTCCTCCGGTGTGATATTACAAAACACAGGACAAGAGAGAGGAGAGAGAGCAGCGCGCCGCGCGTGCACAGCCCTTTGGTGAAAAATGATATCGTATCAGTTAAGTAGGGGCTGTGGACAATTCTGATTTGATGGAGACGGACGTGAAAGCACAGAGTAACATTTGGAGAAATTTCTGAAACGCTCGTTCGCTGCTGTTACTGCGCGGTGGGGAATCTTCCGGAGGGAAGGTCTCAAAATCCCCGGCTTTGCCTGCTGTTGGCGACCGAGATTGAGGTCGAATCGTTTGGACAGACATGGCACTCAGCACTCGGTGTCGGAGAGCTGATCGGAGGCTTGAAGTTTCCGGATGACTCAGAGTCGGACTGTGGTCGGGCATGGCAGGGAGAGTTTTTCTTCCTTCTCCCGTCTGCGTGAGATGTGGGACATTTGAGAGACTGAACTTTTTACTGTGCTCACGGACTTCTTCATCAAGTAATGGTATTGTTGCACTGTTGTAACTATATGTTATAATTATGTGATTTTGTCAGTTTTTTCAGTCTTGGTCTGTCCTGTGTTTTGTGATATCACACCGGAGAAAATATTGTATCATTTCTTAATGCATGCATTACTAAATGACAATAAAAGAGGACTGCGTGTCTTCATAATCTAAAAAAAACCCAAGATTTCTGGAGCTGATGACAGATTACAGCCTTCCAAGAATGAGTTTACCAAAAGCAACACAGCCAGGAAAAATTGTTAGTGCCCAGCAAATTCTACATTGGCAGCCAGCCATTTCTTACAAAGTTCTCAGTCCAGTACAACCAAGGCACATCATGGGCTACTCTGAGGTGGCAAAGGATTCAATCAGGACAAGCAGATACTTTTATAGTTTGAGATTATCAAAGGTAACTGACGAAACTTTGCTGATTTTTCATTGTCATCTTGCTGGTAAGAACTGGACAAGATTAAAGAGACTGTGTGTTGATTCAGATTCTGGTTGAGATGTTTGCTGGAATAATGGCTATGCTTTGCCAGGTTGCAGATTTGTTCCTCCTTCTGCTGAAGAAGAAAAATAGTTTACATTGAAATTACACATCATCCTTTCTGATTTATTGTTTCCACATGCAGTGGGGTCGGGGGGGGGGTGGCTATCAGCGGCAGTAACTGAGCTTGACAAAGGAGCACTTTTCACAGGTCAGAGGCGGTTATTTAAAGTGAGAGCTTTGCGGGTGTTAGTCCATTGGGTGGCAACTGAGCTCCAAGAGCTAAATAAAAGTACAGAAGGGATAAGCGGAGCGGCCATTGTCGGGAGTAAGCCAGTGGCAAGAGTAGAAGCAACAGGCCTTGGCTCATTCAGGCTTCGGCGAGGTAAGTGGATAGGTGGACTTCGTTTTTGGTTTTTCTTTCCATTTTTTTTGAGGAATAGCGAGTACGTCAGTAGGGTTAGTGTTCTGCTCTGGGTGTCGGATGTGGAAACCCTGGGAATCTTCCAGTCTCCGAGATGGCCACATTTGCGCCAGCTGCACCAAGATGCAGCTCCTGAGAGACTGTGTTAGGGATCTGGAGCTGTGGCTCGATACCCTACAGCTTATTAAGGAGAGTGAGCAGGAGATAGAGAGGAGCTACAGGGAGTTAGCACCCTGAGGCTGCAGGAGTTACATAAGTGGGTGACAGTCAGGGAAGCGAAGGAAAGAGCTCAGATAGTAGAGAGCACCCCTGTGGCCATCCCCCTCAGTAATCATTACCTCGTTTTGGATGCTGTTGAGGTGGGGTGACATGACAGAGGACGACCACGGTGATCGGGTCTCTGGCACTGAGCCTGGTTCCACGGTGCAGAAGGGAGAGACGAAGATGAGGAATGCGGTAGTCATAGGGGATTCCATAGTGACTGGTACAGACAGGAGGTTCTGTCAGCCTGATAGAGATACCCACATGGTGTGTTGCCTCCCAGACGCCAGGGTATGGGATGTCTCGGATCGGGTGCAGACTATTCTGAAGGGAGAAAGTGAACAGCCAGAAGTCTTGGCACACATTGGTACCAAAGACATAGGTAGTAAAAGGGAGGAGGTCCTGAAGAGAGAATTCAGGGAGTTGGGTAGGAAGCTGAAAATCAGGACCTCCAGGGTAGTAATCTCAGGATTGCTACCTGTGCCATGTGCTAACAAGCACAAGAATAGCATGATCAGGCATATCAATACATGACTGAGAGACTGGTGCAGGGGGCAGGGCTTCGGGTTCCTGGATCACTGGGGCCTCTTCTGGGGGAGGTACGACCTGTACAAAAAGGACAGGTTACACCTGAACCCAAAGGGGTCCAATATCCCAGCAGACAGGTTTAATAGAGCTGTTAGGGAGGATTTAATCTAATTTGGCAGGGAGGTGGGAACTGGAGTGATCGGGCTGAGGAAGGGGAAAACAGAAATAAATCAAAGACAGCGTGCAACAGAGATGATAGAGAGAACAGGCCGGAGATGAGGCTGAATCACAGCCAGTGGCGTGAGTTACGGGGTAATAGAGATGTGGGCAGTTAAAACAGAAAGCAACAAATACGGGACTGAAAGTGAAATTCAGCTACAGATTGGCTAGTATGACGTTGTGGCCATCTCTGAAACTTGGCTGAAGGATGGCTGCCATTGGGAGCTGAACATCCAAGGATATACGGTGAATTGAAAAAATAGGTTAGTAGGCAGAGGGGGTGGTGTGGCCCTGTGGATCAGAAATACTATTAAATTATTTGAAAGGGATGACATAGGATTGGAAGGTGTAGAGCCTCTATGGGTTGAGTTAAGAAATGGCAAAGGTAAAAGGACCCTAATAGCAGTTGTATACAGACCTCCAAACAGCAGTTGGGATGTGCATTACAAGTTACAGCAGGAGATAGAAAAGGTGTGTCAGAAGGGCAATATCATGATAATCATTGAGGATTTTAACATGAAAGTGGATTGAGAAAGCCAGGCCAGTACTGGACCTCAAGAGAGAGAATTTGTAGAATGTCTAAGGGATAGCTTTTTAGAACAGCTTGTTGTTGAGCCCACTAGGGGATCGGCTGTGCTGGATTGGATGTTGTGCAATGATCCAGAGGTGATAAGAGAGCTTAAGGTTAAGGAACCCTTGGGGAACAGTGATCACAATATGATGGAGTGCACGTTGAAATTTGAGAGGGAAAAAATAAAATCCAATGTGTCGGTATTTTAGGAATACAGGAAATTACAATGGCACGAGAGGGAAACTGGCCGAGGTTGACTGGAAAAGGACATTTTCAGGAAGGACAGCGGAGTGGCAATGCCTGGAGTTTCTGCAGAAAATGAGGTAGGTGCAAAACAGATATATTTCAAATAAGAAGAAATTTTCAAAGGGAAGAAGGACACTACCGTGGCTGACAAGTGAAGTCAGAGCCAAAGTAAAAGCAAAAGAGAGGGCATACAGGAAAGCCAGAACTAGTGGGAAGATACAGGATTGGAAGGCTGTTAAAAACTTGTAGAAGGAAACTATGAAGGTCATTAAGAAGGAAAATATGAATTATGAAAGGAAGCTGGCGACTAATGCCAAAGAAGATACTAAAAGTTTCTTTTAGGTACTTCAAGGGTAAAAGAGAGTCGAGGGTAGATATAAGACCAATACAAAATGATGGAGATATTGTAATGAGAGATGCAGAGATGGCAGAGGAACTGAATGCATATTTTGCATCAGTCTTCACAGTGGAAGACGTCTGCAGTATACTGGACATTGAAGAGTGTCAGGGAAGTGAAGTTTGTGCAGTGAAAATTATGACTGAGACGGTGCTCAGGAAGCTTAATGGTCTGAGGGTGGATAAATCTCCTGGACTCATGGAATGCACCCTCAGGTTCTGAAGGAAGTAACTGGAGAGATTGCAGAAGCATTAACAATGATCTTTCACGAATCGATAGATTCTGGCATTGTACCAGATAACTGGAAAATTCGAAATGTTACCCCACTATTTAAGAAAGGTGGGAGGCAGTAGAAACGAAAATATAAACCTGTTAGCCTGACATCAGTGGTTGGGAAGTTGTTTGAATCGATTGCTAGAGATGAGATTACGGAGTACCTGGATGACAAGACAGGCCAAAGCCAGCATAGTTTCCTGAAAGGAAAATCCTGCCTGACAAACCTACTGCAATTCTTTGAGGAAATTACAAGCAGGGTAGACAAAAGAGATGCAGTAGACGTGGTGTACTTGGATTTTCAGAAGGCCTTTGACAAGGTGCCGCACATGAGGCTGCTTAGCAAGATGAGAGCCCATGGAATTACAAGGAAGTTACTAGCATGGGTGGAGCATTGGCTGGTCAGCAGAAAACAGAGAGTGGGAATAAAGGGATCCTTCCAGGTGAGACAACACTTCACTTGTGAGTCTGTTGGGGTCATCTATTGCATCCGGTGCTCCCAGTGCGGCCTGCTCTACATCGGTGAAACTCGACGCAGATTAGGGGACCGCTTCGTCGAGCACTTCCGCTCCATCCGCCACAACAGACAGGATCACCTGGTTGCCACCCACTTCAACTCTGCTTCCGACTCCCATTCAGATATGTCCATACATGGCCTCCTCTACTGCCATGATGAGGCTAAACTCAGGTTGGAGGAGCAACACCTCATATACCGTCTAGGTAGTCTCCAGCCCCTTGGTATGAACACAGAATTCTCCAACTTCTGGTAATTCCCTCCCCCTCCCTTCCCCTATCCCTATTTCACTCTGCCCCCTCCCCCAGCTGCCTACCACCTCCCTCATGGTTCCGCCTCCTTCTACTACCCATTGTGTTTTCCCCTATTCCTTCTTCACCTTTCCTGTCTATCACCTCCCTGCCTCCCCTCCCCCACCCCTTTATCTTTCCCTTAACTGATTTTTTGCCTGGAACCTACCAGCCTTCTCCTTCCCACCCTCGCCCCACTTTCTTTATAGGGCCTTTGCCCCGTCCCTCTTCAGTCCTGATGAAGGGTTCTGGCCCGAAACATTGACTGATCATTTCCACGGATGCTGCCCGACCTGTTGAGTTCCTCCAGCACATTGTGAGTGTTGCTTTGACCTCAGCATCTGCAGATTTTTTTGTGTTGGGATCCTATTCTGGTTGGCTGCCAGTTACCAGTGGAATTCCACAATGGTCGGTGTTGGGACCGCTGCTTTTTACAATGTATGTCAATGATTTGGACTACGGTATTAATAGATTTGTGGCTAAATTTGCTGATGATACAAAAATAGGTGGAGGAGTGGGTAGTGAAGAAACAGAGAGTCTGCAGAGAGACTTAGATAGTTTAGGGGATTGGGCAAAGAAGTGGCAAATGAAATACAATGTTGAAAAGTGTATGGTCATGCACTTTGGTGGAAGAAATAAATGGGGAAGACTATTATTTAGATGAAGAGAGAATTCAAAATGCAGAGATGCAAAGGGACTTGCGAGTCCTTGTGCAAGATACCTTAAAGATTAACCTCCAGGTTGAGTTGGTTGTAAAGAAGGGGAATGCAATGTTAGCATTCATTTCTAGAGGTATAGAATATAAGAGCAGGAATGCGATGTTGAGGTTCTATAAGGCACTCAAGAGATCACACTTGGAGTATTATGTGCAGTTTTGGGCTCCTTATTTTAGAAAGGGTACACTGACATTAGAGAGGGTTCAGAGAAAAATCATTAGAATAATTGCAGGAATGAAAGGGTTACTGTATGAGGAACGTCTGGCAGCTCTTGGGCTGTATTCCCTGGAGTTCAGGAGAATGAGCGGGGGATCTCATAGAAACATTCCAAATGTTAAAAGGCCTGAACAGATTAGATATGGCAAAGTTATTTCCCATGGTAGGGGATTCTAGGACAAGAGGGCACGACTTCAGGATTGAAGGACGCCCATTTAGATCTGAAATGCAGAGAAATTACTTTTGTCAGAGGGTGGTATATCTGTGGAATTTGTTACCACGAGCGGCTGTGGAGGCCAAGTCATTGGGTGCATTTAAGGCAGAGATAGATAGGTTCTTGATTAGCCAGGTCATCAAAGAGTATGTTGAGAATGCAGGGGAGTGGGGATGACTGGAAGAATTGGATCAGCCCATGATTGAATGGCGGAGCAGATTCGATGGGCCGAATGTCCTACTTCTGCTCCTATATCTTATGGTCTTATGGTCTTATGGATTTCAGATCCAACTTACTCTCTATTGTGTCTTTCAATACAACTTTTGTCCAAATTTTATATCGGTTCCCTCTGATTCTTCATTCTAGTAACTATTTGATTGTACTTAGCCTCTGTAAACTTGTTGTGATTTCTTTCTATTTATCAACTCTCCCTCCATCCTCCTCAGATCCACCTGGAACAACTTCAGATTCTCCATTCAATCCTATAGCTGAAATCCCTCACCATGGAATCATTTCAGTAGAACTTTGTGCACACTCCAGGACCTTCACTTCTTTCTACAAAGAAGCAACTAGAGTTAGATGCAATGTTCCACACTTTCCTACTTGAAATTTTTATATGCCATGCCTATTTAGGCCATTCTATCTTCATCCTGCATAATGAAGATGTGAGACACAAATTTCCCAAACTTTGAGTTAGCCACATCTTTGGGCAGTTTGAATTGCAAACCTATGTCAAAGTCGTTAATATTATCAGCAGTACACTGCTCTAGAACTTCACTACCACCTTTCAGTCTGAAAAACAAATATTTACACTTTCTCCCAATGCATGCTACTATGGGCTTTTAATTCTCAATTTTGCAAACTAGCCTTTTGGGTGGAACTACAGAAAACACTTTCTCAAATCCATTTGCCAGATTATTTGAATACTCAGTAGTCAAACAGCATCAGTGGAGAGAAAGACAAGTCATTCCTGATGATGATGAAAGGTTATCGAGCTGAAGCATTAACTGTCTGTTTCACTCTCTGCAGATGCTGACTGTTTCTAGTATTCACTGCTTTATGGACGTCATATGCACGCACTAATTCATTATCAAGGTAGCATCACATGCACACACTAACTCATTACCAAGGTAGCATCCATGTGCAGACACGAACTCATTACCAAGGTAGCATCTATATGTATTTTTCTATAGCAAATTAACCAGGCAAGTTCAAGGCTGGAGAGTCTAACTAGGAAATTCTTTTTTGAAGTGGCTAATTGCAGTGACTAATACAACAATCATACCACATTGTCCATATTGTTCTTGAAGATAATTTGCAAGTCATACATTTCCCCTTAAGGCAAAGTAAAACAACTGAAGAAAGTGATCCAGCTGTATTTAGTAAGGAATGTTAAAGATAAAATTAGATCAAAGTGATTAATGTGCCAAAAAAACAGGACTGAGGACTGATGAAGTTTCAGAATTCTACAAAAGAAATTATAATTTAAACATGGAGTCATAAACACGAGAAAGTCTGCAGATGCCAGACCCTCAATGAGACTTCGCAGTTATTGAGCTGTACAACATAGAAACAGAAACTTCAGCTGCCAGTCTATGCCAAGCACCACACCTATCCATACTAATCCCACAAGCCGGCATTAATTCCATATACCCTTTTGCCCTGCTTATTCAGATCCATCCTACATGTTGTTATTGTTCCCACTTCCTCTAACAACTCATTTCAGATATCAACTATCATTGGTGTGAAAAAGTTACCCCTTACATCTCCTATAAACATATCTCCTCATCTTGAACACATAACTATTACACCCCTTCCGGGGGAAAGATGGGAATACAGATCAACCTTATGAATACAGGTGCTTCTCATAATTTTATGTATCTCTATAACTTTATCTCTCAGTCTCCTTTGCTCTTGCGAAAACAGACCTAATCTATCTGGCATCTGCTGACAGCTAAAGTCTTCCAATCCACATAAAAGAGGGGAGGAGAAGATGGCGACGTGATGCAGCGTGCACGGCTGCTCTGAAATGATATTGTATTTGTAGGTAGGTACAATGCACAATCTTGATTTGATGGAGACAGACGTGAGAAGCACGGAGGAACATCTGGAGAAACTTCTGAAATGCCCGCTTCACTACCGCTGCTACTGTGCAATCGAGAATCTCCGGAGGGGAAGGCCCCAAATCCTCAGCTTTGCCCATTGCCTGTTGCCAGGGCCGGGGTCGAAGCGCTCGGCAGAGTTGGTACTCGGTGCTCAGTGTCGGAGGGCTCGTCGGAGGCTCGAAGTTTTCGGACAGACTCAAGAGTCGACTGTGGTCGGGTGCTTCCAGGGTGCTGCATCAGCAAGTTTGCGGCGCTGGAAGCTCATGGCAGGAAGAAAGTTTCTCTTCCTTCTACCATCTGCGTAAGATGATGGGACTTTCGAGAGACTTTGAGATTTTTTTTTACCGTGCCATGGTCTGTCCTTTATCAAATTACGGTATTGCTTTGCACTGTTGTAACTATATGTTATAATTATGTGGTTTTTGTCAGTTTTTTTAGTCTTAGTTTGTCTTGTGTTTCTGTGATATCATTCTGGAGGAACATTGTATCATTTCTTAATGCATGCATTACTAAATGACAATAAAAGAGGACTGCATGTCCTCATAATCTAATCTAATCTTTTCTGTACCCTCTATCTTAACTACATACTCCCTGTAGTGTGGTGACCAGAATTGTACTTCAGGTATGGCCAGACCAACATTTCATACAACTGTACTGTGACGACCCCACTCTTATCACAATGAAGGCAAGAGATCTACATGCATTCTTCACTACCCTGTCTATCTATGTACCAATCTTCAGGGAGGTAAGTAATTAAACCCATGGTCTCTCTGCAACAGCTGGTCCAGAGCTCTCTATTCATTGCCAATGTTCTTCTTGGTTTAACTTCCTAAAATGCATCACTCTGCACTAGTCTGAATTAAATTCCATCTACCATTCCAATGCTCACTCTCCCAGTCGATCGTAATCCTGTTGAAACCTTTGCTATCAATCAGCTTGGCCCTGAACTCTGGAATTTTATCCCTAACCCTGTCTGTCTCTCTATCTTCCATTAAATCACAAACCTCTAGCCTTTGATCATACCTGTTTTAACAGTGACCAACACCAGACAACGTTTGTGGTATTACAGCTCATTTGTATCACAATAGGGTCAACAGAGAGTGTGAGGCCTCTGTGTGCTTCTCCCCTGGATCATTGCAAACTCCCAGATATACTGCTGAACCCAAGCCTTGGTGAAGCTGCCTAGGCCGAGCTTGCAGATGCTGATATCAACATTGCTTTTAGTCATTTCATGTGCCAGAGATTTGTTTGCAGCCTCTTATTTCATGCATCAATGTAAACTTTATCAAACTTCTCACCAGACAGCAAGGCAAATCTTGAAACTGTTCAAAGCTGCTACAGTTATAGTAGTCCTGAAGTTGGATCTGGTCATGATCCATTGTGGAGCTTTGGGTACAATGATCAGGTAGTTCTTAGAACTCATTTAATCTGTTCTATAGTTTTTTCCACATAGTATTCTGAGTTTTGGTCTTGAAATTTTCCTTCATAAATTGGACAAGAATCAACCTCCCATGAAGAAATTCAATTATCTATGATCCTATTAATCTTTCCACAATCACCAAATCTGATTTAAAAGTACAGTGCATATTAGGGAGGGCACCCAAAACTATTACCGACAACGATGGTAAAACACACCTTGAGCGCAACAAATTTACCAAATCCTACAGTATGCTCACTTTCTCAGACAGAGGCATCCGGTTAAAATAAACAATGATACAGATCAGGCAGCACTAGTGGAGAGAAAAACAGCCGGGATGATACTGGTACCAGAACCAACATAACATAGAATCATAAAAAAGTTAGAGCACAGAAACAGGCTCTTCAGTGCATCTAGTCCATGCTGAACCATTTAAACTGCTGTCCCATCAATCCCTCCGTACCCCTACTAGCCATGTACCTATCCAAACTTCTCTTAAACATGAAATCGAGCTCACATGCATCACCTGTACTACAGCTCATCCCACACTCTCACAACCCTCTGAGTGAAGAAGTTTCCCCTCATGTTTCCCTTAAACTTTTTTCAACACAAAAGTTGGGGATGTTGTGGATAGTCTGGAGGGTTTGTCAGAGGTTACAACGGAACATCGGTAGGATGTAGAACTGGGCTGAGAAGTGGCAGGTGGAGTTCAACCCAGATAAGTGTGAAGTGGTTCATTTCCACAAGCCAAATTGGAAGGCAGTATATAATATTAATGGTAAGACTCTTGGCAGTGTGGAGGATCTGCAAGACCTTGGGGTCTGAGTCCTTAGGACACTCAAAGCTGCTGCGCAGGTTGACAGTGTTGTTAAGAAAAGACGTTACATGGTTTGTTACCAAATTACCCTTCAACTTATCCATCTAATATGATAGATGTTCTCTTTCAGTTTAAACCATTTCAAAAAGGGTTGATAGCTATAATCTATAAACGGTTATTGAGTTTACAAATGATATCTCAAGATAAAATTAACGACACTTGGGAATTGGAAATTCAAGAGTCATTTTCAGATAATCAATGGAGTAAAATTTTTCATTTGGTTAACAACTCATCTATTTGTGCTCGTCATCTCCTGATACAGTTCAAGGTAGTGCATCGGGCCCATATGTCAAAGGATAAACTACCGCGTATTTTCTCCAATATTATTCCTATTTGTGACAGATGTATTACTGGGCTGGCCACTTTAACTCGTATGTATTGGTCTTGCATAAAGCTAGATAACTTTTGGAGAAGGTGCAGTCGACGTTTCAGGCCGAGACCCTTCGTCAGGACGGAGGGTCTCAGCCTGAAACGTCGACTGCACCTCTTCCTAGAGATGCTGCCTGGCCTGCTGCATTCACCAGCAACTTTGATGTGTGTTGCTTGAATTTCCAGCATCTGCAGAATTCCTGTTGTTTTAACTTTTGGAGAGATGTTTTTAAAACATTATCAAGAGTTTTAGATTTGGATCTACAACCTCACTTGCTTACGGCAATTTTTGGGATTATCCCATCGGAAGCAGGAAATATTCCTGTTTCCGCTCAACGTATGATAGCCTTTTCAACCTTACTAGCAAACAGAGCCATTTTATTGAAGTAGAAGGATTCTAATCCACCTACGGTCTTTTATTTGCTCTCCTCCATCATGTCCTGTTTAAATTTGATTTATTACTCTTTCAAGTTTTTTTCGAGGTTTTAGATTTGATCAGAAGGTTTTTCTCTCCTCTTTTTTTGGTTGTATCCTCAAAATGGACTGCCCAGTCCCTTTTTTTTGGTTTTGTTTGTTCTGTTTTTTTTTCTCTGTATTTAAAACCCAATTTTTTTTCCTTTCTCCTTTTAACTGGTAAGAGGAGAATTGTTATTTTCTTTTTTATTATTATATATTTTATACTAGTTTAACAATATCTATGATTTTGACAGTGTCTATTTTAATTTTGGTTACTGATATATATATTTGAACTAATTCTCCTCTTGATTGTATTTGATTGTATCTATATTTTTTTAAATCAGTAAAAAGATTAATAAAGAAAGAAAGAAAGAAAAAAAGAAAAGGTGTATGGCGTGTCAGTTTTCATCAACTGTGGGTTTGAGTTCAAGAGGCATGAGGTAATGTTACAGTTATATAAGACCTTAGTTAGACCCCACTTGGAGTACTGTGTTCATTTCTGGTCACCTCATTACAGAAAGGATGTGGATACTATAAAGAGAGTGCAGAGGAGGTTTACAAGGATGTTGCCTGGATTGGAGAGTGTGCCTTATGAGAATAGGTTGAGTGAACTAGGCATTTTCTTCTTGGAGTGACCAAGCATGAGAGGTGACCTGATAGAGGTGTATAAGATGATGAGAGGCATTGATCGTGTGGATAGCCAGAGGCTTTTTCCCAGTGTTGAAATGGCTAACATGAGTGAGCATAGTTTTAAGGTGCTTGGAAGTAGGTTCAGGGGGAATGTCAGAGGTAAGTTTTTTATACAGAAAGTGTAGGGTGTATGGAATGCACTGCCAGCGAGGGTGGTAGAGGAGGATACGATAGGGTCTTAGATAGGTACATGGAGCTTAGAAAAATAGAGGGCTATGCGTTAGAGAAATTCTAGGCATTTTCTGGAGTTACATAGTTGGCACAACATTGTGGACCGAAGCGCCTGTAATGTACTGTAGATTTCTATGTTTCTATGTTTCACCGTTAACCCATGATCTCAAGTCCCACCCAACCTCAGTGGAAAAAGCCTGCTTGTTTGACCCTATTTATACCCCTCATAATTTTGTATACTTAGATTATGAAGACACATAGTCCCCTTTTATTGTCATTTAGTAATTCATGCATTAAAAATGATACATTATTTCCTCCGGTGTGATATCACAAAAATAGGACAAACCAAGACTGAAAAAACTGACAAAACCACATAATTATACATATAGTTACAACAATGCACAACACCATAACTTGATGAACTACATGAGCACAGTAAAGTTCAAAGTTCTCAAATGTCCCACATCTCACGCAGATGGGAGAAGGAAGAAAAACTCTCCCTGCCATGCCGACCACAATCCAACTCTGAGTCATCCGAAAACTTCGAGCTCTGATCAGCTCTCCCACACCGAGTACTGAGCGCCATCTCTGTCTGAGCGATTCAACCTCTTTTTCGGTCGCCAAAAGCAGGCAAGGCCGGGAATTTTGAGGCCTACCCTCCGAAAGATTCCCGACCACACAGTAACGACAGCAGCAGACGGGCGTTTTGGAAATTTCTCCAGATGTTCCTCTGTGATTTCATGTCCATTCTCCATCAAATCAGAATTGTCCACAGCCCCTATTTAACAGATACGTCATCATTTTTCACCGGAGGGCTGCGCACACGCGGCGTGCTGCCATCTTCTCCTCCTGCTCCTATCTATCAAATCTATCAAATCCCTCAATCTTCTACATTCCAAGTAATAAATCCTAACCTATTCAATCTTTCCTTATTACTCAGGTCCTCCAGACCCGGCAACATCCTTGTAAACTTTCTCTGCCACGTTTATGAGTGTGAGCAGGGAACTCCTCCGCTCCCAAGCCTTGCTGTTTTGGGTTAGCATGTGGCCTTTCCACCTTCTTGTCAGTTCAGGCCAGGTAGCAAGGCCTCAGCAGTGATAGATGGAACTTGAAGGCACTCACATCAGGGATAGCATGAGTTCTGTCAAAGGTTCCTTCCAGCTTGACATGTTTATGATTTTCACACTATTTCTTTAAAAGCACACAGAGTATATTCCTTTTGTCTGATATTGGGCTAATTTGCATTCACTCTTCTTGCCCTGTTGAACAGGGTGCTACATTTGCATTTTCCCACTCCACTGGGATCTTTCCAGAACCGCAGCAATATCAACAGATTAAAACCTCCCCTGTATCTCCTCCTCCAGAATGAATGACGTACCTGTGGTGAGACAGATGTCATGTCTGCTCCATACTTCCAGCTGACAGAAGCAAAGCATGGCTCAAAAAATATTCCAGTCTGTATTTCTTTGCTGCCCCAATCAACACTGAAGCTCACAGCAGTTTTCCTGCTGCCAAGAACACTCACATTTTGTTAACACAAGTTATTTTGGAGAGTGTGGACGGCATTTGTGAATAATTCTCTTTTTCTATCAGTTTGTTTTTAATGGGAGTCATTCCATTGCTAATTGTTCCCTCAGGCCTTCCAGCAATTTATTTAGATATCCCACTGAGTTAGCTACTTAGCCAATTGTTAATACCAGAAGTAATGTTAAATAATATTTTTTTAAGTCACTGCACTCAAAGTCAACAGCTTTCATAAACAATTAAATTCAAGCTTTATGTTTTCCACTTCAGCCGAATGAATTAATATGCAATGCCTTTTAAAAAGCTCTTTTCTACACCAATATAATGATCCATGGAATGCAGACCCAGCAGAAATCTTGTGTTTTAATCCTATTTTTATTAATACCTTTCATTGGATGAGTGCACAAAATAAAAATGGCTTCTTACATGAAACTAACTACAAAACCATGAAATTAGATTAATTCATCCCTGATCTTTCATGCACACATCACACTGAACATTCAATCAGGAAATTAGCCTGGGCTCTTCCAAGAGCAATTTATCTTAGTGCTTCTGACACTTTTATCATGTCACCCATGTACCTAATGTTACAACCCACACCTGGTAGTTCTCTCTTCTGCTCTCCCTCGTCAGGCAGAAGATAGAAAAACTTGAGACTACAAGCCAGCAGACACAATGACAGTTTCTATCCCACTGTTGAATGAACCTCTCATATGCTAAAAGGAGATATCTTGTGGCCCTTACTCTTTCTTTGTCTACTGGCATTGTGCTTCCTCTATAACTGCAACAGAAGTTTCTGCATTTTATATATGATTTCATATACCACTTCGATATATGATTGATCACCCCTCTCATGCTCTTGATCTCCTCACTAACTTTCAATTCCCTGGTCCTGACCACCTCAGTTTCACCATGGAACTCCAGTCCCTATAAGCTTCTAACCCCCAACAAGAAAGTCGTAAAGCTCCCCACTTCTTTCTTAATAGGAGACACAACCACTTCCCCTCCAACACCACCCTCCTCAGTCTAGCAGAACTGGTCTTCGCCCTCAACTACTTTTCCTTCGTCTCCTCGCACTTCCTCCAGATTTGAGGGGTAGCCATGGGAACCTGCATGGGCCCCAGCTATGCCTGCTTAGTAGAACAGTTGGCTACGTAGAACAGTTCATGTTCCAAGCCTTCCCCAGTAATGCTCCCCAACTCTTCCTCCGCCACTTTGATGACTGCATTGGTGCTGCTTCCTGCACCCATAGTGAGCTTGTCAACTTCAGCAGCTTTGCCTCCACCTTCAACCCTGCCCCGAAATACACTTAGTCCATTTCAGACACCTCCCTCCCCTTTCTCAATCTATTGACATCTTCTATAAATCTACCTATTCCCATGGTTATCTTGACTGGACCTCTTCAAACCATCTCCTGTAAAAATGCTATTCCCTTTTCTCAGCTCCTTCGTCTCCACTGCATCTGATCACAGGATGCAGCTTTCCTTCCCAGGACATCAGAGATGTCCTCCTTCTTCAAAGGTGTCCCTTCCTCCAACATTGATGCTACCCACACCTGTATCTTCTCCATTTCCCAAACATCAGCGTTCACCATATAGTGAGAACCTACAAGTACCTGGGGGTGCACCTGGATGACAGACTTGAGTAGAGCATCAAGACAGAGGTTGTGTACAAGAAGGGCCGGAGTCACCTCTACTTCTTGAGGGGACTGAGGTCCTTTGGAGTAGGCAGGCCTCTCCTTCACATGTTCTACCAGTCTGTTGCCCCCAGTACAATCTTCTATGCGGTGGTGTGCTGGGGCAATGGCATCAACACGGGTAATGCCAACAGGCTCAATGACCTGATTAGAAAGGCTGGTTCTGTTATAGGAGTCAAACTGGATATACTGGAGGCTGTGGTAGAACAAAGGACCCTACGGAAAACCCTGGCAATTCGGGACGATGTTTCTCACCCTCTGAATGCCACCTTGGATGAACAGAGGAGCACTTTTTGTAATAGACTGACAACTGCGCTGCTCCAAAGAGCATTATGTGAGGTCACTCTTATCCTCGGCCATTAGGCTCTTTAATGAGTCAACCTTTAGCCAGGGAAGTGATGACCCCCTCCTGTTCGACTGAGGTAACTTATTTTTTATTCTTATTTACTTCTCTTCTAATATTTATACTGCATATCTGTGCACTTGTAATGCTACTGTGACACCGTAATCAGTGCATTAGGGATGCAAAGTCAAAAAAGGTAGCAAATGCAGCACTCAAAGTGTTATATCTCAATGCACAGAGTATGAGAAATAATGTGGATGATCTTGTTGCACTATTACAGATTGTCAGGTGTGATGTTTTGGTCATCACTGAATCAGGGCTGAAGGATGGTTGTAGTTGGGAGCCGAATGTCCAGGGTTACATGTTGTATTGGAGAGAAAGGGAGGTAAGCAGAGGGGATGGAGGAGGAGGGGGTAGTGGGGATAAGCTCCCACTATGTATTAAATGTTCCCAATGGCGTGTGTCTCAAATAGCCCTCTGACAACCAAGTCTAGCTCCTGCCTTCATGTGTGGTTTATCTACTAAGCCCAGTGGAACCGTGTCTACTGACAGGAGAAGGGGAAAAAGTGGGGTACTCCCACCTTAAAACCAGTCACTTCAGGCAGGTGAGGCTCATCAGCCATGGTAGGCAGCTCATCTAGGAGAAGGAAAACTCTGATCTCCGCTGCTTTGGGGCTGTCCGCACACATGCTGAAGGCTTCAGGAGTAAACCCCAAAGATAAATCTGGAGCTGAAGCCCATAAAGCAGTCCCATGTTGAGTTCAATGCTGACTGGCAATTCCTGCAACGCCAGTCGTGCCAAGCTGTATTGGTCTCTGTCATTCCTTTGGATTCATCAGCTACCTACATGGAGAGGGAGAGGCTGCTGCATGGGCAACAGCTCACTCTCCATATCGTACTGCCCTGGCCTGTATATTGACAGCTAAGACACAACATCCATGGTCTACCCTGGCCAGTGGAGGTCCTCCTTGTCCAATGCTTTAAAAAGCCTCAGCATTACGTCCCTGCTTTTATATTCTAATCTCAAAATGGAACAGGTGAGATTGCTGTAGCTGTCAGTTTGTCATCATAGAGTGCAAGGGAGTTCCTTTCAATGAAAGATGCAGATGTGTATGTGCATGCTGTGTGTACAGTAATGGAGGCACCTTCATCTCTGGCCCAGGTTGGATGCATGAAGAAGGTGGGAAATTGTTACTGTTGTCAGGGCAGTCATTCATTTCACTATACCCATTTGGACACCTTGCTATGAGTACATAGCCCATGTTTACAAAGGCAGACAAATTAATAATTTTTTTAAACTTTTTATTTAGAGATAAAGCATGAAACAGGCCCTTTGGCCCTTTACGCTGTCAGGCAATCCCCCAATTTAACCCTAGCATTATCACAAGACAATTTACAAAGACCAATTAACCTACCAACCGGTCCGCCTTGGGACTGTGGGAAGAAACCAGAGCACCCAGAGGAAATCCATGCAGTCATGGGGAGAGCATACAAATTCGGCATGACATCAAAAACTTTGACAAACTTCGAAAGATGTGCAATGTAATGTGAGCTGACTGCCTGCATTACGGACTGGTATGGGAACACCAATGCCTTTGAGTGGATAATTTCCATGTTGTAAATGCAGAAATTGCAAGGACTACTCAGAAAGATAATTTTCTAGGTAGTGTGTTCCAGGATAGAGTAATGATCAGAGTCTGAGTGAGGTTGAGGCAAATTGTGCTACATATGATATACTCAGGGGACAGAGTGAGTGGAGATGCTATTACTAAGGAAAAGGTGCTTGGGAAGATGAAAGGTCTGAAGGTAAATAGGACACTTGAAACAAAAGGACTGCACCCCAATGATCTGAAAGAGGTAGCTACAGAGATTGTGGAGGCATTAGTAATGAGCTTTCGAGAATTACTACAGAGAACTGCAAAACTACAAATGTCATCTTCACTCTTTAAGAAGGGAGGGATCCAAAAGACAGGAAATTATAGGCCAGGTAGCCTGACTTCAGTGGTTGATAAGATATTAATGATGAGGTTTCAGGGTACCCGGAGGCAAATGGTAAGATAGGCCAAAGTCAGCATGGTTTCCTTCAGGGGAAATCTTGCCTGACAAATCCGTTGGAATTCTTTGAGCAAAAAACACGCAGGATAGACAAAGGCGAGACGGTGAATGTTTACTGGAATTTTCAGAAGGTCATTCACAAGGTGCCACACATGAGGCTGTTAAACAAGATAAGAGCCCATGGCATTACAGGAAAGATACCCACATGGATAGAAGGCTGGCTGACTGGCAGAAGACAAGGAGTGGGAATAAAGGGGGACTTCTCTGGCTGGCTGCCAGTGCCTAGTAGTGTTCTACAGGTAGCATTCCCTCTAAACTGTGCAGGTGTACAGTAACTGAAATCTTCTGCACACATAACTTTTGTTGCCATGCAGCTGCAATTTTCTTTTACGTAATGTTAATATAAAGCGCCACTCAATTTTCAGGCCATGTACAAATTTCCTGCAATGGTTGGTCCGCGCAGCTGTAAAAAAAAATTAGAGGGAACTTCTGAATTCTTGTGAGTGTGCCAGTCCTTAAAGTGGCTTTGGCTCATCAAACTTAGGGGAGATCAGCCTTGGGCGAGGTAAAGTATGTGGTGACTTTCTCTTTTTGTTCTTATAAATTCCTTCCTCATCTATTAGGGCATAACAGTGTACTGAGAAAGACGAGTCGCTCCAGGGGCAGTGTTTTGTGCTGTGTGTGGGATGTAAGAAGTCTGGGACAGCTCCAGTCTCCCGGGTAGACACATCTGCACCAGGAAATGAAGCTGCAGTTTGATGACCTTTGACTCATATGGGAGAATGAGGAGGTGAGGGATAGGAGCTACAGGGAGGTAGTCAGCCCAAGATTGCAGGAGACGGGCTGTCAGGAGAAGGAAGGGAAATGCACAGGCAAGTGCAGAGTGGCCCGTGACCGTTCTCCTCAGTAATAAGTATACAAATTTAGATACTGCCGGGGGGGCAGCACAGTCACTCTAGCACTGAGGTTCAGAAGAGCAGAGAGGTGAACAGGACTCCAGTGTTGGTAGGAGGTTGGATAGTCAGAGGAACAGAGACAAGATTCTGTGGGTGCGATAGAGACACCCAGATGGTATGCCAGGATTAGGGATGTCTCGGATCATCTCCATGGCATTCTCAGGGGCTAGGGTGAGCAGCCAAAAGTCTTGGTACATGTTGGCACCAATGACACAGGTAGACAAGGTGAGGAGGTCCTGAAGAGAGATTGTAGAGAGCTAGGTAGAAAGCTGAAAATCTGTGCCTCCAGGGCAGTAATCTTTGGATTGCTGCCTGTGTCTCCTGCCAGTGAGGGTCAGAGGGGGATGACTTGGCAGGAGAATGTGTGGCTGAGGAACTGGTGCAGGGGGTAGGGGTTCAGATTTATGGATCATTGGGATCGTTTCTGGGGAGATACTGTATAACCTGCGCAAAAAGGACAGATTACAACTGAACCTGAAGGGGTCCAATCTGCTTGTGGGCTAGTTTGCTAGAGTTGTTCATGAGGGTTTAAACTAATTTGACAGGGGGATGGGAACTGGATTGATAGTGCTGAGTATGAGGTAGCTGGTTTACAAACAGAGGCAGTGTGTGGTGCACTCCTAACGAGGAGACGCTGTTGATAGGGCAAAATTGCAGACAACAGGATCAGTTGCAACGTAAAAGGTAGACAAAATCAAAAAGGGTGAATACAGGACTGAAGGTGTTGTATTTGAATTGCGCAGTATATGGAATATGGTGGTGTAGTGGCATCAGCGCTGGACTTCAGGGCGAGAGCTCCCGAGTTCAAATCCAGTCGGCTCCCTTGCACGCTCTCCATTCGTGCCTGGGTTGAATGTCGAGCTAACAACTCAACACTTGTTAAAAAAAAAACCTGGAGAGGGATGGACTCCACCAGGTTTCAGATGCCCAAGACACGTTGTACCAAAAAAAAGATCAGTGCAAAAGCTTGTCATGACGGCGCCCCAACAACTCCACTAGGAGTTAAGGGCGCACACACACACACACACACACACACACACAGTATCTGGAGTAAGGTAGATGAACTTGCACAGTTACAGATTGACCTGCATGATGTTGTAGGCATCACTGAATCGTGGCTGAAAGAAGATTACAGCTGGAAGTTTAACCTCCAAGGATACACATTGCTTCAAAAGGACAGGCAGGACGGCAGAGGGGGTGGTGTTGCTCTGTTGGTAAAAAATGAAATCAAATCATTTGAAAGAGGTGACATAGGGTTGGAAGGTGCTGAATCCTTGTAGATTAGGGCTAAAGAACTGCAAAGGTAAAAAGACCCTGAGAGGAGTTACAGACCCCAAACAGTAGTAAGGACGTGGTCTACAAATTACAAAAGGAGATAGAAAATGCATGCCAAAAGGGCATTGTGACAATAGTGAAGGGGGATTTCAATATGCAGATAGACTGGGAAAATCAAGTTGGTGATGGATCCCAAGAGGGGCAATGTCTAGAATGCCTATGAGATTGTCTTTCAGAGCAGCTCATGGTTGAGCCCAGTAGGGGACCAGATATTCTGGATTGTGCAATGAACCAGAATTGATTAGAGAGCTTAAGGTAAAAAAAAACCCTTGGGGATATGATCATAATATTAACAAATTCACCCTGAAAGTTGAGAAGGAAAAGCTAAAGTCAGATGTATCAGTATTACAGTGGAGTAAAGGAAACTACAGAGGCACGAGAGAGGAATTGGCCAAAATTAATTGGAAAAGAACACTGGCAGGAATGACAGCAGAGAAGCAATGGCTAAAATTTCTGCAAGCAACTCAGAAGGTGCAGAATATATATATCCCAAAAAGGAAGAAGTATTCTAAAGGCAGGATGACACAACCGTGGCTAATGAGAGGTCAAAGCCAAAGAGAGGGCATATAATGGAGCAAAAATTGGTGGGACGTTAGAAGATGGGGAAGCTTTTAAAAACCAACAGAAGGCAACTAAAAAAGAGTCATTAAGAAGGAAAGGATGGAATATGAAAGTAAGCTAGCCAATAATATTATAGAGGATACCAAATGTTTCTTCAGATACAAAAAGTGTAAAAGAGAGGTGAGGGTGAATATCATTCTGCAGGAAATCAATGCTGGAGAGGTAGTAATGGGAGATGTGGAAATGGGAGACAAACTAAATAAGTAGTTCATCAGTCTTTGCTGTAGAAGACATCTAGCAGTATAGTGAAAGTTCCAGGGTGTCAGGGGTCAGAAGTGCGTGAAGTTGCCATTATTAGGGAGAAAGTTCTTGGGAAACTAAGAAGTCTGAAGGTAGATAGGTTACCTGGACCTGATGATACATACCCACTCCAGGGATCAGGTGTCTCTGTTAAATGATGATGTTGAGCTGTTGTTGCACTAGTTAAAAACAATGGGAACTGCTTATTTATGGTTTCATTCTTCAACCTTTGCAATAGTGGGTAACCCATCACAACAACAATCAGAACCTCTTGATACTACAACAGTTAAGTCACCTGGACCAGATGGACTACACCCAAGAGTTCTGAGAAGAGATAGCTGAAGAGATTGTGGAAACATTAGTAATCATCTTTCAAGAATCAATTGTTTCTAGCATGGTTCCAGAGGAATGGAAAATTACGAATGTCACTCCACTCTTCAAGAAGGAAGAGAGGCAGCAGAAGAAAAGAAATTATAGACCAGTTAGTCTGACCTCAGTGGTTGGGAAAATGTTGGAATCAATTGTTAAGGATGTGGTTTTGGGGTACTTGGAGGCAAAGGATAAAATTGACTGTAATCAGCATGGTTTCCTCAAGGGAAAATCTTGCCTGACAAATCTGTTGGAATTCTTTGAAGAAATAACAAGCAGGATAGACAAAGAAGAATCGCTTAATGTTGTGTACGTGGATGTGCAGAAGGCCTTTGACAAGGTGCCACACATGACACTTCTTAACAAGATAAGAGCCCATTGTATTACAGGAAACATATTAGCATGGATAGAGCATTGGCTGACTGGCAGGAGACAAATGGTGGGAATAAAAGGAGTCTTTTCCGATTGGCTGCTGGTAATTATTGATGTTCCACAGTGCTCTGTGTTTGGACCGCTTCTTTTTACATTATATATCAATAACCTGGATGGTGGAATTGAAGGCTTTGTTGCAAAGTCTGCGGAAGGTACAATGAAAATTAGAAGAATGAGGCGTGACCTAATTGAAACTAATTGAAAGTTGAAAGGACTTGATAGAGTGGATGTGGCAAGCATGTTTCCGGTGGTTGGAGAGTTTAAAACCTGAGGACACAGCCTCAGAATAGTGGGCTGTTCTTATGGAACGGAGATGAGGAGGAATTTCTTTAGCCATAGAGTGATGAATCTGTGGAATTCATTGCCACAGGCAGGTGTGGAGGCTAAGTCTTTATATATATTTAAGGCAGAGGTTGATCATTCTTGATTATTCAGGGCATGAAGGAATACACGAAGAAGGCAGGAAATTGGGGCTGAGGCAAAATGGATCAGCCGTAATGAACTGGCATAGCAGATTCGATGGGCCAAATGACCTAATTCTGCTCCTGTATCATATGTTCTTATAGGTGGAAGGAAGCATTTGTTTCTATTTTTTTCACTATTATGTTATCGTTGTGCTGTGGGTTCACTCTGGTCTACACACATAGCTATGGACTGTTTCATGTGTGTATTCCCTTGGTTCACACTATGTGTGAGAATAATCGATAGCATGAACTTATGCAGGAGCGTGACAATTTTCTACTGAACTTATTACAAATTTTACTTAATGTTCTGCAGTTCCACAAAGTTTTTCCATTAAAAACCCTGAATAAAGGTGATTTTTGAGAAGGCTTTTAACTGCCTGTCTAGATTTGTATGCAATGCACTGCGAGGACAGAAGGGAAGTGTAGGGTCATTCACTAGGGTAGAAGATAGAAGGCATAGACTACTTTCTAGGTGGAGAGCAAACTCAGAAATCAGAGGTGCAAAGGAATTTAGGAATCCTCATGCAGGATTCTCTAAGGGTTACCTTGTAGTTTGAGTCAGCAGTAAGGAAGGAAAATGCATTTCGAGAGGACCAGAATATAAAAGCAAGGTTGTAATGCTGGGGCTTCATAAGGGATTGGTCAGACCACACACGTGGAGTATTGCGAGCAGTTTTGGACTCTTTATCTAAGAAAAGATGTGCTGGCGTTGGAGAAGATCCAGAGGAGGTTCACGAAAGATATCAGGGGAATGAAAGGGTTAATGTGTGAGGAATGTTTGATGGCTCTGGGCCTGTATTTGCTGAAGTTTAAATGAATGAGGGGTTCTCATTGAAACCCATTGAATATTGAAAGGCCCAGACAGAATGGACATGGAGGATAGAAGGACATCCCTTTAGAACAAAGATAAGAAAGAATTTCTTTAGCTAAAGAGTGGTGAATCTGTGGAATTTATTGCCACAGACCGCCATGGAGGCCAAGCCTTTGGGTATATTTAAAGCAGAGGTTGATTGGTTCTTTATTAATAAGGGTGTCAAATGTTATAGGGAGAAGACAGAAGAATTGTGTTGAGAGGGATATGATCAGCCATGATGGAATGGTGGAGCAGACTCAATGGGCCAAATGGCCTAATTCTGCTCCTATGTCTTATAGTCTTGTCTATTCAATCAACATCCAGAGTCAATACTATAGAGACTTCAGTAATAGCACCACCACTGAGAAGATCAAGAAGACTGGGAAGTCATATAACACAACTTGTGAATTTGCATGATCTTAAATATGTGGAAGTATTTTTTTGCACTTAAGATGATATTGGTTGTAAAAGAGTAATAGTTGATATAAAACTGTTACATCTCAGAATGTTAGATGGTTGACTTTTCTCTGCATTGCTACATGGTTTATTGAGGCCTTCAAAATCAGTGCAGAGGAGCTATTGGAATAACCAGTCATGTTTTTGAAGCTCCAGAGTTTGAGTCATCAACACTTTGCAATGTAGTTCAGCAAGGAACTCAGATTCAGTATTGGTGCCATTTGGTACCAACAAGTAATCAGTCATGTTGCCTCCATCCTGAATCTTCATGAGCTTTTCCATTCACCCAGTAAATCCACAAAGATTCTTTCTTACAGGTTTCTTTTTGCATGCCATCTTGGTCAGTGTCTCCCATCCACTACATAATGTACTGGGTGGGCACAGGAGTACATTCAGCCAGAGACTCATTCCACCGAGATGCAACACAGAGCATCATAGGAAGTCATTCCTGCCTGTGGCCATCAAACTTTACAACTCCTCCCTTGAAGGGTCAGACACCCTGAGCCAATAGGCTGGTCATGGATTTATTTCATAATTTACTGGCATGATTTACATACTCCTATTAACTCTGTATGGTTCTATTACTATTTATTATTTATGGTGCAACTGTAATGAAAACCAGTTTTCCCCAGGATCAATAAAGTATGACTATGACTATTTTTACAGCACACCTAACAGTGGACTACATGGGGTGACTTTTGGCCAGAACAACAGTCACAAATGAATTTGTAGCCAAAATGTGTAGAGGCTATTCATGTCACAATAAATGACCAATGCAAAATGGAAGGAATACAATCCTGGCATTGCTTAAGAACCAATTAGACCCAGCATTCAGCATGACTCTCAAACTCCGTGAATTTTAATATACAATGAACTATAAAAAATCTGTATAATATTTTTGGGATATCACTGAAGAAAATGGTGATGTGCTTTCATGTGAAGTCCATTGACAACCTTGCCAGAGCGATAAATTAAGATTAGTTCAATAGCTTTAATTATCCAATGTTATTATTCAAGCATTACTATAAAATCCTTTACAACCAGTTAAAAAGGATTTAGTGCCTCGCTTTCTCTCAATGGTAACACCTTTTATGTCAATGCTTTGAAGGTAATACATTCTTCTGATATTATACAAAAAGATCGTATTAGATTTTACACTTAAATTCAAAGCACAGCCTGAGCATAAAACTTTCTCACTCAAAACTGCTGTCACTTGACCAAGCTACAACCAATTACGGAATAATTAAGGAGCTTCCTTTAAATCTTACCAAAAAATCAATAAAGAACAAAGACAGAAGTTATCAGAAAGCGGTGATTCTAATTTAGCAATTAATATTAGAATTACAGTGCAGTAAATATTAATATTTTGATAAATTGGTAAATTGGTTTATTATTGTCACATGTACTGAGGTGCAGTGAATCAGTGAGGCTGATTCCGTCATTTGCTGAGCCGTGTCCAGAAATCTCTTGCTTCTTGCAGAGTGTCTGCTGTACCAAGCCAGGATGCATGCGGTAAGTGAATCTATAAAAGCTGGTGAATTTTAAAAAGAACATGCTAAATTTCTTCTGCCTCCTGAGGAAGTAGAGATGCTGGTGAGCTTCCTTGGCCATGGCATCTATTTGTTTAGACTGGGATAAATGTATTGGTGAAGTTCACTCCTAGGATCTTGAAGCACTTGAGCCTCAGCATTATTAATGTCTTTCTTATTTTATATTGTATCTGTTAATAGCAGGAGTATTTGCGCTGCCTTCTTCCTGAAGTCAACAAACAATTCTTTTGTTTTCTGGCAATGAGGGAAAGGTTGAAGTCATGACACCATGTTACTAAGTTCTCTGTTTTTCAGCAAATTGTTATTTGAGATACAGCCCCCTCTGATGCTATAACCTGCAAATTTGTAAATGACGCTAGAACAGAATCTGTCCATGCAGTCATAAGGCACAGGGAGAAGGGTAGGGGCTGAGGACACAGACTTGCAGGACATTAGTGTTCAGATTATTCCCAGCAGAGATGTTGCTGCTTATCCTTAATGATTGTGGTCTGTTGGTCAGGAAGCCAAGGATCCAGTTGCAGGGGGAGGCGAGGATTCTCAGGGTCCAGAGTATGTTGGGAATTCTAGCACTGAAGGTGATGTTGTAGTCAATAAAGAATTGTCTGATGTAAGTGCTCTTACTGTCCAGATATTCTAGAGATGGGTGTAGTGCGAGGGAGCTGGCATCCACTGTAGACATTCTTCAGTGGTAGTTGAGTTGTAGTGGGACAGGCTTATCTACTTTTACTTTACTTTATTGTCACCAAACAATTGATACTATAGCATACAATCATCACGGCGATATTTGATTCTGCGCTTTGCACTCCCTGGAGTACAAATTGATAGTAAGTAGTAAAAATTTAAATTATAAATCATAAATAGAATATAGAAAAGGGAAAGTAAGGTAGTGCAAAAAAACCAAGAGGCAGGTCCGGATATTTGGAGGGTACAGCCCAGATCCGGGTCAGGATCCGTTCAGCAGTCTTATCACAGTTGGAAAGAAGCTGTTCCCAAATCTGGCCGTATGAGTCTTCAAGTTCCTGAGCCTTCTCCCGGAGGGAAGAGGATGAAAAGTGTGTTGGCTGGGTGGGTTGTGTCCTTGATTATCCTGGCAGCACTGCTCCAACAGCGTGCGGTGTAAAGTGAGTCCAAGGACAGAAGATTGGTTTGTGTGATGTGCTGCGCCGTGTTCACGATCTTCTGCAGCTTCTTCCAGTCTTCTGGTCTTGGACAGGACAACTTCCATACCAGGTTGTGATGCACCCTAGAAGAATGCTTTCTATGGTGCATCTATAAAAATTAGTGAGGGTTTTAGGGGACAGGCCAAATTTCTTTAGCTTTTTCAGGAAGTAAAGGCACTGGTAGGCTTTCTTGGCAGTGGACTCTGCTTGGTTGGACCAAGTCAGGTCATTTGTGATATTGACCCCAAGGAACTTAAAGCTTTTGACCTGTTCCACCTGTGCACCACCGATGTAAATTGGGTCGTGCAGTCTGCTACTCCTTCTGAAGTCAACAACCAATTCCTTCGTCTTGCTGACGTTGAGGGATAGGTTATTGTCTTCACACGATGCCACCAGGTTTTAATTTCCTCTCTGTACTCAAACTCATCATTACCCAGGATACGGCCTACAACTGTTGGGTCATCAGCAAACTTATATACTGAGTTCGACGGAAACTTGGCTACACAATCATGGGTGTACAGTGAGTACAGCAGGGGGCTGAGTACACAGCCTTGTGGGGCACCGGTGCTCAGAGTGATGGTAGAGGAGAGCTTCTCCCCTATTTTTACAGCCTGGGTCCTGTCTGTGAGGAAGTTGAAGATCCAGCTGCAGATCTGAGAGCTAAGGCCCAGGATCCGGAGCTTAGGAATCAGTTTATTTGGGATGTTGGTATTAAAGGCAGAGCTGTAGTCAATGAAAAGGAGCCTTATATATAATTGTATTTTTAACTATTCCCTTAAATGCTATTTTCATGCACTTTACCCATTAGACCTGGCACTAAATCCCAAGTGGAGGAGAGGGGTTGTTTCTCCAAATTCATTTTCTCCATAAAGAAATATAAATAGGAACAAAAATATTCATCCAACTTATGTTTGGTTTTTAAGTTCATGATAGAAGTTTTTCAAAAATACTGTTTGTCTTTTAAAGAACCTTACAGCATAATTGCTGATATCAGGAAGGGAAAGGAGTCAATTGTGCACCAACTACATTCGGGGAGAGAGTCCACAGCTTTAAATTCCTCGATGTTAATGTATTGGATGATGTGTGCTGGATACAGCACAGAGATGCAATCATAAGGAAAGCACACCAGCATTTTTACTTTCCTAGGGGTTAAGGAGGTTTGGTTTGTCACCGCACAATCTAAGGAACTTCTACAGACGTACTGTTGAAAGAACCCGGACTGGTTGCATCATGGTCTGGGACAGCATTTCAAATGCATGGGAATGTAAGGCACTGCAGAAAGAAAAAGACTCTGCCTAGTACACCGTGACCCATCCCTCCCCACCACTAGTGGTGTCAATGGGAGGTGCTGCCTCAGAAAAGCAGCCTCCATTACCAAGTAAACCATGTGGGCCCTGAACTTTCCTCGTAGCAACCATCAGATAGGAGGTACAGAAGCCTGTAGCCCAGCACCATCAGGTTCAAGAACAGCTACTTCCCTGCAGCCATTTGGTTTTTAAATCAAACAGCAAAACATAATCACCACTACAGTTTAGCAATGCTATGACCACATTGATCAATCATTGAACTAGAATGGACTTTTTGTTTGCTCTAATTGTGCTTTTTCGTAATAGTATTTATAATTTATGTTTATGTTTTTTCTTTTGAATGCAGCTTATATGATGCCACGTCTCTGATGATGCAGCAAGTAAGTTTTTCATTGCACCTTGTGCATGTGCATATGACAATAAACACCTCGTTACTGCCTTAAAAATCTGTCTCCCATATCTTGTACTGTTTCTGTGTGCTAGCTGTTTTTTGAAAAACATGTTTATTAGATTTTCTCAGTCAATTACAGGAAGAATATAGAGGCAAAACCCTGCTGGATGAACTCAGGTAGCCAGGCAGTTTCCGTGAAGGCAAAGAAGTAGTTGACGCATTGAGTCAAAGTGAAAAGAGGTGACGGGGAAGGGTGAGGCAGGAGCAGGCAAGCGATAGATGAATCGAACTGAGGAATGTGCCTCTTGCAATGATGCCAATCATCTCTCCCAGTTTCTTCATCTCTGCCACAATTGCTCTCAATTTGAGGCCATCTATTCTGGGACATCTGAAATGACTGCCTTTTCAGAAAACATAACTTCCTATCATTGATGGTGCTTTCTCCTGTACCTCCTTCATTTCCCATACTTCTGCTCATAGCAGAGAAGGCAAACTATCCACTGACATTTAAATATAAACACGCTGACTTCCACAGCTACCTAAATCCCACCTCCTCATACCCCGGAGAAGCTGCAGAAGAGGTTCACAAGGATGTTGTCTGGAGAGTGTAAGTTGGACAAACGTGGACTGTTTCATTGGACTGCCATAGGCTGTGTGGCAACCCGATGGAAGTTTATAAAGTTATGAAAGGTATGGATAGAGTGGATAGTCAGAGTTCAGAGTGGAAATGTTAACTAACAGAGGGCAATGCTTTAGAGTGGAACTGGGGGAATTTAAAGGAGATTTACAAGATAAACTAATTTACAATGAAGTGGTGGAAGCAGATATGATAACAATGCATAAGGGACATTCAGAGAGGCACATTAACAGGCATAAACCATGCGCAGGTAGATGGGATTAGATTCGTTTAGGTTGGCATTACTATTGAGTCTGACATTGTGGGCCAAAGAGTTTGTTCTTGAGCTGTACTGTTCTATGTTCTATGATGACTTTATGTAAGTAGAGAGCCAACAATGTATTATGCGGGTGACAACCTGGGATGTATGATTGTCCTAGGCTGCAGAATGTAAGACTGAATGAGTCTGTAAATTGCAGAGGTAATGCAAAACTGAAGAAATTCCTTGATATTAAAATAAGGTTAGCAGATGCAAAACAACACTCAAGGCAGGGTGGTAGGATTGGCACAGATGGATTATACTGAAAAGTATATCAAATATTGTAAAGTGCAAAAAGCGCTTAGTATTCACATGGATATTTGTCAAGGCAACCGTAACATACAGTCTCTTGCTGGAGCAATGTGCAGTGGCTCGTGAGTGGAAGAGGCCACTTCATTGGTGGAGGTGAGCTCATGCAACACCATCCAACTTGTTTGCCATTAAGGGGTGTAAAAGACATTCCACTTGATGAACATTACAACAGTCTGTCGTTGTAATTGCAGTTATAACAGGTTAATTGTAATTAATCTAGCAATGATTAGTAAAAGCAAACAGAATGCAGCTGACACAGAAAATTACATGGTTTGCTCAAAGGCAGAAAGAGCACCTCGATCTTCTGAGGAGTTTGCAGAGATTTGGCATAAGGACTAAAACTTAGACAGATATCTTTAGATAGTATATTGACTGGCTGCATCACAGCCTAATATGGAAACACCAATGTTTTTGAATGGGCAATGCTACAAAAAGTAGAGGATATTGCCCAGTCCATCACTGGTAAAGCCCTCTCCACCATTGAGCACAGCTACATGAAACACTGTCACAGCATCCACCATTAGGGGCACGCACCACCCAGGACATGCTCTCTTCTTGCTGCTACCATCAGGAAAAATGTACAAGAGCCTCAGGACTTGTACAATCAGATTCAGGAACAGTTACTACCCCTCAAACATCAGGTTCTTGAACCAAAGGGGATAACTTCACTCAACTTCACTTGCCCTGTTATTGAATGTTTCCACAACCAGTTAACTCACTTTTAAGGGCTCTTCATCTCATACTTTTGATATTTATTGCTTATTTATTTTTACTATTGTTTCTTCTTTTTGGACTTGCACAGTTTGTTGTCTTCTGCACTCCAGTTAAACGTCTTAGTTGGGCGGTCTTTCATTGATTCTGTTATAGTTATTATATATAGATTTGTTGAGGATGCCCACAAGAAAACAGATCTCAGGGTTGCATATGGTGACTTATATGTACTTTGAAAATAAAATTTACTTTGAACTTTAAGATTTAGCTGGAGAAGATGTTTTCACAAGTTAAGAATTGATTGCTTTTTCAAAGGTGATCTAAGTTTTTACATGGACTCTTGGTTTAAGTTTAATGTGTCATCTGCAGTAGTTTAAAGGTTAGTACATCTTAGTGAATATGTTGTTGAATAAAACATACATAAGATGAATAGCACTTACTGCAACCCTTAAGGACAATTGTGAAGGTTGTATCATGTGTTGTACAATTAACCTATGTTGATATATCAGTATGCATGACCCCACTGTTTATCTACTGTACTTGTACAACACTTTTCATATCTTTCTACTTTAAAGGGAACTAGTTGTTTATGTCTTTTAGCTTCAAAGGGAAGCACTTAAAATAGTGGACAGTTTCTACATTAAGAGTTTACGTCACATTATTTGTACAAAACAAATAACGGTTGATGCTCTCAGTCATAGTGAATCTAAGTAAATCTCAGTTACAGCATATAGGAAGCCCCATAATGCACCAAGGCCTTCTGTTGGTGGGGTCTGACTATGGATATTGCAACCTAGCTGTCTATGTGATACGCAAGACAGGGCAGTATGATATGGAGAGCAGGCTGTTGCCCATACAGCAGGACCTCCTCTCCATGCATCTGAGGAATCCAAGTGAACAGCAGAGACTGATACAATTTGGTACCGGCAGCATTGCAGGAGTTGTCAGTCAGCACTGAACTCAATGTAAGACTGCCTTAAGGACCCCAGCTCTGGATTCATCCTCGGGATTTACCCCTTCCTTGTGAATGGGTGTGTCCACAAGGCAGCAGAGGTTTGAGATCAGAGTTTTCCTTCTCCTAGATGAGCAGCCAACTACAGCTGGCGAGCTCTATCTAACTGAAGTGAATGGTTTCAAGGTGCCTATAACCCATATTTCCCCCTTCTCTTGTCGGTAGAAATGGTTCCAGCAGGTTTAGTAGCTATGCCACGTGTGAAGGCCAGGAGGTGAACTTGATTGTCAGGGGCTACTTGATACGCACGTCTCTGGGAGCAATTAATAGATTAGATTAGATTATGAGGACACGCAGTCCTCTTTTATTGTTATTTATTAATGCATGTATTAAGAAATGATACAATGTTTCTCCAGAATGATATCACAGAAACACATAACAAACCGACTGAAAAACTGACAAAAACCACATAATTATAACATATAGTTACAACAGTGCAAAGCAATACCGTAATTTGATAAAGAACAGACCATGGGCACAGTAAAAAAGTCTCAAAGTCTCTTGAAAGTCCCATCATCCCACGCAGACGTTGAACCTCCAACACCGCAAACTTGCCAATGCAGCATCCTGGAAGCATCCGACCACAGTCCGACTCCGAGCCCGTCCGAAAACTCCGAGCCTCTAACCAGCTCTCCGACACCCAGCACCGAGCACCATCTCTGCCGAGCACTTCAACCCCAGCCCCGGCAACAGGCAATGGGCAAAGCCGAGGATTTGGGGCCTTCCCCTCTGGAGATTCCTGATCGCACTGTAGCAGTGGCAGTGAAGCGGGCATTTCAGAAGTTTCTCCAGGTGTTCCTCTGTGCTTCTCACGGCTGTCTCCATCAAATCAGGATTGTTCACGGCCCCTAGTTACGCATACGATATCATTCGGAACGGCCGCGCGCGCTGCGTCACGCCACCATCTTCTCCTCCCTCCCTGAGGGCTTGTCACACTATGTCCCACAGGAACCATGATGCACTACAACAAGTAGGATTAGGGTTACTGGTGATGATGAATGTGGTGTGCAACCCTAGGATTGTACTAGGTTTCAGGTGAGCAAATTGGACCATTTTTTCCCAGAAGCTTTTAGACCATCTGTGTGAATTACTTTGTCCCAGCAAAGGTGTTTGAACAATCAGAGGGCTCTTCCACTGTAAATATGTAATTCAATGGAAGCATTGTCAACCCTAAAATATTGAAGTAAACAATGTAACTTTAACTATTGAAATTACATTGAATCACATACTGTCATCTTTGATCTTAAGGATATAAAAACGTGGTGCACATTTGGATTTGTGAGACTCTATCAAAAAGGTCTGCAGAAGAATGTTTGCTTATCATGACGAATAAAGGTTTCTATATCATCAGCTTTAGTGTCTCTCTGGTGACTTGCAGTCACAACAAAGCATATCCTACATTTAAGATAAGGAGTTCTCCACCAGTGCCGGAGGGTCAAGGCAGGGCTTCAAAGCTGATCTGACCATGCTACGTCTATGACAGTAAAGTGGGCTGGGAACTACATATTAAGCTTGTTTATCCAGTAGAAATCAAGTACAGTTGACCCCCCTTCCCCAACTCACACACATTACAGCTGTATTAGAAACATGCGCTTACAGAATTCACTGATCACTACCCAAACATCTGAGATACAAAATAAAATTTGCCCTCACAAAATATGTGTTTCAAATAGTAAACAAATTTTAAAAATTCAACGCATTCCTTGACACATGTAGATGACACACACAGCTTCACGTTAAGGAAAATTGCAATATAGAATGCAACCCTCGCCCTCCCACACTCAATCACTGCAAGTCACTTCTGTTTGCTATCTCTTCTGAAAAGGAGAAAATGACATTCTCAAAATGCAAGATTAAAAAGGTACAATCGTACAATTAGAGGTAAGCTATCAAAAGTAATGAGGAATTATAGGATTATCTTTCTCCAGAAGTCAACGAATGTTACACTGTTTACAAACTTCAGAACTAAAGTCAACAGATTTTTTTTAGGTACCTTTTACACAATCTAGATTTGAAATTATTTAAAAGATGTTACAGATAATTCATTAACTAACTAACTAGCTGAGCAGACCTATGATGTTGAATGAAGTATTCCTGTTCCTGTGTTCATCTGAATTGGTAAGAGACAATGACTAAATAATATTTGCAAAATTACTATTGCAGGAAAGGTATTTTTAAAATTATGGGAAGAGTAGAAAGAAAATTAATTCACCATGATTTCAGGAAAAAAACATGTAATACATGGCATTGAAAACTTAAAATACTGAGACTTCTTTGTAACAAAAAATCTTAGTCAGGATATAATATGAGAATTTAAACTGGAAGTTTCAAAGTATCATGGAATTCTTTCTATTTATTGTTGGATCAGTATGGAATTATCTCAAAAAAAAAGAATGAATGAAGTCCAAAACATTTTCTTCAGACTGCTCATGGAGCAAAGAATCCTTAAATTGCAATATCATGTACAGGATAATATTTTTTTATTTATAAAACATAAAAGGATGCTGTGAAAGAGATAGAATTAGAATTAAGAAGCTCTAACTGCAGAAGATGATTTTAGTGAGAGTATAATGTTCTTGGCTTCTGATTCTATCCAATATCGAGAATGACTGGCTTTTGTGCAGAAAAATATCCAAAACAGAAGGGTAAGCAGGCAAAAATTGACAAATTATTAATAAATAGCTCTTTGTTCTTACTCATCTCAGCCAAATTCCATATGGTATTTCTTCGCAGTTTCTCCCAAAATAGATTTCCTTATTTTGGAACATTATTTCAAAGCAATTATATGTATAAAATTGTAATTTTAAATTCAAGGAATAATTTAATAATATTGAGCATTGTTATTTAGGTCACTTTATATTCTATAGCTTTCTCCAAAGGGAATCACATCTAAATTTAGATAGGGTTTCTTTAGGTACTGGGAGTACTGTGTTCATTTCAGTATGGCAACAGTTGACCATGTTCATACTTTCAGTGTGAGTTATACTGCCACCATGTTGAGGACTACAGCCGTAATATTGACCAGAATCTGCGGATAATGATATCAATCATATTCAAGGCCCAGCTAATGTCCTCTCTTAACCTAACTCTGCTAAAGCTCCATTCAGAAACCGGAAACTACTATTTTTTAAAGGAATTATCAGCTTCATGCCAGTTAGTTGACTGTATTTTGACATCAAACATCAGCAAAAATAGATTCCTGTCAGACTTTGGTCAGCTAGCACACAATCCTTGTACGGCACAGAATGAGCGGAATCAGCTGCTAGAAGAATACGGAAGTGGCACAAAGGAATGGCTGTCAGGAAAAGAAGAATATCCTGCCAGTTTTCAGGGAGCAATTCTCCAACTTGAACTTCACTCAAATAAAGCCACTGTTCTTTGGAAACATGGTGCTAATTGAAATATCGCCCTTTCTCTGATCACAACTTTAACCTCAATAGGTAAGTACCTTTACCTAAAGACAGTAAGTACCTCTGCTGTCTGTCAGTGGTATCGCAGCCATGAACTTTTCTGCATCAAGCTCCTTTTCATAACCAATGTTGAATAAGCTGTTATTGATGCACACCATTAAAATAATTGATTACATTTTATTGTCTCTTGCAATATGATGGCAGACAGACTAAGTATGAGGCTTTGTGAAGTTTAAAAACTTCCTTGACCACTGGCCATGCTAAGGTTACTTTGTTAATGCTATGAATAAGCACAGATATCTGATCCAACCTGTAGGACTTATAGCTCCCCTTTGACCATGTACAGTACAAATCAGTCCTCTGTGCTCTAACAAACAGTCTCATAATGCTACCTTCTATAGTATTTGCATCTGTGTCACTATGAGAGACAGGAGGGTGACTATGAAACTGCAAGGGCTTTCCAATGCCAACATGGCTCTTCACTAGAGTTCACAATTTGCCACTTCTAGGCAATGTGCATCCAACTAAAGTTATACTATCATATGAAGTACTGTAACGTAGACCATTGGAGTTCTTAGAAAACAGATGTGCCGCTGGAAGAACCCTACAATTTTCAGATTACAGATTTGTGGGGGGATTTGCTGTTTCCATTCAATTTTATCTTCATGAAAGCTCTGCTGTGTTTTCAGGTCTTTGGCAAGCATTGACAGAGTTGGGAGTAGGAGAAGGAAGAGCAAAAGGAAAGGGGAAGGCAACCTATTCAATATTTTCTGGTCAGGCTGTCCATGATCAGTGACCACAATTCTCTATTCACCTCCAGCCTCTGATGCTGACCAAAACTGCACCCACATGGAAACATTTGCACAACAAAAGCTCTTAAAATATTTGAAGCTTATAAACTGAAACCAGCTAAGCTGCATAAAAACTTTAACTAATCACTCTCATGCACTAATAGAATGCTTGCCATTACGCAAGTAGTCTATGCAGTGGTGCAGAATGTCAGCAGACTTTGTGGAGAGAGTGCCAACGGCCTTGTTGGACAATCTCAAGCAGGCCTTTTCTTGGAAGTTAAAAAAAAATAAAATTAAACAGATAGTCGCTAGGTCAGATGCATCTATAGAGAGGGAAACAGAGTTAACAATTCAGATTGTTAACAATCCTAATCCTTCATTGGAACCCTTCATCAGTTCTGATGAACTTTGTTCCTCACTCTGCTTGGCCTGCTGAGTGTCTCCAGCAATTTGTGTTTTTTATTTTGGATTTCTGGCATCTGTAGTGTTTTGTGCCTGTGACCCAGAGCACTGAGCAAATGTTCATGGTTTAACAACATTCTGAACTGGTTGGCGACTGGCACCAGCAAGGGAACTGCCAGAACTACAAATGCAGTCATTACAGCAGATGAAGCCACTACCCATTCCCCAGGCTCATCAATATGTGGGAACAAAGATTGCTGAATTTCTGTGACAGACTAGAAATCTCTATAAATACTTACACTGCCAACAATGAGTTCTCAATTCTGCACAAATCTCAAGGCAGCCTTAGTTGAATTTGCTCTGTTCCTTTACAATGTTTATGTTTTTGGCAGGCTTAGCTAAGCATCAAGCACTTTATTATGCAAAGTCTTCAGTAAAGTCTTGTGCATCCTCACTCTCTGACAAGTCATCTGTGCTATTGTTTCACCGTCTGCAAGCTGCTGCTGCTCAGTGACTTGCTACTTGCAAATTCTACTAAGTTAACCTTCAAACAGTAGAGTGTTGTGATCTGGTGCTAATCTTCCTCGCCTCTTCCACTGCCTCCTGGCCAAGTTGAAGTCCCAGGCTAACACACAGGAAAGCCAAAAGAAGGGTTGTAATGAGGAGAAGCAGAGTGAGAACTAAGGGGCAAGAGGTGAGTAGGAATCGCCTAGTTTGTAAACAAAAGAACAACACAGGATTAGGGAAGCTAGGATTTAAAAAGTACCTGGTGGTTTATAAGATTATGAGGGGCATAGATAGAGTAGACAGGGAGTATCTGTTTCCTAGGGTGGAAATGTCTAATACCAGAGGGCATGCACTGAAGGTGAGAGGGGATAGGTTCGAAGGGGATGTGAGGGTGAGATTTTTACTCAGCGAGTGGTGGATGCCTGGAATGTGCTGCCTGGTTTGATGATAGAAGTAAATACATTAGAGGCTTTTAAGAGACATTTAGATAGGCACATGGATGGAAGGAAGATGGAGGGATATGGACATTGTGAAGGATGAGGTTTGATGGTTTTCGATTTACTTTTTGTCTGGTTTGGCACAACACTGTGGGCCGAAGAGCCTCTTCTTCAGCTATACTGTTCTATGTTCCAAAAAGATGCTTCATTTCACATCTTTTCGATCCTGTCATTAGCTAAGGGCTTTGTAACAGTGCCCTCATTCATGAGTAGCAAGGTGATGCAGCCACACCACTCTCTCACTATTCAACTTCTGCTGTATCCTTTGATGCATCATCTCATCATATCTGTAAGCAAGAGAAAAACTGTGTTTATCTTGTGCAATATACGGCAACATATGCAAACTGTGGGGTCTATATTTGTAGGAATGCTCAGTGTATATGCACGTGTGTGTGTGCCCAGTGGAACAAATGAGAGTTTAGTACGAGTCCTGATTGACAGCTTGGCGGTAGATGAGAAATGGGGGTGCAATACATTGTACAATCTCTGTGGATGGGACAATATTAGGTATGATTTGACATTTGATGAAGACCATACATATGAATTTAATGAACTTCATACAGCATTGCCTGCTGATCCTCGGTGACTGATTACCATAGACCAGGGGTTCTCAACCTGGGATCTACAGCATAAAAAAGAATGGGAACCCTGTCATAGGCTACTCGGAGAGCTGATGGCAGCTTGGTGCCTCCATAAATGAGGTCTCTTCTGTTCCCACAAAGGATTCTCTCCAAACGTGAATGTTTCCCAGGATGGAAGGAATTCCAGGGTGCTTGAAAACAGCTGAAACAGTTATAGCATATTTCCCCTTTCGGAGAAACAGATGGGCTTCAACCATTGCTAGCACTAAGCTGAGGTTCAAATGGAGCTTAAGCACAATGCAATGAGTGTTGAACTTATTATCATGAATATAATGCATTGCTTGCTTCATTTTCGGTGTGCTTTGGTTAATGGCACATCCATTGTTTGCGTTCTTTTGAGGGAGTGAACATTGAGCCTCCTTTAAGTTTGACTTGTCCCACCCATGTTTGGAGTTCTGTCAGCTACTGTCAATGAAACATTCAAAGCACTGCAAAGACACAAAAAAAACACTGATAGTTTGCCTTCTGATAATTAGAAAAGCCCTCTAAGTATTAATGATTTTTGGTGTCAGAAGTTGTTTGTATTCCTGCTCTGTTTAATCATTAGAGAAATAATTGTTCAACTTACCAGCATTACTGGTTCATCTCCAAGGTTATAATGACCTGTCTCATTAAAACAAATTCATTTTCTGCCCACTCAGTACCTATTGTACTTAATTGGTGCTTAGTAGCTGAGTTCTTTTTCATAAAAGCTGTACTAAATTCTTTGGATTACTTTTATTCTTTGTTTCCAATGGTTTCCTTGACCTGTGAACATCATAATGGTTCCATGCATAACTGCCCTAAAATTCTTCTGAAACCTCAGCAATCCCATTCGTGAAGGGTACCAATACTGGAACTCTGAAATAAAACCAGAAAATACTGGAAATACTCAGAAGGTTGGGCAGCATCTGTGGAAGGAGAAACAATCAGAATTTGGTAGGCAAAGCAGAGAAAGAGAGCCAAACAAGTTAAGTTTTCAGTAATAAAGAAGGTGAGAGAGCGATAAGATTTATCCAATAGGGTGAAACCAAATGGGTTAGTGGGGTCAATTAGTATTGTAGATAGAAGCGTGCTGTCTTGGTGGTGTTTCTAGTAGTGCAGGCTAGACCACTGACGCAAAAGCAAGAACTAAGCCTAAGTAGCTAGGCAGAAATGGCCTGTTCTGATACACATGGAGAGAGCAAAGAGAATTCAATATTGATTCCTGAAGTCTGTGACACAACCAGAGGAAGAAAACAGTATTGTTCCTGAGCTTGCATTGGGCCTCTCTGTAACAATGCAGGAGGACCTTAACTGATAGATCTGAGTGGGAGTGGAATGAGGAATTAAATTGGTAGGTAACCTGAAACTTCAAAACACTCATACAGACTGAACACAGGTCTCCTGCAAAGAGATGAGAATCAGAATTGGGTTTAATATCATTGGCATAAATCGTAAAATCTGTTGTCTTTGCATCAGCAACACAATGCAATACATAATAAGAGAAAAGAACTATGAATTACAGTAAGAATATAGATCTTAAACAGTTAAATTAAATATGTAGTATGTCACATACCCCGTGACAGGGACAAAGAAACCAGCAGAAATAGAAACCACTTTGGAGTCTAGTATTGCTATAAACTACTAATATTTATTAGTAACTACACAATATAGTAATATAAATGTAGATAAATCAAACAGGTTAGCAATGATTATATATAAAAGTAAGAGTGGAATATGTATGTATGAAAAACCAAGCTTCTTTAAGTCTAGGGGTAAACAGATACAGTCTTACGATGTTGAGTAAAGTTCAGTTCAGTTCAGTTCGTGGTATGTAGTTGAATAGCGATGGAGAGCGAGAGAGAGAGAGAGTTGAGTCTTCAGGTGAGCTGTTGCCGTCAATCTTCTCGTCGTCCTCCGAAATCCTTCACAAGTCACCGACTGTGACTTTAACCAGGGAGACCGGTCTTCCTGTGGTGGAGCTATCACCCGGGCGAGGGTGGACACATAGACAACTCCCCACCAGTCAATCCCTTCTCCTTCACTGGAAGAGCAATTTGGATCGATCCGCCTGATCAATCCTCCAAAACCCACTTTCTCTGCGGGCACAACGATGCTCACTCAGTGTCCAGATCATGTGTCTGAGGTCTGTAACATCTGACCTCCTATTTATCTCACCAGGCTGAGTATCACCTGTCATTCAAAGAGTCCCTCCTTCCTTTGTCTGTAAAGGAATGCGAGCAGGCAGCAAGTCCTTGGAAGTAACATCAATAATGTCCTGTTGGTCACCATAACAACCTTCGAGCTGCTCAGTTTTTATCTCCAAAGTAAAACTCCAAAGTTAACTCCCGTGTCAGTCCAACTGTCAATCTTTGTCTCTCTCTCCTTTCCAAACAAATCGTCAATGATAAATGTCTCTCTCTGTCTCTCTTCAAACAGTTAAGAGGGGCACTCCTGGATCCCCTCACAAGTACAAAAATAGAAATTAAAAGTAGTGAGGTAATGTTCACGGCTTCAATGTCCATTCAGAAATCAGATGGCAAAGGCAAAGAAGCTGTTCCTGAATCATTGAGTGTGTGCCTTCAGGCTCCTGTACCTCCTTCCTGGGGGTAGCAATGAGAACAAGACATGACCTGGGTGATGGTCCTTAATTATAGACGGTGCCTTGTTGAGGCACCGCTCCTTGAAGATGTCCTGGATACTATGGAGGCTAGTGCCCATGATGGATCTGACTAATTTTACAACCCTCTGCCGAAGCCCCCTTCCCCTCACCCAATACCAGAAGGAATTGCTGCCAGTTAGAATCTGCATTTACTTTCTTCACTACTTGCATCATGCACCGTACTGCTCTCTTCAGTTACCAGGAGACCATATAGCCATTAGAACATAAGAAACAGGCAGGAGTAGGCCATCTGGCCTGTCGAACCAGTGGAAACAACTCTCCTGCCTCTACCTTTTACCCCTTTCATAAGTTTATATGTTTCTATAAGATCTCCTCTCATTCTTCAGAATTCCAGTGAGTATAGTCCCAGGTGACTTAATCTCTTCTCATAGCCTAAACCCCTCATCTCTGGAATCAACCTGGTGAACCTCCTCTGCATCACCTCCAAAGCCAGTATGTCTTTCCTCGAGTAAGGAGACCAGAACTGCACACAGTACTCCATATGCAGCTTCTTAGAGACAGAATTTAAATTTAAAAGAGCGGAATGATTACATGAGAAGTAATGAATGGATCTGTAGCAGTCACCACACTCTGTCAGCACAAAGTAGTTATTTTGCACCTCATCCACGTCCTGGTATAAATTTTCTCCTTTGTCCTTGAGTGGGCCTACCCTTTCTCTAGCTACTCTCTTACCAGTTAGCAGTGAATAGAGGTCAGAAGCATGTCTCCAGGTGTACTCTGGAGACAGGAGAAAGAGTTAGGGAGAGAATTTCCTCACAACCTTCACTGGCAATGTATAATCAGCTTAAGCCACTCTTCCATCAAAGGTATGACAGCAAAGCACAAACTGTTCTGGGAGGATTCTAGCTTTAGGTTTTATTTTTTCATAATCACAACCTACTTGATCTTTTATTAATTTGTTCCCATCATTTATCCGAATTAGTTAACATTCATGGAATTCACTTTGGGGTTTCTAATACAATTGATTTTAATATTATCAAGATGTGATTAATTACAATGTATCATAACTAATTTGCATAAGCATTCACACCCTGAATATGTCTCGAAATATTTCTGTCATTGAACTTCAGGCACTTCAACAATAGAAAATAGAGCAACTAATCGGCAGGTAAGCAAAATCTCTCCATAAAAGACAACAATCTTAATTTCAGTCATAGAAGTCAGGGAAGAGTTGGAACAACTAAGACTGTTCTGTGAAACAGTGCTGCTGTTGGCATCATGACTTATTGGGTAAACTGTTCATATGGTGAAACAAAGAAACTGCAGATGCTAGAAATCTGAAATAAAAACAGAAACTGCTGGAAACACAACAGATTGACCAGAACCTGTGGTAAGAAAAGCAATCAATGCTTCAGGTTGATGAACTTTCATCACCTGCTACATGCTGTCTTCCTACATTTTTTGTTTTAGTTATCATGCAGCAATTATACTGGACAACAAATTTTTTCAAAAGTTTTGCTTCCTCAGGATGTTTTATGTTTATGATAGACTGCTTGAAGATGAACACAAATATAATTTCAGACTACTTGTATCACATAGGAATTTGGAGAAACAACAAATTAACTTTTATTGAATATAATGTGTTTAATTGCATAATGGTGCTGATGATTTGCAATAATTCAACTCAGTTAAAAATATTTTGTTCATGATTTTCATTTGTACTCAGTGTCTGAGGCTTCTCACTTAAGTGTCCAACAATAATTCGCCAGCATTGATGGATTCCAGTTGTCCTGGTATCTTTTCTCCATGACCACAATGACCTTTCACCATGCTCGTCACTAACAGCACCAAGATTTGCAGGGAAGAAGCCTAAATGGGAATACAGAAAATGAATTTTTAGTGACGTGTTGCATTTCATAGTTTTATATGCTTGAAACATGCTTTCAACCTGCTGCATGTAGTTTGGTGCTCTGTAGATGCTGAGAAAAATTTCAACAACTTCCTTGAATGCCTTCCATGTGATTTTCTCTGGTCCCACTAGAAATTCTTCAAATTGCCTGTCGTTGATGACCCGTTTGATATGCGGACCAACAAAAATGCTTTCTTTAATCTTTGCGTCAGTTATTTTGGGAAGCGTCTGTCTCAAATATCAAAATACTTCATAGAAATATTTGTGCCTGGTGATAGCAAATTCCATCCTTACAGTCCTGAACTCAATAATTATGACTAAAACCTGCCCTGCCATGCAGCAGCCGCGCTGCCTAAGCATGCCTGGACAAGATAGGAAACTTTCCAGCTTACATTGTAGGCAACATTTTAATTGACTTGAATTATGAATTGAAATAATAAACATAAGCTTATTAAAAAATGGTGCATGATAGGGAAATTTCATGGTGATTTTCATGATCAGTAGCCCAAAATTCATAAGATACACCTAAAGGTATTCAGGAAGCAAAATCTTTATTGTCCAGTATTAGTGGATCTATTTCACCAAAGGCTCCTCATTGTGAGGGCACGAGGAAATCTGCAGATGCTGAAAATTCAAGCAACGCACACAAAAAATGCCGGTGAACGCAGTAGGCCAGGCAGCATCTATAGGAAGAGGTACAGTCGACGTTTCAGGCCGAGAGGGGGCTCCCCTCCTCCTTTCTTTCTCCCTAGGCTTCCCGTCCCATAGTCCTCTGCCTTCTCCAGCCTTGTATCCCGTTTGCCAATCACCTGTCCAGCTCTTGGCTCCATCCCTCCCCCTCCCGTCTTCTCCTATCATTTTGGATCTCCCCCTCCCCCTCCAACTTTCAAATCTCTTGCTATCTCTTCTTTCAGTTAGTCCTGACGAAGGGTCTCAGCCTGAAACGTCGACTGTACCTCTTCCTAGAGATGCTGCCTGGCCTGCTGCGTTCACCAGCAACTTTTGTGTGTGCTGCTCATCATGAGGAGTTCTGTCCATCTGCACAAACACAGAACAGCCTGATCTCATTTGGTAATTGCCATTTTTCTGGTGCAAGAAAAGTGACATAGCTGACATGTTGAATCATAAACAACAGTAAAATGGGAAGTCAGATGCAAGTTCTAAATGTTCTCATTTCAAAAGGGATGGTCACACTTTTGCATCAGGTGAAAATCAACAGGGCCATTGATCACCTTAACAACAGAGTTCTGTTCTGCTGTTCCTCTGCAGTCAGATAATGAGCGCAGTCCACTCCTGTCTTCTTTAGTTTTGTTTCCTAATGATGGAATACGTTGAATTAACTTCTGATGATGAAAATTTTGTCAGTTTAATTTCTATTTGTTATTACAGATTGGTTTTGAGCCAAATCAATAAGGCAATGGGTTGTTTCATTGTCCTCTCCTGAGCAGCTAGTGCTCAATTTGCCACTCAGATGCAACCCATAATAATGGCCTTGCTGCCTGGTGCACACCCATTTGACTGCCCGGCATATAATATATCCCCTTCTCCAATGGTCCACTCTCCTGTCCTATGAGATTCCTTCGGCTCCAGACCTTTATGTTTCCCACCCACCTGGATTCACTTATCACCTTCTAAAGATCCTCCTTCTCCTCCTCCCCACCCCAACCTTTTTTATCCTGATGCCTTCCGCCTTCCTTTCCAGTCCTGAAGAAGGGTCTCGATCCGTTACGTCAACTGTTTATTCACTTCCATAGATGCTGCCTGACCTGCTGAGTTCCTCTGGCATTTTGTGTGTGTTACTTTGGATTTCCAGCATCTGCAGACTTCCTGCTGTACATAATAATAAATGTCTTTTTCCTCTTTGTGTCAAGGAAGAGAAATTGTCTTGTTCAATTAGCCAGTGGCAGGTGTGGAAGCATCAAGAAAAATGGCATAAGTTGTTTGGTCTCTTGAGCATATTCCACTAATCAATTAGATGAGGGCAGGCTCACCACCAATCCAATCATATTCATTGTGTGAAGATTAAATAGGAGAGTCAAGGGGGAGCATTAACTCCAGTAAACAGAAGCATATAAAAGTGGAATTTAGTAATCAGGATCAAGGAGAAGAAAAGATTAAGATGACTAAAGATGCATCAAATGGGACAAGGATGAATAAATGGTTTTCATACAGTGCTTGAAGATTCTTTCAAACTCACTCCATTAAACTAGTAAACAATTCAAGTTTTATTATCATTTAACCATATATGAACACTCATGAATATAGCCACATGAAATGCGTACTATGGGGTCAAGGTGCATGGACAGATTACCAACAGTCACACACAAGATCACACTCACGAAATAAGAGTCCCGACGCCTCCCACCCTCCCCCCTGCTGGGGCAATGCAGCTGGCTACCCAGTCCTCACATGCACAAGTCAACAAACCTATATAGAATATCAATAAAGTGCAATGATGTAGAATATGCATGTATATAGTCCAGACCCCCCTCCCCTAGCCTACTGATATCAGCTGTCAACAGCATGTAACAGCACGTCGTTGGTGTTAACAAAGGCATTCAGAAGTGATTTGAAAATGTACAAAGAAATGTGATGAAGTTAGTGCAACTATGAAAGATCACTCAAGGAGAGATGGCTCAAGTGATCAAGTTGAAAGTGAATTTATGAAAAGCAAACTACGGACTTTCCTAAGTATTTATCTATAGTACACTTCTGTGTTCTCGTGTCATGCCTTCAAGGCAAACTAGGTACTCATAATAACTCCAACAATGGTTATGATAGGAGCTTGCCATGGTAGGAGTTATTTTGCCTCACTGGCAAGGTACTGGCAGTTCCGGTAATTCTGAATTCTCGTTCTTAGTACAAAATTTATGGATTAGCTGTTAGATGCAATGCCTTCCTCCTCTACTTCCCTCAGGATCCTCCTCTCACTTCCTCCTCCTCCTTCATACTGTATCTCCCGATCCAAATTTCTGTTTGTCCTCCCCATTCCTCCCTTCCCTTCACGCTATTTCTTTTCCCTGCAACCTCCTTTCCCACCCTTCTCCCCCTCTTCTCTCCCTATTCTTTACTCTCACCCTCTCTTCTTTTTTTTCTGTTTATCCCACCTTATCTCCCACTCAGACTGATGGAGATAAAGGAGATGGTTAGTGGAAAGGTCATAACACTGTGATGCTGATCTCCTTATGTTCTGTCATCCAAATTATGACACAGTCTAATGGATACCAGTGGCTGTGCTCAGCATGTAGCTATGAAGTCTTGTGCTTGTCTCTGGAAACACAATGGGAAGAGGAAAACATGTTGGAGACCTCAGAGACACTGTAACTATGACTATCTTCAAGAAAGAACACAAATCTAATTGCAGTGAATCTCGAGGGATCTCCCTGCTATCTTCCAGAATCCTCAGTTGTCTCCCCAAAGTAGCTAAAGGACAGATCTCGAAAATGAAGTGCAGATTCCATCCATTTTAGGCATGGACACCAGCATTAAATATCAAGAGCAGCATTGGACCATAAAATATGTCCCTTCTGTCCTGATAAAAACATTTGATTTCATTAGTTAAGGGGGACAACAATACTTTATGATTAAAGGGTTTAAACTAATTTGCGAGAGGGATGGGGCCCAGAGCGATAGAGCAGTGAAAGAGGTGCATGGAGTAAAGCCAGATCTAACATACAGAGAGGCTTTGATGAAAGAGAAATAGAATAAAGAGTGTAAAGGTAGTAAGGTAGAAGGGCTAAACTGCATGTACTTCAATGTAAGCAGCATCAGAAACAAAGGTGATGAACTGAGAGCTTGGATACATACATGGGATTATGATGTAGTGGCCATTACAGAAACTTGGCTGGAACCAGGGCAGGAATGGATTCTCAATATTCCTGGCTTTCAGTGCTTTAAAAGGGATAGAGAGGGTGGAAAAGGGGGAGGAGGTGTGGCATTACTGGTCAGAGATACTATTACAGCTACAGAAAGGGTGGGTAATGTAACAGGATCCTCTTTTGAGTCAGTATGGGTGGAAGTCAGGAACAGGAAGAGAGCAGTTACTCTATTGGGAGTATTCTAAAGGCCCCCTGGTAGCAGCAGAGATACAGAGGAGCAGATTGGGAGTCAGATTTTGGAAAGATGCAAAAATAACAGAGTTGTTATCATGGGTGACTTTAACTTCCCTAATATTGATTGGCACCTGATTAGTTCCAAGAGTTTAGGCGGGGCAGAGTTTGTTAAGTGTTTCCAGGACGGATTCCTGTCACAGTTTGTGGACAGGCCGACTAGGGGGAATGCCATACTAGATCTAGTATTAGGTAACAAACTGGGTCAGGTCACAGATCTCTCAGTCGGTGAGCATCTGGGGGACAGTGACCACCACTCCCTGGCCTTTAGCATTATCATGGAAAAGGATAAAATCAGAGAGTACAGGAAAATTTTTAATTGGGGAAGGGCAAATTATGAGGCTATAAGGCTAGAACTTGCGGGTGTGAATTGGGATGATGTTTTTGCAGGGAAATGTACTATGGACATGTGGTCGATGTTTAGAGATCTCTTGCAGGATGTTAGGAATAAATTTGTCCTGGTGAGGAAGATAAAGAATGGTAGGGTAAAGGAACCATGGGTGACAAGTGAGGTGGAGAATCTAGTCAAATGGAAGAAGGCAGCATACATGAGGTTTCGGAAGCAAGGATCAGATGGGTCTATTGAGGAATATAGGGAAGCAAGAAAGGAGCTTAAGAAGGGGCTGAGGAGAGCAAGAAGGGGGCATGAGAAGCCCTTGGTGAGTAGGGTAAAGGAAAACCCTTGCATTCTTCAATTATGTGAAGAACAAAAGGATGACAGGAGTGAAGGTAGGACCGATTAGGGATAAAGGTAGGAAGATGTACCTGGAGGCTGTGGAAGTGAGCGAGGTCCTCAATGAATACTTCTCTTCAGTATTCACCAATGAGAGGGAACTTGATGATGCTGAGGACAATATGAGTGAGGTTGATGTTCTGGAGCACATTGATATTAAGGGAGAGGAGGTGTTGGAGTTGTTAAAATACATTAGGATGGATAAGTCCCCGGGACCTGACGGAATATTCCCCAGGCTTCTCCACAAGGCGAGGAAAGAGATTGCAGAGCCTCTGGCTAGGATCTTTATGTCCTCATTGTCCACAGGTATGGTACCGGAGGATTGGAGGGAGGCAAATGTTGTCCCCTTGTTCAATAAAGGTAGTAGGGATAGTCCAGGTGATTATAGACCAGTGAGCCATATGTCTGTGGTGGGAAAGCTGTTGGAAAAGATCCTTAGAGATAGGATCTCTGGGCATTTAGAAAGTCATGGTCTGATCAGGAACAGTCAGTATGACTTTGTGAAGGGCAGATCGTGTCTAACAAGCCTGATAGAGTTCTTTGAGGAGGTGATCAGGCATATAGATGAGAGTAGTGCACTGGATGTGAGCTATATAGATTTTAGTAAGGCATTCGACAAGGTTTCACACAGTAGGCTTATTCAGAAAGTCAGAAGGCATGGGATCCAGGGAAGTTTGGCCAGGTGGATTCAGAATTGGCTTGCCTGCAGAAGGCAGAGGGTCGTGGTGGAGGGAGTACATTCAGATTGGAGGATTGTGACTAGTGATATACCACAAGGATCAGTTCTGGGATCTCTACTATTTGTGATTTTTATTAACGACCTGGATGGGGAGGTAGAAGGGTGGGTTGGCAAGGTTGCAAACGACACAAAGGTTGGTGGTGTTGTAGATAGTGTAGAGGATTGTTGAAGATTGCAGAGAGATATTGATAGGATGCAGAAGTGGGCTGAGACGTAGCAGATGGAGTTCAACCCGGAGAAGTGTGAGGTGGTACACTTTGGAAGGACAAACTCCAAGGCAGAGTACAAAATAAATGGCAGGATACTTGGTAGTGTGGAGGAGCAGAGGGACCTGGGGGTACATGTCCACAGATCCCTGAAAGTTGCCTCACAGGTAGATAGGATAGTTAAGAAAGCTTATGGGGTGTTAGCTTTCATAAGTCAAGGGAGAGAGTTTAAGAGTCACAATGTAATCATGCAACTCTATAAAACTCTGGTTAGGCTACACTTGGAGTACTGTATCCAGTTCTGGTCGCCTCACTATAGGAACGATGTGGAAGCTTTGGAAAGGGTACAGAGGAGATTTACCAGGATGCTGCCTGGTTTAGAGAGTATGGATTATGATCAGCGATTAAGGGAGCTAGAGTTTTACTCTTTGGAGAGAAGGAGGATGAGAGGAGACATGATAGAGGTATACAAGATATTAAGAGGAATAGATAGAGTGGATAGCCAGCGCCTCTTCCCCGAGGCACCACTGCTCAATACAAGAGGACATGGCTTTAAGGTAAGGGGTGGGAAGTTCAAAGGGGATATTAGAGGAAGGTTTTTTACTCAGAGAGTGGTTGGTGTGTGGAATGCACTGCCTGAGTCAGTGGTGGAGGCAGATACACTAGTGAAGTTTAAGAGACTACTAGACAGGTATATGGAGGAATTTAAGGTGGGGAGTTATATGGGAGGCAGGGTTTGAGGGTCAGCACAACATTGTGGGCCGAAGGGCCTGTACTGTGCTGTACTATTCTATGTTCTATAACTCTAAGCTACTCCTGCTACATGACACATGCAAGTATTGATCTTAACCATCAGCTCGACAACAGACCCACTCTCAATGTAGACCGTTAGCAAGCAAAGCTGCATCAGCACTTCAGGATTTTTCTCAGTCCTTCTCATTGCAATGCTGAACCTTATCTCCAATGTCTCTGCTGGAACTAATAAACAGGACAAATAGGAAACTACTCAACCAATGTCACTTCCATTCTAGAACCAAGGTCACCCCAACCTCAGTTGTCCTCCAAGTGATGTTTGTGTACCTGCATTTCCTAAGTAATCCTCAACTCATATTGTTTAGTGAATGAAAAAGTGGAACTACAGTTATCCTTACTGAATCAGAGCCTCTCTAATAATGTGACCCCACTCTACAACATTGACCCCCAGAACAAAGGTTCACAATCAGACCCTGAAGACATGAACCCATTCCCATTTTTTTCACTACACCAGCACTGTCTTTGAACCAACTGGATAAAAGAATAGTTTATAAGTAGGACCTCAAACTCTGCACAAAGCTCTTGATCTACTGAGCAGCAGTGATCTGTGTCCTCCTGTATGCGTATAAGATATTGACTACCTATGCAGCTAACTCAAAGCACTAGAGGCATTTTACCAATATTGTCTCCAGAAAATTTTCCAAATCCATTGGCGGGATAAGTGAACCAATGTCAGCATCTTCTCCAAGGCCAGAATTCCCAGCAATGGGGTCCTAAATACACTCAACACACACAACATGCTGGAGGAACCCAGCAGATCAGGCAGCATCTTTTGAGGGAAATGAACAGTCCACATTTCAAGCTGAACCGCTTTCTCAGGTCTTCCTGATGATGGGTCGGGACCCAAGACATCCACTGTTTATTTCCCTCCATAGATGCTGCCTGACCAGCTTGAGTTCCTCCAGCATTTTTTTTTTCTCTGCTGCTCAAGATTTCCAGCACCTGCTGTATCTCTTGCACCCAAATACCCTCAGTGGCCCAATGGGCGGACCAAGATATTTGCATGCCCATAACCAGGCTCTCAAAGCAATACATTGTTCTGTCACTAAATATTAGCAAGTAGAAAGAGGAAGTTTCAAGTATGTTCACAAAGTGTATTGAAACAACCTCGGTGGCTTATGAACATTTCTGCTCTGACCAGCCAACTTTGTACACTTCTGCCAATTTTAGGTCGAAAGAATGAAATTAAAGATTGTGTACAATCTCACTAGTACAAAGCACAATGTGGTCAGAAAATTGTAAGTGCTGCTTCTCCCATTTCCAGGTACAGTCTCCCTCTTTTTCCAACTCACTCAGGAACAACACCTATGTTCCACTTATTTTGCTCTAAAATCTGAAGCAAACTGCCGCTGAGATGCAGAGCTAATTATGCTCAAAATTAATAACAACTTGGAAAACTAGCATTGGTGCCTATGATTGCAGAAAACAACTCATAAAATTGAAAGAACGCGAAGGGCGTAACTAACTTGTAATGAATGTCTCTGAGACAAAAACAAGCTAAGAGCCTTGACAGCCAGAACAGATTGCTGTTTGCTGGATTTAAAAAACAATTAGTTACCTCAGAGACATGAATAAGAAGATGAGCATGTGCATCAGATGAAGCACATAGGGTATTTTATGTCATTGACTTGACAGAAAGATTACTTGTGTAATTTATAGCAACACAATACATTATACATCATAAATCACAGTATGTAATATTTATTGTCTACTTTGTTTTCAAGATAGTAAGACAGTAGGTAACAAGGGACACACTGCGAGTTTAGAATTGTTTTTGATTCTGTTTTAGTTTTCAACAGCGACTCAGTTGTTCGACTCAGTTGTCAATCCATTTTCTCCACTGCTGTTCTGCCTATCATATTTGCATGACATAATGAGACGCACCTTCCCAAAATCTCTGACGAATATATTGCTGAGATTCTCAATGAGGTAGGAGTGCCACTGGGAGTGATGAATTACGCTGCCAAATAAGGGAGAGAAATTGAAAAGATTACACATTTTAGGTGGAATCACCATGACAATCAACCCACATCCATTCATGATGTGCACACAAAAATACATTATCATCAGGGAGTTAGATATGGGCCTTGTGGCTAAAGGGATCGGGGGTATGGAAGGAAGGCTGGTACAGGGTTCTGAGTTGGATGATCAGCCATGATCATACTGAATGGCGGTGCAGGCTTGAAGGGCTGAATGGCCTACTCCTGCACCTATTTTATATGTTTCTATACATGGAATCTGTTAGTCTCTCGAGACCATGGATCTGCACCTGGAAAGTCTTGCAAGCGTCCTCTCCAGGACGCAGGCCTGGGAAAGGTTGTACGGAAGACCGGCAGTTGCCCAAGCAGCAAGTCTCCCCTCCCACGACACCGATGTTGTCCAAGGGAAGGGCAAGGGCTGATACAGCTTTGCACCAGTGACGTCGCAGGAGTTGCCAGAACGAGGTTGAAAGCAACGTTGGACTGCCTTAGGGACTCCAGCTCCGCATTTGTCCTCAGAATTTACTCCTGAAGCCTTTCCCGTAAGTGGGCATGGCCACAAGGCAGCGGAGTTTTGAAATCAGAGTTTTCCCTCTCTTAGGTGGACTGCCTTCCCAGGCTGACGAGCTCCATCTACCCAAAGCACTGGTTTTAAGGCACCAGGACCCGCCTTCGCCCTTTCTCCTGTCAGTAGAAACAGTTCTGCCGGGCTTCGAGGCTAAGCCACATGAGAAGGCCAGGAGTTGGACTTGGTTGTCAGAGGCTTTTGAGGCGCATGCTGTGAGGAGCGTTTTTAGGTAGTGGGAGCTTGTCTCCACTACCACCCCTCGGCTTGACAACCTTGGAACTTATATAAGGTAAAATGCCTCTGCATTGTTGACGCTAGTTGAAGCTAGTCAGCACTCATTGAAGACAAGCCTCTATTTCTTAGGGGGAGCTACTTAAAGCCTGACTGAAGTCAATCCGAAAGCTTGGGAATGATTTTTCGAACCAGGCACCTCAATTTTCTAACATAACACTGAATGCACTGGTGGGAAAAGTGGAAAGCAAGAGAGAGGTTTTCTCTATCATGTTACAATGCAGTGTCCATTGGGAACATCAAACTCAACTTTGAACACCAGGAGTGGAGCACCCATTCATGACCATGCTTGTGTAAAACATTTACTAAGCTGACTTAACTGGTCAAGGGTGTTTGAAGATCAAGCCTTCAAAACCTGGTACGAAATAAGTGGTTTAACAGGAAACACTGATCCCTGCCCCCTTTCAAGCTTGTGACACTTGATCAATGGCACCAAAACATCATCACTGTCATTCCTACAAGTTCTTCAAATCTATTGGCAGTACAATCAAACCAAAGTCAACATCCTCTCCCAGGGCAACCTCCCAGGACTGAGGCCCTAAATTCATTCGGTTGACTCCAGTAACCCATCTATGTTAATTTCAAACTCAACATCAAACTCTCTTTCAATCTTCCCAGTAGCAAGAGATTACCAGGTGATGATTAGACTATCAAACCATAAGATTTAGGAGCAGAACTAGACCATTTGTTCCTTCAAGTCTGCTCTGCCATTTTATCACGGTGGACTTATTGTCCCTCTCAACTCCATGCTCCTGCCTTCTGCCCATAACCTAATCAAGAAGCTATCAACCTCCGCTTCAAATATACCCAATGACTTGACCTCCACAGCCACCCATGGCAATGAATTCCACAGATTCTCCACCCTCTGGCTACAGAAATCCCTCCTCATCTCCGTTCTAAAGAGGCATCGTTGTCTTCTGCTCCTTTCTTTTACACTTGCAGTTTTTTAACTCTATCCACAAGGATTCTGCATCTTTCAAATCTACATCCATTCTTTCTAAAGATTTGATTTAAGGTTTTATCAATAGAGTCATCCCAACCCTTCTGCCCAGCTGCCTATCTTTCTAATAGCTGGCTAAAAGAAAAGACTGGGATGTTTGCAGAACCTCAAAATCCACCAAATCTGAAAAATCCTGGGCCCCTAATGACTCAAAGTGGAGAAGGTATATCTGGGGTGGCACTGAGACTTTGAGTCTGTGTGTCAGGAGGCAAAGAAACACAACATAGATGATATAAACAATGAAAAGCAGTGGACCATCTCACAAGATACCCACACTCCTATGCCATCAGGCAAATCCTGCTCTGCTTGTGGTAACATGTGGGTCCCATAGAAGCCTCATCAGTCACTTCAGAACCGACAGAACTAGACTGGAAGCAAGACACCCTCAATCCCAAGGGACTAATTAAAACAAAGATGAGGGTCAGCACATAAATCTCAGCTGTCAATTACTGCACCATTTGCAAAATGCATCCACCATTAAAATAACAACCTCTATCAATCAAATCCAACATATACAACAGCAAGCCACATTTTCACAGCTCTGCCACTACTCCAACTTTCATGTCTACATTTTATGACTTACACACATTCCTGATTACACAAACAAAGCACAGGGGGGATTAGTCAAAGACTATGTAATAGTTTTCTCCATTAGAAGTACAATTAACACTTGGAATGATAATACCTGGGTCTTGCAGTCATGAACTTGGCTGAGCAGACAATGAGATGATAGGCAGCATAAGAATTGGTGCAGTGGGAGGGTTTGGTATCTCTATAATCCACACAGAATTTGTGAACACCACAAACAGATGATGAGTTAAAGATCTTTTAATGATTGTGCTTGTGAAGATTCTAGAGAGCTGCCTTCTTGATCTGCAATAGCTGTAGTGGTGAGGCCGCCCAGAAGAGAGGCGTTGGAGTTGGTATGGTGCGGCGTCCAAGATGGAGTCCATGCTGCCCCCCAGTGTTCACTCAACAGAAGACAAGGGTATTGTGTTCATCTGCAGACGGCTGCAACATTCATGGACTGAGGGTCTTGGACTATATTGTTTGTGTGTGACTATTTTACTGATATTATGTATGTGCCTTGTGTTGTGTGGAACTGTTGTTATTGTGTTTTGCACCTTGGCCCCAGAGTAACATTGCTTCATTTGGCTGCATTCACAGGTATTCATGCATAGTTAAATGAGAATTAAACTTGAACTTCAAGATACAACCTTGAATATGGACAATATGCTCAAGGGTTTTAATCTAGCAACAATAGCAAAGACCAGATGGGATGGGACTTCATTTAGAGGCTGTGGTGTATGCAAACTCCTTTATTTTGCTACTGGCATATGGAAATAAAGACAGGAGAGTTATAAACAGAAAAATCTTTATTGCAGGCAGTAACTCTCAACGGGTCTGAAGATTCATTTCATCTAACACAAGCCAATTCTTAGAGATATCGAATACAAAATTACACTATTTCCCCTTTAAAAAACATATTTCCACCTATGAAGTTATTGAATTTGTGAATTATTTTTTATTAATCTGCAGTTATAAATTTGGTTACTCGTTAATCACCCAATTTCTTGGTCTCTATGTTCACTCCATCTGTTCCAATGAAGAATCTTTGACCTGTAATGTTAACAGTGTCAAGAAATGTAGAGGAGGCTTGATGCAAATGCAGAGCAGTGGAGATGATTCAGCATCGAACAATGACTTTAATATTCAACTACAGGATAACAAGGGGTCACAAGATAAGTGAGAACAGATACTAAACTCACAAGCAAGTGAAGGTTAGGAGCAAATGGTTGAGGCTGGCTGGCTATCTCTGAGAGCTGGGTTTCAACAGTCTGTAGGTGATGAATTGGAAACGAGTCGCAGGTGATTCCTGTTAGCTGGCTGGAGACTGGGAGGTGTCTGCCTGTGCAGGCCTGACAACCTGGTTCCCTTTCCACAGATACTGCCTTACCTAGTCAGTATTTCTGGCACTTTCTGCTTTGTTTTTGTTTATTATTGCAAACTGTATGTGACATCTTTCATGCTTATTTGTGCATTCATGATTCAAAAAAGATGTCATACATATTTGGTCTTGCATCTTTCTCTGTAATCATGGCATTCGTAAGATTATCTTTGTAACTTTGAACACACTTTGTTTCATGTGATCTAGATCAGCATCTTCTTGTTGTTTCTACCTTGGTTTCTTCTGATACCCAGTATTGGAAAGTCCATTCAGATTGGCAACATCTCCTCCACAACTTCCATCAGTACAGGTGCACCGCAAGGCTGTGTGCTTGGCCCCCTGCTCTGCTTGCTTTACACCTATGACTGTGAGGCTAAGCACAGCTCCAATGCCATTGTTAAGTTTGCTGATGACACCACCGTCAATTTCAATGGTTCAATTTAATATCAGAGAATGTTTACAAGATACAAACTGAAATGTTTACTCTTCACAGGAAAAAAACCAAAGAATGAATGAAAGAAACATTAGAACCCCATAGTTCCCCTCCTCCTTCCCACGCACAAGCAGTAGCAGAAGCATCAACACTGCCCCCACTTGCTCCAGAAAAAGCACCGACCCCCCGCCCCCACCACGCAGGCAATAGCAAAGCCCCCAAAGAGACCATGATCTCCAGTCCAACAAAAACTACAGTCCACCCTAACACTTTGATATCTCAGACACGCTCTGTCTCACTAGCAAAAGAAAGAGAGATCTCACACCTACAACAAACGAGAGTGGGAGACCAGAGGCACACTGCTACACTGTTATAATCTGCTGCATTGCTTGTCCAAGTCCCCCGGCTGGAAAACCGACAGACCATCACTCACCACCAAGAGAGAGAGATTGCTCGAATGCAGGGGCCTTTCCGACAGCGGTGCACTCCTCCTACTATCCCGAGGCTTCAGTCAGCGACATCGGTGATAAACTGTCCACGGGGCCGGCCGCGAAGGCACGTTTTCCAGGTCACACCTGGAGGTATCGAAACACCAGGCTACAGGACCAGTCCAAGAATGAGAACCTGCCGCCCCTGGAGCGCCGTAGTTTGAGATGTAGCTGGAGATCATGGACTCCCACAGGACCCTAATGGCCAAATCACAGGCGGCAACAAATAGGGATATTGGAGAGAGACTGAAAATCTGGCTGAGTGGTGTCATAACAACAACCTCTCTCTCAACGTCATAAGGACCAAGGTGCTGATTATTGACGTAGGTGGAGGAAACAGAGGTCCATGAGCCAGTCCTCATCGGAGGATCAGAGATTAAGAGGGTCAGCAACTTTAAATTTCTCGGTGTTATTATTTCAGAGAATCTGTCCACAAAAAGTGCCATTACAAAGGAAGCACGGCAGTGCCTATACTTTCTTAGGAATTTGCAAAGATTCTTTGTGTCATCTAAAACTCTGATAAACTTCTATAGATGTGTCGGGGAGAGTATATTGACTGGTTGCATCAGGGCCTGGTATGGAAACATACCAGGATACGTAGTGGATATGGCCCAGTCCATCACGGGTAAAGTCCTCCCCACAATTGGACACATCTACAAAGTCTATTGTCGCAGGAAAGCAGCACCAGGCACCCCCACCACCCAGGACATGCTCTCCTCTCACTGCTGCCATCAGCAAGAAGGTACAGGAGTCTCATGATTCACACCACCAGATTCAGGAACAGTTATTACCCCTCAACCAGAGGGGATAACTTCACTCACCCCATCACTGAACTGTTCCCACAACCAATGGACTCACTTTCACGGACTCTTCATCTCAAGTTCTTGGTATTTATTGCTTACTTATTTATTATTATTGTTGTTATTATTTCTTTTTTTCTTTTTGTATCTGCACAGTTTGTTGTCTTTTGCAATTTGATTGGGGAGGGAGTCTTTCATTGATGTTATTGTGTTTCTCATATAGTAGTAGTCATAGTCATACTTTATTAATCCCGGGGGATATTGGTTTTCATTACAGTAGCTCCATAAATAATAAATAGTCATAGAACCATAAATAACTAAATAGTAATATGTAAATTATGCCAGTAAATTATGAAATAAGTCCAGGACCAGCCTATTGGCTCAGGGTGTCTGACCCTCCAAGGGAGGAGTTGTAAAGTTTGATGGCCACAGGCAGGAATGACTTCCTATGACGCTCTGTGTTGCATCTTGGTGGAATGAGTCTCTGGCTGAATGTACTCCTGTGCCCACCCAGTACATTATGTAGTGGATGGGAGACATTGACCAAGATGGCATGCAACTTAGACAGCATCCTCTTTTCAGACACCAACGTGAGAGAGACCAGTTCCATCCCCACAACATCACTGGCCTTACGGATGAGTTTGTTGATTCTGTTGGTGTCTGCTACCCTCAGCCTGCTGCCCCAGCACACAACAGCAAACATGATCGCACTGGCCACCACAGACTCGTAGAACATCCTCAGCATCGTCCGACAGATGTTAAAGGACCTCAGTCTCCTCAGGAAATAGAGACGGCTCTGACCCTTCTTGTAGACAGCCTCAGTGTTCTTTGACCAGTCCAGTTTATTGTCAATTTGTATTCCCAGGTATTTGTAATCCTCCACCATGTCCACACTGACCATATATATTTACAGCGAACGCTCGCAAGAAAATAAATTTCAAGGTTGTGTATGATGGCATATATGTTCTTCCATAACAAATTTGCTTTGAACTTTCATACCCTTTACCCTTCCTTCAGATTCACATTGCTTTGCTCCTGACATTCCTGCTTCCAATGCCAAAACTAAATGTCTCCCCAGTTTGTTCCTTTTTGAATCTTTGCAGTGGATCTGCTCTGGTTTGTCTTCTAGGTCTCTGTTCCAGCAGAAGCCTCCACCTACAGGGCTGGTGTTGAGGCTGCATTGTGCTAAGATGATCAATGAAAAGTGTTGGGCCATTAGTTTTGTTGCTTTCTCCATGAACTACAGTACATGCGTGTTTTCAGTCTGAAGCCCCCTAAGCAGTGCCAAGCAGAGATATGAGACAGATGGGCATCATGGTTACATTCCTTTACATGCCCTTCATGTGCTCCATGCCTGTGATTTGTTTCCATAAGCATCCATCATAGCCCAGCTTCAGAGTATGGACTTCCTCCTTTTCCTGTGCCTGTTGTAATGCTCGCATTCCTGCAATCTGTGTTGACTTTAAGCCACTTTTTTTTAGATTAGATTAGATTCAACTTTATTGTCATTGTGCCGAGTACAGATACAAAGCCAATGAAATGCAGTTAGCATCTAACCAGAAATGCAAAGAATAGTGTTATTTACAAAATAACTGCGAATAAAAAGCAAGTGCTACAGCACACAAATATAAAAGTACTGAGACAGTACAATACAGATGCAATGCTGCTTAGTGCTGTGGTGTGAGGTTCAGCAGGGTCACAATCTCAGGGAAGAAGCTCTTCCTGTGCCTGCTGGTGCGGGAGCGGAGGCTCCTGTAGCGCCTACCGGATGGGAAGAGAGTAAAAAGTCCATGGTTAGGGTGAGATGCATCCTTGATAATGCTTTTCGCCCTGCCCAGGCAGCGTTTATGGTAAATGTTCTCAATGGTGGGCAATTGGGTGCCGATAATCCTCTGGGCAGTTTTCACCACACGCTGGAGTGCTTTGCGTCTGATATGGGACAATTGCCATACCACACTGAGATACAGTTGGTGAATATGCTCTCAGTGGTACAGCGGTAAAAGTCCGTCAGTATCCTGGGACAGAGGTGAGCTTTCTTGATGCTCTGCAGGAAATAAAGGTGCTGTTGCGCCTTTTTGATCAGGATGGAGGAGTTCAGGGACCAGGTGAGATCTTTGGAAATGTGGACACCAAGGAATTTGAAGCTTGATACACGCTCCACTACAGCTCCGTGGTCTTCTGGGTGTTAAGGGCCAGGCCCCCAACATGGATCACTGTGAATTGACGCTCCCCTTCTATATGTCAGTTTCTGACGCTGCAGCCAGTTCATTCTCAAACTCAATAAATACAACATTCTGTGATCCCAAACCAACTCAAGAGCCCAAAGCTCTAATGTCTTTATCATGGTTTTTTGTAAGGTGAACCAGAATTGTCAGCGTCATGTGAAGAATCCTTGAAAAATAATGTACTATCACCTCTCCCTGGGTTTCCTCCCTACTGCACCTTCCCTAAGTTTCACTCTAGTTCATACTGTTGTCTGACCTCTTGAGCTGTAGCTACGTTCTCCTTTACCACTCTCTCAGCTACTGGGTCTTCATTTTAGATCCCCACTCTAAACCAATGTTTGTTCTTGGACTCAACCACTTTAATGAAAACTCTCTTCTGAAACCTTCTGCTTTCTTACCTGTTTAACTACGACCAGATTGCTGCAACATCTCCAAAAGAGTTCTGTAATTAACTGAACAAACACCTTTGTTTGTCAGTCATAGATTCTGAAACACAACTTTTAATCACTGAAAAGCAACTCTGCAAGTTCTCATCTTCTTTCCATTCCTCGGACAGATCAGTTGGCTGATCAAGGTGGAGATGGAGGAGAGGGCATGACAGAGTTGGAATGCAATCGGCTTCTGTATATCCTTCCTTCCCACAACTGCTATTCTTTAAAGGATCCAATCTTTTAGTCCAAGTTGCAAAATCCCTCCTTATCCCATAACTGGCAACTGGACCTGACTTCCCTTACCAGACATCCAGTTGCCAATCTCATAGACTCATAGGGTCTCTTCCAACAGGTGCATAATACTGCTTCATGAAAAAGTGTTAAAAATATTTCACATACGCCACAGGGTACTCACCATGCTGTCCGCTAGTGTATGCTCTCATACACTCACACAAGTGCTCACGTGCAGACACACACACACACACACACACACACACACACAGATCCCTTTCACAATTGTCATGATAGTCATAAGTTTCTTTTGGCCAGTTTTCATATTTCTTAATGAAATAGGAGGTCATTCTGTCCAAACAGTCTTTGGTCTGCTCTCAGAGTAACCATTATAGAAATATAACCATTTAATTTACAGCCTGGCATCCTTTTGGGATATGCCTACCCCACACAGAGAGCACCAAGGATCAGGACTGAACCCGATTCAGTGAAGCTGTTAATCTGCAACTCTTGCTGTTGTGACACTCTGCCACTTTCAAACACACCACCTCTTTCACTTGCCACTAATTTGCCCTTTCCTGCAGGCATTGCTGCATTCTCTGAATCCTGTTCGTGCCATTCAAGGTCCTTCTTGGAAGTAAGGGATTCTAATTGATTTATCATTGCAGTTACAGAGAGGGCACTTACTTGTTGCTTTCTCCTCTGGTCCTCCTGATCATCTTGCTGAACATACCCAGGTAAGGACTCAGCATGACTAAGAACATACTTGGGTTTTAATGTTTTCTGTCATTCATTCTTTGGTTTTTTTTTCCCCTTTCTGTTTTGTGGATGTCTGCAAAGAGTGAGAGTATCAAGTTGTACACTATATATCTTCTCTGATATTGAATGGAACCACTGAACCGTTGAAGCTGTGCGGGGATGCAGAAAGTGATATCAAGACCAGGGATCTTCATTTGTTATGTTGGAATTGTATCACAAAGTTCATCCAGACATTTAAGTCATTGCTTGAACATCCAGTAATGGTTTCCCATTCTTTTCATGGTAAATTCGCGTATTGCATTATAAATGCATTTTGCTCTTGTCTGTGGACACATCGGTGGAGAAAGGAGCCATGAAGTTAGGCAATAATCTGTTTCCATGTGAGCTATTGCTTGGTCCACTGAACTGACATGAATCATGAACACAAATGATCATCAAGATATGAAAGAAAGGTATCTGTCCTCCACTTTCCTGAGATTGATCATGCATATCTTCCACAGACTGACACATGAAACCCCTTGTAGTTGCTAAGGGTAAATCTATCCCGCAACCCCTTGTCTGTAAGGAAAGCTGAGGAGCCTCTTTACCTTCTCCAAACTATCTGATCACATTCACACATGACAGTCTTTCAGATCCTTCTAAATATTGCAGATGGAGTTGGAAGTAAGGAAGGGTTCTTCCTACTTCTAGATGTTATGTTTCCCACATGTGGTTAACACATGGTGTTATCTGGGTCATCCGAGCACAGCTGGGTAGGCGTGATGACAAATCAGTGCTAAATGAGAACTGTGTTGGAAACTGCTTGCTTGGATACTTTCAGCATTCATGCTGCCATGATTCCCAAGTTGCTCTGTAGTGTGATTCATACTGTTTTGTTTTGTAACTCAAAATATTAAACTAACTTAAAGGAAAAGACAGAAATTCCAAATTGCAAGTCTAACTTCGTCTTTTAAGCGAGATCTCCGCACATCATGATGTAGCGTCTTAATGTACGCAATTTACGTATTTGTACATATTACACAAATAATACATAGTCAATTGAATTGACTTTATTTCTTACATCCTTTCCATACATGAGGAATAAAACTCTACGTTATGTCTCCATATAACGTGCAATGTGCAATTATAGTAATTTATAATAAATAGAACAGTCAATGTAATATAAAGTACACTTAAATCAGCGTGAGTTAATCAGTCTGATGGCCTGGTGGAAGAAGCTGTCCTGGAGCCTGTTGGTCCTGGCTTTATGCTGCGGTATCATTTCCCGGATGGTAGCAGCTAGAATAGATTGTGGTTGGGGTGACTTGGGTTCCCAATGATCCTACGGGCCCGTTTTACACACCTGTCCTTGTAAATGTCCTGAATCATGGGAAGTTCACAACTACAGATATGCTGGGCTGTCCACACCACCCTCTTCAGAATCCTGCGATTAAGGGAGGTACAGTTCCCATACCAGGCATTGATGCAGCCAGTCAGGATGCTCTCACTTGTCCCCCTGTAGAAAGTTTTTAGGATTTGGGGGCCCATACCAAACTTCCTCCACTGTCTAAGCTGAAAGATTTTTCACCACATAGCTGGTGTGTACAGACTAGGTGAGGTCTTCAGTGATGTTTATGCCGAGGAACTTGAAGCTGTCTACCCTCTCAACCTCAGATCCATTGCTGTCAGTAGGGGTTAGCCCGTCTCCATTCCTCCTGTAATCCACAACCAGTTCCTTTGTTTTTGCTACATTGAGGGACAGGTTGTTTTCTTGACACCATTGTGTCAACAACATACTTACAAGATTACTCAAATATTACTGAAATATTAAATACACAACACATACCACCAATGTGTTCTGCCACTTCATGAACAAAACAAAAGCACATATTGACATCCACTTTACCGGAGATCACAGTTTACGTGATCTGAAGTTGAGGCCTAAACTTTTTGAATTTCATTTAACATTTTTAGAAAGTATTTTGATGTTTTCAATGATCACGGTGCAAGAAGATTTTGTATTGATTTATTGTATGAAAACTGGCAATGTAATTTATTTGGCATTTCTAACTGTTACATTTATATAGGATAATGTTTACATAAGATGCTGAAATTCTATTATTGCATGGGTTTAATAAATTTAGATAATTATGTCTATTCCAGCAATTCCAAACTATTATTAGCGATGTTGCTACTTCCCTATAGATTGCAGAAGATAATCTCCTATTACAAATGTATCATGTAACATCTAATTTTAAAAAAACAGTTTAAATTTTGGATTTGCTATTAAACCTTGCAAATGATCTAATTAGTGTTTTTGTTTAAGAACACATCTGATACTATATGAAAACATAAAATTATGATTATAAAGATTATTTTCTGCCTAAGTCTGTACCGCTTACATCACATAACCTTCATGTTTGGTGTAGCAATTCACGACTGCGGTAATTATGCAAGCGGAAATTACTTTCAATATAATCATCCCAGTATAAATCATCTGCAGAATAATGTTTCCAATTCTGAAAACTACAATTGGAATTTCAATGTAAGACCACTTTGATACCTATTCATAATGTTTTCATATTAATAAACAAAAGCCTTTTTGTACATATCATTCTGTTCTTATTTTTATATGTACCATGGGTTAACATTAAAGAATCATATTCTGGAAAAATTAGAACTTTTATTTACAGCAACAAAACCAAACCACGTTTTTACCAAGCTATGTTCCAGATCATTCTATCACTTCTGCGCATGCTCAGAGCTCTTTCCAATCATGTTCTGACATGTCATATCACCACATCTTCCTTTCCTTAAAAAGAAAAACAATCAGCAACATTAACCGGAACAAATGCATAGTTTAACATCTCTCTATCAGTCTCTCTGGGGGTTTATGAACACGAGTAGACCTTCTAAGTGGTTCACACAGTTTTTGTGTTTCATTGCTATTTCCATGTTTTATCTGGTCTGCATCAGTTAACTGCAACTCTGAAGTTGGCTCTTTCTTAAGGTCTTTGCGATTTCTTCACTATTCCTTTTTCTGTTTGGACCATGTACGATCTGGGTTGTACTTCTTCAAGTACTGCAGCTTTCTTAATTCCTTCACTTCCATTTGTAATGAACTTCGAATATTCTTTTCTTCATCTAATTCATTCATTAACTGTGTAATCTCTTTTTTATGCTGAGACTTCATTGTTTCAATAAAACTTCTCAAGTTCATTTTCAAGCACTACTTTTACTTGATTTCTTTCCTTTCTACTTCTGCAACAGCATGAAAAATGATTACTCTTACCACCATCATTGTACATTTTCCCATATGCTGGACACTGTTTTGGCCGATGCTGCCGCCCACAGTGATCACATAGCTTTTTTTCTCTCAGACGACGTCTTGCTCTCTGTTGGTTTTGTTGTCGTTTTATTATTATTTCTAATCTGTTCGCGCTTTTCCACAGTGTCTACATGGCAGCTGTCAATGAAAAGTTCTTTAGCCTGCGACGTCACTGTTTCTGAGGCTTTGCAAAATATCAAAGCTATTCCAAGTCTAAATCTTGTTCTCTTAACACTCTTTCTCTCAGTCCGTTATCTAGAAGGCCACAAACAATTCTGTCTTTAATGAGAGAGTCTGTCAGTTCTCCAGACTCGCATGTTTTACTCTGGTGTCTCAACTCAGTAACATATTGATCAATAGTTTCAGCAGATCTCTGCTCACATGTATAAAATTTATGCCGCTCATACGTCACATTACGCTTCGGTATACAAAATGCTTCAAATTTGTCCATTATTGATTCCAACTTTAAATTATCTCCATTTTCAAAAATAAAATGATTACATACCTCAATTGTGTCGTCACCTATTATGTGGAGTAGAAGCACAGCTTTTGTTTTTTCCGGTTTTCCATCCGTTTCGATCACCAATAAAAACAATTCAAAACATTGTTTAAATTTTCTCCGGTTCTCAGCTATGTTCCCAGACGATTGAAGTGTCGGTGGAGGCTGCAGCCCTTCCATTTGCAAAACTGTTAGCACACCAAAATAGTTTGAACTCTTTTTGATTATCTTCGATTCTCCCGTGTTAGGTAACGTATTATTCTTCCTGATCGACTTCTGACACCATGTTGTGTTCTTATTTTTATACGTACCGTGGGTTAACAATAAAGAATCATATTCTGGAAGAATTAGAACTTTTATTTACAGCAACAAACCCAAACCAAGTTTTTGCCAAGCAATGTTCCAGATCATTCTATCATTTCTGTGCATGCTCAGAGCTCTTTCCAATCATGTTCTGACACGTCATATCACCACACATATATGCATATTAACTGTTTATAATGGATGAAAATAGTAATGGGAGTAGGCCACATAATCCCTCAGGTCTGCCCTGCCATTCAGCATAATCTTTGACATTCTATCCTAGATCTTCACTCCTCTTCTGTGCTAGTTCCCCATAGACCTTCATTCCCTTTGCTATCAAAACTTTATTCACCTACTCTTCACACACCTCTAATCATCTAGCCTCCACAATCCTCTGAGGCAGTGAAATCCAGAGGTTTGTCACCCTCTGGTAGAAATGGAAAATAGTATTTGTCAGCAGAAATATAACTTCAAATGGCAAATAATTTAACCAGATTGCTAACTATATCACTCTGATAGAGGCTCAAGGATAAAATTTAGGTGCTTCTTTTTTACCGAAGGTAACACCTGTTATAATACCACCAAACATATTTGCAGTCACTCACAGAACTGCCTGAAAATAGCACATAAAAAGGTGAGCAGGAAGCATAAATGGTGTTTTTCACACTGTAAATCCTATCTAATTTTATGAGGCTAAGGAGAAGTCTGTTACAGAACTGTGCCAGCTTTTACAAAGCATCTGCAGCAAGTTGAAACAAATACCAGTGAGAGCAGTGAATACTGTAACCAATGAATGTTCTGTCAGTGGCTATACATTCATCTCTTCAACATAGCACTTCGTTGCTGCACAAATATTCCCCTAGACAAGAAAGATTGGGAAATTTTACCCTGGACTAATAATGAACACTAATTAATATAATCGAAAATTGCAGTGTACACTATTTTCTGCATCTTCAAATTTGAAAAATAAGCATTTAATACTAACCCTCCTTCCGGATTATAAATCAATTTCATTTCCATGCAGCCAAACCTTTTAATTCTATGATCCTCAATACTGCTAACCAGTCCTTTGAACAGAACTTCATATAAATCTTCCATAAGTCAATATGGGTGATATTTTCCATATTCCTTTCATTAAGCTCTTCTGTTGCTTCTGCAAATGATTGAGCCAAAATTTGCATTTAACAAATCGAGGTGGGTTCTCCTTTATCAGCTCGAACTTCTTCCTGTATTATTGTTTTGAAAATGGCTCCACGATGAAGGTTAAACTAACAGGTCAGTAAATGCCTGATATGCCCTTGGATTCCTAATTAATCCTGGACGTTATTTCAAGTGCTCTATTCAATGCAGTCATCGACGTAGCATAGGAAAAGTGTGGGACGATCACCAGTATAGGCTTGGAATATAGACTGTTCCTTATAGCCAACAAACAGGCAGGCATAGCTGGGATACATGCGAATGCCCATGGCTACCCCTTTTGTATGAAGGAAGTGGGAGGAGCCAAAGAAGAAATTATTTAGAGTGAGGACAAGTTCCACTAGGTGGAAGGGAACTGACTGGGTTTGGTGCCCAGAAAGAAACGGAGAGTTTTGAGGCCTTCCTGGTGGAGGATGGAGGTGTATAGGGACTGGACATCCAATCCTGAGATTCTGTTTCACCTCCACTTACTTACTCTAAAATGAATCAGGATCTGGTCTATCATCACTGACGTATGTCATGAAATGTGTTGTTTTGTGACATTGCAATACATAAACATACTATAGTTACAATAGGTAATAATTTAAAAAGTAAATAAATAGTGCAAAAAAGGGCAAAATAGTAAATTAGTGTTCATGGGTTCATTGACTGTTCAAAAATCTGATGGTAGTGAGGTAGAAACTGCTCCTAAAACATTAAGTATGCATCCTCAAGCTCCTGTCCCTCCTCTTTGATGGCAGTGATGAGAAAAGGATATGTCTGTCATGGGGAGGCTCTTTGATGATGGATGTCACCTTCCTGAGGCATCACCTTTTAAAGTTGTCCTCCACGGTGGAGAGGCTCATGCCCATGATGGAACTGGCTGAGTCAACAACTCTCTACATCTTTTTCAATCCTCTGCATTGGAGCATCACACCATCTTTTCCATTTGTAGAAATTTGCAAGGGTCTTCGACAACGTACCAAAACTCCTCAAAGTATGGTCGAGTGCAGCCTCTTCTGAGGCACTCAAGGTACTGAGATTTGCATGCCTTACTCCAATTCAGCTTTGTTCCTTTTAAATTTGTGTCAACCTTTTGTGTAAGCAGGAACTAATTATAAACTGTATAAAAGTAATGGAGCAGGGGTACATTAATAGACAAACCTGTAGGCAATGCTCTATTTCTGATTCGTGAAACATGGAAGAAGGGACCTGTTCTGCTGAGGCACTGGAACTAGGCTATGACCTGAATCCTTGCAAGAAATATCACTCATTCATTACATGGGTCAATGGTTCAATTTATTATCAGAGAATGTATACAGTATACAACCTGAAACTCTTACTCTTCACAGACATCCATGAAAACAGAAGGGAACCCCAAAGAATGAATGACAGAAAGCATTAAAATCCCAAAGCCCCTCTCCTCCATCCCAAACACAAGCAGCAGCAAAGCACCAACCCTCCCCCACTTATTTCAGCAGGAAGCATCAGCACCCACCACCTACCAAGCAAGCGCTAGCAAAGCCCCCAAAGAGAGACCATGATCTGTAGTCCTACTAAAACTATTGTTCACCTAACAGTTCAACATGCCACAGGCTCTCTCTCTCTCTCACTAACAAGAGCAGAGACATGTCACCCTTCCCACAGCGAGAGGGGAGACTAACAAACAGTCGCGGTTATGATGTTACAGTCTGCCACATTGCTTTTATTCCAAGTTTCTCTGACTAGAGAGAAAATGAGAGAGAGAGAGAGAGAGCTTTAAACTTAAAAATAGGGATAGGTTCAGAGAGGAGAAAAGCATAAGTTTAAAATGATGGTCTCAGAGTAATGCAGTAATCTGGGTAATGGTAAGCAAAATTTGACAGGTAGGAGCAATGAATTTAACGATAATAATGCATCAGTAAACACAATCAAATTGATGGAAAATGGTGAAAAGTTAAATTTAAGGACACTTTATCTGAATGCATGAATCATCTATAATTAGGCAAATTAGTACATCAATAGAGATAAATGGTTCTGATCTAATTGCCATTTACTGAGATGTGGTTGCTTGGGAACTAAAAGCTCTAGGGAAGAGTATGTTTTCAAAGAACAGACAACATGACAGAAGAAGCAGTACATACATAGCACAATGATCCTGGCTCAGAAAATCAAAATTAAATCTAGAACGGGGGTGGGCGGTGGTTAATGAGACATAACTTGGGGCAGAAACTACTAATGCCAGTTATTTTAGGCCCTCTAACAACAGTCATACTGCTGTGCAGAACATTATTCAAGCTCTTTGAGGAGGCTATTGGAAAAGTAATGCCATCAACTGGGAGACTATAGTTCTTGTTCACTGCAATAATCAAAAGGGTGAAATTAGTTTGCAGATGAGTTCATAGAATGCATTTCAGATAATCTGACTAAAGTTATAACATTGAACTATCCTGGGCACAAATGATCTTTTTGTCCCTGTAATACATTGTGTTAGTTAATGATTTCTGAGAAAAGGACAATCCAGGGAAAGGTGGTCATGAATAGGAAGAGCTTTAATACTGTAGGGATAACACACTTAAGTCCATTTTAAGATTAAACAGCAGCAATTACAATGGAATGAGAGATAAACTGGTAAAAGTAAAATGGGAAATTTGATAAAACAAAATTCTGGTACAGTAGCAAATATTTCCCAAACCAAAAGCCGTGGATGAACCAGGAGGTACATCGACTGCTGAAGGCTGGATCTGTGGCATTCAAGTCTGGCAACCCAGGCCTGTACCTGAAAATCAGGTATGATTTGCAGAGGGCTATTTCAAGGGTGAAGAGCCAATTTTGAATGAGGTTGGAGGTGACACTGGATGCACGGCAATTCTGATAGGGGCTGCAAGACATTACTTCTTACAAAGCGAAACCCAATAGCATGAATGGCAGTGATGCTTCACTACCAGATGAACTCAACGCCTTCTATGCACGCTTTGAAAGGGAGAACACAACTACAGCTGTGAAGATCCCTGCTGTACCTGATGACCCTGTGATCTCCATCTCAGAGGCCGATGTTAGGCTGTCTTTAAAGAGAGTGAACCCTCACAAAGCGGAAGGTCCCAATGGACAACCTGGAAAGGCTCTGAAAACATGTGCCAACCAACTAGCAGGAGTATTCAAGGATATTTTCAACCTCTCGCTGCTACGGGCAGAATTTCCCACTTGCTTCAAAAAAGCAACAATTATACCAGTGCCTGAGAAGAATAACGTGGGCTGCCTTAATGACTATCGCCCGGTAGCACTCACATCGACAGTGATAAAATGCTTTAAGAGGTTGGTCATGTCTAGACTGAACTCTTGCCTCAGCAAGGACCTGGATCCATTGTAACTTGCCTATCGCCACCATAGGTCAACGGCAGATGCAATCTCAATGGCTCTTCACATGACTTTAGACCACCTGAACAACACAAACACCTATGTCAGGATGCTGATCATCGACTATAGCTCATCATTTAATACCATCCTTCCCATAATCCTGATTGAGAAGTTGCAGAACCTGGGTCTCTGTATCTCCCTCTGCAATTGGATCCTTGACTTCCTAACTGGAAGACCAGAATCTGTGCTGATTGGTGATAACATTTCCTCCTCATTGATGATCAACACTGGTGCACCTCAGGGGTGTGTGCTTAGTCCAGTGCTCTACTCTCTATATACACATGACTGTGTGGCTAGTCATAGCTCAAATACCATCTAAAAATTTGCTGACAATACGACCATAGGAGTGAGATATGCCAACTAGTGGAATGGTGCCGCAGCAACAACCTGGCACTCAACGTCAGTAAGATGGAAGAGCTGATTGTGGACTTCAGGAAGGGTAAGATGAAGGAACACATACGAATCCTCATAGAGGGATCAGAAGTGGAGAGAGTGAGCAGCTTCAAGTTCCTGGATGTCAAGATATCTGAGGATCTAACCTGGTCCCAACATAATGATGTAGTCATTAAGAAGGCAAGAGAGGCTATACTTTATTAGGAGTTTGAAGAGATATGGCATGTCAACAAATATACTTAAAAACTTCTATAGTTGTATCATAGAGAGCCTTCTGACAGACTGCATCACTGTCTGGTATGGAGGGGCTACTGCACAGGACTGACAGAAGCTACAGAAGGTTATAAATCTAGTCAGCTGCATCTTGGGTATCAGCCAACAAAGTACCCGGGACATCTTTAGGGAGCGGTGTCTCAGAAAGGTAGCGTCCATTATTAAGGACCTCCAGCACCCAAGACATGCCCTTTTCTCACTGTTACCATCAGGTAGGAGATATAAAAACCTGAAGGCACACAGTCAGTGATTCAGGAACAGCTTCTTCCCCTCTGCCAACCGATTCCAAAATGGACATTGAAGCTTTGGACACTACCTCACTTTTTTAAATATACAATATTTCTGTCTTTGCACATTTTTTAAATCTATTCAATATGTGTAGCTGATTTACTTGTTTAATTGTTATTATAATTATTATTGTTATTTTGGGTGAGAGTAAGAGTTCGGCACAGACTAGAAGGGCCGAGATGGCCTGTTTCCATGCTGTAATTGTTATGTGGTTATATTGTTATTATTATTTTTCTCTGCTATATTATGTATTGCATTGAACTGCTAAGTTAACAGATTTCACGTCACATGCTGGTGATAATAAGCCGGATTCTGATTCTGATTCTGATTTAAAAGACGCATTTCATGGTTCACTACAAATATTTATTCCATTCAGGAATGAAAATTCAAAAGCAAAAGATGAAACAACCATAACTGATTTTAAAAGTCAAAGATCATATTACACGAAAAGAAAATTCTCCTAAAGTTGTCAAAAAAGATAGTAACTTGAATATTAGTTTTAGAAAAAGATGGAAGATCAGAAATGATGAAAAAGTGAAAAATAATTGAGTGACAAGAAGGAACACCACAGTAAATTAACAGAAGTATAAAGGATAACTGCAAAAATTTATCTGGATGTGTGTATATGGTTTCAAATCTAGATGGGAATCCTAGAAGAAATATTGTAGCTAAAGAAAATTATACACCTTACATCTGTTTATCAGAGAGGAGATGCATGTTTTAATACAATAACAGAGATAAAAGAATAGAAAACCAAGTCCCGTGAAATGAGGGACTTAATTAGGTATTCATAAGAAATTAATGGGCTAAAATCACGAATAAGGGTAGAAAGATGTATGTTTTAATGGTGATCTAAATGCCATTATGAATCAATTCCAATTCTTTAGAACATAATAATAACACCAATATTTAAGATAGGTAGAAAGGAGAAAAAGGGAATACACAAATCAGTAAGGATAATTTAAAAACGCAAACACGAGGAAATCTGCGGATGCTGGAAATTCAAGCAACATATCAACGTTTCGGGCCGAGACCTCTCGTCAGGACTCTGCCGAAGGTTCTCGGCCTGAAACGTCGACTGTACCTCTTCCAATAGATGCTGCCTGGCCTGCTGCTTTCCACCAGCATTTTGGGTGTGTTGCTTCAGTAAGGATAATATTAGCTGTCAGGAAAATATTGGATCCACTGAGAATCAGAAAACCTTGACCTTATTGGACAGTCAGAATGTATTTAATTAAGTTAATACCGCTTTTGAGATTGCATCCATAAGGAGAAATAAAGAGGAACGGGAGGGTAGAATGTATCTCAGTTTTCAAAAGATTTGTTCAGATGCTAATGAAAACCTATTTATTTATTCATACATTTGTCACCCTTAGGCTCACCCAGCTCGTGTTCGTCTAGGGAAAACAGACTTTGGCCCCGCCAAACTGGGTAATCACGTACGTGTGGATGCTGTGTAATGTACCCCCGGTTACAAACCCACAATGCAAAATATCAGACAGTACACCATATGCAATTAAATGATTGAACTTTATGGATCTTAATCTGAATATTGGGTTAGTAATGAAAATAAAAAATGGCCCAATTCAAGTCAAAAGTTCACGTTGGAGCTCACTCAGTAGTCATTCTTCCACCTTTGGTCTCCTCCGAGCATCGCCGACCTTTGGACCCTCAAATCCCAGTCCACTCCGTCTGGTGGTCTACCAACTCTCTCAACACGTGTCTTTCCTCTTCAACTCTCCTCAACAGAAGACTGTGAAAAAAACATCCTTCCAGATACACAAGACAAAGCAACAATCTCCGACTGGCTAACATGCATAACCACAGTCCTGTTCTCTCCAGCCATAACCCAAACATTGCTGCTACAGAGAAACCGTTACCTCAGCAGTGAACATTATAGAGAAGCCATGACATTAGCCTTAGCCGTGAAACATTACAAAGAAGCCATTACACAGTTATAGAGCTATGCAACACAGATTTGGGCCCTTCAATCATTTTTGTGGGAATTTTTGAAGAATTCAAATGGTGAAAAGCTAATCGACTGGGTTAGACAGTTGACACCTAATACAGAACATTTTATGCAAAGGAGTCAACAGAATGAAGGTAAATGACAATGTGCTCACTGCATTGCAAGAAAGGCCTTGCTGCAGTTATCTCAGCAGGCCAGACAGCATCTGTGGGATAGAGTAAACCATCAGCGTTTCAGGACTGGGGTCCTGATGTAGGGTCTCCACCCGAAACATCGACTGTTTACTCTTTTCCATTGATGCTGCCTGAACTGCTGAGTTTCTCCAGAATTTTGTGCACATTGGTTTGGATTTCCAGCATCTGCTGTTTTTCTTGAGTTTGTGGATTTGCTGCAATTATGCAGGGTTTGATGAAACTGTACCCTGAGCACTGAGTGCACTTTTAACTGTACCTTGAGCACTGAGTGCACTTTTGGATCCTGTGCCAAAGGATAGATATATTTAACTTGGAGACAGTGTAACTTGAATTCACTGGACTGATTACTTGGTTGTCCCATGAAGAGAGTTGAATAAAATTACATTCAATGGAGTTAAGATGAATGAGTTATCTCCTAAACAGGTAATATTCTGAGATGATTAACAGGTATCTGTCTTTGTGGAGAGAAACAGAATTAATATTACAGGTCAAAGACCTTTTGTTAAGTTTGTTTTCCTTTCCACAAACGTGGCCTATCTTGCTAAATGTTTCGGGCATTTTCTGTTTTTTTTTATTTAGTTCCTGGCATCTTCAGTCTTTAGATTTTCGTGAATGACAGGCAGATTTGGAAAATCAGATCACTTATGCTGCAGTTTAACATTGATGATCATAGCCTCATAGGACTGCGAAGATCAAAACATTCTCAAGCCACAGGTTGTAAATCTTTACCCAAAAGGCTTTAAATGCTCAATCACTGATAATTAAACTCTGATATTCATGACTTGCTGATGAGGGGAATCAAGGGAAAAGGGGAATGGGTGGAGTACTTGGAAATAAGGATTAGTGACAATCTTATTTTCATAATTGGTAGAATAGCATCAGGAGACCGCATGGCTTAGTCTTGATCCTAATTCATGAGTATTATGGTATGTTGGAATTACTGTACATACCTCATTTTACCCTCTCAAACTGATCTGAAAGTTCTGACAGCACATTTATATGATTATGGATCTTTCATTTTTAAACCAAGCAACAGTTATAACAATTGACTTTGCTCGATCAATCCTGCACTGTATCAGAAACTCCTCCAATTTTTGGTAAACAATGGACAAAATCAATAGCAAGCTTCATTTCAGGTTTACATTATTAAGCAAATTATTTTCACCATAAGTGAACAGTGATAAAGCGATCATTCCATCCACTTAAGTTAAAGCAATAAAGGGTAAATTGCCCTTTTCCAGAGGGGTAGATTTTTTTCTTTCTTATTCCTGAGGATCAAATACAAATTCGAACAATTTATCAAAGGATAATAAGCTGACACTTGGAGCTCATCTCTGCTTGCAGCTCTTTGTAAGAGAAATCCAGAACCAAATGACTTCAAAACTTTCTGAAGAACTTCAGATCACAGTTGGAAATAAAAGGCCATCATGAGCATAATTCGAAGTAAATCATGCAGTTTGAAATTCTCACGTAATCAAATTGAAATTTGCTGGAACTTTCTGAGCTTTGCCAGGACTACTTGAGAACTGAGTGATAGGGCTGAGGATGGGGCAGCTGGTATACAAGCAGAGGTAGTGTATAGTGAGACTGTGAGGAAGAACAGACAGCTGATAGGGCAAAATTGCCGTCAGCAAGATGCGTTGCAGTGTAACACTGGGACAAAATTGAAAAAATACAGGACTAGATGTGTTACATCTGAATGCACGCAGTATATGGAATAAAGTAGATGATCTTGTAGTGCAGTTAGAGATTGGCAGGTATGACATTGTGAGCATCAGTGAGTCATGGCTGAAAGAAGATTATAATTGAGAGCTTAACATCTACGGATACACATTATATTGAAAGGACAGGCTGGTAGGCAGACGGGGCAATGTGGTTCTGTTGATATCAAATTCTCAGAGAGAGTGACATAGGATCGGAAGATGTAGAATCGTTGTAGGTAGAGTTAAAGAACTGCAAGGGTAAGAAGATCCTAATGGGAGTTATTTACAAGCCTCTAAACAGTAGCCAGGATGTGGGCTACAAATTACAATGGGAGATAGAAAATGCATTTTAAATAGGGAATGTAACAATGCTAATGAGGAATTTCAATATGAGGTAGATTGGGAAAATCAGGTTAGTGCTGATATGGATGCCAAGAGGGAACATTTCTAGAATGCCTACAAGACGGCTTTTTAGAGCAGCTTGTGGTTGAGCCCACCAAGGGACAACTATTCTGGATTGAGTGTTGTGTAATGAACCAGATTTGATTTGGGAGCTTAAGGTAAAGGAACCCTAAAGAAGCAGTGATCATAATATGATAATAATTCACCCTGCAATTGCAAAGGGAGAAGCTAAAGTCAAAAGGATCAGCATTACAGTGGAGTAAAGGGAATTACAGAGGCATAAGGAAGAAGCTGGCCAAAGTTGATTGAAAAGGGATACTGGTAGGGACGATGGCAGAGCAGCAATGACTGTATTTTCTAGGAACAATTAAGAAGGACAGAATATATACATCCCAAAGAAAAAGTTCTCTAAAGGCAGGAAGACGCAGGTATGACTGACAGGGAAGTCAAGCCAACTTAAAAGCAAAAAAGAGGCCATATAATAGAAAAAAAATTAGTGGGAAGCTAAAGGATTGGGAAACTTTTAAAAGCCAGCAGATGGCAACTAAAACAGCCACTGGTGGGGGGAGGAATAGATGAAATATGAAGGTAGCTAACTAACAATATTAAGGAAGATACAAAACTTTTTTCAGATATATAAAGAGTAAAAGAGAGGCAAGAGTAGAATTTGGATCACTGGATAATGGCACTGGAGAGGTAGTAATGGGGGACAAGGAAATGGCAGATGAACTGAATAATTATTTTGCATCAGTCTTCACTGCTGTAGACACGAGCAGTTCATTAGAAAATCGAAAGAGCCAGGGGGCAGAAGTGAGAGCAGTTGCTATGACTAGAAGGTGTTTGGGAGACTGAAAAGTCTGAAGAAAGAATAAAAGCAAAGACTATTTTTAAAAATTCAAAACTCCAAGGTGCAGAGGGACTTAGGAGTGCTTGTGAATAATGCCCTATAGGTTAACTTGCAGATTGAGTCGGTGCTGTGGAAGGCAACTGCGAAGTCAACACTCATTTCGAGAGGACTTGACTATAAAAATAAAGATGTAATACTGAGGCTTTAAAAGACCCTGGTGAAGTTTCACCTGGAGTATTGTGAGCGGCTTTGGGCCCCCTATCTAAGAAAGGATTGGCTGACACTGGAGTGTTCAAAAGAGATTTATGAAAATGATGCCAAGAATGAAGGGCTTATCATATGAGGAGTGCTTGATGGCTCTGAGTCTGTATTCACTGAAATTTAGAAGATTGAGGCGCAATCTCATTGAAAGCTATCAAACATTGAAAGGCCTTGATAGGGCAGATGTAGAGAGGATGTTTCCTATTGCGGGGGAGTCCAGGACCAGAGAACACAGTCCCAGAATAGAGGGATGTCTGTTTTGAATGGAAATGAGGTGAAATTTCTTTAGCCAGAGAGTTGAGAAAATGTGGAACTCATTGTCATAGGCGGCTGTGGAGGCCAGGTCATTGGGTGTATTGAATGCAGAAGGTGATAGGTTCTCGATTGATCAGGGTGTAAATGTTTATGCAAGAAGGCAGTAGAATAGGGCTGAGATGGAAATAAATCAGCCATGATCAAATGGCAGAACAGTCTCGATGGGCCGAATGGCCTAATTCTGCTCCTATTCTTATGATCTTAAATTGAAACAAACTCAAGACAAGATTGTGGCTTGCTTTTGTTAATATTTCTTGGCCTTGAATTATTTTTTCAGAAAACTTTCTGTTTTCAGGTTGTTTAAGAGGCAGTTGCATATTTTAGGCTTCCTCTGACTATTGGGGCAGAGTTTTGTTTGTAATTGACTAAACCATTTTTACATTACTGCCTCTTAAACCAGCGAGTTGCTTGTTATGTCTCCCCTCTTGCTGTGAAACTGAGACATCTCTTTCTCCCTTATTAGGTAGAGAGAGAGCCTGTGGTATGTCGAATACCGGGTGAACGAGTAGTCTTTGGAATACTGCAAGTCTGTGTCTTTGCTGTAGCTTTGCTGCATGCTCAAGTGCTCGGTGGTGGGCGCCGAAATTTTCTTTTTGCTGGTGGGGGGAGTATCGGGACTTTGAGACTTTTTTTTACCGTGCCCACGGTCTGCTCTTTATCAAATTATGGTATTGCTTTGCACTGTTGTAACTATATGTTACAATTATGTGGTTTTGTCAGTTTTAGTCTTGGTTTGTCCTGTGTTTTCTTGTGATATCATTCTGGAGGAACATTGTATCATTTTTTAATGCATGCATTTCTAAATAACAATAAATGAGGACTGAGTGTCCTCATAATCTAATTTAAATCTAAATCTAATCTGACTGTCATTCATTCTTTGGGGGCACTCCACTGTTTTCACCAATAGTTGCGAAGAAAAGGAATTTCAGGACGTATATTGTTTACATTTCTCTGACATTAAATGTACCTTTGAAACCATAAGACCATAAGACAAAGGAGCAGAAGTCGATCATTTGGCCCATCGAGTCTGCTCCGCCATTTTATCATGAGCTGATCCATTCTCCCATTTAGTCCCACTCCCCCGCCTTCTCACCATAACCTTTGATGCCCTGGCTACTCAGATACCTATCAATTTCTGCCTTAAATATACCCAATGACTTGGCCTCCACTGCTGCCCGTGGCAACAAATTCCATAGATTCACCACCCTCTGACTAAAAAAATTTCTTCGCATTTCTGTTCTGAATGGGCACCCTTCAATCCTTAAGTCATGCCCTCTCGTACTAGACTCCCCCATCATGGGAAACAACTTTGCCACATCCACTCTGTCTATGCCTTTCAACATTCAAAACGTTTCTATGAAGTCTCCCTTCATTCTTCTAAACTCCAAGGAATACAGTCCAAGAGCGGACAAACGTTCCTCATATGTTAACCCTCTCATTCCCAGAATCATTCTAGTGAATTTTCTCTGTACCCTCTCCAACATCAGCACATCCTTTCTTAAGGAGACCAAAACTGCCCACAGTACTCCAAGTGAGGTCTCACCAGTGCCTTATAGAGCCTCAACATCACATCCCTGCTCCTATACTCTATTCCTCTAGAAATGAATGCCAACATTGCACTCGCCTTCTTCACCACCGACTCAACCTTTGAATGTTGAACAGCATCCTCACATAAGCATCCCTCGTCTCCAGATGTGTAAGGACGGTGTGTAGAGCTGTGGCTATTGTGTCATCTGTCGAGCAGTTGTGTCAGTAGGCGAATTGTAGAGGGTCCAGTTTGGGTGGTAACATACTGCAGATGTAGTCCTTGACCAGCCTCTCAAAGCATTTGCTTATTATTGAGGTGAGTGCGACAGGACGCCAGTTGTTCAAACATGTTACCTTGGTCTGTTTAGATACAGGGACAATGGTGGATGTTTTGAAGCAGGAGGGCACTCTACACTGGGAGAGGGAGAGATTAAAAATTTCAGTTGTGCCGCACACTCTGAGTACCCGCCCTGTGACCCTGGCCAGTCCCGCAGCCTTGTGACTGTCCACTCGTTGGAAACACCTGCGTACTTTGGCCTCAGAGATGACCAAGCTGCCGGTCACATTACCTGCAGGTCTCCTCAGGGGTTCAGTATTGGCGACATCGAATTGAGCATAAAAAACATTTAGCTCATCTGTGAGAGTGGCAGTGATGTTGGAAACTCCACTGCGTTTAGCTTTGAAGTCTGTGATAGTGTGCAGACCTTGCTATAAGCTGCGTGTATTGTTGGTGGAGAGTTGTGTCTGGATCTTGTCCCTGTATTGTCGTTTTGCTGCCTTGATGACTTTGCGCAGATCGTAGCTGCATTCCTTGAGCTCCTGCTGATTACCAGCAATATGAACTCTGTGTCGCGCGTTAAGTGCTGCTTACACGGAAACATTGATCCAGGGTTTCTGATTTGGAAAGACCATGTCCGATTTCTGGGGGCAGCATCCTCGATGCACTTCTGGATGAAACTTGTGACCCCATCCGTGAACTCGGAGACATCCTCATCATGGAAAACATTCTGGTCGACGTCATCAAAGCAGTCCTGCAGCATGGAGGCCGATTGGTCAGACCAGCAGTGGATGGTTTTAACTATGGCCGCCTCTTGTTTCAGCTTCTGCCTGTACTTTGGCACCAGAAAAATGGAGGAATGATCTGATTTTCCAAATCGAAGGCGAAGGAGCTCTTTGTAAGCATTGTGGAAGGGAGAGTCACAGTGGTCAAGTATGTTATCTCCCTGTATGCTCAACTGGATGTGTTGGCAAAACTTTAGAGAGACTTTAGACTGTGACGCTCCATTAAAGTCACCAGAGACGATGAAGGCAGCCTCCGGGTGTGCAATCTCCAGCGTGTTGATGGTCTTGTACAGTTCCTGAGAGCCAGGTCAGTATCAGCCTGCGGCAGAATGTACACCGTTGTGATGATAACAGCCGTGAACTCTCTCAGCAGCCAGTAGGGTCTGCACAGCAGCACCAGGTATTCCAGGTCTGGGGAACAGAAGGATTTGAGTGCATGCACATTCTGGGGGTTACACCATGTATTGTTGACCATGAAGCATACCCCTCCTCCTTTACTCTTCTCAGAGAGGTTTATTGATCTGTCTGCCCGGAACAGGGAGAACCCAGAGGGCTCGATGGCATGATCCGGTGTCTCCTCTGTCAGCCAGGTCTCCACAAAGCACAAAACGTTACATTCCTTTGTTTCCTGCTGATAGGAGATTCTGGCTCTCAGTTCGCACAGCTTGCTGTCCAGGGACTGAACGTCAGCCAAGAGTATGCTAGGGAGTGGCGGCTGATTAGCACGCCATCTCAACCTCACCAGGACACCGGCGCTCCTCCCTCACCTCCAACACCGCTCCCGAGGTAACAGCAGTGCAGTAGGTGAGTCTCCCACTGATTGCGCAAGCAGGGGTTCCCAGTGTAGGAAAGACGGCACGTAGTGGGGTAAATGCCATCTTCCCGATGTTCAGAAGAGTCAGTCTATCATATCTGATGTTGACTATCAGCAACTAGAACAAGAAATGTGAAGGAAGTCGCGGAGATCAAAAGTGTACTGTAAAGTTGGAACGGAGATCGCAACACAATCACCGTATGCAGCGCCATCTTGAAAGATTCCAGGAATGAAAGGGTTAATTCACAAGGGGCATTTGATGGCTCTGGGCCTGTCCTCACTGTCTAAGTACTGATGTGTACACCAGGTCCGTGAGGATTTCAGAATGTATCATCCAACGTCACGTGTTCTGACAAATGTCTAACTGGCGCCCAGCCAGCAGGAAAACAGCTCATTGCTCTCAGGTTGTGAAAAACTATTTGCCTCTTCATTTGTCAGTAAAGATAATCATTATGGATCTTTTTATCATGGGTGGGTGGCTGCCATACAGGTTTGCCACCCTGCTCTAGATAATCTTAGATTACATTTGTAACAAGGGTCAAGCAAGAACATGGCTCATTATAGAGACATCAGTTGTATAGGCTGCATCTCTTGTTTCAGAATGCTCCCAGTTTAAGTTGTGACGAATACACATAGATAAGATGTTAGCTGTCCTGTGTGATCAGCAGTTGGTCTGCCACCTGTCTTCAAGAGAGGGATAAGGGACACAATGAAACAGCATCTGGAGATGTGTAATGAAGGGACGGGGGAGAGAGAGCTGTCTGGAGCGGCTCCCCCCTTTGAACCTTGAACTGTTTGAAGTGATGGACAGGCGATACCCCAGCAGGGGGATAAAAAGGGACAGGTTCGCTAAGGCAGGACACACACGCCACCCGAGGTAACGAGACCCTGGAAGCGGTACGCCTCTCACGAGTCGGTGGGAAGTATCAGACAACAGCCAGGGTGGAAAGGTACGATCAGCGGGAACCCGGTGTGTGTCCGCCCTTGCCTGGGTGCCGGGTTCACTGCAGAGGATCGACCGCATCTGGAGGAGGGGTCACAGTCGGTGACCTCAGGTGACATCACCAAGGACCTGCCCAAAAGCTGCTTGTGAGCCATATCGCCGGTCTGTGTGTGAAGCCGTGTCTGAATGATCAGTTGTTCCTGTTCTCTCTCTCTCTCCCCCCACGTTGTCCATCGCCGTGGCAACGATTACTGCGAACTGAACTACTAAATTGGACTGAACTTTGAGTCACTTTGAAATTTGGTCATTTACCCCTAGACAACGATAGAGCTTGATTGATGCTGTTATCTTAATTCTGTGCACATGTGTGTTTATCATCGCTGAACTGTTGCATTTATTATCCTTTTGATTACTGTGTTGCTTGTTTCTTTAATAAAACTTTCTTAGTTCTAGTAATCCAGACTCCAACTGAGTGATCCATTTCTGCTGGTTTGGCAACCCAGTTACGGGGTACGTAACATAAGTCCAACCAAGATATGAGCACAAAGCTCCGGGCAGATGTTGCAGTGCAGTACTGAGAGATTGCTCACTTTCACAGCTGCTGTTTTTCAGACAGTATGTTAAACTGAGGTCCCACTTAGTCTCTCATTTTGAAGGGCTGTGGGCTATCCCTGGAAACATGCCTAATACAGTACTTATCCCTCTTCGAAAGCAGAATATTCATGAAGTAGTGCACAAACTACTGCCAGATTTCCTTCACTGCATAACATTTTTGATGTGCTTATTTTCTATGGTGCAAATAGCACATTTTCAAAGGGGCATGGATGATGCCATGTAAATGCAAGTTCATTTTTTTTACTTAAAGACCATCATTTCCCTATTCTTGACATCGTTGCTTGTACCTTGCATGTAACCCCTCAAAAATAATGAGAAATATTATTCTATAATTCCAAAATACCAGATGCAAGACTGTTAAAATAATGAAATATTAGCCTGAAAATTGAACTATAATGAGCATTAAAAGAAAAAAGGGAATGAGGGAAATAAATTGGAGATATATAAGCTATTGTGTCAGAGAAAGATGGAAAAAGCAGTTATAAAGTCATACGACAGGGAGCTCAAATCTACGCAGGCATGTACATTACAAAACTTAAAAGGCTACTGACGAAAAGCTGATAAATGGGAATAGTAGAGATGGACATGGAACATGGATATGTTGGGCTCTATCATTCTAGAATTGCAACTGAGGCATTGTATCCATAAGACCATAAGACAAAGGAGCAGAAGTCGGCCATTTGGCCCATCACGTTTGCTCCACCATTTTATCATGAGCTGATCCATTCTCCCATTTTCTCGTATCGATTTGCGAATTGCACAAAGGACATGAAAGAGTCTGATGTTAGAATAATGAAGTTATGTGGATAGACTTGAAAAGCTGAAGTTTTGTTCTTAGCAATTTTTGCAAGTTTTTATGGATACTTTTGTAGACACTTTTATGGATATTGAAGAATTGATATTGTGGTGAGCATTTGGTCCATAATGACAGACGAGGAAGCTGCTTAAGCTCGACATGTCATCGGGGGGGGGGGGGGGGGGGAGGGGTGCACTGGAAGCAGACCCAAATGCAAGACACAGACACTGAAGTACTAGGAACAGGACAAGGTTTATCAAGAAAGCAAGGGGAGTCAGGAAGAAACGACGCTGGACGTGGACACAGGCCCTGGACGAGACAAGGACACCAGGCCTGGGCTAGGACTAAGACTAGGAAAGCAGGACCAGGACAAGGAACTTGGAACTAGGAGCCTGGGCTAGGACTCTGAGCCAGAGACTGGATAGGGACCCAGAACCTGGGTCTTGACCCGGGCTCAGACCCCAGATCTAGGCGAGGACAAGACGTGGCTAAAGGACTGGACGTGGAACTCCTGCACAGGATGAGGCACATGGACAGGACGAGAACACAAAGCCTTGACTTTGACAGGACGAGGTTCTTGGATGAGGTTCTTGGGCGTGGCTGGGACTAGTCGAGGTTCTTGGGCGTGGCTGGGACTAGACGAGGTTCTTGGACGTGGCTTGGACTAGACGAGGGACTCCTGGACTAGATGAGGAAACTCCACCACACAGACGAGGGAACTCCAGTACCAGGCTGGGTGAGGAACTCCAGCACAGGACGTGGCTCTTGGACTAGGTTTGGCTCGGTGCTTGGACTCAATTGGGCTCTTGGGTACGGAGCCGGGACCCTTCTAGGATGCAAGGCCTGGACCCTTTCTAGGATGCAGGGCTGGAATGACTGCTGAGGAAACCACCAAGGAAATTGTCAAGGATTCAGATGAGGAGGGGAAGGGAACAGTCCAGCAGGGAATCCTTGGTTTGCAGAGGTATTTATGTGCCAGCCCAAAATGAGAATCAGGTGTCTCAATTAAGGCACCCAATGGAAGAAGGGAAAACAGGAAAACTCGGAATAAGGATCGATGAACCGGACCGTGAACTGGAATGCGGATTTCACGGACCGGACCACGAGACGACAACAGTTTTAATAAACACCAAATGATACCAAAACAGACCGGGTGCCATGACCCAGAGAGAGAACAGCTCAGTTTCATACAGACAGGGGAGGTGACCATCACACTCCCCGGTTACGGTTGGGGTGACCCACGAATACACACGCAAATAAGCTAAAATGTAACAATAAATGAATTGAAACTTCCCACCATAATTCCACAGAAGCATTTTAACACAAGAACCATAAACAGTGCTGATCATCAGAAATTCAGGGGTGGGCTGTTGATTATGCCCCCCCCGAACGTCACACTGCCCCCACCTAAGGGGTCAGCCGTCCTCGTCAACCCCAGAGTCCATAACAAAGTCCAGAGCTCCCGGTGATCGTCTTCGTTGCCGCCTGAGGTACTGGGGGCTTTCTGGAGCCACCCCAGGGGAGGTACTGTTTGGTGAGACAAGAGGCAGGGCACTCAGAGTGTCACTTCCTTCCCTCAGCCTCACTGGGTCGGTGGTGACCAGGGGTCAATAAGGTCCCAGCAGATCCCGGTGCAGCACGACTGTCTTCCACCGCGCAGGCAACCGCACCCAACATTCAATATGCGGGATGCAGTCCAGCACCTCTCCCGGCCCCTTCCAGTGGTTTCCCAGCTTGGGATAGTCCCTTCTTCCAGGAGGGGCAATAAACTCATACCTCCCCCCGCCCCGGCAAAGTCCTGTACCCGGCTGTGGGCATCATAAGCCCGTTTTAGGCGGCACTGTGAACAGACCGCAGGCGCCCCCCTGAGGTGCTGCAGCTACTCCTAACCGGCCCCACCCCCAGGGATCTCTGGCTTGGGACGGTGGGGGGGGGTGTCCAAACAGCAGATGCACCGGAGTACACAGCTCCCGCCCGAACATGAGCGCAGCTGGTGCTCCCCTGAACTGCCCACGATACTACGGGTAGATGGCAGTCCCAACTGCACCGGTGCTGGCCGACGAGGATGACAAGCTGCGTAGCCGGGGTGCGGTTAAAGCGTCCCACCAGCCCGTCACTTTGCAGGTGAAGCGGGGTGGTTCACAGTTTGGTGATTCCCAGATGCTTGCAGACTTCGCTAAACACCTGCGCCTCAACGTTGTACACTTGGTCACTGTGGAATTCCTCAGGGACGCCAAAATGGCAGAAGCTCTCCTCCAACAACACACATCAAAGTTGCTGGTGAACGCAGCAAGCCAGGCAGCATCTGTAGGAAGAGGTGCAGTCGACGTTTCAGGCTGAGATCCTTCATCAGGACTAACTGAAGGAAGAGTTAGTAAGAGATTTGAAAGTGGGAGGGGGAGGGGGAGATCCAAAATGATAGGAGAAGACAGGAGGAGGAGGGATGGAGCCAAGAGCTGGACAGGTGATTGGCAAAAGGGATATGAGAGGATCATGGGACAGGAGGTCCGGGAAGAAAGTCAAGTGAGGGGGGGCCCAGAGGATGGGCAAGAGGTATATTCAGAGGGACAGAGGGAGAAAAAGGAGAGTGAGAGAAAGAATGTGTGCATAAAAATAAGTAACAGATGGGGTACGAGGGGGAGGTGGGGCCTTAGTGGAAGTTAGAGAAGTCAATGTTCATGCCATCAGGTTGGAGGCTACCCAGACGGAATATAAGGTGTTGTTCCTCCAACCTGAGTGTGGCTTCATCTTTACAGTAGAGGAGGCCGTGGATAGACATGTCACAATGGGAATGGGATGTGGAATTAAAATGTGTGGCCACTGGGAGATCCTGCTTTCTCTGGCGGACAGAGCTCTCCTCCGCGAGTCTCTGAGCGGTGGTGGTGGTGGCACTCTGGTCTGGGACCGTGTCCGTCTCTGGCCACTTTGTGAAGTAATCCCTGGCCACGAGAACGTAGCAGTTCCTGGCGTCCGTGCAAGAGAGAGGGCCCAGAATATCCACCCCTACGTTTTCCATTGGGTCCCCACCAGATACTGCTGAATTGGTGCCCTAGACTGGTGACCCGGCCCCTTCTGGGACAAGTGAGCGATTCAGCAGTGCACGAACACCTCCACGTCCTGTACTCTGGCCAGCAGAAGCATTCGCGCAGCTTGACCAATGCCTTTGCCACCCCAAAAAGGCCGACACCAGCAGCCCGTGCTCCGACTGCAGCACAGTGGCACAGAGCCCCCGGGGGGTCACCAGCTGTAGGAAAAGTCTGTCACCGTGGGGTGACTGCCAACGACAGAACAGCAACCCGTCGCATGCTTCCTGAGAGTGTGGGGCTTTGGTCTCAGGGTCCAGGGCAGAGACCTCAGCCCACTCGGGTCATCGTCCCACACTGAGCCATCTGCTCACCTGGGCCAGCACAGGATCACTCATCTATTCACCGAGCAGCTGCTGCTGGTCCATGGTGGGGAGGTCTACCTCTCCTCTGGCTGCCACCTGAAGTGTCGCCACCACCACTTGCTCCTGTCTCCGCTCCTCGAGGCGGCGACAGCAGCGACACTCAGCAGCCTCTCAGTGACGGTGAGAGAGGTCATCAATGTTCCTGTGGTGCCTCCCGGCGCGGTGCTCTATCTCAAAATCATAGTCCAGGAGACTGCCAGGTCAGCGAAGCATGGTCCGTGCGAAGCAGGAACATTGGCCAAGGATGTAGGGGCAGAAGTGTCGGAGGGCCTGGACCACGGCCAAGAGCTCCAGACGGGTGACACAATAGTTCCGTTCAGGGCGGCTCAGGGTGCGGCTGAAAAACGCCACAGCGCGTTCTCCTCGGTCCCCCTCCTGCGACAGCACTGCACTGAGCCCCATGTTGCTGGTGTCTGTGTCAACAATGAAGGGGCATGCTGGATCGGGGTAGGCCTGCTCTGGGGCCTGGGTGAGCGCAGCTCGGAGCTGATCCAAGGCGGTAGTTCAATTGCCAGTCCGGGCGAAGTGTCTCCCACTCTCGGTGAGCCGGTGTAGGGGACTGACGATGGTGGCGAAGTCCTTAATAAACTGACGGTAGTGTGATGCCGGCTCCAGAAAGCTGCGAAGCTCAGAGACATCGTGGGGTGGTGGGCCACTCCCTAACTGCCACCACCCTCTCAGCGTCCATCAACACTCCTTCCACAATCACCAATGCCCCAGGAACTCCGTCTGTGGCCCAGCAGGCAGCATTTTGCAGGGCTGAGGCGCAGGTTCGCCTGGCGGATGGTGGCGGACCCCTTCCAAGTTCCACAGGCATCATCGACAATGGCTGTGTGCACCAGAAGGTCATCCGATTAGATGGCACAGCGACTCTGTGAGGTGTGAGCCAGAACCCTCTCCGTTAGTCTCTCGAAGGTGGCTGGGGCGTTACACAGGCCAAACAGCATTACAAGGAAGTGGCCTTGACCAATGGTGAAGGCCATCTTGGGCCAGGCCTCTGGGGCCAGTTCGACCAGCCAGTAGCCACTGTGGACATCGAGAGAGCTGAACCAGGTTGAACCCTTGATACAGTCCAGGGCAGGATCATCAATCCAGGGCAGTGGGTACGACTCCTTCTGGGTCATGGCATTGAGACATGGTAGTCCACGCAGAACCACCATGACCCGACTTTCTTCCTGACCAACACCGCTGGGGCTGCCCACGGGCTGTCGGAGAGCTCGATTTTGCCATCTGCTGCCATCTCTTTGATCTGCTGCCCCACTGCCTGGCGTTTGACGAGGGCCAGGCTAGAGGTGGAAGGGCTGGACAATACCAGTGTCGATCTAGGTTCAGACCAGCCCTGTGTGTCTGCAGTCCCCGTCCCTGACTGTGAGGATATCGAGGTGCTGGTCCAGGAGGTCCTTCAGCTGTGGCCGCTGATCCTGATCCAGGGCCTCACTGCTCTGCTACCACAGCCCTCGCATTGCCTGTACAGTCTCGCTGGAGGATGGGGCAGTACTGCTGCCAGACGTGCTGTGTCGATGCTGTTGCTGATAACGGGCACGGAGTGCTGAGCTGGGGTGTTCAGTGGTGGTTGTTGCTGCCCCCCCCCCGGTCCGCTTCCTGGAGCTATCCCTCCTGGTCCGCTTCCTGGAGCTGCCCCTCCTGGTCCGCTTCCTGGCACTGACCCTCCTGGTCCAGTTCCTGGCACTGTCCCCTCCCAGTCCGCCTCCTGGCGCTGCCCCTCCTGGTCCACTTCCTGGCACTGTCCCTCCTGGTCTGCTTCCTGGAGTTGCCCCTCCTGGTCTGCTTCCTGGCACTGCACCCCCCCCCGGTCCGCTTCCTGGCACTGCCCCTCCTGGTCCGCTTCCTGACACTGCCCCTCCCGGTCCGCTTCCTGGCACTGCCCCCACGCCCCCCCCCAGTCCGCTTCCTGGAGCTGCCCCTCCTGGTCCACTTCCTGGCGCTGCCCCTCCTGGTCCGTTTCCTGGCACTGCCCTGCTGGAGACCCACGGCTTCAGCACCGAGGTAGCGTGTCGCCCCTGCTCATCCAATGCTTGGTTCTCATGTCCTCCCTCCGGCTCTCATCTTCATGAGCCTGGCCAGGGGTTGCAGGGGAGGCATACTGCTCAGTCCCTCGTCTTATTCCCCGAGTCTTAAGGTGCTCTATCCAACGTCGTAGTTCTTCAATCTCGTTGTCAATTTCAGATCCCATTCCTGACACCAATATGGCAAGCACTTGGTCCATAATGACAGACCAGGAAGCTCTTTGAACTCAGCAAACATTTTATTGTGATAGACACAAAACAGACTGGGTACCTTGACCCAGAAAGTGAACCCAACCAGTTTCACATAGACGGGGGAGGTGACCATCACACACCCCGGTTATAGTTACGGTGACCCACAAATACACAAGCAAATAACTGTATAATCCAAACTACAATGTAACAATAAATAAACTGAAAATTCTCACCACAGAAGCATTTTAACACAAAAACCATAAACTGTGCTGGTCATTGGAAATGCAGGATCAAGTTGTCGACCACGGCCCCCAACCCTTCCCAGAGCATCACAACATGTTTGGCTAAAATGTCATGAACTAAATTAAAAGCAGTGGGAAAATAGCCAGAACAAATATGGGGAAACATTCTTCCTGGCAGTAAGTTGTGAAAATCTGAAATCACTGCCTTAGTGTTTTTCAAATGTACGTTTGAAGAGCAACTGGATTGATATTTGAAATGCAGAAGTTTGGGCTCTGGGAAAGAGTCAAGGATGGTAACTAATTATAAAGGTTTACGCAAACCAGAACATGCTCAACTGGTCAAACGGTTTCCATTTGTGCTGTAATTAATCTCTGGTGGTTCAGTAGAATTAACAGTAAACTGCATCAAGGTTGGAAAATAAGCGCATTTTTATAATATTTCTAGGAGAGAAGGATTATCCCATGATCAAATGGAGGAGCTGACTCACAGGGCAGAAAGCCCTAATTTGACTCTTTGGTCTTAAAGTCTAATAGTTTAAAGATCTTCTCTGGGAAATTTTGCTGAAGTCATTGAATAATTAATAATTACATTATCTCAGACATGGAGCTCGATATAAATATTATAATTACCAACCTGCTGATATGGGACCCTCTGGCAACAAACCTGGAGAAATATATCACGAGAAGGATTGAAAGGATTCAAGGAGTTGGTTTACAAAGGGCAATTAGATTTCAGCAATAAATGCAGGTCTTGTCAGCAAAACTCATATGGTGTGAAAAAAAATTACTCATCCAATCCCGAAATGTTGCAGTGGAACTGGAGGGAAGTGCGTTCAATACGTGCTGGAATCAGGTTTCGGGGTGTTAATCCTCACAGAAATTTATTATTGGTTACAATCACCCCTTCCAATCCTGGGAGGGAGAGGCAAGAGAATCCTTGGGCAGATCAGAGAGGTGAGAAAGAATGATTATCGCTCTGAATTTTAATCTGAGAAGTACAACTGCTTGGGCGGATGACTAAAAACAAGAAGACTGACAACACAGCCTCAGCAGAGGTCTGTTTCATTATCTTCCTACAATTTAACAATGAAAGCAAGGTGAGGACAGAGGGGGTTGCAGTCTTGCCAGAAAAATATACCGATAAATACTGAAACTTTATGGTTACTTTCTTGTCTGCATTTTTGTAAATCTTTGCTGAGCATATGAAACATAGATGATAAAACAGCATAATACAGGAACAGGCTCTTGAAGCTGGCCCAAACTAATTAAGCTAATGACACCTTGTTTCCACCTACACAGGTATTAAGAAATTATTTTAACAATTTTGGAAGTTATTTTTAAAATGTTGGAAGTGTGATCCTGATAGTTGTATGTATGAAGTGCACCCTGGACCTTTGATCCATCAGATCTTGTGCTGGATTTCCAAATCAAAGGTCCAAAGGTTCATTTATTATCAAAGTATACAACTCCGAAACTCTTCTTCTCCGGGTAGCCATGAGACCAAGAAAGCAAAGAAAGGCAGCGCGATCATCAACCCCGAAATCCCACCTCCCCACACAAAAAAAATGAACAAAAATGGAACAGGCACATCAGCCGCCCCCAAATCCCTCCTCCGCACAAAGAAATGAACAAAACAGATCAGGGATATCGACCCGCAAATCCCCCTCCTCACGCAAAAGAAAACGAGAAAGATTGGGCGGTCAACACAGAATATAGAAAACTATAATACTGAAAAAGCCTATAGTCCTCGTCCATGTCCAAATCGCAGAAAACCTGGGCAACACTCGAGCAGCAGGCTCTGCCCACTCTGGTACAGAGTCACCAAAAGACAGGTAATCCAGCACTCACCTTCCACACTCAGACTCCCTCATCACTTCACTCGGCGCACAATGGAAGCTTCAATCAGTGAAATGGAGTCAGACACCGTCCCACAGCCTGCCCACTACGAGGTTCGTGCACACTGCCTCTGTCTCCTGGAATTCTCCCAGAGACTGCAGAATGTTGAAGCACCCAAACAATCTGCAAACTTCGCATTTGCCTTGATGTTTCAATCTCCCTCGTCACTTTAATCGGCAAACAATCGAAGCTTTAATCGGTGAAACAGAGTTGAAGATCGGACGTGCCCCATCACGCAGCCTGCCTCCTGAATTCTCTCGGAGACTGCAGAGCACTGTAACACCCAAACGATCTCAAAACAGCAAATCACAGGCTCCCACAGTTCCAGAATCACATTCAAGATGAAATAGAAACGTAAAAGACATGAAAGAAGTGAAATATATGGTCTCATGGTCGATTCAGATGACGCTGACTGAAGAAGCATTGTACAGGCACCATCCTGACCAGTTAGGACCAGGATGAGCTGTATCAGCTGGTGCTCCAAGATCACTTTGCAGCTCAGAACAAATATGTCAGCAGGAGCTTGCCAACATGGGAAAAATAACTGACAATGTAGCTTGTTATCTCCTTGAGAAATTCATCCACAGGCCTTGGTGCAATCTCATGAAACACAGTCTGATTCAGTGAGCAAGTCACTGGCATGCTGAAGATGTGCGTAGTTAGAAGCTTTAGCATTGCATGAATTCGGCCATCACCATGACTTTCATGAGGAATAAGGTATAGAACCTAGATATTCAGGCGTTTCAAAGGAAAGCATAAAGTGAACATGGAACAGGAGGTAGCTAATATCATTCTATTGATGAAAAAGTTGCTCCCTACAATTCTATTTAATCTTTCCCCTCATCTTTGTCCTCTAGATCTCGATTTCTCCATAACTTTGTACACTTCTTAAAGCTTTATTTTATATATTTATTGAGAGATACAGTGTGGAACAGGCCCTTCAGGTCCAATGAGTCGTATCACCTAGTGACCCATCAACTTAACCCTAGCCTAATCACAGGACAACTTACAATGACCAACTGGCCTACTAACTGGTACGCCTTTGGAATGTGGGAGGAAACCGGAGCACCTGGAGGAAACTCTTGTTTTCACAGGGAGGACACACAATCACCTTACAGACAGCGTGGGAATTGAAATCCAAATTCCACAGCCCCGAGTTGCAATAACATCGCACTCACTGCAACACTAGTGTGGCTACCTTCATTCTCCCTAATCCTCCTATGATCGAATTAAAATTGTCCCAACCTGCCCAACCTCTGTCCATAACTCAGTCCCTCGTGTCCAGACAACATTCTTGTAAATCTTCTCTGCATTCTTTCGTGCTTCTCTCTTTCACATTTCAGCTCTTGCTGCAGCACAGCTAAGAGCCACATAACACCCCAATACTGCAGAGCAAGTCCAGATGTCGCTCTGCAGGTTTAGCCTGCTCTCATCAGAGGTTAGTTTGTGAACCAAATGAAGAGGTTTCATTTATTACCCAGCATTAAAAAGGAAGATCAAACGTGTTAAGCCGTGTTCAGAGTTCTTTGAGTAGGTGAAAAGCATGAGGAACAAAGGCATTATTGTAACTAAAGACCAGTGTTGAAAGGGCCTTTAAGGATGCTACAACAACAAAGCAACAGCTTTCAGGGAATGATAGTGTTTCCAGCCTACAAACTGGATGTTCTTTGTTAGAATGACAACATTTGTAATCTGCACCTTGCACTGAAATGCTGGTGATGAGCAGTTGACAACCATCAGTCAAGCCTTGGTGTTCCTGACAACTGGAGATCAGGGATGATAACGTGCTAGTTATCATGATGATTAACTGTCAGATAGAACACAAGCCTCAACTGCAGTACTTACCTTCACCTCTGAGCAATCAATGCTCCTCTTCTTCAAATTTACAGAAAATCTGAAGCCATTGGGGATCCCATCAAACAGAGACAGTCAGGTGACATTCTTCCTGTTGCTGAGTGAATATCAAATGGTGTAGCAAGGTCTGTATTGTTCCATTTAGTACCATTGCCATCAAAGTGCCTTCCGCATGAACTGATGTGACTGTCTGTCCTTCTGGCATGAATGAGCATTATACAAGAGGTGATTGATAAGTTTGTGGCCTAAGGTAGGAGGAGATGAGTTATACAGCTCTCGTTACATGCACGTGCAGTTCAACTCTTTGAGTGAAAATGCAGAAAGTTTGAAGTTAATAACTCATCTCCTTCTACCTTAGGCCACAAACTTATCAATCACCCCTGCTGTGGACCACTTCCACAAAGAAGGGATCCGTATGCTCCATGACTGCTGGACTAAGTGTGTAAATGTAGGAAAAATAAATGTGCTAGGTTTTCTAAATTTGACTCCTTCTACCTTAGGCCACGAATTTATTAATCACCCAGCATATGTACTACAATCCTGACTAATTTTCGAGGCAGGATAAGCCACACGGAAAGCCTACTTTCACAATTCAGGCTGCAGCTTGGAAGCAGCTTACACTGGAACTGTGATCTTCTGTAGCGACAAGAAATGAAACCCCTTTTGGTTCCCGTATATTTTTGGATCTTACTGTGAGCCATCGAGGTGTTCAGGTTGCAGATAATGACACTGGCCATGGCCGCAGTCCCTTTCTGGGAAGATGAAGAATACGGCTGTGAAGTTGTGGAGGTAGAGCAAGATTGCCTGATATCATGATGGGATTAACGTTTGCATTTCTAGTTATCTAATGATCCAATGATGGATAGATAATATTACTGACAATGTGTGTGACCTTGGGGGGATCTTAGAGAGGCAGTTTCCAACAAGAAGGCTAGGTGTGCAGGAGTACATGAAGGTCATGAAGAGTCAGACTCAACTTAACAACTGAACAACAATGATCCAAAAAGAGCAAAAATAACAGCGCAATAAAATAATCCTCCACATCTAAATGTGCGTAACTCCTCAATCCATCACTTTGCCTTCTCAATCCAATTCTACTTCACTCCTCATACTTCCTTATCTTGCGATAACTCTGTGCATTTCCTGACATTTCATCTGTCCACCCAACAGTGATATACGGCCTCGTCTTTATACAACAACATTCCTTTACTTTAGCTCAGGGTGACGATCCTTTTCGAGACCATATGACCAAACTGACAATAATCTAAAAAATTCTCTCATGTGCTCTGGTACTTTTGAGCAGACATCATTATTGATTAATGAATTAGTGGCAATATGTATGGATTTTTTTGAAGGAAGGATGAGTCCTATTGATTATTTATGTGTATTCATTGTTTCACTATTAATAAAAATATAACTGAAGCATTTTAGAAAGCCTGTTCAAAAATTAATATTACATTAATCCTTTTAAAAAGACATTGAAAAGTAACGTCATTTTAAAGTAGTATTGTTACTGTAACCTTTTAGTATCTAAATACTGTTACGTACCCCTAGGGTTCCTTTTTGCTGTGGACTGTCACTTATAAGGCACAAGAGAGAACTTTTGGATTTCTGCTGAGAGAGAGAGGGGCCGAGTCTGCCTTTCAACTCATGTTTACACTTTTACAAGGACACGCAGACACACACAGTTAGAGTCAAGTTGGATTCGATCAATGAAAGACACCACTGAGTGAGGTCCTGGTTTAAACTTTCAGTAGCCCGGAAAGAGGTGAGTTGAGATCGATCCAGAGTATTGATAAATGACTCTCACAAGTTTTCTGCAACTAGAAGAAGTTTGCAGAGGGGCGAGGAAGGTTTGAAGCAGAAGAAACCTAGTGACAAAGAGGTCACTGTTTGGACTCTCTCCTCTGTAGCCTGTAAGGGTGAGTTTGAGTTCCATTTGAATACGAAGGTGTGATTGTCACGTAGTTAATCCACAGGAGTAGGTTCTCTGGTGAGGGGAGTACCATTATGAATACCACTTGTGTGTTACCCTTGTTTGGGTGTGGTAGTTCACTGAAGAAAGGCACCTCTTGGGCAAATCACTGTTGGAGTTATTTCGTACATCATGGAACTGGGTAAGTAGCTATCACGTTGTGTGTTTGGGGTTGGTTCCCTTGAAGAGGATGCCCTTAGTGATAAGCTACTGTCGGTGATAATCCATACATGGATTCTGTTGGAGTATCCTGTGGCCACCACTTTGAGATGTCCCATAGCTGAATTCAGGTGTGGTACCACTTGTGTTGAAAGGATATTCGTTGAAGATCATTGTTGGTGATATTTTGTGTGTGGAATGGAACAACTTATGAGATAAAACCTCCTACTATTGTTATCTTGTATTACTGTCATGGAATCTGTGGAATATCGATGTAATTGCCTTCTCACAACATTCGCCTTTTGGATTACAAATATCTCTCATTAATTAACCTGAGCATTGAACTGAACTATCGTACATATCATCTTCCTAAGCTTGAAGAAGTTTGGGTTCTATATTTACAGACCTGTATATGCATAATCTTTGCTAACCTGTTTGATTTATCTGGTTATATATTACTGTATTGTGTAGTTACTAATAAAATAGCTTATGTTAACAGCAATACCGGACTCCAACTGTTTTCCATTTCTGCTGATTCTATAACCCGTTACGGGGTACGTAACAATACCAATGTGTACACCAGGTCTGAAAGGATTTCAAAATGTATCATCCAATGTTATATGTTCTCGCAAACGTCTACCTGACGCCACACTGGCGTGAGGTGTTTCCTCTGAAAACATCTCGCTGCTCTTGGGTTGTAAAAAGTCATTCACAACTTCAGATGGCAGTAAAGATTATCATTATGTGTCTTTTTATTATAGGTGGGGTTTAAAGATTTGAGGAACAGCGCCGCATGCCGTGTCCCAATAAAATTTTTGCACATGCCATCTTGCGTAAGCGTGCCACAGGTTTGCCACCCTTGCTTTAGCCACTTCCCATTCATCTGGTTGACAGATGCTATTACCCCCCCCCCACACACACACACACACACACACACACACATCTCTCCTTTCCCTCCTAGACCACTGTAGAGAGAGGTACAGTATGCATTGTAAACCAAGCATGCACCTCTGTCCACCTTACAGCCAACAACTGGACACTTGGAGGTGTCAACCTTCCAGTGTGTCTTGTTAAGTCTTTCAGCTACCCTAGTCAGCAAATTAAATATCAGGAGTCCACTTGGCTTTTTCTCCCCACATTGTCATCTAACATCTTACATGATCAGTACATTGTTACATGAGTCTGTATATGGACTGAATTGTCAGAGGAAGTAGTTGAGACAGGTACATAAACATCATTTAAAACATATTTGGACAGTTATGTGGATGGGATAGGTTTAGAAGACGTGGACCAAACCCAGGTGAATGGGACCAGATTGGATAGGAATGATTGGCATGGACCAGTTGAGCTGAAGGTCGTATTTCCTGACTGCATGGAGCTTGCAATCCATTCTTTGCAGCTTGGACAATGCAGCCATTTTAACACTTGTAGATTGATAGAGCCATCCAATCATATGGGAAGGTGATGAAGCCAGTTAAAATGCTCACTATGGTACATCTGTGGAAATTCGCAGGTGTCTTTGGTGACTTACCAACTCTCCTCAAACTCCTAATAAAATATAGCTGCTGTAGTCCCTTCTTTGTAATTGCGTCAGTATGTTGGGCCCAGGATTGATCCTCAGTGATATCGACACCCAGGAACTTGAAAGTGCTCACCTTGACACAGTTTTCAGAATCAGTGATCAGGATCACTGCTGATCCCTCGAGAAGAACTGGTATGTGTTCCCTCAACTTCCCCCTCCCTGAAGTACACAATCAATATGTTGGTCTTACTGACATTGAGTGCAAGGTTGTTGTTGTGACACCACTCAACCAGCTGATCTATCTCACCCCGTACACTTCCTCATCAGCATCTGAAATTCTACCAACCGTTCTTTGTCATTGGCAAATTAATAGATGGTGTTGGGGCTGTGCCTAGCTGCAAAATCATGGGTGTGGCGAGAGTAGAGCACTGGGCTAAGCACACATCCTTGAAATGTGCTGGTGTTGATTGTCATTGAGGAGGGGATGTCATTTCAGATCTACACAGACTGTGGTCTCCCAGTGAGGAAGTCAAGGATCCAGCTGCAGAATGACGTACAGAGGCCCAGGGTTTAGAGCTTGCTGATTAGAGCAGAGGGTATGATGGTGTTGGATGCTGAGCTGTAGTCAATAAACAGCAGCCTGAAGTAAGTACTACTACTGTCCAGGGGATCCAAGGCCGAGTGGAGAGCCAGCTAGCTTGCATCCATTGTAGACATGTTGTGGTGATAAGCAGATTGCAGCAAGTTCAGGTCCTTGCTTAGGCAGGAGTTGATTCTGACCGTGAGTAACCTCACAAAACTCTTCATCACTGTAGATGCGAGTGCAACTGGATGATAGGCATTGAGGCAGCTCACCCTGTTCTTTAGGACACTGGTGCGAATGTCGCCTTTTTACAATTGGTGTGAACCGTTGGCTGCAGCAGTGAGAGATGAAGATGTCCTTGAAAACTCCTGCTGCTCGGCTCCACAGGTTTTCAGTACCCTACTAGGGACACCATCAGGGTCTGATGCCTTGCGAGGGTTCACCTTCTTGAAAGATGTTCTGACATTGGCCTCCAAGGCAGTGATCATAGGGTCACCAGATTCTGCAGGGATTCACGTAGGCGATGATTTATTCTCCCTTTCAACATGTGTATAAAAGATGTTGAGCTCATCTGGCCATTCATGATGTTAGGTTTTGCTTTGTATGAAGTAAAGGTCTGCAAACCTTGCCAGAGCTGAAGTGTATCCGATTCCATCTCTAACTTCAATCAGAACTGGGTTTTTTTTTGGCTCTTAAAATAGCCTTCTGTAAGTTGTACTTGGACTTCTTGTATTATAGTTCTTGATCGCCAGTCTTGAATGCCACAGACCTAGCCCTCCGCAGACTATGAATTTCCTGGTTTGTCCACGGCTTTTGGTTTGGGTATGTTGGGTATGTTCTCAAGGACACACACTCATGCACGTAGGTCTTGAAGAAGTTGGTGACAACTTTGGCATATGCATTCAATTTCAAAGATAAATTCCTGAATGACTATCATCCAGTTGCATTGGCATCTACGGTGATGAATTGTCCAGTCCACCAACACAAAGCAGTCCTGTAGGTGCTCCTCTGCCTCCTTTGACCATATCTTCTTGGTCCTCACCACTGGTGCTGTGGTCTTCAGTGTCTGCTGATATGCTGGGAGTAGAAGTACAGCCAGGTGATCGGACTTTCCAAAGTGTGGGCGTGGTGGGATGGCACACTAAGTGATGATGATGGTATACAATGGTCAAGTGTGTTGGCTCTTCTGGTTCCACAGCTGCTATGTTGGTGGTACCCCTCCCACTTTCAAATCTCTTACTAGCTCTTCTTTCAGTTAGTCCTGATGAAGGGTCTCGGCCCAAAACGTCGACTGTACCTCTTCCTAGAGATTCTGCCTGGCCTGCTGCGTTCACCAGCAACTTTGATGTGTGTTGTATGTTGTTCAGAGACTTCTTCAAGCTGGCCTGATTGTAATCCCCCACAATGATAGAGAAGGCATGGTGTGTTGTTTTGTGACTGCTAATGACAGTGCTCAGCCCCTCCAGTGGCCAATAAAGATCAGTTCCCCTATGTACTCCATCACAAAAGAAACTCTTTTTTAGTTCAGCAACTAACAACATACTCTGATAGGGTAAATGTATTTTTAATCAATCATATAATTATAAATAATAAGTCAAAATTCTAACTTCTATGAAGTGCTTTGCAGGTTATGCAAGGTTGAGAGCAAATGGATACAGTATGATGATTGCCTCAACACTTTGAAGACAAATACCTCAAAATGAAGCTATTGCACTGTTCACTTAGAGTGTCAAGGGGTATGGGAACCAGATCTCAAGATCTCCTGCTTGCTGGCATGGTGTTAAAATTACCTAATAACTTCACATTCTATTTAAAAGCAGTAATGCATAACATCCTACTAGTTGCTCTCCAAATGCCAAACAATTATATGAGATGATGCTAAGTCCCAGCATATTATTTTCTGTACTCTGAAACATACATTACACCAGCAATGATCCATATCAATATGGAAGAATTATAACAATGCTGAATGTGTAGATTTTATTTGCTAAACTTAGCATAATAGTTATTTGTCATTTCAAATTAAGATTTTGACAGTCTTTAAGCAGCAGTCAGCAAAGTAATAACATTGTCAAGATATCAACACTGGTGCACAAGATATTACAATGCTACTAATCAATCATTAGCATCATAAAAAAGCAATGAAGTACAAATGCATGTGTCCCTCATCTCAAAACAATATGTTCAGTGTCAATCCACGAAGAGGGCTTGTCTCCGCTGAGCCTTTTCTACATCATTTCTTATTTCTGCTCATTCTTCACCTCATTCATTTTCTCTTTAGAAGCTTCACCAGGGCTTCTATGGCGTTGACAAAGGGTGCCTCTGTCCTTTTTAAATGTATTTTTTATGATCACAAAACCCTGCTGGACACCAGGCACTTAAAGTACTGCTGGTTTACCCCATTGTGAGCTGCTCACTGGCAAAGAAACTGAAGGAACTGGACTTTGAGCAGATCGTGCTGCTGCCCACATCAGAGAGGTGTTGCAGGAGTTGGTGCTCGAAGGAGACACGTAGTCTAATAGTGAGTGACTGTCTTAGTCACCTTCCTTGTGATCGCAAGACCCTTTTGGACATCATTAATGTGGAATGCTATGAAGTCGGATTCACTGATTTACTGGGGGACAGCAGGATCGGACGGCAGGGGACCTGCGTGGCCTCAGTCGGAGTGAGGACGAGGCGTCAATCCATGGTGTTGCCTGTTTACAGCCACCAGGAGAGAGGCACAAAGCCAGTGCACTCCACCGGGGGCAGTGTGGCGTGGTGTCCAGGCTGGAGTTGGTGCTACCCCACCCCCAGTATTGCTCGGCGGTAAACAAGCATATAGTCGAATAAGCTCTTCTCAGGCTTCCAGCCAGGTACTGGTATCGATTCTAACTAACGTTTTGTTGACAAACTCTGCCATCTTCTTCAGGGATGATGCCTGAGCATGTCTAGTCCAGTGGTATTTATACCCCTGTATTCCGTTCCTCCTGATTGGTTAGTCCTCATCCAATCAGGTTTCCGCTGTCTCACCGTGTTTACAATCAAATTCCAGTTGTTATTTGGAGCAAGACCTCTGTCTTGGTTAAAATTCTTTTTCTCTTGTTTTATTTCAATAGCTTCCTTCACCAGGTGGTCCCAAAGGCCAGTGCGTGACACAGTAGTTTTGTGCCATTGAAGTCAATTCTATGGCCATTGCAAATGCAATGTTCTGCTACTGCCAATTTCTCTGGATAACCCAAAAAGATCCACATCCTGTGCTCCTTGATGCGGGTTTCCACCGTGCATCCCATCCTGGCCGATATACACTGCTTCACATTCACAGGAAATCCTGTAAACGCCAGCCATCCTGAGTCCCAGGTCATCTTTGACCTACATAAGCTGATTTGAATTGAGTTTCCTTATGGGTTTGTTGATGGTATTAATCCAGTATCTCTTCAGGATTCTGGCGATCCTTCCAGAAACTGTCTTGGGACTCAGGAAGCCTGGTGTTTACAGGACTCCCGGGCATGTGGAGCAGTAGGTATTGGCCAGATGGGATGCATGTTGGAAACCACACCCAGGAGCACAGGAGGTGTATCTGTTTGGGTTACCTGGGGAAATCGGCAGTAGCAGAACATTGCAGAACATTCAATGGCCATAGAATTAACTTCAATGGCACAAAGGAAGCCACTGAACTAAAACCACTGATGCAGATGGCAGAGTTTGCCATTGAAACATCAGTTAAAATCAATACCTGTACCCAGCTGGAACCCCAAGAAGAGTTTATTTGTCATGTACACTGGAAAAGCACTGGATCCTTTCCCAAGCTGCATTGTGTCAACTCCAGATTTCTGTGGCATTTATGGACTCAGGGCCTCAAGCCATAGTTCCACCAGGTCAGAGCCAGTGTGCCCACCAGGGGGCAGTGTGGTGCAGCATCCAGGCTGGAGTCAGCACTGCTCTCCAGTATTCGCTCAGCAGAAGACAAGCTGTATTGTGGTCAGCTACAGATTTCTCTGGTACTCATGGACTCAGGGTCTGAACTTTTTTTTTTGCGTAGCTATAATGTACTGATATTTTATGTGCGCTTGCTGTCTTGTATGTCCCATGTGTTCTTTGTGCTGTGTGTGACTGGTGGTACTGTGTTTTGCACCTTGGCCCCAGAGTAACACTGTCTTGTTTGACTGTATTCATGGGTATTCATGTGTGGTTGAGTGACAATTAAACTTGAATCACTGATGTGATGAGTCATATCTTCAGAGTCTGTAGATAAGTGCTGTAAAGAGTGAGGAGTGCAACGACAAACTTCAGCAGCATAGAGACAGGTAAATGAGCAGAAGCTGACAAATTGATGTAGAGAATTGCAAAATAATACATCTGATTGAAAAATTGAGGAGGAAAATAAATGAAAACTAGAATGTTAAATAGGGAGCACAAAGAAACCTGGATGTTCACAAACACAGAGCCTTGAAACTGGCAGGACAACAAAGGGTGAAAATGTCATCAGGCTTTTAGGCAAAAAGTAGAAAGGCAAAGTTCCAATAAACCTTCATTAATTCTGAGTAGGTTCAGTGAAAATACTGAGGCCAACTTCAGTAAATAAGGATGTTTAAAAAACTTGTGTCAACCCTCCAACTTCCGCATTTACCACGAGTGTCAGGGCACAAGCCGTAAAACGCCTTCTGGAAAGCTGGTTAACAATTCCACTGTGTTAATTGATGGTGAATGATGCTTACAGATATTTAGGACTTTAATAACCGACTATATTTTCCCAGTCTTCTCGGAATTTGACAGTGAAGGCCAGGTGGGAGCACGAAAGAAACTGAGAGGATGATCTGCAAATCTGGTCATAAGTAGCATGGTCTCCAGCTTCGTTCCTGAGTGATCCCATGAAAGCCGTTTGTCACTAAGTTTGAGTGTCAATTTTCAAATTTTTGCAAGTAATAGCACAGAACTTGTGTTCTGCTTTTTTTCCATGATAGCATTACTATGAGTACAACTCATGCTTGTCCCAAAGTAGTGTGATGAAAAGCCTTCCAAAAATTCATTGCTGGCTTCTGATACATCTGTTACTGCACAGAAATGAGGGCATCAACAGGATAGACTGGAGCATCTGTGGATCCCCTACTTTTATCAATGACTTTCAAATGATCACTGTCCTCCATTTCTTTGTCTCAGGGTCATTCCAAAGCTCTGCCAGAAAGTCTGTAATATCTTAAAATTCTGTAGAAGATTGGTGGTCAATGCATTATTAGCATCAAATTTACTTTCAATGATCACAATCAGAATCACTGGGTATTCAGTTTGCTGGCTGCACTCTCACAGATACAGCCTGCAATAGGCAAAGTCAAGTAACTACCAAGGCACAACCAGATCAACCAAGTTAGAATTACTTACTCCAGTTGGCTTTAGGATTCGTTTCCGAGCCTCTCAATTTGGACCTTCTGAGGATCCCAGGTACTCACATTTTATTGACTCTGCCTCTCGCCGCTTCTCCCGTCAAACTCTGAAGGCGACCCACTCCGCCATGAGGAGGTATTTGGTGTCCCTATCCCAGACCCTTCCACACCTTCGGGACACTTTCTTCGCCGTCTGTAATGGCCCTACCCGTTATTTCATCCTCCGTCAGATTCGCGCCTGCAATCGCCGTTTTTTTGACTTTGTCATGTTAGGCAAAGATCGGAAGATCCTACATCTATGGACTCCGGAGCCTGCTGGGCATGAAACTAGCAGGCATGAACTTCAGATTGCCTCAGCCATTGATCTCGCCGGCTCCAACATCTCAGGGCATATTCAAAACCCGGACTCCAGCAACGACCATGGACACATTCGAAGTGATTGCGCAACCACCAACTGCGACTCCAGCCTTGAACTCCAGGCCGGGTCTTTATGTGCTGCTATTGTGACTCCCATCTTCCCTTCCCCTCACCACCATTCTGCAACCCCGTCTCCCTCAGATCCCACCGTCAGCTCCTGGGCCCTCAGAGGCTCCATCTTCCTCTCACCCCAACCATCCCCTCTCCATTGACACCCCCAGCCTCCCCCCTCCCCCCCGATCACAGCTCTCATCCGTGCCGAGTCTTTACCATCCCCTCCAACCTTCAACTGTCGGAGGCAGAACGCTCTGTTCTCAGTAAGGGCCTCATCTTTGTCCCCCTTCGCCCACACCTCAGCAAGTTCTGTGTTCACCATGATGCGGAACTTTTCTTCCGCCGTCTCTGTCTCCGAGCCTACTTCTTCAGCAAGGACTCTCCCACTCCCACGGATGACCACTTCTCCAGTCTTCAACCCTCCTCTTCTTCATGGACACCCCACTCTGGTCTTCTGCCTGCTCTGGATCTCTTTATCGCTAACTGCCGACGGGACATTAACCGTCTCGACTTCACCGCACCTTGTCTCCATTCCAACCTCACTCCTTCGGAACACTCTGCTCTCCACTCCCTCCGCACTAATCCTAGCCTTACTATTAAACCCACCGATAAGGGGGGTGCTGTTGTAGTCTGGCGTACTGACCTCTACCTTGCCGAGGCACAGCGACAACTCGCGGATACCTCCTCTTATTTACCCCTCGATCGTGACCCAACTAAGGAGCACCAGGCCATTGTCTCCCACATCATCACCGACTTTATCCGCTCAGGGGATCTCCCATCCACTGCTACCAACCTTATAGTTCCCACACCTCGCACTTCCCATTTCTACCTCCTACCCAAGATCCACAAACCTGCCTGTCCTGGCCGACCTATTGTCTCAGCTTGCTCCTGCCCCACCGAACTCGTTTCTGCATACCTCGACACGGTTTTATCGCCCCTTGTTCAATCCCTTCCTACCTATGTTCGTGACACTTCTCACGCTCTTAAACTTTTTGATGATTTTAAGTTCCCTGGCCCCCACTGCTTTATTTTCACCATGGATGTCCAGTCCCTATATACTTCCATCCCCCATCAGGAAGGTCTCAAAGCTCTCCGCTTCTTTTTGGATTCCAGACCTAATCAGTTCCCCTCTACCACCACTCTGCTCCGTCTAGTGGAATTAGTCCTTATTCTTAATAATTTCTCCTTTGGCTCCTCCCACTTCCTCCAAACTGAAGGTGTAGCTATGGGCACCCGTATGGGTCCTAGCTATGCCTGCCTTTTTGTTGGCTTTGTGGAACAATCTATGTTCTGTGCCTATTCTGGTATCTGTCCCCCACTTTTCCTTCGCTACATCGACGACTGCATTGGCGCTGCTTCCTGCACGCATGCAGAGCTCGTTGACTTTATTAACTTTGCCTCCAACTTTCACCCTGCCCTCAAGTTTACCTGGTCCATTTCCGACACCACCCTCCCCTTTCTAGATCTTTCTGTCTCTGTCTCTGGAGACAGCTTATCCACTGATGTCTACTATAAACCTACTGACTCTCACAGCTATCTGGACTATTCCTCTTCTCACCCTGTCTCTTGCAAAAACGCCATCCCCTTCTCGCAATTCCTCCGTCTCCGCTGCATCTGCTCTCAGGATGAGGCTTTTCATTGTAGGACGAGGGAAAAGTCTTCCTTTTTTAAAGAAAGGGGCTTCCCTTCCTCCACTATCAACTCTGCTCTTAAACACATCTCCCCCATTTCACGTACATCTGCTCTCACTCCATCCTCCCGCCACCCCACTAGGAATAGGGTTCCCCGGTCCTCACCTACCACCCCACCAGCCTCTGGGTCCAACATATTATTCTCCGTAACTTCCGCCACCTCCAACAGGATCCCACCACTAAGCACATCTTTCCCTCCCCCCCTCTCTCTGCATTCCACAGGGATCGCTCTCTATGCAACTCCCTTGTTTATTCGTCCCCCCCATCCCTCCCCACTAATCTCCCTCCTGGCACTTATCTGTGTAAGCGGAACAAGTGCTACACATGCCCTTACACTTCCTCCCTTACCACCATTCAGGGCCCCAAACAGTCCTTCCAGGTGAGGCAACACTTCACCTGTGAGTCGACTGGGGTGATATACTGCGTCCGGTGCTCCCGATGTGGCCTTTTATATATTGGCGAGACCCGACGCAGACTGGGAGACCGCTTTGCTGAACACCTACGCTCTGTCCGCCAGAGAAAGCAGGATCTCCTAGTGGCCACACATTTTAATTCCACATCCCATTCCCATTCTGACATGTCTATCCACGGCCTCCTCTACCGTAAAGATGAAGCCACACTCAGGTTGGAGGAACAACACCTTATATTCCGTCTGGGTAGCCTCCAACCTGATGGCATGAACATCGACTTCTCTAACTTCCGCTAATGCCCCACCTCCCCCTCGTACCCCATCTGTTACTTATTTTTATACACTCATTCTTTCTCTCACTCTCCTTTTTCTCCCTCTGTCCCTCTGAATATACCCCTTGCCCATCCTCTGGGTCCCCCCGCCCTTTGTCTTTCTTCCCGGACCTCCTGTCCCATGATCCTCTCTCATCCCCTTTGCCAATCACCTGTCCAGCTCTTGGCTCTATCCCTCCCCCTCCTGTCTTCTCCCATCATTTTGGATCTCCCCCTCCCCCTCCAACTTTCAAATCCCTTACTCACTCTTCCTTCAGTTAGTCCTGACGAAGAGTCTCAGCCCGAAACGTCGACTGCACCTCTTCCTAGAGATGCTGCCTGGCCTGCTGTATCAGAGTGAGGTTACTTTGCAGCCTGCAAGCTGAATCCAGAACTGAGATCCATATTCCTGCTTGTGCAATTACCACTGCCATGTCTTTTCAGCGTCAGATAGTTTCCTGATCCCCTTGCTAGAGAACGGAATATCCCTGACACAAAACATTAATGAACTGCTGATCATTCTCACCACATTGGCTTCTTATTTTCATCTCATCCCTTAAAGTATCCGCAACTCCAAACTCTGTCAAAGCCCACTTGGCCTACCTGGAAGTGGAACGTCATTTGGAGCAGTTGCAATAAAACTGCTCCAAAAATTTTAATTCCTTGACTGAACATTCCCATTTTCTTCCAACTCCAACTCAAATGCCAAGCCCCAACCTTCTGGATGGCACATTGGGAGGCACACTGTGGTCAAGAGGATCCCCTCTGCCTCAGAAGCCAGTCTTCAGTCAATTGATTTGCTCCACATAATATCAAGAAATATCTGACAGCGCTGGAACAGCAAGTCCATGGTAGCAGACAATGTTTCAGATAAAATAATGAAAACTTATTCTCCACAGCTACCTATGACTTTAGCCAAGTGTTCAAGGACAGTCAAACACTAGCAGATACTCAGCAATGTGGAAACTTCCCTAAATATGTCCTCTTCAAAATTAACTCCAATATATCAAATGATCAATCAATTAGTCTATTCTCAGTTGTTAACAAAATGATGGATAGTGTCAGCCCAGCACTATTAAGCAGTGTTTAATCACCAATAACCTGCTTACAGATGTCCATTTCTGGTTTTGCTAGGATGACTGTACACCAAACCTCATCGCTGAACTCCAGAGATAAGAGTAACTGTATGACCAATTGTGGAATTTGGATGCTATGGTAAAATAGAAGTGCTCCCTCACCATTACCACCCCCCCCCTCCCCGGTACCGCTGCTCTCTACACCAGCCACAAAGTTCAGTGGCTACACGAGCAAGTCAAATGTTGGGTATCATGTCTGACTGTCATACCTATCGATACCACAAAGCCTTTCACCTACCTGTAAAGCACAAATGCAATGAGACACACCCTGCTGAGTACAGAGTAAGGTAGCAAACATGAAGGTTTTATTCATGAAGGGCAGCTGGAATAAACACATTAACTAAAAGCCTGTGAATCTCACATCAATGTTCAGGACTAAGCAGCAGAATTAATCTGGATTCGAAAAGGCAGGGATTAAATAAAGACAGTTAGCTGTTAGCAGGAAACCCTGCTGGTCAATGAATGAATAAATGGTCAGGAATGAATCATGAGGCTAATGGCAGAAGGTCTAAGACAGCCGAACTTCTGCAATCTGCCACAACCCTTATTTGCTTCATAGATCCTCAAGTGATCCTAAAGAATCTGAGGTGCTCCTTGTCTATAAAAACATTGCCCACCTGTGCATCAGGAATGGTCCTAGATGGTGACAAGGCTCTGAGAATCAAGCCCCTTCCCCATAACCAGCTCAGGGCAAGGAGAAAGTGCAAAGGCAGGGCATTTACCTCATCCACGCTGGTGCCAAGGGCGAAATAAAATCATGACATTTTTCAAGCAGATATGTGAAAGTGGCTTTCATGAAGTGATGTGAATGGGAAATGTTTTGAGTTGTTGATCATAGAAAAGAGTTTGTATTTTCTTATATATTTGTGAAGTGATATTAAGTCAGCAGTCTTCACATTGGTTGCCCCATCTTTCTGATGCAGCTCCAAATAAAACAGCTGATAGTAGGGAAAACTTTCCACTGGCGTCTTCCTTGTAACTTGCTGATTTTCACCCAGAAGGGAGCACGAAGTGTATGAATCCCAGCAAGGGCAAGACATATCTAAATTGAATGCAGATCATGAGAATAAATTGTTACCACCATCTGCAGCCTGGGTACACTAGCTGCCAGGGACACTATGTTCCCAAACTGTGTGAGATGGCGACTATTAATATTTAAAAAGACCTAGTATATGGAATTGAATATTCTTCTGCCTCAAAGCAGTTCATAACAGATTTTATTTTGAACTTCGTTTTGATTTGAGGTCACCTGGCAACAACAACCACACTGCAGTAGGAATCACCCAGAGCCTTCTGCATTCTTCAGCATGTAAAATGGAATAACCCTGCAAAACTAGCTGTGTTCATAAAATGATAACGCTACCCCACAGAACGATGCAGCAGGATTCCACTGAAGTGTAAATTGATAGTCACAGATGTCTTGTTGATAAATTAGCCAGATAGGGTTGTCATTACTTGATTGCCTAAATGAGAATAACACAGATATTTGTCACAACTCACATTCTTCTTAAGGGACTTTTTGAATTGAATTGACTTTATTTCTTACATCCTACAAGTAAAAATCTTTACATTATGTCTCCATCTAAATGTGCAATGTGCAATCATAGTAATTTATAATAATTTGTAATAAATAGAACAGTCAATGTTACATAGAAATACTCTCAAATCAGCGTGAGTTAATCAGTCTGATGACCTGGTGGAAGAAGCTGTCCCGGAGCCTGTTGATCCTGGCTTTTATGCTGCAGTACAGTTTCCCGGACGGTAGCAGCTGGAATGGATTGTGGTTGGGGTGACTTGGGTCCCCAATGATCCTACGGGCCCTTTTTACACACCTCCCTTTGTAAATGTCCTGAATAGTGGGGAGTTCACAACTACAGATGCGCTGGGCTGTCCGCACCACTCTCTGCAGAGTGCTGCGATTAAGGAAGGTACAGTTCCCATACCAGGCAGTGATGCAGCCAGTCAGGATGCTCTCAATTGTGCTCCTGTAGAAAGTGCTTAGGATTTGGGGGCCCATACCAAACTTCTTCAACCATCTAAGGTGAAAGAGGCGCTGTTGTGCCTTTTTCACCAAACAGCCAGTGTGTACAGACCATGTGACTCTGATGAAACAAATAGCAAAGCATTGAATTTCTAATAATAACTTACATTTTGTATCTTCTTTTAAATCTGCTCTTCCCTGACATTGCTTCGTATATGTAAATTTATTGTTCCTGGTCTCAGGGTAAGATAAAGTTACAAAGTATGTACCATCTTCCCTAAGTTCCTTCCACAAACAATCTCAGGAATAAAGAGAATAATGCAAGCATGATTTTCATACCCAAGGTCCTGAAGGAGTTTGCTGAGCAGCTGCATGGAGTGCTCCACTGTATTTTCAATCTGAGTCTCAGCTTGGAAAGGTCCCGACTACATCACCTGTGATCCCAGTACCCAAGAAGGGCCAACCGAAGGCTTTGAATGACTATAGTACTGTGGCCCTGACCTCACATATTATGAAGACCTAGAGAGCCTAGAGGTCCTGGCTCACCTCCGACCCATGGTCAGATCAGCCCTCGATCTCCTGCAGTTTGCCTACCAGGGGCACATTGGAGACAACGATCCTATCATCCGCCTGCTGAACAGAGCCTACTCCCATTTGGATAAGCAAGGTAGCACTATGAGGATCATGTTTCTTGATTTCACAAGTGCCTTCAATTCCATGCAGCCCTCATTGTTGGGGGAGAAGCTCCATTCAATGCAGGTTTTCGTCAAATCATGTCTGACGAATCTCATAGAATTTTTTGAGGATGTAACTAGTAGAGTGGATAGGGGAGAACCAGTGGATGTGGTATATTTGGATTTTCAAAAGGCTTTTGACAAGGTCCCACACAGGAGATTAGTGTGCAAACTTAAAGCACACGGTATTGGGGGTAAGGTATTGGTGTGGGTGGAGAATTGGTTAGCAGACAGGAAGCAAAGAGTGGGAATAAACGGGACCTTTTCAGAATGGCAGGCGGTGACTAGTGGGGTACCGCAAGGCTCAGTGCTGGGACCCCAGTTGTTTACAATATATATTAATGACTTGGATGAGGGAATTAAATGCAGCATCTCCAAGTTTGCGGATGACACGAAGCTGGGTGGCAGTGTTAGCAGTGAGGAGGACGCTAAGAGGATGCAGGGTGACTTGGATAGGTTGGGTGAGTGGGCAAATTCATGGCAGATGCAATTTAATGTGGATAAATGTGAAGTTATCCACTTTGGTGGCAAAAATAAGAAAACAGATTATTATCTGAATGGTGGCCGATTAGGAAAAGGGGAGGTGCAACGAGACCTGGGTGTCATTATACACCAGTCATTGAAAGTGGGCATGCAGGTACAGCAGGCGGTGAAAAAGGCGAATGGTATGCTGGCATTTATAGCGAGAGGATTCGAGTACAGGAGCAGGGAGGTACTACTGCAGTTGTACAAGGCCTTGGTGAGACCACACCTGGAGTATTGTGTGCAGTTTTGGTCCCCTAATCTGAGGAAAGACATCTTTGCCATAGAGGGAGTACAAAGAAGGTTCACCAGATTGATTCCTGGGATGGAAAGACTTTCATATGAAGAAAGACTGGATGAACTGGGCTTGTACTCGTTGGAATTTAGAAGATTGAGGGGGGATCTGATTGAAACGTATAAGATCCTAAAGGGATTGGACAGGCTAGATGCAGGAAGATTGTTCCCGATGTTGGGGAAGTCCAGAACGAGGGGTCACAGTTTGAGGATAGAGGAAGAAGCCTTTTAGGACCAAGATTAGGAAAAACTTCTTCACACAGAGAGTGGTGAATCTGTGGAATTCTCTGCCACAGGAAACTGTTGAGGCCAGTTCATTGGCTATGTTTAAGAGGGAGTTAGATATGGCCCTTGTGGCTACAGGGGTCAGGGGGTATGGAGGGAAGGCTGGGGCGGGGTTCTGAGTTGGATGATCAGCCATGATCATAATAAATGGCGGTGCAGGCTCGAAGGGCCGAAAGGCCTACTCCTGCACCTATTTTCTATGTTTCTATGTTTCTATGTTGGCACTTCCATTGTATCCTGGATAATGGACTATCTGACTGGCAGACCACAGTTTGTGTGACTTCAGAGATGTGTGTCAGACATGACTATAAGCAGCACTGGGGCCCCACAAGGGACTGTATCGGCTGCCCTCCTGTTTACCCTGATGTGGTAGACTATATATATATATGTTGTAACTGGGTTACCTGCCTGGACACACCCCTCTGCTGACTGCTCCAGTGGTTCCTCCCACAGACCCCTGAATAAAGGCCATTGTGTCACTGCTCCTCCCTCAGTCCAGGGCAGATACTCAGCATGGACATGGGTCCATTTACTGTTAACAAAAGCCTTTCAGTATTTACTCTACTTCCAATCTTTTGGAGTAATTGATAATGCATCACCTGTACACCTCAGACTTTAGACACAACACTGAGTCATGTCATCTGCAGAAATTCCCTGGTGACTCAGCAATATTTGGGTGTATAAAGGGAGGACGGGAGGATGAACACAGGGCCCTGGTGGAGGACTTTGTCAAATGGTGCAAGCTGAATCATCTGCAGCTCAACATCAGTAAGACAAAGGAGATAGTGAAGGACTTTAGGAAGACTAATCCTGTATTGCTCCCTGTTACTGCTGATGGTGAGGACATGGATGTGGTGAGGCCCTACAAGAACCTGGGTGTGCACCTGGATGACAGACTTGAGTGAAGTACCAACACAGAGGTTGTGTACAAGCAGGGCCAGAGTTGCCTCTACTTCCTGAGAATACTGAGGTTCTTTGGAGTATGCAGGCCTCTCCTTCACATTCTTCCAGTCTGTTGTCGCCAGTACAATCTTCTATGCGGTGGTGTGCTGGGGCAATGGCATCAACACTGGAGACGTCAACCACTCAATAAACTGTTTAGAAAGACTGGCTCTGTTATAGGAGTCAAACTGGACACACTGGAGGCTGTGGTAGGACAAAGGGCCATACGGAAAATCCTGGCAATTCTGGACAATTTTTCTCACCCTCTGCATGCCACCTTGGCTGAACAGAGGAGCACTTTTAGTGAGAGACTAAGATAACTATGCTGCTCCAAGGAGCACTGTATGAGGTCACTCTTACCCTCAGCCATTAGGCTCTATAATGAGTCAACCTATAGCCGGGGAAGTGATGACCCCCTCCTGTTAGAATGTTCGTGGCAACTTTTTTTTATTCTTTCTGCTTCTCTTCTAATATTTACATCTGTGCACTTGTAATGCTACTGTGACACTGTAATTTCCTTTGGGATCAATAAAGTCTCTATCTGAAGCTTCCACATTCTTCCTGTAATGAGGCAACCAGAACTGAACGCAATACTCTAAGTATAGTCTGACCAAAGTTTTACGGAGCTGCAAAATTAGCTCGCAGCTCTTGAACTCAATCCCCCAACTAATGATATGCCTCCTTAACTAACTTGTGTGGCAACTTGCAGGGACCTAAGGACTTGTACCCCAAGGTCCCTCTATTTCTCCACATTGCTAAGAATCCTTCCATTTACCTTCTCTATCTTCAAGTTCGATCTTCCAAAGTGTATCATTTCACACTTTTTTTGGATCGAATTCCATCTGCCACTTCTCTGCCCAACTCTACATCTTGTCTCTCCTGTTGTAACCTAGAACAACCTTCTACACTATCCACACTTCCAAGCTTTGTGTCATCGGCAGACGTACTAACCCACCCTTCTACTTCCTCATCCAAGAAAAATCACAAAGAGCAGTCGTCCCAGAGCAGATTCCTGTGGAACACCACCAGCTATCAACCTCCAGGCAGAATACACCCCATATACTACCACCTCTAATTTCTGTAGCCAAACCAATTCTAAAGCCATGTTGCCAAGTTGCCATGAATCCTATACCCCATGACTTTCTGGTTGGAGCTATCATGGGGAACCTTGTCAAACATCTTTCTAAAATCCAGATACATCTCATCCACCATTCTACCTTCATCAACTGGCTTTGTCATCTCTTTGAAAAATTCAGTTAACCTCGAGAGGTATGATCTAACTCTCACAAAACCATGATGACTTTCCCTAACAAGACTATGCTTCTCCAGGTGCTCATAAATCCTGCCCTTAAGACTCCTTCTGATTTAAGAAGGTGCTGCTGAAGTTGGACAACAGCTTACTGGTAGCTCAAGAGGGAAGAAATACAACTGAAAACTTCATTACTGACACACTTTCTGGGGTAAATTGTATCACTGCAAACAATGAAGAGGCAAGTGAGGGTGACGTTGACTCAAGGGATGAGCCGTGCTGGTGCACAGCAGAGTCAGAACATAATGTATTTGAGATGGTGTCGGTGTCGGTGTCGGAAGTGGAGTTGGAGTGAGTGATTCAGTGAGGAATCAAGACAGAGGAATTTTGATGTCCGTCTACCTAAACCAGGTGCCAGGTTGGATTGCTCTAAGCACTGAGCTGAGTTGGAGGGGTGAAGAATGGCTTCAGGCTGGGCAGCAAGTTCTAGGTCCAGAGCTTATCACTGCAATGGGGCCCAAGTCCTACTGAGAGACATGACCAGTACTTGGACAATTTAAACGTTGACCCAGATAGACTGGAAAGGCAGGGTGTTGAGACTGGAGGCAAGGTTTGGGCTGATTTCGCTCCTCTCTCTGCATCGCTGAGGCTATGAGACTGCTCCGGCTGTTATGCGCTTCGTGTCTACGAGCTTCGTGGTAACTTGCCCCACTATGTAATGAAGGCTTTGTGCCTTCTCTGGGGATTCAGGTCTATGGACTCAATTTGGTTCGGAATGTTGCTGCTTGCTTTTTTGTTTGCGTGATTTGTGTTTTGCTCTTTCTCTGCGCATTGGGTGTTGGTCTTTTATTTTTTTATTGGGTTATTTTGGATTTCATGCTTTGTGACTGCCTGTAAGAAGACTAATCTCAAGGTTGTATATTTTATCCATACTTGATAATAAATGCACGTTGAATCCTCTCCAATAGTTTGCCCAACACTGATCTATAATTCCCAGTATCATCTCCATTATCTTGCTTGAACAACAGAACAATATTTGCCTCCTTCCAATCCTTTTGTACTATTCTCCTGACCAGGGAGGACACAAAAATCATAGTCAAAGCCCCAGTAATCTCTTCCTTCACTTTCTGTAGTTACCTGAGGTATATCCCTTCTGGCCCAGGGATTTTCTATCCTAATTTTTTTTTCAGGAGCTCCAACACCTCTTTCTTAAGCTCAACATGCTTCAGTACGTTACCCTGTTCTATCCTGTGCTCACATTCAAGTCCCTCGCCCTCATCAACAGTGAAGCAAAGTACGGATTAAGGGCATCCCCTACCTCTTACACCTCCAGGCACATCTCCCCCTTTATCCCTGATTGGCCCTACCCTCACTCTGGTCAGTCAACTGTTCTTCAAATACATGTAGAATGCCTTGGGGTTTTGCTTAATCCTATTCACTAAAAACTTCTCATGATCCCTTCTAGATCTGCTAATTTCCTTACTGAGCTCCTTATAATTGCCAAGAGCTCCAAGTGATTTTTGCTTCTTAAATCTGTGCTTCCTTCATCCTCTTGACTAACTGTTTTATCTCTCCTGTAAAATATGGGTTCTCTACCCTATTATCCTTTCCCTGTTTCAGTGGTACAATCCTATCTAGGTCCTCATGCGCGTGTACCCTAAACAACTTCCAGATTTCTGCTGTGTATTCTCCTGAGAACATCTGTGACCAATTTATGCTCTGAAGTTCCTGCTTAATACTGTCACAATTAGACCTTGCCCAATTAAATACTTTTGCATACTGTCTGCCCCTATCCTTGTCCAAGGTTACAGTAAAGTTCAGGAAGATGTGATTACTGTCACAACCACGCATTCGGCAGCGCAGTAGATACGGCAATTGCACTTGGGAATTTGCACGTGTCAGGTAATTATTATTTAACTGTGATAGTATTTAACTCCATTCTTATCATTGTGGTGCTTGTCGAGACTTGAATAGAACATAGTAACACTTTGCTGCTGTTTTGTATTCGGCCTTCCCTGAGAAATTGGACTTTCTGTCATAAGGGCACGGCTGGGAACGGACCCAAGTGCAAGACACAGACACTGAAGTACTAGGGACAGGACTAGGATACAGGGCGATGGCAAGGACATGGACAGGAAAACCAGGAACCTGGAACAGGACTGGACAAAAGAGCTAGGAGCCCAGGCTTGGACTCCGAGCCAGAGACTGGACAAGGACCCAGTACCTGGGTCTTGCCTCTGGCTCGGACGCCAGAGACTGGACAAGGACCCAGAGACTGGACAAGGACCCAGTACCTGGGTCTTGCCTCTGGCTCGGATGCCAGAGACTGGACAAGGACCCAGTACCTGGGTCTTGCCTCTGGCTTGGACCCCAGAACTAGGCAAGGACGAGGCTTGGTAGGCAGGCAGGATGAGGCAGAAATCTACAGGCTTGAAGCTTGAGGCTAGAGGCTAGAGACTTGGCTTGGCTTGGCAAGAGCCTAGAGGCTAGAGGCTGGAGTCTACAGGCTCGAGGCTAGGCAAGAGACGAGGCGAGGCTTGGCAGGAGGCAGAAGACTTGAGACTTGAGGCGAGGCAAGGCTGGAGGCAGGAGACTTGAGACGAGGCAAGGCGAGGCGAGGCTGGAGACTTGAGGCGAGGCGAGGCTGGAGGCTGGAGACTTGAGGTGAGGTGAGGCTGGAGACTTGAGGCGAGGCGAGGCTGGAGGCTGGAGACTTGAGGCGAGGATAGAGGCTGGAGGCAGGAGACTTGAGGTGAGGCAAAGCTGGAGGCTGGAGGCAGGGGACTTGAGGTGAGGCAAAGCTGGAGGCTGGAGGCTTGAGACTTGAGGCGAGGCTTGACTCCTCCTGGGCAGGGCACGGATCACCTGGGCAGGGCGCTGATCACCACCCAACAGAGGCAAGGGACAGGAAGGGACAGAACCAACCCCAGGTAACAGCAAGATGGCCTGGCTTACCTGGGTGGAGGCAAGGGACAGGAAAGGATCTAGGTACCAGGTGGCTCCAGGACCAGACAGCAAGACAAGGCAAGGCTACTGGCAAAGCAAGGCAAGACAGAATTTCAGGCGAGGCGAGAGTTACTGGCAAGACAAGGCAGGGCTTCAGGCGAGGAAACAGAAGGCAGGGGAAGGGATACAAGGAGTAAGGACAAGAACAATCCAGCAGCCACACCCTAGTCTCTGGAGGTATTTATGCAGCCAGCCCCAACGAGCATCAGCTGCCTCAATTAGAGCTCAACAAGACAGAAACAGGGTAGACAGGAAAACCTGGAGCAAGGGTCGATGGACCGGACCGTGAACCAGAATATGGACTTCACGGACCGGACTATGACACTTTCAAATCAACTGGCTCTGAAGACTAGCGGTATCTGTTTAATGTTTAGATGTTCTTTTCAGCCACTGTGTAGGTTTCATTTTCCTTTGAGAGTTTTAGTTAACAACCCTGTTTGGCCTAGTGTTTATTATTTTATTTTCCTTTTAACACTGTTCGTATTAAAGTCTGTGAACTATCGTCCTGCTTCAGAGTCTCTCACTCCGCACTTGGGCCATATCCGAACCGTGGTGACAGCAAGTCTCGACCACACAAAGATGGACCCAGCAGAGAGAGAGCAGCTGACCTTAGCCGTGAGATTCATTGTTCAGGTAGGAGACAAGCTACAGGCAATGGAATCTTTTCTCGGTGAAGTTATGGAGGCAATGAGGCAGATAACCTCGTGCCGACAAGCCCAGTCTCACTTGGAGGAACAGGTATCATCCCTAACCACAGCTATTCAGCAGCTCACCACAGACAATCGGACTCAGGTGTCTGCGATGGCACTCACGGCCACCATCCACGAACTCACTGTGACCAGCCAGCATCAGCAGACAGGCATTAACGTTCTTGCCAACTCAATTCAGCAGCCTCCGGCCACCTCAGTCCCAATCCCAGCATCTCGCAGGTCCTCCTTTTCTGCTGCCCCGACAATCTCTGCTACTAATGCTCCCGCTCCCGCGCCCAGACCAGAGCCGACTCCCACGACTGTACAGGAACCGAGTATTCCACCACCAGGCAGATAATCTGCTGATCCCGATGGTTGCAGGAATTTTATTACTCAATGCGAGCTGACATTCCAAGCCCCACCTGGTTGTTTTGGTGATGATGTGCGAAAATTGGCGTACATGGTCGATCTTCTTGACGGACCTCCACTCTGCCTGTTCAATGCTTTACGGGAGCAAGGATACCCCACAGCCCAGTCATTCCGACATTTCATGGTGGAGTTAAGGAGGGTTTTTGATCTTCCAGTACGGAGTCAGGAGGTGGCCCACCGACTCTTGGACCTGCGCCAAGGCAGAGGAACGGTGAGAGCCTATGCAGTCCAATTCCATACCCTTGCAGTAGAGACAGGTTGGAATGAGAGATCTCACCTTATTGCCTTCCAGTGTGGACTGAACGCAGGGGTTCGGCATGAGATTGCTGTGCAGGATGAGCAGGATATTCTGGATGACCTGATTAATCTGGCTATTGGAGTTAACGACTGGGTAACTGAGTGGCGCAGGGAAAGAATGTTTCAAACTTCCTACGTGCGGCCAGATCATCATCTTTCCTTGCACTCTCCCCCTCCCTCACCACCCAGCCACCAGCACACGGAGGAGCCTATGCAAGTGGGGCGCATGTGCCTGTCTCAGGAGGAATGAGAGCAGTGCTGGAGAACAGGTTCCTGTCTCTATTGCGTTGATCTAGGACACTTCTAGTCTGCATGTTCCTAGTGTCCAGTAAAAGAGAATACCTGTCAGCAAGGAGAGGAATCCTGACAGGTCGGTTCTCTCTTCGGTCAGCTTCCCCTAATTCTGTAATGCTCATAGCTTCCTTGTCATGGAGGTCTCAGACCCATGAATTTAAGGCATTTATTGACTCCTGTGCAGCTGGGAATCTGATGGACATCTCTCTCACTCAGAGATGGGGAGTTCCAACTCAGGAATTAAGAGAAAGGATCAACGTCAAGGCACTGGACGGTCTACCTCTGGGAACCGGACAGATCCACCTTTCCACCCAACACCTCCAAATGCTCGAAGACAACCATCATGAAGGAATATCTTTCTATCTGGTTAATTCACCTGAACTGCCACACTCATGGTTCAACATGTGTTCAGGCTCCATGACTTTCCTCAAGACATAGTGTCTGATTGTGGACCACAGTTCACTTCCTGCTTTGGGAAGGCTTTCTACTGTCTTGTAGGAGTCACGGCCAGCCTGTCACCTGGCTTTCACCTCCAATCTAATGGTCAGACTGAAAGTGAATCAGGTGACAAACCCTGCGCTGTCTTGCCTCTTCCAACCCCACGTCCTGGAGCTCCCAATTGGTTTGGACAGAGATCACCCATAATAACCTCTAGTCGTCCTCCACTGGTATGTCACCTTTGAATTCCAGAAGGAATTCCAGCCCCTGCTCTTCCCTGATCAGGAGATCGATGTAGGAGTTCCTGCTGCTGAACAGCTGATCCAGCGCTACAAACCCACCTGGAGATGAGCCAGGGCTTCTCTGCTGCGCACCCAGAAACAGCATTCCCGGCAGGCTGATCGGCTCCGTTGACAGGTAAGACCATTCAAGCCAGGAGAGGAGGTCTGGTTGGCACCAAGGGATCTTCCCCTGAAAGTCGAGAACCGGAAATTGGCCCCGCGCTACGTGGGACCGTTTGCAGTGGAAAAGGCTGTCAACAAGGTTGCGTCTACCAGCATCACTGAAGATCCACCCAGTATTCCATGTTTCCCAGCTCAAGCCGGTTACTACCTCTCCCCTGGCCCCAGTCCCCCCGCTCCCCCTCCTCCCCACCTGGTAGATGGTTCCCTTGTCTATATTGTGCGGCGCCTCCTGGCATCTCGCCGGGTACATGGTAAGGTCCAGTACTTTGTGGACTGGGAAGGGTATGGCCCAGAAGAATATACTTGGATCTCGGCGAAGGATATCTTGGACAAGCAGTGGCGGCGCCACAGATTTTTTCTTGCTGGTGCTGCAGTGGGGCTGAATGATTCAGTGATGGTGCTGAGGGATGTACCCAATGGTAATATGTATTCGCAAGGCCAGACGCGTGGCATTCAAAAGTCAGTTTCAAGCATTATGTGCCCACTATAAATGCCTCTGTTGATTCACAAGCAACAGCAATTGATAAATGTAATATAGAAGTGAACTGTGACAGTGACAACAGCATTGGAGACAACCCAGGCTACACAGAGCATAAACAAACAAACCAACAGAGCATCCGACCCCCAGCACACAACGTGAATCACGCATCAATCCCGCAATCAGCGTCAAATACGTGCTTTTCAACTGAAAAACACAACACTAACCCACAATGTCCACTGCTATTCGCATTACATAGACAGACAATGCCTAAAGATACACCATTATTGAAGTCAAATAAGGCAAACAACGGAAGCAAGGCTTTACCAGGAGCTGGACAAATCATACTCTGACCATGCAATACCTCAATTAATTCAGCTACTGAATTTAAAACAAAAATCAACAGAATCACCGCTTGGAAATCTAAGCAAAACCAGTAGGCTTAATAGCAGTAAATGTAATAGTTTAGGATTTGCAGGAAACATAAGGACTATGGGGTATCCATCACAAAATAATAACAATAATCAGCATTAGTCTTGGCCCAAATTTTTAACAACATCAACTGCACTCACCATTGATGTTTTCAAAGAAGCACAATCTGTCCATTGTTGTGATTGGTGGTGAAAGCATCAATGATTTTCTGGATGTAAAATGCTTTGGTCCTCCGGCTGTTTATGGCCAACAGGGCCAAGTTGCTGTTCCGAGCATCACCGCTGCTATTCCTTAGGTAGTTTTTGAGGCGTCTGAAGCAAGAGAAACTCCATTTGCATGAGGCGGATGTCACAGATAGAGTCAGTGATATGCAGATTAGTTTATATAAATCTATAAATGCATCGCGGTAGGGCCTCATTGGAGCTAGAAATTCCACTGTGTCATTCACTGTCTGTCCTTGCTAGAGACTCAACCACTGCTCTCATATACTCACGATTTTCTTGGACAATCTTTGCATGCCCTTGGTCAAGCATATTTCCCAATCTTGAACTGTCTTGTTTTCTTAATCTGAATTCAGCCCATGCCTCCACAGCAAACTTATGAGCTGCACTTACATGGTGGGTTTTGAAAGCTGTTGTAGCTTTCTGCCAGTTGCGGTAACCGGTGACAGTGAAGGTAGACTCAGAATGGAACCCACGTCCTCCACACAGGAAATGCCCTAGCATGCGAAGCAGAACGTAGTATCTTTCGTGATTGAATATTCCAGTCAGTCAAACCAGCCACGAATAAAACTCCTTTGCTGATTGCCATACTTGTTGCGAGCAGCGAAAGGTACTTTTTCAATGCTGGCCGACGGGGTCCTTCCTCAGGCTGCTGGCTAACATCACTAACAGAATTGCCACTAGCACTAAGAGCAGCTTCATCCATGTTCTCTTCCGAATCCCGCTCCATTTCTTGTTCCTCTACTTCGCTCTCAAACTCCTTCAATGAACTGCTGTCGTCCTCATCCCCACTTACTCCTTTCTGCATGTCACTTTCAATTAAGGCATGCTCAGGCTGAGACACCACTGATTCTTCTGGATGAGGTCGTTTTCTCACTAAAAATTGATCAATTTTTCACGCTGCCAAAATAATGCACATGCCAGGCCCACGCTAGTTTGCAAAAGCACAATGTGTGTGTGTGTGTGGCATCCGTTAGTCTCGCGAGACCATGGATCTGCACCTGGATGTATACTATCAATCTCTTGCGTGAGTGACACCACCACCTTAAATGATCTTGGATCAGCATAACTGATCTGAGGACAGAAACAACAAGACATTGACAATGAACAAATAAGCAGAAGTGTAGAGTGGATCTGACAGAGTTTATAACTTTATTGCTGCGTGGGTGCTATGGTAATTGGGGGCACTGCTTCACCAGATCAACTGGAGAAACAAGCTGTATACAAAACTATACAGAGAAAACAAAGCAGCTGCAATTTGTATGTGAAATTTCAGTTAATTTCTTGGTGGTGCTACGCTGGTGCTGTTGCAATTTCTGCTGGGGCTATAGCACTAGCTAGCACCACCTTAGTGCTGCCCCCGTGGACAAGTCACTGATCCAGGACTTCCAGCAGACACAGGTCTCTGGCACCTCAGGGACTGCGCCTAGAGAGGGGGGCCCTGTCACAACCATGGATTTGGCAGCACAGTAGATACGGAAATTGCGTTTGTGGATTTGCACATGTCAGGTAATTATTGTTTAATCATGATAGTATTTAACTCCATTCTTACCATTGTAGTGCTTGTTGAGACTTGGACAGAGCATAGCAATGCTTCGCTACTGTTTTGTATTCGGCCTTTCCTGAGATATTGGACTTTCAAATCAACTGACTCTGAAGACTAGCGGTATCCGTTTAATGTTTAGATGTTCTTTTCAGCCACCGTGTAGGTTTTGTTTTCCTTTGAGAGGTTTCGTTAACGGCCCTGTTTGGCCTAGCATTTATTGTTTTATTTTCCCTTTAACACTGTTCATATTAAAGTCTGTGAACTGTCGACCCGCTTCGATGTCTCTCACTCTGCACTTGGGCCATATCTGAACCAGGTGACAGTTACCGTCTCCAGAATCCTCACACCTATTGAGAGATCTATCATCTAGCCATGTTTATTGTGTAACACTAGAACCAGCATGATCTCTCTATTGCCTGTTCACATACTGTATCACGAATCCTTCTTGGACACACCTAACAAATACTACCCATCTAAATCTTTTGCACTAGGGAGGTGCCAATCAATACTAGGGAAGCTGAAATCACCCTGTTATTTCTCCACCTTTCCAAAATCTGCCTATCATTCTGCTCCTCATTAAAAATAGACGGTGCCTTTTCCGCCCAAGCTACATTCAGTTGACATCATCCTTCAGGCCGAGGTTTACTGTTTCTCAGTTCAAAATTTCACGCTTGTTTCTCAACAACTTCACCATGTACTGAAGTAAACTACTGAAGACTTCCTCTAAAATAATAATTTTTCTTTTGTGTTTGCGGCAATCATTGAGCCATCTTCACCAACTGCTGGAAAATTTTCCCCAGTCCAAAAGGTTTTCTTTGAAAACTGATCTAATAACACCACCGAGGCAATTTGGCCTATCTAATCCGTGGAAGCTTTCATGGGAGCATCTTCCTAAGTTACTTGTTACTTCCTAAGCCATGAAATCTCACTCTCTGCAATAAATTTTAATGTAGCACCGTATCAAAACCTTTCTGAAAATCCAAGTACAGTATACCCACCCATTCCCCTCTATCCACAGTATTTGCTACTTCTCCAATAAGTTAATCAAGAATGAATTCCTTTACCCCAAAACTGCAAGACTGGAGGGATTTCAACCACGTGCAGGTTGAAACAATTAGGTTAATTAGGCATCATTAGATCATGAGCTTCTTTAATAGAGCACAACATCACGGGCCAGAGAGCCTGTTGTACAGATGCTGCTCAACCCCTGCGTTCCCACCGGTCTGTTTGTCACTCTAGATTCCACACCTTTACTTTTCATAAAACTTTCTCTGGTAGCCGTGACTTTTTTCTGAATACATTGCTCTACCATCTTCAGTAAGAGCTTTCAACATTTTCTGTATGACAAATGTTAAGCTAATTAGCTTGCAATATACAAATTTCTGTCTCCCTCACTTTTTGAGTAAAGGAGTTATTTGCAATTTTCCAGTCGAATGGGACCTTCCCCAAATCTAGGATACTTTGAAGAATTAAAGCCAGCACATCAGTTGTAACTTATTTTCATTAATAAATGTGAAACTAATCTCTTCTACCAACTTGTACCAAGTGTTTAACATCACTCCACAACAAAACTCTGGAAAACATGGACCACTGTGTAGTCGATGATTTACACTGACATTCACCATTGTCGTCAGTATATCGGCTACAGAAAAGTGTATATTAAAAAAACAAGATCTCAAAATGACCCCAGTGCTCACTGCCTCTAGGGCAGCTGTCTCTGTCCTCCTACATGGTTGAGGCTTCGACTACATTAATCAGGGACTCCAATGCATGAAGAAAACGCCAACACTGTCTCTGCAAAATCGTCAGAAAGTAAACCAGCATCCTCTTTCAGGCCAGATTACAAACATAAGGCTCTGATGAGCAGGGTTATTGTGTCCATACTAAAAATTTGACCCATGATATCTACTTCGAGCTCCACCATGCAAAGATATTACCAGAAAAATTTCGTAAAGGATATTGTCAAAACTATTTGAAAGAATGTAACATTCCCACTGACTCATGGAAATCTTCGACATATGGCCCCTCAAAATGGAGAAGAATGCATTTGTGATGGTGTTTGCAACCTCTTCCCTTTGTTTGGGACCACAGCGGTGTTCTCTATTACGTACTCTTGTTGGCAGATGTGGAACAACATGAGAGATCAGTTTTACACATCAGCTACGGACTCAGCTGAAACCTAACACACACGTGTCAATACTGACCCTCAATAATGCTGAAGGAAAGCTATCCATCCTTGTCAATTTGTACTCATTTCTACGAATGAAGTATCGGTAATTATTGTCACTTGTAGCCAAGGTACAATGAAAAGTGATTATTCATACCCATACTTCATTTGTTAATAATAATAAAAAGATTTAAAAGGAAAGAGAAGTGTTTGTTTGCATGCGAACCATTCTGATCATGCCATTCATTACTGCATCAAGACAGTAAAAAGAAAACCAGGATGCAGAATATGCCGAGTTAGTTTCAGAGATCCAGAGCTCATCTTTAGCATATGAGAGATCTATTCAAGAGGGACAGGAACTGCACTCGAGTCTGGGTGGTGTGCACTTTCAGGTTTTTGTCATTTCTGCCCAACAGGAGAGTTGAGAAGAGAGAATGAGGCAGTGGGAAGACTAAAGGGAGTCAAATGAATGGAGGCTGGTTGTGTGAGGTTTAAATGCGTTGAGGCAGAGCTAGAGTGAGAGGGTTTACTTAGATTTATTGTGCTACTCACAGGCTTGCAACAGCAATATTTAACTTATTTAAGGACGCTGCATAACTTGCCATATGTTTCACTATTGATGACAAGTTCCTTCTTTAAATAAATCATGATTTAAAATGCATGCATGACAAGAAAATGTTACTGCACTTCCTGAAACAGCAATCTTGAAAGAGTAAAGTTTACTCACTTTACATATAAACGCGAGAAATTCTGCAGATACTGGACATCCAAAGCAACACAGACAAAATGCTGGAGGAACTCAGCAGGTCAGGCAGGCATCTATGGAAATGAATAAACAGTCAGCATTTTTGGGCCGAAATCGTCCTTCAGCACTGAAAAAGAAGGAAGAAGACACCACTTTAAATCTATTGACAATTAGTAACATCTGGCAAATTTCTTAAACTTATGAATCAGCAGAAGTTATAAAAAAAGGTCAACCATGACCATTATTGATATGTTGAAAGCTTTAAATAATCATTTGTTTTCAGTTTATAGAAAGAAATAAGTAAAGCCAGAGGAATACAACATTTTTAAAATAACAACACAAAAGATATGACATTCCAGCCTACAAACAGAACATCTGTAACAACTTTCAGTACTAAATTCTGGAATGTATTTGCTACCCTAAAATAACTATATTTAGATGATGAATTACCATAATTCTGCTCCCTAAGAGTTGAAGTCCTTGGCACGTTTTGAGCTCATTGGTGCCTAGTAACCAACAAAGATTCCTTCTTTCTGACCCATTTTCACACAGCCCCTTCCGTAAACAAAGTACAGATATGATAGGGTAACGGAGGAACTGAAGGAGATTCACATTAGGCAGAAAATGGTGTTGGATAGACTGATGGGACTGAAGGCTGATAAATCCCCAGGGCATGATGGTCTGCATCCCAGGGTACTTAAGGAGGTGGCTCTAGAAATCGTGGATGCATTGGTAATCATTTCCCAATGTTCTATAGATTCAGGATCAGTTCCTGAGGACTGGAGGGTAGCTAATGTTATCCCACTTTTTAAGAAAGGAGGGAGAGAGAAAACAGGGAATTATAGACCCATTTAGCCTGACATCAGTGGTGGGGAAGATGCTGGAGTCAATTATAAAGGATGAAATAGCAGCACATTTGGATAGCAGTAACAGGATCGGTCCGAGTCAGCATGGATTTACGAAGGGGAAATCATGCTTGACTAATCTTCTGGAATTTTTTGAGGATGTAACTATGAAAATGGACAAGGGAGAGCCAGTGGATGTAGTGTACCTGGACTTTCAGAAAGCCTTTGATAAGGTCCCACGTAAGAGATTAGTGAGCAAAATTAGAGCAGATGGTATTGGGGGTAGGGTACTGACATGAATAGAAAATTGGTTGGCAGACAGGAAACAAAGAGTAGAGATTAACGGGTCCCTTTCAGAATGGCAGGCGGTGACTAGTGGGGTACCGCAAGGCTCAGTGCTGGGACCGCAGCTATTTACAATATAGTTTAATGATTTAGATGAAGAGATTAAAAGTAACATTAGCAAATTTGCAGATGACACAAAGGTGGGTGGCAGTGTGAAATGTGTGGAGGATGTGATAATGCAGGATGACTTGGACAGTTTGGGTGAGTGGGCAGATGCAGTTTAATGTGGATAAATGTGAGGTTATCCACTTTGTTGGCAAGAACAGGAAGGCAGATTACTATTTGAATGGTGTCAAGTTAGGAAAAGGGGAAGTACAATGAGATCTAGGTGTTCTTGTACATCAGTCACTGAAAGTAAGCATGCAGGTACAGCACGCAGTGAGGAAAGCTAATGGCATGTTGGCCTTCATAACAAGGGGAGTTCAGTATAGGAGCAAAGAGGTCCTTCTGCAGTTGTACAGGGCCCTGGTGAGACCACACCTGGAGTACTGTGTACAGCTTTGGTTCCAAATTTGAGGAAGGACATTCTTGCTGTTGAGGGAGTGCAGCGTAGGTTCACGGGGTTAATTCGCGGGATGGTGGGACTGTCATATGTTGAAATATTGGAGTGACTGGGCTTGTATACACTGGAATTTAGAAGGATGAGAGGGGATCTGATTGAAACATATAAGATTATTAAGGGATTGGACATGCTAGAGACAGGAAACATGTTCCCGATGTTGGGGGAATCCCGAACCAGAGGCCACAATTTGAGAATAAGGGGTAGGCCATTTAGAACGGAGTTGAGGAAAAACTTTTTCACCCAGAGAGTTGTGGATCTGTGGAATGCTCTGCCTCAGAAGGCAGTGGAGGCCAATTCTCTGGATGCTTTCTAGAAAGAGTTAGATAGAGCTCTTAATGATAGCAGAGTCAAGGGATATGGGGAGAAGGCAGGAACGGGGTACTGATTGTGGATGATCAGCCATGATCACGGTGAATGGTGGTGCTGGCTCGAAGGGCCGAATGGCCTATGCCTGCTCCTATTGTCTATTGATTTTTTTTACAACCTCTCTTCTTAAATGAACTATCTTGGGAATGTGTTATAGCTGGCAATGATTTTCATATTATCTGAATTGTAATATTGACAAAGCCAGATTTATTAATTACCAAGCTGTATTGAAGAAGATAGTAGAAAGTTGTCTCCTTAACCCATTCCTCTCCCCATTGTGATACTGCTCGAAGAATGGTTATAGTTAGAAACTATATCCAAATGGCAAGACTTTATCTAAATGGCAATGGAGTCTATGTACTTAAGGCAAAATGATGTAAAAATATGTTTTTTTTCCTCATTGACAGCAGAATCACTGTCTTTCTCAACAGCCAGAGTTGTTCAAGCTGATATGGGAAGTTGCAGCTAATGATTGCAGCTGGGAACAAAATGTCAAGTATCACAAAAGGCTTTAAGAGAACACTGCTGACAAGAAATATGCTGGGAATCATGAACAAACAGCTCAGTGAGGGAGGATCACATAATTGATACCTGGTCAGTATCAACCGAGACCAGAGCTGAGACAGCTTTACAGCCCTGTGAACTATCCGCTAGTAAACCTTCCCACAGTGAACCATTGGGAGAACAGGATAACTAAATGAGGATGTTTTGGGAACTGACAATTTGTGGAAGGAAAGGTTTGACAAATTGCTTTTGTAGCTCTTCTTGTTAAAGAAGCAAAGGTTGAGGTAAGTATGGAATGGTGTCAGTGGGAATTTGAAGGAGTTAAGAGAAAAACATATTCATGTGGATGTGGGAGTGGAAATGTGACAAATGCACCTTCAGGATTGTATAGGAGATCAGCAATTAAATGTGCTGAGCAGAGAACAGATGTGAAGAAAGTTGAAGTGAAAACAAATTCATAAATGATTTGTGAAAGGACAACAGAACTGGACAGGCATTAGAACTAAGAAAGCTTGAAGAAGATTTATTACAGAGTCCAGCCCTGTGGCTCAGAAGGGTAGGGAAAGGAAGAGGAAGGCAGTAGTGATAGGGGACTCTACAGTTAGGGGTCAGACAGGCGATTCTGTGGACATAGGAAAGGAACTCAGATGGTAGTTTGCCTTCCAGGTGCCAGGGTCCAGGATGTTTCAGATCGTGTCCAAGATATCCTGCAGTGGGAGGGAGAACAGCCAGAGGTCGTGGTACACATTGGTACCAATGATATAGGTAGGAAAAGGGAAGAGGTCCTTAAAAAAACTACAGGGAGTTAGGAAGGGGGAAGCAGGACTGCAAAGGTAGTAACCTTGGGATTACTGCCTGTGCCACGCGGCAATGAGTATAGGAATAGAATGACGTGGAGGATAAATGCGTGGCTGAGGGATTGGAGTAGGGGGCAGGGATTCAGATTTCTGGATCGCTGGGACAACTTTTGGGGCAGGTGTGACCTGTATAAAAAGGATGGGTTGCACTTGAGTCCCAGGGGGACCAATATCCTGGCAGGGAGGTTTGCTAAGGCTACTGGGGAAAGTTTAAACTAGAATTGTTGGGGGGTGGGAACCAAACTGAAGAGACTGGGGAAGAGGCGGTTGGTTCACAAATAGAGAAAGCTTGGAGACAGTGTGTGAGGGGGGATAGGCAGGTGATAGAGAAGGGACGCGCTCAGATGGATGGTTTAAGATGTGTCTATTTTAACGCAAGGAGTATTGTGGATGAAGCAGATGAACTTAGAGCATGGATCAGTACTTGGAGCTATGATGTGATGTGGTGGCCATTACAGAGACTTAGATGGCTCGGACAGGAACAGTCACCTCAAGTGCCGGGTTTAGATGTTTCAGAAAGGACAGGGAGGGAGGCAAAAGAGGTGGGAGGCTGGCACTGTTAATCAGAAATAGTGTCACGGCTGCAGAAAAGGTGGACATCATGGAGGGATTGTCTATGGAGTCTCTGTGGGTGGAGGTTAGGAATAGGAAGGGGTCAATAACTTTACTGGGTGTCTTTTATAGGCCGCCCAATAGTAACAGGGATATCGAGGAGCAGATAGGGAAACAGATCCTGGAAAGGTGTAATAATAACAGAGTTGGCGTGATGGGAGATTTTAATTTCCCAAATATCGATTGGCATCTCCCTAGAGCAAGAGGTTTAGATGGGGTGGAGTTTGTTAGGTGTGTTCAGGAAGGTTTCTTGACACAATATGTAGAAAAGCCTACAAGAGGAGAGACTATACTTGATTTGGTCAGGTGTCAGATCTCCCAGTAGGAGAGCATTTTGGAGATAGTGATCATTATTCTATCTCCTTTTAAATAATATTGGAGAGAGATAGGAACAGGCAAGTTAGAAAAGCGTTTAATTGGAGTAAGAGGAATTATGAGGCTATCAGGCAGGAAATTGGAAGCTTAAATTGAGAACAGATGTTCTCAGGGAAAAGTACGGAAGAAATGTGGCAAATGTTCAGGGGATATTTGTGTGGAGTTCTGCATAGGTACGTTCCAATGAGACAGGGAAATTATGGTAGGCTACAGGAACCGTGGTGTACAAAGGCTGTAATAAATCTAGTCAAGAAAGAAAGAAAAGCTTACACAAGGTTCAGAGAGCTAGGTAATGTTAGCGATCTAGAAGATTATAAGGCTAACAGGAAGGAGCTTAAAAAGGAAATTAGGACAGCCAGAAGGGGCCATGAGAAGGCCTTGGCAGGCAGGATTAAGGAAAACCCCAAGGTATTCTACAAGTATGTGAAGAGCAAAAGAATAAGATGTGAAAGAATAGGACCTATCAAGTTTGACAGTGGGAAAGTGTGTATGGAACCGGAGGAAATAGCAGAGGTACTTAATGAATACTTTACTTCAGTATTCACTATGGAAAAGGATCTTGGTGATTGTAGTGCTGACTTGCAACAGACTGAAAAGCTTGAGCATGTAGATATTAAGAAAGAGGATGTGCTAGAGCTTTTGGAAAGCATCAAGTTGGATAAGTCACCGGTACCGGATGAGATGTACTCCAGGCTCCAGTACTCCAGGAAGGAGATTGCTGAGCCTCTGGCGATGATCTTTGAATCATCAATGGGGATGGGAGAGGTTCCAGAGGATTGGAGGGTTGCAGATATTGTTCCTTTATTCAAGAAAGGTGGTAGAGATAGCCCAAGAAATTATAGACCAGTGAATCTTACTTCAGTAGTTGGTAAGTTGATGGAGAAGATCCTGAGAGGCAGGATTAATGGACATTTGGAGAGGTATAATGTGATTAGGAATAGTCAACATGGCTTTGTCAAGGGCAGGTTGTGCCTTACAAGCCTGATTGACTTTTTTGAGGATGTGACTAAACACGTTGATGATGGTAGAGCAGTAGATGTATTGTATATGGATTTCAGCAAGGCATTTGATAAGGTACCGCATGCCAGGCTTATTGAGAAAGTAAGGAGGCATGGGATCCAAGGGGACATTGCTTTGTGGATCCAGAACTGGCTTGCCCACAGAAGGCAAAGAGTGGTTGTAGACGGGTCATATTCTGCATGGAGGTTGGTGACCAGTGGTGTGCCTCAGGGATCTGTTCTGGGACCCTTACCATTCGTGATTTTTATAAATAACCTGAGTGAGGAACCAGCAACTTTGATGTATGTTGAGGAAGTGGAGGGATGGCTTAGTAAGTTTGCTGATGACACAAAGGTTGGAGGTGTTGTGGATAGTGTGGAAGGCTGTCAAAGGTTACAGTGGGGCATTGATAGGATGCATAATTGGGCTGAGAAGTGGCAGATGGAGTTCAACCCAGATAAGTGTGAAGTGGTTCATTTTGGTAGGTCAAATATGATGACAGAATATAGTATTAACGGTAAGACTCTTGGCAGTGTGGAGGATCATAGGGATCCTGGGGCCCGAGTCCATAGGACGCTCAAAGCAGCTGCACAGGTTGACTCTGTGGTTAAGAAGGCATATGGTGTATTGGCCTTCATTAATCATGGAATTGAATGTCGCCTCACTACAGGAAGGATGTGGAAGCCATAGAAAGAATGCAGAGAAGATTTACAAGGATGTTGCCTGGATTGGGGAGCATGCCTTATGAAAACAGGTTGAGTGAACTCAGCCTTTTCTCCTTGGAGCGACGGAGGATGAGAGGTGACCTGATAGAGGTGTATAAGATGATGAGAGGCAGTGTGGATAGTCAGAGGTTTTTTCCCAGGGCTGAAATGGTTGCCAAAGGAGCGCACAGGTTTAAGGTGCTGGGGAGTAGGTACAGAGGAGATGTCAGGGGTAAGTGTTTTACTCAGAGTGTGGTGAGTGCGTGAAATGGGCTGCTGGCAACGGTGGTGGAGGCGGATATGATAGGGTCTTTTGAGAGACTCTTGATAGGTACATGGAGCTTAGAAAAATAGAGGGCTATGGGTAAACCTAGTAATTTCTAAGGTGGGGGACATGTTTGGCACAACTTTGTGGGCTGAAGGGCCCGTATCGTGCTGTAGATTTTCTATGCTTCTAAGTTTCTAGATTAGAAGAAAAATGTGTAAAAAGGTCCGTCTGAGACAGTGAACTTGGCCAGTGTTGTTATTTACAATACTCATGGGCAGTATTTAAATCCAAGCCATGAGTCTTGAGATTTAGTACCAAAAGTGTCATATTGGAAAAGTAAAGCAATTGTAAACAATAGCAAGTCTGCAATGCTAGAAGTTCAGAGCAACACGCACAAAATGACCAGGAGTATGAGTGTGAGGGCAGCTTGCTGTTCTCGGTGCCGGATGTGGGAGGCCCTGGAGTCTCCAAGCCTCCCGGACGTCCACATCTGCACCAGGTGCGCCGAGCTACAGCTCCTAAGGGACCGTGTTAGGGAACTGGAGCTGCAGCTCGATGACCTTCGTCTGCTCAGGGAGAGTGAGGAGTTGATAGAGAGGAGTTACAGGCAGGTGGTCACACCGGGGCCACAGGAGGCAGACAAGTGGGTCACAGTTAGGAAGGAAAAGGGTCAGGTACTAGAGAGTACCCCAGTGGCTGTGCCCCTTGACAATAAGTACTCCTGTTTGAATACTTTTGGGGGGGGGCAGCTTACCTGGGGGAAGCAACAGTGGCCATGCCTCCAGCACAGAGGCCGACCCTCTGGCTCAGAAGGGTAGGGAAAGGAAGAGGAGGGCAATAGTAATAAGGGACTCGATAGTTAGGGGGTCAGATAGGCGATTCTGTGGATGCAGTCAGGAGACCCGGATGGTAGTTTGCCTCCCTGGTGCCAGAGTCCGGGATGTTTCTGAAGTGGGAGGGTGAGGAGCCAGAGGTCGTGGTACATATAGGTACCAATGACATAGGTAGGAAAAGGGAAGAGGTCCTGAAAGGAGAATATAGGGAGTTAGGAAGGGAGTTGAGAAGAAGGACCACAAAGGTAGCAATCTCAGGATTATTGTCTGAGCCACGCGACAGTGAGAGTAGAAATGGAATGAGGTGGAGGATAAATGCGTGGCTGAGGGATTGGAGCAGGGGGCAGGGATTCAAGTTTCTGGATCATTGGGACCTCTCTTGGCGCAGGTGTGACCTGTACAAAAAGGACGGGTTGCATTTGAATCCCAGGGGGACCAATATCCTGGCGGGGAGATTTGCGAAGGCTACTGGGGAGACTTTAAACTAGAATGGTTGGGGGGTGGGAATCAAATTGAAGAGACGAGGAGAGAGGAGGTTAGTTCACAAGTACAGAAAGCTCGTAGACAGTGTGTGAGGGAGGATCGGCAGGGGACAGAGAACGGAAACCCTCAGACCGAAGATGTAGGGGAGAAGGAAGAAAAAGACAACAATTTGTTTGCTCCATTAGGGATAAACAGAGAGTAAGAGGTGGAGAGTTTCTTAAGTGCATCTATTTTAATGCTAGGAGCATTGTAAGAAAGGTGGATTAGCTTAGAGCATGGATTGATACCTGGAAATATGATGTTGTAGCTATTAGTGAAACATGGTTGCAGGAGGGGTGTGATTGGCAACTAAATATTCCTGAATTTCGTTGCTTCAGGTGTGATAGAATCAGAGGGGCAAGAGGGGGAGGTGTTGCATTGCTTGTCAGAGAAAATATAACAGCAGTGCTTTGGCAGGATAGATTAGAGGACTCGTCTAGGGAGGCTGTTTGGGTGGAATTGAGGAATGGGAAATGTGTAGTGACGCTTATAGTGGTATATTATAGACCACGTAATGGGGAGCAAGAATTGGAGGAGCAAATTTGTAAGGAGATAGCAGACAGTTATAGTAAGCACAAAGTTGTGACTGTGGGAGATTTTAATTCTCCACACATAGACTGGGAACACCATTCTGTAAAAGGGCTGGATGGTTTGGAGTTTGTAAAATGTACGCAAGATAGTTTTTTTGCAGCAGTACATAGAGGTATCAACTAGAGAAGGGGCAGTGTTGGATCTCCTGTTAGGGAATGAGATAGGTCAGGTGACAGAGGTATGTGTTGGGGAGCACTTCGGGTCCAGTGATCACAATATCATTAGTTTCAAAATAATTATGGAGAAGGATAGGACTGGACCTAGGGTTGAGATTTTTGATTGGAGAAAGGCTAACTTTGAGGAGATGCGAAAGGATGCAGAAAGAGTGGATTGGGACAATTTGTTTTAAGGGAAGGATGTAATAGAGAAATGGAGGTCATTTAAAGGTGAAATTTTGAGGATACAGGATCTTTATGTTCCTGTTAGGTTGAAAGGAAAGGTTAAAAGTTTGAGAGAGCCATGGTTTTCAAGGGATATTGGAAACATTGTTCGGCAAAAGAGAGGGAACAACAATAAATATAGGCAGCTTGGAGTAAATGAGGTGCTCAAGGAATATAAAGAATGTAAAAAGTATCTTAAGAAAGAAATTAGAAAAGCTAAAAGAAGGCATGAGGCTGCTTTGGCAAGTAAGGTGAAAATAAATCCAAAGGGTTTCTGCAGTTATATTAATAGCAAAAGGATAGTGAGGGATAAAATTGGTCCCTGGAGAATCAGAGTGGACGGCTATGTGAGGAGCCAGAAGAGATGGGGGAGGTTTTGAGCAATTTCTTTTCTTCGGTATTCACTAAGCAGAAGGATATTGCATTGTGTAAGGTAAGGGAAAGAAGAAGGGTAGTTATGGAAAGTATGATGATGAAAGAAAAGGAAGTACTGGCGCTTCTAAGGAATATAAAAGTGGATAAGTCTCCGGGTCCGGACAGGATGTTCCCTGGAACCTTGAGGGAAGTTAGTGTGGAAATAGCAGGGCCTCTGACAGAAGTATTTCAAATGGCATTAGAAACAGGGATGGTGCCGGAGGATTGGCATATTGCTCATGTTGTTCCATTGTTTAAAAAGGGTTCTAAAAGTAAACCTAGCAATTATCGACCTGTGAGTTTGACGTCAGTGGTGGGTAAATTGATGGAAAGTATTCTTAGAGATGGTATGTATAATTAGCTGGATAGACAGGGTCTGATTAGGAACAGTCAACATGGATTTGTGCGTGGAAGATCATGTTTCACACATATTATTGAATTTTTTGATGAGTTTATTAGGAAAGTTGAAGAGGGTAAAGCGGTGGATGTTGTCTATATGGACTTCACTAAGGCCTTTGACAAGGTTCCACATGGAAGGTTAGTTTGGAAGGTTCAATCGGAGACGCCAGAGAGTAGTGATGGATAACTGTGTGTCGAATTGGAGGACGGTGTGTAGCGGTGTGCCTCAGGGATCTGTACTGGGTCCAATGTTGTTTATCATATATATTAATGATCTGGATGATAGGGTGGTAAATTGGATTAGTAAGTACGCAGATGATACTAAGATAGGTGGAGTTGTGGATAATGAAGTAGGTTTTCGAAGCTTTCAAAAAGATTTTGACCACTTAGAAGAGTGGGCTGAAAGATGGCAGATGGAGATTAATGCTGATAAATGTGAGGTGCTACATTTCGGTAGGACTAATCAAAATAGGACGTACATGGTAAATGGTAGGGCATTGAAGAATGCAGTAGAACAGAGGGATCTAGGAATAATGGTGCATAGTTCCCTGAAGGTGGAATCTCATGTGGTTAGGGTGGTGAAGAAAGCTTTTGGTATGCTGGCCTTTATAAATCAGAGCATTGAGTATAGGAGTTGGGATGTAATGTTGAAATTGTATAAGGCATTGGTAAGGCCAAATTTGGAGTATTGTGTACAGTTCTGGTTACCGAATTATAGGAAAGATGTCAAAAAGATTGAGAGAGTACAGAGGAGATTTACGAGAATGTTGCCTGGGTTTCATCTCCTAAGCTACAAAGAAAGGTTGAACAAGTTGGGTCTTTATTCTTTGGAGCGTAGAAGGTTGAGGGCGGACTTGATAGAGGTATTTAAAATTATGAGGGGGATAGATAGAGTTGACGTGGATAGGCTTTTTCCATTGAGAGTGGGGGAGATTCAAACAAGAGGACATGAGTTGAAAGTTAAAAGGCAAAATTTTAGGGGTAACATGGGGGGAACTTCTTTACTCAGAGAGTGGTAGCTGTGTGGAACGAGCTTCCAGCAGAAGTAGTTGAGGTAGGTTCGATGTTGTCACTTAAAGTTAAGTTGGATAGATATATGGACAGGAAAGGAATGGAGGGTTATGGGCTGAGTGCAGGTCGGTGGGACTAGGTGAGAGTAAGAGTTCGGCACGGACTAGAAGGGCCGAAATGGCCTGTTTCCATGCTGTAATTGTTATATGGTTATATGTTACATGCCAGAACTCAGCAGGTCAGACAGCATCTGTGGAAAAGAGTAAACACTCAACATTTTGGGCCATCAGGACTGGGGAGGAAGGGGGAATAAAAAGGCTGGGGGAGGGGAAGGAGAATAGCTAGAAGGTGATAGGTGAAGCCAGGTGGGTAAAGGACTGGAAAGGAAGGAATCTAATAGGAGAGAAGAGTGAACCATGGGAGAAAGGGAAGGAGGAGGGAACTCGGGGGGAGTTGAGAAGTGGAAAGAGTAGGGAATAGAGGAAAAGTTTTATTTCCATGAAACTTCGGCTAAGTGGGGCAGCTGCTTAATTGGGTCAAAATGTACTGTCCCGATGTGTCCCAATTAACTAGAATCTGGAGCATATTATACCCAAAGGCAGAAGCAGCAATGAAACAATTTTATCTGACCCATTGGACTTGTCTATATTGAGGTGAACTCTGAAGTTAGTACTTCTGACTGTAAACAACGGAGAATAGTTGAAGGCCGTAAAATAAGCCACTGATGCTTTATTCTGCTTTGTGGCCATTTTTCTGATGATCAATGGAGCACGAAGGAATAATAATTATGATATTGTTGTTTGCCCTTAAGAAATATTATTGCCTACAGTTACATGACAAAAGTATTATCACCTGTTTGTCACTCCTCTGCTGAACATTCTGTGGGTTCTGCTGTAGGCTGGCAGTGAGCTGGTTTATTATTGATGAAGGTCTCACAGGTTCTATACTGGGTGTTAATACTTTCTACCATGTTATTTTTCAGTTGATGAGAATGTTAATGTTCCTACAAAATAAACCAGGAGTTTCACAAAATGATCACAATTAATGCTTGGCAGCAACCAGGATCATAGGTGATTAAAATACTGTCATAAAAATTGTAAGAATAAAATTCAAATCAAAATATTTTAAGCTTGCTTTAAAAACAGCAAGTCTCCATGTTTTCATAGATGAGGTTGTCACACCACAGATTAGGCTCCATAGCAGATTTGGCGATTGTGCTCGTGAATATGCACGTGTCAGTTAATTATTATTTCACTATAGTGGTATTTAACTCCTGGTTTGTTGTAGTGCTTGCCAAGACTTGAGCAAATCACAGCAATGTTTCACAGCCTGCTTGTATTCGGCCTTACCTGAGAAGGTGGACTATCGAGTTAACTGGAGACTAGCGGTCTCCGTTTTATATTTAGATATTCCCTTTCAGCCGTGGTGCTGGCACCTACCTTTCCATTTCAGAGTTTTAGTTAACGACCCCGTTCGGCCTAGCATTTATTGTTTTCTTTTCCCTCTAACTCTGTTCGCATTAAAGTCTGCGAACTATCGACCTGCTTCAGTGTCTCTCGCTTCGCACTTGGGCCATATCCGAATGTAGTGACAGCAAGTCTCGACCACATAAAGATGGACCCAGCGAAGAGAGAGCAGCTGACCTTGACCCTGAGAATTATTGGTCAGGTAGGGGACAAACTACAGACAATTGAATCTGTTCTGGGTGAAATTACTGAAGCAATGATGCAGTTAATGTTGTGCCGACAAGCCCTGTCTCATCTAGAGCACCAGGTATCATCCCTCAGAGCAGCTGTCCCACCGCTCACCACAGACAATCGGAGTCAGGTACCTGCAATTGCTGCTCTCACAGCTGCCGTCCATGAACTCACTGCGGACAGCCAGGGTCAGCTGACAGCCATTAGCCTTCTTGCCAAAGCAATTCAGCAGCTTTTAGCCGCTCCAGTCGCACTCCCAGCTGCCCCAACAACCTCTGCCACTATTACTCCCACTCCCGCACCCAGTCCAGAACTGACTCCTGCTTTCAGACCATCACAGACCCCAGTGCTCGTACAAGAACCGAATATTCCACCACCGGGCAGATACTCTGGTGATCCCGATGGCTGCAGAAATTTTATTCCCTAATGCGAGCTGACATTCCAAGCCCAAACTGGTCATTTTGGTGATGATGCGCGAAAACTGGTGTACACGGTCGATCTTCTAGATGGATCTCCACTCAGCCTGTCTAATGCCTTACGGGAGCAAGGATTCCCCGCACCCCAGTCCTTCTGACATTTCATTATGGAGTTAAGGAGGGTTTTGACCTTCCAGTACGGGGTCAGGAGGCTGTCCACTGACTCCTGGACCTGCGCCAAGGCCGAGGGACGGTGAGGGCCGATGCAGACAAATTCCGCACGCTTGCAATAGAGACAGGTTGGAATGAGAAATCTCTCATCACTACCTTCCAGCATGGGCTGAGCACAGGGGTCTGGCACGAGATCGATGTCTGTAATGAGCAGGATAGTCTGGATGACCTGATTAATCTGGCTATTCAAGTTGACGACCAGGTGACTGCGTGGCACAGGGAAATAATGTTTCAAACTTCCTATGTGCCATCTGATCACTGACTTTTCTCCATCGCCCTCATCACCCAGCACCCAGCCCACAGAGGAGCCGATGCAAGTGGGGCACATGTGCCTGTCTCAGGTGGAACGAGAGCGGTGCAGGAGAACGAGGTCCTGCCTCTATTGTGGTGATCCAGGACGTTTCTGGGCTGCATGTTCGAAGAATCCAGTAAAAGAGGTTACCCATCGTGTTCACAGCTTCCTTGTCGTGGGGGTCTTGGACCCATGAACTTAAAGCATTTCTTGACTCTGGTGCAGCCAGGAATCTCATTGTCCTCTGTCTAGCTCAAAGATGGGACATTCCAACTCAAGAATTAAGAGAAAATATCAACGTTGAGGCCCTGGATGGTCAACCTCTGGCCAAATCCACCTTTCCTCTGAACTCCTCAAATCTGTGCTCAAAGGCAACCACAGTGAACAACACTCATTCTATCTGGTTGATTCACCTGAACTGCCACTGGTGCTTGGTCTCCCTGGTTATCTTGACATAACCCACGGATCGATTGATCTCTGAAGGTACTCCAAGAGTGGGGACCAGCATGCCTGTCTACCTGTCTGGGTCCAGTTCAAGCTCCGTTCCATGAATCCCCTCCTGTGTCAGCTAAGGATGTGGACATATCTGAGATCTGGCTGAACATGGCGATCTTCTTGAGGTCTTCAGTAAAAGGAAGGCCAGCTCCTGTCCCCACACCAGCCATATGACTGTGCCACAGACTTCCTACCTGGCACTAGTCCTCCCTGGGGCCGGCTCTTTTCCCTCTCTCGTCCCGAAGCGGTGGCCATGGAGGAATACATCAAGGTGGCATTGGTCATGAGGTTTATCCGTCCGTCAACCTCGCCAGCAGGAGCAGACTTTTTCTGTGAGCAAGAAAGATGGCAAATTCCATCCCTGCATCGATTATCAGCACCTGAACAACGTCAGTGTAAAGAATCGTATCCTCTGCCCCGGCTGGCATCCGCATTCAAACACCTCCAGAGAGCAAACATATTGTCCAGAATTGATTTGTGCAATGCTTACAATTTGGTTTGTATCAGAGAAGGGGGTGAGTGAGTTTCAACACCTCTAATGGCCAGCACGAGTACCTTGTCATGCCCTTTGGTCTCGCCAAAGGCTCCACTGTGTTCCAGGCCATAGTTAGCGATGTGCTCAGGAACATGTTGAACCAGTTTGTTTTTGTGTTTTAGACGACATCCTTATCTATTCCAGCTCTCATCAGGAACACATCCAGCATGTCCAGAGGGTTCCCAGACAGCTCCTCGAAAATAACCTGTATGCCATGACCGAGAAATTGAGTTCCATAAAGACCAGATGTCATTTTAGGCTATATACTTACCCCATCCAGTGCTCAAATGGACCTTAGTAAAGTTCACGCAGTTACAAAGTGGCTCAAACCATCTAGAGTCAAACAGTTATGGTGTTTGCGAACTTTTATCACCGCTTCATCCGGAATTTCGGCTCTATCGTGGCTCCCATAAACACACTCACCAAGAAGACCTCTCCAGGATTCCATTGGACACACGATGCCAAACAAGCATTTTTGGAGTTAAAGCGGAGTTTCACCGCTACCCCAGTGCTGCAACACCCAGACCCATCACAGTCATTCAATGTCAAGGTGGAGGCACACGACGTCGGCATTGGATCTGTGTGTAGCCAACTGCACCCTTGTGCCTTTCTTCCCCATCGCGTGACTCTGGTTGAGAGTAATAATGATGTTGGCTGTCAAGGAGGCCCTGGAGGAATGACAACACAGGCTGGAGGGGTTCAGAACATCCTTTCTTCATCTGGACAAATCACAAGAGCTTCTCTTATGTTTGGGACGCAGAGACTCACCTCTCATCAAGACCAGTGGGCTCTCTTCTTCACCAGTTTCATTTCATCCTCACCTATTCTCCCAGCAGCAACAATACCAAGGCCAACGCTCCTTCTCAGCAGTTCGATGGATCTGAGGACTATGCTAATCCAGAGCCCATTTTTCCTCGCTCGTGTATCACTGCTCTGGTGATCTGGGGAATAGATGTGGAGGTGAAGGCCGCCCAACAGACTGACCCAGGCCCAGGTGGAGGGCTGCCCAACCGGCTGTTTATTGCTACTGTGGTGCATTCCAAAATATTGGAATAGGGTCACTCCTCCCATCTGGCTGGCTATCCAAAAATTCACCTGACTCATGAGTTTATTCAGAGACAATTTTGGTGGCCATTTATATCCCAGGATGTCCTATCTGCGCTCAGAACAAGACATCACACCAGCGACTTGAGGGTCTGTTATGTCCACCGCCTGTGCCCCACCACCCCTCGTCCCACCTCTCAGTAGATTTCATCACTAGGCTTCCCCTGTCCAATAGAAACACCACTATTTTAGTCATTATTTATCGATTTTCCAAGGCTTCTCACTTCATTGCCCTCCCCAAGCTCCCATCGGCTCGTGAGACTGCCACACTCATGGTTCAACATGTGTTCAGGCTCCATGGTTTTCCTCAAGTCATAGTGTCTGATGGTGGACCGCAGTTCACTTTCCGCTTTTGGAAGGCTTTCTGCTCTCTTGTAGGAGCCACGACCAGCCTCTCGTCTGGTTTTCACCCCCAATTCAATGGCCAGATTGAGAGAGTGAACCAGGAGTTGGAGACAACCCTGCACTGCCTTGCCTCTTCCAGCCCCATGTCTTGGAGCTCCCAAGTGGTTTGGGCAGAGATTGCCTATAATAACTTCCAGTCATCCTCTACAATTAAGTCCCCCTTTGAAAGCCAGAAACCACCTCTCTTCCCTGACCAGGAGATTGACACAGGAGTTCCTGTTGCTTAACAGCTGATCCAGCGCTACAAGCACACCTGGAGACGAGCCAGGGCTTATCTGCTGCGCGCCCAGGAATGACATGCGCAGCCGGCTGATGGGCTCTGCCTACAGCTAGGGCGAATCAAGCCAGGAGAGGTCTGGTTGGCGTCAAGGGATCTTCCCCTGAAAGTCGAGAGCAGCAAATTGACACTGCGCTACGTGGGACCGTTTGTAGTGGAAAAGGCTGTCAACAAGATGTCGTAAAGATTGCATCTACCAGCATCACTGAAGATCCACCCAGTATTCCATGTTTCCCAGCTCAAGCCATTACTATCTCTCCCCTGGCCCCAGTCACTCCATCTGCCCCTCCTCCCTGCTTGGTAGATGATTCCATTGTCTATACAGTGCAGCACCTCCTGGCATCTCACTGAGTACGCGGTAAGTTCCAGTATCTTATGGATCGGGAAAGGTATGGTCCTGAAGAACATTTTTGGATCCCAGCAATTTCTGGACAAGTTGCTCATCCGGGACTTCCAGCAGACACAGGTCAGTGGCCCCTCAGGAGGGGCCCTGTTACCACCATGGACTCAGCCGCACAGCAGAGTTGGCAAATACGCTCATGAATATGCATGTATCAGCTAATTATTATCTAATTATGGCAGTATTTAACTTATTTCTTTTCGTCATAGTGCTTGTCGAGACTTGAGTAAGGCACAGCAATGTTACAGTGCCTGTTTGCATTCGGTCCTGCCTGAGAAAGTGGACTATCCAGTCGACTGACGCTGAAGACTAGTGATATTTGTTTTATATCTAGCTATTCCTTTCAGTCATAGAGTTGTCATCTCGTTTTCCATTTGATAGTTTTAGTCAACAGACCTGTTTGGCCTAGCGTTTATTATTTTCATTCCCTTAGAATCCTGTTCGCATTAAAGTCTGTGAACTATCAACCCACTGCAGTGTCTCTCTCTTCACACTTGGGACAGATCGGAGTGAATTGACAGAGGTGAACACGAATGGTGGGTCCTTATTTCAACTAATAAAATAGTGACATCACAAATACTCATTTTCTTCACCCACTTGGAGCCAATGCATACTTAAAACATATTCTGCAGCCAACTCAAATATTATTATTGGTACTCAGTGTGACCAGGTTTGCTGCGAAGTAAAAGTAATAGCAATGAACAGAAACTGAAGGATAGCTTTTCAGGAAACCTACTTAATTTTTTTCAAAATGTGAGCATTTCTGGCAAGGCTGGCATTTGTTACCCATCCATAATTGCCCTCAGAAAGTTGATGGCGAGTTGCTTTCTTCAGTTGAGGAAGTCTTTCTTGTGAAGGTGCTACTGGATAGGAGTTTCAGGATTGAGATCCAATACAATGAGGGGCTGAGAATATGTATTATCATGTCAGAATGGTGTACAATTTAAAAGCATATTTTAGCACTTGCCCTTCCTGATACTGGAGGTCATGTGCTTGGTAACGTCATTGCAACAACAACCTTGCATTCAATGTCAGCAAGACCAAGCACATCAGATTTCTGAATGCTCCACAGCCCCGTGAACACTTCCCCGTTATTCACCTTCGGCACTGTTAACTAGAGTGATTTTTTATTTTTTGTACTTTTCCACTACCACAGAATGATAAGTTTCATGACGTGAGTCAGTGACAATAACACCAATTTTGATTTCAATTCTGTATAGCCTGTGTTGCACTGTTGTAGATTGTACATACTGTAGCCAGTGTTCACAAGCAATAGAGGGAACGAATGCTCAGAAACCACAAAGATTAAAATCTAAAATTACATAATGAAAACAAACCAGCATTTTCCATCACTCCAAATTTAGCATTGCTGCATTAGGGGTTATACTAAACAACACAAGTGAGGTTGTAGATCAGACATATTCCATTCAATATCAGAACAAGCTTAAGAGGCTGTATGGCTCACAGCTCAGAGACGTACAGCTATGTGTCTGGCATAGATGGAGAAACCATACAATGGGAACAGAATTTCCCTAAACATGTGAAATTTGGTAAAAGACAAATTCAACATACAGCATTTGTTCTATGCAAACAAAACAATGCTTTCCTTGTTCAATATTATTAGGCTACAAACTCCAGAATCTTACAAGGTCAATTACCAATTTTTCCCACTCACACTGAAATCTTGTTACTCATAAACATTGGTCTCATTCTCATTTATATAAAGAATTAATTATTCTGCTGGCAAAAATATAATCAGAACTAATGGCTAGCCCGAATGCACAATAATGAAACATCTTTTGCCCAAAGACCTATACAGTAAATTCTAAATATAAACACTACACAGGTAATTAATGTAGACTTGCAATGTAAGCGTAAAATAATAAATTAATTTGAACATGTTTATTATGCTGCAGAGTACTGGGAGGATGAGACAAGTGTGGTAGTTTCTGTCACCTCTGGCCAGTAGATTAAGTACATGATTAATAGGGTTTTCTAGTGAGTTTGCAAAGCTAGCCTCAAGTACAATGTTAAAAGCTGCAAGCTTTCAAGATCACAACTAATGATAACTCTCTATTTTCTAACCACAAGTCATAACCCTTTCATGAAACTGCTTTATTGTATGTTTCAAAAGATCATTTACTAAACTTTTCAAAAATGTCAGAATAATTTCATAGACTGCCACGCCTAGCTTTAATGGCAGTCACTTCAAAATGGGTTCGGGAGCAATCATGAAAGTAGCCTACCACCAGGTGCCTATCACTTTTTGAGGGGTCTCATTTATTAACGTCATGAGCATGCAAAACTTTAAAACTTACATTAGTTGTTACTTGAGGACAGAAGTGATCAAAGACTTCAATGATGGAACCAACAGCCAAAAATAATTTTGAAAGGAGAAGAAGAGCAGGTGTGAATGTTTGGGGGACACTGTAGAAATCTGAATTGCTGCCAAACAGGAAAACATGCCCGAGGAAATCTGCAAATGCTGGAATTTCAAGCAACACACATAAAAATTGCTGGTGAGCGCAGCAGGCCAGGCAGCATCTATAGGAAGAGGTACAGTTGACGTTTTGGGCCGAGACCCTTCGTCAGGACTAACTGAAAGAAGAGATAGTAAGAGATTTGGAAGTGGGAGAGGGAGGGGGAGATCCAAAATGATGGGAGAAGACAGGAGGGGGAGGGATGGAGCCAAGAGCTGGACAGTTGATTGGCAAAAGGGATATGAGAGGATCATGGGACAGGAGGCCCAGGGAGAAAGAAAGGGGGGGGGACCCAGAGGATGGGCAAGGAGTATAGTGAGAGGGACAGAGGGAGAAAAAGGAGAGAGAGAAAAAAATTAATAATAATAAAAAATAAATAAATAACGGATGGGGTACGAAGGGGAGGTGGGACATTAGAGGAAGTTGGAGAAGTCGATGTTCATGCCATCAGGTTGGAGGCTACCCAGACGGAATATAAGGTGTTGTTCCTCCAACCTGAGTGTGGCTTCATCATTACAGTAGAGGATGCCATGGATAGACATGTAAGAATGGGAATGGGATGTGGAATTAAAATGTGTGGCCACTGGGAGATCCTGCTTTCTCTGGCGGACAGAGCGTAGGTGTTCCGGAAAACGATCTCCCAGTCTGCGTCGGGTCTCGCCAATGTATAGAAGGCCACATCGGGAGCACCGTACACAGTATATCACCCCAGCCGACTCACAGGTGAAGTGTCACCTCACCTGGAAGGACTGTCTGGGGCCCTGAATGGTGGTGAGGGAGGAAGTGTAAGGGCATGTGTAGTACTTGTTCCGCTTACAAGGATAAGTGCCAGGAGGGAGATCGGTGCGTAGGGATTGGGGGGAACGACCATCTCAACTTCACCACACCTTGTTCCCATTCCAATCTCACAGCCTTGCCGAGACACAGCAATAACTCGCGGATACCTCCTCTTATTTACCACTCAATCATGACCCCACTAAAGAGCACCAGACTATTGTCTCCCACACCATACCAACTTTATCTGCTCAGGGGATCTCCCATCCACTGCTACCAACATTATAGTTCCCACACCTTGCACTTCCCGTTTCTACTTCCTAACCAAGAACCACAAACCTGCCTGTCCAGGTAGACCCATTGTCTCAGCCTGCTCCTGCCCTACCAAACTCATTTCTGCATACCTCAACACTGTTTTATCCCCCCTTGTTCAATCCCTTCCTACCTATGTTCATGACACTTCGCACACTCTGAATTTTTTTCAATGATTTTAAGTTCCCTGGCCTCCACCGCTTTATTTTCACCATGGATGTCCAGTCCCTATATACTTCCATCTCGCACCAGGAAGGTCTCAAAGCTCTCCGCTTCTTTTTGGATTCCAGACCTAATCAGTTCCCCTCTACCACCACTCTGCTCCATCTAGCGGAATTAGTCCTTACTCTTAATAATTTCTCCTTCGGCTCCTCCCACTTCCTCTAAACTAAAGGTGTAGCTATGGGCACCCGCATGGGTCCAAGCTATGCCTGCCTTTTTGTTGGCTTTGTGGAACAATCCATCTTCCAAGCCTATACTGGTATTTGTCCCCCACTTTTCCTTCGCTACATCGACGACTGCATTGGCGCTGCTTCCTGCATGCATGCTGAGCTCGTTGACTTCATTAACTTTGCCTCCAAATTTCACCCTGCCCTCAAGTTTACCTGGTCCATTTCCGACAACTTTCTTGATCTTTCTGTCTCTCTCTCTCTCTCTGGAGACAGCTTATCTACTGATGTCTACTATAAGCCTACAGACTCTCACAGCTACCTGGACTATTCCTCTTCTCACCCTGTCTCTTGCAAAAATGCCATCCCCTTCTCACAATTTCTCAGTCTCTACCGCATCTGCTCTCAGGATGAGGCTTTTTATTCCAGGGCTTCCCTTCCTCCACCATCAACTCTGCTCTCAAACGCATCTCCCCCATTTCACGCACATCTGCTCTCACTCCATCCTCCCGCCACCCCACTAGGAATAGGGTTCCCCTTATCCTCACCTACCACCCCACCAGCACATTATTCTCTGTAACTTCTGCCACCTCCAACGGGATCCCACCACTAAGCACATCGTTCCCTCCCCCCCCCGACTTTCCGCAGGGATTGCTCCCTACGCGGCTCCCTTGTCCATTCGCTCCCCCCCATCCCTTCCCACCGATCTCCCTCCCGGCACTTATCCTTGTAAGTGGAAGGATGCTACACATGCCCTACACTTCCTCCCTTACCACCTTTCAGGTCCCCAGACAGTCCTTCCAGGTGAGGCGACACTTCACCTGTGAGTCGGCTGGGGTGATATACTGTGTCCGGTGCTCCCAATGTGGCCTTCTATATATTGGTGAGACCCGGCGCAGGCTGGGAGACCATTTCACTGAACACCTATGCTCAGTCCGCCAGAGAAAGCAGGATCTCCCAGTGGCCACACATTTTAATTCCACATCCCATTCCCATCCTGATATGTCTATCCATGGCCTCCCCTACTGTCAAGGTGAAGCCACACTTAGGTTGGAGGAACAACACCTTATATTCCATCTGGGTAGCCTCCAACCTGATGGCATGAACATTGACTTCTCTAACTTCCGTTAATGCCCCAACTCCCCTCCATACTCCATCCGTTATTTGTTTTTATCATTAATTTTTTTCTCTCTCTGTCCTTCTCACTATACTTATTGCCCATCCTCTGGGCTTCCCCCCTCCCCCTTTCTTTCTCCCTAGGCCTCCTGTCTGATGATCCTCTCATATCCCTTTTGCCAATCAACTGTCCAGCTCTTGGCTCCATCCCTCCCCCTTCCTGTCTTCTCCTATCATTTCGGATCTCCCCCTCCCCCTCCCACTTTCAAATCTCTTACTATCTCTTCTTTCAGTTAGTCCTGACAAAGGGTCTCAGACCAAAATGTCGACTGTACGTCTTCCTATAGATGCTGCCTGGCCTGCTGCGTTCACCAGCAACTTTTATGTGTGTTTCAGGAAAGCATGCCCCGTAGGTTCGCCAAATTGTCTGTTGTCTACCTGGATAATGGCTTCCCAAGCCAAAACTGCTGAGCTTTATATCAGTATTGTCTTATTATTGTCACATGTACCAATATACAGTGAAAAGTTTGTCTAGCTTACTGTTTATACAGATCAAATCATTACAGTGCACTGAAATAGATTAAGGTAAAAGCAATAACAATGCAAAGAAAAGTTAAAAGCTGCCAAAAAAGATAGACTGTGAAGGCAAGCGTCCAGCCTGTCATATAAGATATCCGTACAAGAGTCTGATTTCAGTCAGGCAGAAGCTGCCCTGGAAACGGGTGGTACATCCTTTCAGGGTTTTGTCTCATTTGCCTGATGAGAGAGGGGAGTAGAAAGAATGTCCACAGTGGGAGGGGTCTTTTATTATGCTGGCTGCTTCACTGAGGCAGTGGGAATATAGATAAAGTCCACAGAGGGATTCCCCATGATGTGCTGAGTTGTGTCGACCATCTTCTGCAGTTTCTTGCATTCACGTGCAGTGCAGTTACCATACCAAGCTGCTATGCACCCAGACAAAATGTCTACTTCTGCTGCATAGATAAAAGTTGGTCAGGGTTGGCAGGTCACGTGGATAGGTCCTTACTCTCCTGCGGAAGTGAAGATGTCGGTGAGCTTTCTTGGTCGTGATATCAACATGATTGAACCAGGACAGAATATTGGTGATGTTCACACCTAGGAACTTGGAACTCTCAACCCTCTCAACCTCGACACCATTGATATATATAGGAGCATGTGCACTGCCCCCTTTTCTGAAGTTAATGACTAACTCTTTTGATTTTTTGACAGTGAGAGACTGGCTGTTGTCATGAACCCATGTTGCTAGGCTTCTTATCTCCTTCCTGTACTCTAGCTCATCATTATTTGAGATACTCGCCAGCACAGTGATACCATCTTCAAACTTGCACATGGGATTAGAGCAAAATATACTCATGAGTGTACAAGGGGTAGAGTATGGGGCTGAGGACGCAACCTCGTGGAGCACCAATGTTTAATATAATCATGATGGAGGTGTTGCTGTTTATCCTTACTTATTGCTGACCGTTGTTCAGGAAGTCAAGGATCCAGTTGCAGGTGGAGACACTGACTGCCAGGCTGAGAATTTGATGATGAATTTACTTGGAATAACAGTCTTGAAGGCAGAACAATAGTCAATAAACATAGTCTGACATAGGCGTCTTTACTGTTCACATGGTCCAGGGAAGAATGTAAAGCCAGGGAGATGGTATCCACTTCAGACCTGTTTTGGCAAAAGCAAATTGCAATATGTTGAAGTTGTCTGGAAAGCTAGAGCTGAGGTGTGTCTTACCAGCTTCTTGAAGAACTTCATGATGGTAGATGTCAGAATCTCTGTGCGGTAGTCATTAAGGCATGATATCCTGCTTTTCTTGAGTACCAGGATGACAGTGACCTTCTTAGAGCAGAATAGAATCATAGTCTGAAGCAAGGAGGAGTTAAAATGTCTGCATATACTTCTATCAGCTGATCCACAAAGAATCTAAGGACACGGCCAGGGATACCATCTGGGTCCAATGCTTTCTGCAGGTTCACCCTCCGAAACACTGATCCTACATCCATGCCAGTGAATGTAGATCCAGGTGCACCCAGACACTGAGTGCTGATATACCCCTTATCAGATCAAAGCATGCATAAGAATATACTAAGCTCATCGGGAAGGGATATGTTGTTGTCAATGATACTGCCCAACTTGGTTTTGTAACCCATTGTAGTATGTAAGTCCTGCCATAGCTGATGGCTAACTGGACCTCAGTTTTGGACTGGCGCAGTCTCTTAGAATCTCTGATACATTCGTGAAGGTTAAATCTTGATTTCCCTTCAGGGTCAGGGTTACCTGATTTGAACGCTGCCGACCTAGGCTTGAGAAGAAAGTGGATCTCCCAGTTCATCCATGATCTCCATTTGGGAATCACTCAGTTTGTCCTCCTTAATACACAGTCCTCAACATTCTGTGATTCATTGGCAGTTTTGGTCACCCGCAGTTACCCTGCCAAATGTACACACAATAAAGGAACTCAAAGCACCAGGAAACTCCACACTGATTGTGCAGACATTGAACTAGTACACTCTCCCAGACAGATGGCGAAAAGGTCAAAAGTGACTTAGGTATTATTAAGTTGAGATACTAGTTCTGTAAATATCTATTGCAGCAAACATTGGTAGAAATCAGAAGTTAATATATTAATACTGGAAATCTTTTCAAACATACATGCCAATCAAGTAAAATTAATGTGAACACATGGAGATATGGGCATCAGGGTTGCACTGTAAAACTGAATAATGTCATCACTGGCACTAAAGTTGTGAATCATTCACTCGATGCATCCAGACCTAGATTCTGTGGAAAATTATGGTGTTTCCCATACAACTGCTAATATTTCCAAGTAAGGAAGTGATTTATACACAAACAGGCAATGCCTAAAGTTGCAGTCAGCATTCATCATTGTTCTTCCAAATGTGGTCCATGATATTTCCAAACGTTCTGGATACTGTCAAGAGTCACTCAGAGTGTCACCACCAGCTACATCACTGGGTGTGCTTTAGTTGCCTGTCAAAATTCTGTCAAAGTCTTTTTGGCAAATAATGTTCTGCCTGCAACCTTCCACCTCAATCCCCCAACAAGGTCCTATTATGTCATGGTAGGCACTTTGCCATTCTTGTCGAGGGATTTAGCCTCTGTAGGAACTACATGAGGTAAGCATAATCAGTGGTCATCAGCCTGATGACCAAGACACCTGGAGAGCTTTTCTTATTTCCTCAAATATTGTCCCAATTCTCATTCAAATATTTCACTCAAATAACAGTATCCCAGACAATATAGTCCTTGTTTTAATAACAATGAGAGTCATCCTAGACTCTATTCTTAAGTCCTGGGGTGAGGGTTGAAATCTCTCAATCTATTGATCAGGTATTATTAATTAAGTATAGTTAACAATCTCCCAATTGAAACCTGCTGCAGAGTTTCAGTTCACATTCTATGAACACAAGAGTTTCTGTAGACGCTGGAAATCCAGACTAACAAATACAAAATGCTGGAGGAACCCAGCAGGTCAGGCAGCATCAGTGGAAAGGAATAGAGTCAATGTTTCGGCCCGAGCCCCTTCACCACTACTGGAAAGGAAGGAGGAAGAAGTCAGAATAAGAAGGTGGGGGGAGGGGAATGAGTACAAGCTGGAAGGTGATAGGTGAAGCCAGTTGAGGGGGAAGGTGGGGGGGGTGGGGGAGGGGGAGTGAAATGAGAAGCTGGGAGATGATAGATAGAAAAGGTTACCTCTCAGCTTCTCACCCCATTCCCTCCTTCCCTCTCCCCATGTTCTTACCCCTTCCTTACCAGTCCCGATGAAGGGAGTCATCCTGAAATGTTGACTACTTACTCTTCATTGCTGTATATGCTGCCTGACCTGCGGAGTTCCTGCGTAGTTCCAATTCTATAATATGTTAAGCAAGTCTCCACAACCTGGGAGCTTCTGTACACCTTAAAACTAAAACAGTCAATGTGCTATAATTGTTAATTCATGTCACTGCTCTTTGTGGTTATTTATTATATGAAAAATGTTTCATATATTTGCCAGCACGACAATTGTCATTTCTTTAAAAAATATATTTCTCAGGCTTTTCTCAGTCCAACAGCAGTGTTCTCTATCCTCCCGTATGCTTCTGAGACCTGAATTATATACAGCAGGAAACCTAAAGTGCTGGAAAAATGCTATTGAAGCTGTCTGTGCAAGAATCTCTAGATTCACTGGAAAGCCGAGTGAACCAATGTCCCTCATATGGAGGCCAGACCCTGGTTACACTTAGCTGTGTTGTGCAGACAACATTATTCACATGAGGGACTGTTGAAGAAAAAAATAGATAAATCCAAGTATCTCTCAGCTTTTCAAAGGTCTAGAATATTTTAAAAAATGGGTATTTATGAATTATTTGTGCAAAAAGCAAAAAAATGCAAAGCAAAAAAATGCAAATCAAAAACACCCAAACACTAATCCCAGCAACACACATCAAAGTTGTTGGTGAACGCAGCAGGCCAGGCAGCATCTCTAGGAAGAGGTACAGTTGACGTTTCAGGCCGAGACCCTTCGTCAGGACTACTAATCCTTCCTACTTCACGATATCCATATCCCATATCCCTCCATCTTCCTTATTATCATGTGTCTATCTAAACGTCTCTTAAAAGCCCCTAATGTATTTGCCTCTACCACCAAACCAGGCAGTACATTCCAGGCATCCACCACTCTGAGTAAAAAACTTACCCCCCGCATCCCCCTTGAAGCCACCCCCTCTCACCTTCAATGCATGCCTTTTGTTATTTCATTTCATCACTGGGAAACAGATATCCCTGTTTACTCTATCTATGCCTCTGATAATCGTACAAACTTCTATCAGATCTCCCCTCAGCCTCGCTGCTCCAGAGAAAACAACCCAAGTTCATCTCTCATGATAGCACATGCCCTCTAAACCAGGAGGCAGCTTGGTAAGCCTCTCCAAGGCCTCAACATCTTTCCTACTGTGGGGCAACCAGAACTGTATAACTACCCCAAATGTGGCCTAACCAGAGTCTTATAAAGTTACAACATAACCTCTTGACTTTTGAACTCAGTGCCTTGACTAAGAAAAGCAAGCATTCCCTCAGCTTTCTTAATCACTCTATCAACCTATGTAGCTACTTTCAAGGAACTATAAGCTTGGATTCCAAGATCCCTCTGCTCAGCAACCCTACTAAGGATCTCGCCCTTAACAGTGTACTGTCTCCTTGCATTTGCCCGAAGGAAGTGCAACTCCTCACTTTTTTTTTTATTAAGTGCAATCGTGAACAATAGCCAGATCAGAAATGCTGATCAGGTCAACGAGTTCCCAAAGAGAACTCTGATAGGCCAGTCAGATGGTTCACTGCTGCTCAGCGATAGAACACAAAAAATCATATGTACAAGTAAGAAACATTGAAAAATAGTAGAAATACTGGAGTCATGATGATCATGATGAAGTCTGCTGGAGAGAGACATTTATACACATGCTGTCCTCCATAATTCAAAGAGATTGAAGGATAAGGTTACAGGGTGACAAAACGTGGCAGGAACACTTGGAACTAAAAACTAATCCGTACCGGGAGAAAACAGCACCGGTTCTTTCCGCACTGTTCTCCAGCAGTTTAGGGAGTAAGTCCAGCCGGAACACAACTCACAAGTGCTCTTGAAAGTCAGGTATTAACCCCACCTACCAACAAAGTGGCCAAGTGGTTAAGACGTTCGTCTAGTGATCTCAAGGTCACTGGTTCGAGCCTCAGCTGTGGCAGCTTGTTTGTGTCCTTGAGCAAGGCACTTCATCACACATTGCTCTAGTCTGTGCGAGGAGTGGCGCCCCACACAGACTTCCAATTTGTGCCTTGTGAGGCATGAAAATGCCCGACGCGGGCCTCTCATGGTCTGAGTCGACGTTCCCTTCCCTTCCTACCAACAACCAAGCATTGCCATCCTGGTCCCCGTCATGATAGCTTATGAAGAAGCCTGTGACTTCCCTCCCAGAGATGATAGGTGTTTGTGCACTCGACCCTGGAAGGCTTGGACCCCATCGTCGCAGATGTTTCCAACCACAGCATCTGGAAGGCTGTTCCAAATTCTGATGGCACAGTGAAGGAAGCTTCTATCCAGTGTGTAGGTTCTCGCATCAGGCATAGATACAGCATTAGCAGGCATAGATAAACTTGATCGTGTGGTGCGCCGTCTCTCATAATATGAAGGCAGCATGGTGCGATGGTCTGCAGGGCTGTGGCTGGCGTGCATTTTGTATAGCACAGTAGCTGCAGCAACCTGTCGTCTGTGGTGTAAGCTACTGATGGCAGCTTCTCACGAGCTGTGGCTTCATCTACACCTATAATCCTGAGAGCCTTTCTTTGAATGGAATCAAGCTGGCTGAGGACACTCTGTGAGGCATTCCTCCATGATAAGCAGGCATACTCCATGATACTTCGTACCTGGGCTTTGTAAACCATGGCTCTGCCCTCTTTATCTAGTTTGGATGCTATTTTTCGCAGAGCTCCAATCCTTTGTCCAGCCTTGTTTGAAATAGTGGAAAGGTGTTTATCCCACACCAACTTGCTGTCAATATTAACACCAAGGATTACTAGCTCCTTCTTTAAATCCAGCTTGCAGTTCCCAAAATACAGGTCAGGGTTAGATGGTTTCCTCTTCCTAGACATCACCATCACCTTGAACTTTGTAGGGTGAAAGGTGATATTCCAGTCGTCTGCCCAGGCTTTCATCCTGTTAAGATCCCTATTCAGGCCTGCGGCCACTGTATTACTCTCTACTGTTCTAAATGGTGCAAATAGTGTGGAGTCGTCAGCGTACAAGTATAGCTCGTTACTGCATGCATCAACCAAGTCATCAATAAAGATGGAAAACAGAAGTGGCCCAAGTATTGAACCCTGTGGTACAGATGCATTGATGGTTGAAGAATCAGAAACCTGACCAGAGATAACAACTTTAGTGGTCCGTCCATGAAGGTAGCTCTGCAGCCATCTAGGCAGCTTTCCAGATATTCCTTTGGAACTCAGCTTAACACAGAGTCCATTATGCCAGACCTTGTCAAATGCTCCATTGATATCCAGGGCTATGACACACACTTCTCCACCTTTGTCTAAGGAGGTGTTTCACGTTTGAGGTAAGATGGTGAGGAGATCGGCTGTACTGTGGATCAGGTCTAAATCCATACTGCCTACTTGAAATTAAGTTGTTACGGAGTAGGTAGTTCTGAACTTGTTTGTGGACTGCTGATGACACTGAGCAAGGATATGGGGCAGTAATTTCTAGGATCAGCTCTGGAATCCCGCTTGTGTACTGGTGTTACTGATGCTATTTTCCATTGTTCTGGGAATACACCACTCGAGAAGCATAGCTGGAAGAGGTGGCAGAGAGGACTTGCAAGTTCTGCACTGCAGTCCTTTAAAACCCTAGTTGGAATCCGGTCAGGGCCAGATGCTTTATCAGGCTGAAGCTGTTGCATAATTTTCCTGATGTCTTTAGGTTTGAAGATGATTTTGTTCAGCGAGGTGGTAGTAAGCTGCTTGACATCTGGTGGCTGGTCATTAGCATTTGTGAGCCAAAATTTATCTGCAAAAGCCCGACGGAAAACATTGGTCTTATCCTTTGCTGTTGTATGTACAGACCTATTGTGCTCAATGACAGGGATGTCGGAGTGGCCTGTTCTTCCAGAGAGGGAGTTCACAACATTCCACCACTTCTTGCTGCTAGGGTTACCACTGGTTAAGTCATTTTGAGTTTGATGTTATGGTTTCTTCTGGGCTGTCTCTCTGCTCGGTTGTATGACTGCCCAGCCTGTGCAAACCTCTCCTTATTAACAGGGGTGTTGCACTTCTTTAGGTGGTGGTCGAGATGACGTTTCTTCTTTGCTGCTCGTCTGCACTTGCCATCAAACCATACTTTATCGCCAGTCTTCTCAGTAACAATTTTGCTGGGAATGTGAATGTCCATGGCCTCATATAACTTCTGTAAGCTTGGCGCAAGCCTCCTCAGGGTCCTTGTCTTTGAGAATGCTAGACCAGTCAATTGATGAAAGATGACCACGCATATCCCAAAAGTTGGCTTTGTCGTAACACCAAACTTTCCTCTTGTATGGCGGGTCACAGTAAACTGGAACATCCAACTTCACTAGCACGGAGTTATGGTCTGAAGAACCCACTAGAGCCATAGTTGTTGCCTTAGCGTGTAGGTCCGTCATAACAAGATCAAGAATATACTCCCCCCTTGTTGGGTCTGACACAATCTGCTGCAGACCAAGACTATCAGCTAGTTGTAGTGTGCGCCGGCCAGCATTGTCAGTTGTTCGGCTGCCCAGCCAGTCCTGGTGGTGGACGTTGAAGTCCCCTATAAGCATCACAGACTGTGCACTGAATTCTGTCAACTTGGGGAAGGTGTTACTGATCAGGTATTCAAGGACGTCACTGTTGGCACTAGGAGGTCGGTACATGGCACCAATTAGTAGTTTCTGTGGTTGAAGAGCTATGATGAACCACATGAGTTCAAGGTCTTTCAGATCTCTCCTAGGGTTATGGTGTACCGCAATACCCTCCAAACAGTAAACAGCAATGCCACCTCCTGATGTTCCCTCCCAATCTCTGTGGCAACACATCGAATAACCAGGGATGGTTATGCAGTCCACTCCACCTGGGACTGATGAGTCGAGGAATGTTTCGACAACAATAATGATGGAAGGTTTCTCTTCAGTGCACAGGTTGGCAAGTTCACCTATACTTAATCGGAGTCCACATATGTTTACCTCCGTGATTTGCAGTTCCTTATCACGTAGTCGATGGGTAGGCGTGGGCCGTTTCCGTTTAGATCCGTCTGTTCGAGGCTTAGATTTATAACTCATAGCAAGTACATAGAACAGGCACAAGGGTTGCTAGCCCCTGTACCCCAGAAACACACCTGAGCAGTGCGGCAGAGGTATGTGCTATGCATGACCTGATCTGAAAGCATCATGTTGACTCATAACAGATTGTGTTCACAGTGGAACAGCTTAGTCAAGGATGGGGTGACCAGCACAGATGAACAAAATTATACCTCCACTACCCATTTATCTGGGTTAAACACTATCCGCCATTTCTCTGCCCATGTCTGCAACTGATCTATGTTGCACTGTAGTCTTTGTCAGTCTTCTGCACAATGCACAACTCCACCAATCTTGGTATCATCCACAAACTTACTAACCCACCCATTTACCTGTTCATCCAAGTCATCTATAAACATCACAAACAGCAGAGGTCCCAGCACAGAACCCAGCAGAACACCAACTAATTACAGGCCTCCAGCTCGAATAAGTCCCTTCAACCACCTGCCTTCCATGCACAAGCCAATTATGAATCCAAACAGCCAGTTCGCCACGGTGCCATGCATCTTAATCTTCTGGATTAGCCTCCCATGAGGGACTTTGTCAAACACCTTATCCATGTAGACAACACCATTGCCCTACCTTCATCAATCTCTCTCATCACCTTGTCAAAAAACTCAGTCAAGTTGGTAAGACACGACCAGCCCCGCACAAAGCCATGCTGGCTCTCCCTGATTACATCATGAGTTTCCAAATGCTCATATATCCTATCTCTAAGAATTTTCTCCAACAATTTCCCTACAACTGACGTGAAACTCAACGGTCTATAGTTCCCAGGATTTTCCCTTGTTCCCTTCTTAAACAGAGGTATAACGTTAGCCACTCACCAGTTTTCCGGGACCTCGCCTGTGCCTAGACAGGACACAAAGGTACTGGTCAAGGCCCCAGCAAGTTCAGCTCTTGCTTCCTTCAATAACCTGGGTTAAATCTCATCAGGCCCTGGGGTCTTAGCCACCATAATACTCATTAGGAGGCCCAACACATCCTTCTCCTTGATTCTAAATGCCCAGACACATTATGCACTCAGCACTGATCTCCTGGTCCTCCATGTCCTTATTTTAGTAAATACTGAAGTAAAATACTCAATAAGTACCTCACTCACAAATGTTCCCCCCTTTATCCTCGAATGGTCCCACCCTCTCCCTACTTATCCTCTTGTTCTTGATGTATGTATAAAATACCTTGGGATCCACTTTAATCCTACTTGCTAAGGACTTTTCATGGTCCCTTCTTTAATTCTTTTCTGGCTTCTTTACACTCCTCATGAGCTCCACTTGGTCCTAACTTATGAAGCTTTACATACTTCTCCTTTTTCTTCTTGATCAAATTCATTAAACAGCCAGGCAACATCAACATAGAAAATAAATCGAAAAGTGCTTCACAAAGGGGAGGGAAAGTTGACTCAGAAAATGAGAGGCCTGCGTTGGGCATTTTCATGCCTTACAAGGCGCAGGTTGGAAGACTGTGTGGGGCGCCACTCCTCACACAGACACTAGAGCAATGTGTGGTTAAGTGCCTTGCTCAAGGGCACAAACATGCTGCTACAGCTGAGGCTCGAACTAGTGACAACTTGTTAACTTGAGATAACTAGATGAATGCCTTAACCTATGTGCCCAACACTATAGATGCACTATAGTTGCACTAAAGATGCAACCTAAAACTCCATGTACAAGATTAACAAGCAAAAGAGATATTAGTTTCAGTGAAAATCTTGATGAAATTGGGGGACTTAGGATGGATGAGGTGAAGAGAGGAGCCTCTTGAAGAGACAGAGGAGCTTACAGAACAAACTTTACATTTGCTTGTAACAAGCTGAGTTCCCACCTACAACCATTCACTCATGGGGAAAGGCTGTATATTTTGCAGCTATACTAATGAGCATGAGTTTAACTGTATACTATCACTGTGAAGGAGAACAGTCAAGAAATAGCAGATACAGCAACATTTAAGGGTTGGAAGCCCACAAGTTAATAATCCTCCATAATAAATCACAATTTATTACACAATTCTTTGGAGAATTCCTAATTCTACAACTGAGAACATGGAAAACCTTTAAAACTATCTGATAAGTACTTGCTGATTATCTATTTTTCTTACTGTGATTACGTAAAATACACATTGTGAAGCAGGACCACGATGGGAGGAGGCATTGGAGATTTCTATCATCTAAACTGCAGCATGGATGTTCATTAATCTTGCAAGGGACAGACTTCCTGCCAGTGGCACATTTATATTGAACTCAAATCTAAGTGATTGGCAAAAGAATAACTCAAGTCAAGTGTACCTTTTCAGTCGAACAAAATGTTACACCCTCTGCAGAGTTCATGCAGGGATTCTCATAACCAGGCAGAGAGAAATTTCCAGTGAGGTCTCGGCACTTTTTAATGATGTTCTCATTTAATAAACATGGACAATGCTTAAAATATGGAGACTGAGAAAAGCAGGGAAGGAGAAACTGTTTTAATCTTCAATTCCTCATCTGTATACGACTCCTCCTGGAAGAAGCCGAGTAACTATTTCATTACTAATCTCAAAATGGTTGAACAGATTATTAGAATTTGTTGAACATTTTAGATTAGCCTTATGATTTTAAATGTAATTTTGGAAAATATGACAATAATTAATACTACCTTGTCTGTAACTGCCTTTCAAATGATGCTGGCGTGACTGGACAATTATTCATCTTTCATTCTTTCTTGTAGTTTGTTTGAAGAAGATGGAAGCTCAGCAGACATGGCAGTAGTAAGATTACCAAATTGACAATGCTATTTTTCAGTGACATTTTTATTGCCTGCTTTTCTTCATCTGCCACGGAACTGCTTTTTCGGGCAACTCTGAATGATATCTTTGATTAATCTAAGCCAGGCTTATGAAACAGTTCGGATTTGTAACTGTTTAAATAAATAATACTCTACAGTATTCTATATGAGCTACTTAACTTGACCTAGATAAAGTTTGGGGTGTCAATATTAACTCCATCTGACTTCATCAATAATCTTCAGTGAAGTAGATTTAAACTACATATATGTTTACACATATAATTAAATGAAATGGAATTAGATGACAGATTAGACCATACATTACTCAGACAATGTAAATTGTAAATGCTCAAAAATCACATTTGTTAATATTACACTTGTAATTCATTCCTAAAAATATTGACGAATTTTTGTTCATTCTAACTTTAATCCGCATTAAATTTCAGTTGAAATATAATAGAAAAAATGTATTTAGTTAATATTTATAATTTTAGATCTTTGTCATTTCGAATCTGTTATTAGAGTTTCCCTGGGTTACAAATGATCTGATATACAAAATTGTAACTTCATACAAATTCTTCTATACACTTTTAAAACAATTTTTCAAGCTAGTGCTGCTAATAATAAAATACTTGATGGTACTGTATTTATTAATGACTGACTTAATTATAGGTGGGGTTAAGGTAATTATCCAATGAAATGAAAGAGTTATAGCACGCAGATTGTCGCTAATTTGTTCTGTGGCTTTCAACATTTCTTCCTAGCTTCTCCTAAAGCTTGATGGGACACTTGAACAACACATAAAATGCTGGAGGAACTCAGCAAGTCAGGCAGTATCGATGGAGGGGAATAAACAGGCGATATTTTGAGTTGAGACCCTTCATCAGGACTGGAAAGGAAGGGTGTGGAAGCCAGAATAAGAATGTGGGGGGAGGAGAAGTACTAGTTAGCAAGCACTAGATGAAACCAGGTAAGGGGCAAGGTGTATGGATGGGAGAGGGCAGGATGAAGTAAGTAGCTGGGAGGGCATAGATGGAAAAGGTAAAGGGTTGAAGAAGAAAGAATCTAATAGGAGAGGACAGTGGACCATGTAAGAAAGTGAAGGAGGAGGGGAACCAGAGGGATATGACGGGCAAGTGAGGAGAAGAGAAGGGGTGATCAGAATGAGGAATGGAAAAGCAGAGAAGGAGGGAGGGGGAACAAATTACTGACAGTAGAAACATCGATGTTCATGCCATCAGGTTGGAGTCCACCCAAAAAGAAAATGAGGTGCTCCTCCTCTAACTTGAGCTTGACCACATTGTGGCAGTGGAGGAGCCATGGACAGACATGTCAAAATGGAAAAGGGAAATAGAATTGAAATGGATAGCCACCAGGAGATATTACCTTCTGCGGTGGACAAGGGTGCTCGATAAAGCTGAACCCAATCTGCGTCAGGTCTCCCTGAGGTAGAGCAGGCCATACCACACCAAGAGCATCAGATACAGTAGATGACCCCGACAGACTCATAGGTGAAGTGTAGCCTCAACTAGGACTGTTTGGGGCCCTGAATGGTGATGAGTAAGGAAGTGTAGCACCTGTCATGCTTGCAGGGGTAAGTACCAGAAGGGAGATCAATGGGAATGGATGACTGGTCAAGAGCGATGGGATACTTGACATCATCTGTATGTGTAAGGGCAGCAATAGAAAACAGACGTCTGATTTACAGTAAAATTTGGCTTATGGATAATTCTCAGGAACAGAACCCTGACATAACCCAGAGACTGCCTGAAATCCTTATATGTTTATTAACTATTTCCTCCTACTTTTCAGAAATCATACCCTGGGTACTTAAGAGGCAAGGCTCTCTGGCTGCTTGGCCCAGAATAACTTGCATATTGTAGAAGGCTTGCACAGATGGTTGACAGGATGAGTTGAAGCTTGGCATGACAAGATCAAGACCCCTCATCTCACTTGCTACTACCTATACCCATCACAATTTTATATCCCTCAATCAGGCTAGCACTCAGCCTCCTCCATTCAAAAGAAAACAAACTTATTCTTTGCAGTCCCATCTGATAGATGAATGCTCATTTCTAAGCATGGATAATAAAGACAATTGACCCATACGTCTTCTTACCACTTTATCTACTTGAGCTGCTGCCTTTCACAATTGCACAGTTCTGACACAGCATCTCAACACAAAATGTGGAAAATTCCTTTGTTCCCCCAGGTACTTCATGACCAGCAGTTTGGTTCTTGGTTCCAGTGAAAGCATTATCCTTGGACCAGGACACCTCTTCGACCGTCTCCCTCAAAAGACGTTGTAAGTGAAGTCCATTTATACTACATCAATCTCACTACACACACTAACATATTTACTTACTTATTTTGAAATATTCGGTCAGATTTGTCAGACTGGATCTCACTTTGACCAAATCATGTTTAAACCTTGCCTCTCCTAGGACAGATTATACTGTCCCTCAAAAAATTTCCAGTAGCTTCCCTACCAGAATCAGTTTTATTATCGCAGACTTATGTCATGAAAGTTGTTGTTTGGTATTGGTATTGGTTAATCAAGATAGAGTGAAGAGCTACATTTTGCAGCATCAGTACAACGCAAGACATTGCTAAAATTACTAAAAATGATCATGATAAATAATGAGGTAGTCTTTATGGGTCCATGAACTGTTCAGAAATGTGATGGCTGAGGGGAAGCTGTTCCTAAAATGCTGAGAGTGGATCTTCAGGCTCTTGTACCTCTTCCCTGATGGCAGTAACAAGAAGGAGACATATCATGGATGGTGAGGGTCCTTACCAATGGACGTTGTGTTCTTGAGGCACCATCTCGGGAAGATGTCCTCAACGGCAGTGAGTGTTATATTCACGGTGGAAATGATGGCGTCTACAACCCTCTGCAGGCTCTTGCACTGATGTGATGTTCACCAACCTGTATTAGTCTGATTGATCCCTGTTGAATAAAGGTTGAATCCCTGTCACCTAGTCATTTGTCATCTCTCTTTGAGCTCAAGAATGAGCCAGGGATACTTATTTCTTGTTATTTTAATTTTCTGCCCTATTCCCACTTTAACTCTCTAGTTCCTACAACATTGTAATGAACTTCCGGGTATGGGATCTCGTCCTTCAATTAGGCACTGTAAAACCTTTGGGCTCAGTTTTAAGCAGTTTATAACCAGTGCTGCTTTCCTCAGATAACAGTAGTATATTAATTGTAATTCATTTGGTTGTTACACCATACCTCAATTCACCAATTTTTTGTGTTCCTTGTGCATTAACACTCCCTTTGTTATTGTATTAATCAGCCACCTTATTTCATTAAATACCTTGGCCCTCCTTCCTATTGCAAAGGTTCCCTTTCACTACCAACCACTTTTATTGATCATTAAATCTCTGATGAAAATTTGCTGATGTTACTAATGTTTCCCTCTTCACAGATGGTGCGGAGTCCAATCTCAGGTATGCGTCTTTTATTTTTCAACCAACTTTTCGATCTGAGTTCCCTCGAAAAGCCAAAATTATAGCTGAGATGAGAAAACTACTCCCTTCATTCTCCAGCTCACAAGATTGGGCATTCCAGTCCACACCTTCCTACCTCCACATCCTCCAGATTATCCTTCCCAATTTCCACCACCTTTGACAATGTTGTAAACCTGACCATCTGCTCTTCCCCTCTTCTTGCATCATTTCCTTTGTTACTCACTACATCTTCATAATCAACTCCTCTTCACGTGGCACTTCCACATGCAAACTCTGCAGCTGGAATGCCTGCACTTTTACTTTGTTTCTTATCCCTATCGTGGCACCAAGCCAAGTGAAGTAGCTATTCACTTGCATTCTTTCCAATGGAGTGCACTGCTTTCAGCATCCATAACAACGTTTCTTCTATATGAAGGAAACCAAATGCAGATTGGGTGAGTGCCTTGTGGAGCACCTTCACTCAGCCCACAAAGGAACATCTGAGTCACCCAGATGCCTTTCACTTTCATTTCTGTTCCCATTCAGACCCATTGATGCCTTTTGCACTGTTTCAACAAAGCCTACAGAAGCTTGAGGAGCTGCACCTCATCTTTCATTTGAGTATGTCACACTCTTGAGGATTCAAGGTCAAATTCAATTTCTGGTCATTTACTTTCTCTGCTTGTTTCGTAACCGACAAGATCTGCTGTCAGGTTAATCATCTGCATTACTAACTTATTTTTCTCTCTGTCATTGATGCTATAAACTAGCTGAGAATTTCATTTGGTTTCAACTCTCTGCAACAGCATTTTCCCACTTTTAATATCCCTTTGTTCTCTCTTCTTTCTGTTTCTCTCTGCCCTCGTCTACCAATAGGCATAGTCGGAATATAAGTGTGGTATTGCTGGCCTCACCCCGTTCTTTTATTCAAGCCTCCTCCCCACCCTCCTTGCAACTTAAAATTATAGAAACATAGAAACATAGAAAATAGGTGCAGGAGTAGGCCATTCGGCCCTTCAAGCCTGCACCGCCATTTATTATGATCATGGCTGATCATCCAACTCAGAACCCCACCCCAGCCTTCCCTCCATACCCCCTGATCCCCGCAGCCACAAGGGCCATATCTAACTCCCTCTTAAATATAGCCAATGAACTGGCCTCAACTGTTTCCTGTGGCAGAGAATTCCACAGATTCACCACTCTCTGTGTGAGGAAGTTTTTCCTAATCTCGGTCCTAAAAGGCATCCCCTTTATCCTCAAACTGTGACCCCTCGTTCTGGACTTCCCCAACATCGGGAACAATCTTCCTGCATCTTTTCTCATTTTTCTAAGGCTAGTGAAGAGTCTTTGACCTGAGACATTATCATTAGTTCCTTCCACAGATACTACCCGAGCAGCAGAATATTTCCATCATTTCCTTTTTTTATTCCAAGTTTCCAGTTTTTACAGTTTTTTGATCATTCTCTGCTATTATAACTGAAGGACCCAGACATGCTGATGCTGACATTCTGCAAGAGTTAGCTGATGCTGATGCTGACACTCTGCAAGAGTTAGCTGATGCTGATGCTGATGTGAAGCTGACATTCTGCAAGAGTTAGCTGATGCTGATGCTGATGTGATGCTGACACTCTGCAAGAGTTAGCTGATGCTGATGCTGATGCTGATGCTGACACTCTGCAAGAGTTAGCTGATGCTGATGCTGATGCTGACATTCTGCAAGAGTTAGCTGATGCTGATGCTGATGCTGATGCTGACACTCTGCAAGAGTTAGCTGATGCTGATGCTGATGCTGACATTCTGCAAGAGTTAGCTGATGCTGATGCTGATGTGATGCTGACACTCTGCAAGAGTTAGCTGATGCTGATGCTGATGCTGATGCTGACATTCTGCAAGAGTTAGCTGATGCTGATGCTGATGCTGATGCTGACACTCTGCAAGAGTTAGCTGATGCTGATGCTGATGCTGACATTCTGCAAGAGTTAGCTGATGCTGATGCTGATGCTGACACTCTGCAAGAGTTAGCTGATGCTGATGCTGATGCTGATGCTGACATTCTGCAAGAGTTAGCTGATGCTGATGCTGATGTGAAGCTGACATTCTGCAAGAGTTAGCTGATGCTGATGCTGATGTGATGCTGACACTCTGCAAGAGTTAGCTGATGCTGATGCTGATGCTGATGCTGACACTCTGCAAGAGTTAGCTGATGCTGATGCTGACATTCTGCAAGAGTTAGCTGATGCTGATGCTGATGCTGATGCTGACACTCTGCAAGAGTTAGCTGATGCTGATGCTGATGCTGACATTCTGCAAGAGTTAGCTGATGCTGATGCTGATGTGAAGCTGACATTCTGCAAGAGTTAGCTGATGCTGATGCTGATGTGATGCTGACACTCTGCAAGAGTTAGCTGATGCTGATGCTGACATTCTGCAAGAGTTAGCTGATGCTGATGCTGACACTCTGCAAGAGTTAGCTGATGCTGATGCTGATGCTGACATTCTGCAAGAGTTAGCTGATGCTGATGCTGATGCTGATGCTGACATTCTGCAAGAGTTAGCTGATGCTGATGCTGATGTGAAGCTGACATTCTGCAAGAGTTAGCTGATGCTGATGCTGATGTGATGCTGACACTCTGCAAGAATCAGCTGATATTGATGCTGATGCTGACACTCTGCAAGAGTTAGCTGATGCTGATGCTAATGCTGACATTCTGCAAGAGTTAGCTGATGCTGATGCTGATGCTGACATTCTGCAAGATTCAGCTGTGATGGGCTGAAGCTGATTAGGTCAGAAGAATAATTGCATCTGAAAGTAAAAACTAGAAGAAGAGTACTGTATTCCAGGTGATTTTCCAATCAAAAATAGGTAATCTGGCATCTCAGCAATTCTCTGTGAATTATTACCTGAGCCACATGCAAATTGGCACAGGGCTAATAAGATAAGAGAGCTAAATGACTGGTAAAGAAGAAGTGGTTTTGAATATATGGGCTAATGGCACCGGTATTGGGGAAGAAGGGATCTGTTCCAATGGAACGAGCTCCATCTGAACCATGCTGGGAGTGAGTTTATAACCTTCTGCAACTTTTGCCAAACCTGTGCTTTGCTGCCTCCTTACCATGTGACCATTCAGAATGCCCTCCACAGTACATCTGTAGAGGGTTGCTAGAGTCTTTGGTCTCCTCAAACTCCTGATGAAATATAGCCACTGCTGTGTCTTCATAATTGCATCAAAATGTCTTCAGAGACATTGACATCCAAGAACTTTGCTCTCCCTTTCCACTGTTGACCCCCTCAATGGTGGTTGGTGTGTGGTCAAATATGCTGTAACCAATAAGCTGATAGGACAATAAAAGAAAATGTTGAAAGCACTCAGCAGGTTAGACATCGGCAAAAGTGATGCAGATACCAGATTGAAGACCCTCCAACAGATCTGAAAGAATGAGAAAATAAATGTGTTTTGTTGCAGTGAGTGGGAGGGGTGAACGTCTCAGAGGGAATGTCTATGGAAGTGGAACCATCAAGTAAATGTTCTCAAAATAATACGTAATTACTTTAGAATCACCAGTTAGAGGCTGAATTGAAACTGAGAAGGTGTAACCACATCTGTAGAGTTGAAAAGAGAACCTCAACTTCCAACTGTGCATATTACAACCTTGGGGAGTCAATAATGAATTTAACAACTGGCCACCTTTTTTCTGCCTCTCTCCATTGATGTGGCCATAGTTTCAATTTGTTTATTTTTATCTTTATCTGTCTCAGACCTCTGGTTGTTAATATAAAGTTACCTTGACAACTTAGTCTGCACTGTCTGCACAGATTCTCTTGAGTCTCTCCAACCACCTGCCTCCCTTGGCTCCATCCCTGTAAACTGAAGACATTGGGTAACGCACACAAAATGCTGGAGGAAATCAGCAGATCAGGTAGCATCTATGGAAACAAGAAACAATTGACGTTTTGGCCAAGACCTTTCATCAGGACAGAAAGAAGCCAGAATAAGAAGGTGAGAGGAGAGGAAGGAACACAAGCTGAAAGGTGATAGGTGAAGCCAGGTGGGTGGAGAAGGTGGATGAAGTAAGAAACTGGGAGGTGATAGGAGGAAAAGGTAAAGGGTTGGAGAAGAAGGACTGGATGGTCTAATATCCTATCCTGTAACTGACCATTTCCTGACCCACTGAATTCCTCCAGCAATTTATTTACTTGTTGCAGATTCCAACACCTGCAGTCGACTGTGTCTTCGGTCTGATGTAAATTGGGTGATAATGCTCTCTGGAGATCACAGTGCAACCCCGACCTTCCAACTGCTGTCATTTTAATTCCCTGTTACTACTCTTATCACTTTGTCTTTGACTTCTTACACTTCCAATGAAGCTCAAAGTAAATTCGAGGAATATTTCCTCAACTTCTCATTAAGTGCATTACTGTCTTTCAGATCCAACAGTGAGTTCAACAAAAGCATATAGTCCAAAACTTTAAGAGTTCCAGCATTTAGTTTTTCATCTTTTGGTAATTATAGATGTTCATTCTGTTTTCTCCTATTCCCCAGACTGTTATTTCAATTAGCATTATTTCACATTGCACTATCATCCCTTTGGACACTTCATTGATTCTTCCGTCCTTCTCCCTTGCTTTCTCCTCCAGTACTCTTTCTCCAAATCTCAAAACGTGTTTCTCTCAAGGCCTTGATTTTTTTTTCAGTTTTATTGCACAAATATCAAAAAACTACCCCTGAAACACCTACCTGAAAATGTATTCTTTTAGCAATAAAACTCCACATCAGCCATAAATGCCAACCACACAGAATTTACACTTCTGTTCATGTTGCTTCACAATGCTGTGGACAACTTTTTAAATTTACATATAGGCTACTGATCAAACTCAACTATTCCTACACTATATTGGTCATTAGTCAGATAGAGGTGAAAAAATACAGAGGATTATGAACAGATACTTTATGGGCAAAGAAAAAAAGGCATTTGCAACACAAGGAAAGAAAATGAAGATTTAATCTAAGAAATAATTAAATCTGAACTAGTTTGTAATCCTTGTTATTATGGGTCATTTTAGTTCTAGAGAAACGAAAAGTGAGTGGATCTCAAATGTAGTGTCCATTAATAACCACAAGTACATATTGTTGCTGAACACTAATAAAACCTGAGCGTCCCATCTGAAGTCAATAAAAACAGAAGCAAAAAAATTCAAATCTTTTCCCAGTTTTTATGAAAGCTCACTCTCCACAGATACAGCATGAACTGATAAAGTAAATTTAAATTCATGTTTCAAATTATATTAAAAAGAACTGTAGACGTGCGGAAAATTCTATTAAATTAATCACTACTGCCCCCTATTGGTTTTATTTAAACCTTTTAAACTAAAAATAAACAAAATTGTTGCATGGTTTCATAAGCAATAGAAAACTTCAAAGGTGAAGTTTGAGTTGGAAAATCTTTTGTACGTGTCCACAGATTTAATTTTGTGAATGGCACATATTGCTACAAGTAACTTAATTGAAAAATGTCCAACCAATGTCCATTAAATATTATTCCAATAGTGAAACTTAGTAAATCTGAGCTCATAATGAGTTAAAGTACTCTTTATTCCTTTACGTTGCCTTCAACTACACAAGATTGGGACATAGTTTATCCACTAACTTTTCTTTCCAGAGAAAGCACCACTGAACAGGAAAATTTAATACAAAGATACTTAAATCCAATCTGCTCCAAACTGCTAAATCATGAGAGATAAGGGTCGACGTGGGGAGGAAGCTGCAGTTCCCAGAGGTGGTGCAAATCGCACTTCGACCGGTTATCATACTGTGGTCCACCGAAGGCAAGAAAATCATCCTGGTGGAGCTCACAGTACCATGGGAGGAAGGATGCGAGTAGATTCACCAGGGGAAAGCCCTGATGTACCAGCCCTTAGTCCAGGAGTGCAGGGTCAGGATGGCAGACGTGGCATGGAGATCGGCTGTAGAGGGTTCCTGGCAAGGTCAGTATGGAGGTTACTGTCTGTGCTGAACCTTGATGAAAAGAGCAAGAACCAAGCAGCTGGCAGGATGGGGGAGGAAGCAGAAAGAGCCTCTTGCTGGAGATGGAGCAGGCGAGAGGAGTTAAGCTGGAAGATATTCACAGACAAACAAGACGTAGTATATAAATTCTCCTGCTATATTTTGTTTGTCCTCATTTCAAATGCCTTAGATATTCATACTTTGAGAAAGATACCATGTAAGTATGTTAGTTTTCCAGTGGAAAGAAAATACAGATTGTTACATCAGGTGAGAATTTAAGTCTTGACTCTCACCTGTGTTAGAATTAAAGGTATGGAAACAGAAAAGATGACAAGGTAAATTTATTTTCTTCAATTCTTGATCTTCCTTCCAGAATGGGCTCAACGGTGGGATTTTGCTTTTCTCATTGTTTTGATCTATATGTTAAAGCAAAGGTTTGCAATCCTTTTCTGTATTTTTAATAATAGTTTTCATTATTGTTTAATAATAGTTTTCATTATTATTTCAAGACCCTAATCTTGAAGAAAAGAACTGTTACTATAGGTTTCTTTGAAAATTCCACAGGAGAACACTAAATGTAAAAAGCCACAAGTGTTAAGAAAAAATAGCTGCAATGCTCAGTACCATCGATTGATTGATTATTGGTCCAGGAACTAAGACCTGGGGTTGCCAAAGGCTATCTGCCTTTGCTTCATAATAGAAGCACTTAATAATGGATGCTATCTGTTCCAAGCTGAACAGCAAATAAGAGGCAGTTCTCATAATTGCCAAAGGATTACTTATTCATGCATGCAACATTATTCCAAGCCGCCAAAAATTACATTTACAAGATCAACTAATATGCGATTTATGGATTCATCACACATGAACACATGATGTATAATGTTTGCAAAGAATAATGGCTTACTAAATGCATTTAGTACCTGTACTTTTGTTATACTGCAAGTCCAGATTTGGTTTTAATTTTGATCAACACTATTTCCACACTATTGGGTACATCCTATTACTATCAAACTAGATCATGTAGTCATGCTCCTACAATTGAAAGTGCACAAAGATCATTTTATTTTGCCTTGTGGGCATGCATTTACTGAATTTTGTGAATCTCGCAGTAAAAAAAAACAGCCAAACAACATGACAAGCCAATCATTTCCACTGTTTAAAAGGGTAATAAACAGGAGGTATGTTGGCTATTGTTGAAGGAGAAACACCCCCACATGTCACTATCACAGAGCGTCATTACTCAAGGAGAGGAGAAATCATTCTAATACAGGCAACCCCCACATTACAAAGGGCTTGCATTCCCATTACATCACTCATACTACAATTTTCCATCATGTGAAACCCTCTTTTCCTTTGAATTCAATGTTATAGGTGGAAATGCATTCCTATGCAATGGTCTTCTCTCAACAGTACTGAAATTACTAGTTGCTGGTTGATGACAGAGGGTCAGTGTGGGATGGGGTTGGGGGGAGAAGACACTTCAGAGATTGCCTTGTCAATTTCCAAAGCAAATCTCTTTAATGGCCAGCGGCTATATTTGGAGACACAAGTGACTGCAGATGCTTGTCACCTCCCACGTTTCATTTGAATGGAAATATTCTTATATTTGATATGCATTTAAAAGAGTAAGATAAATTAATGAAATAATTCACAATAAATAACACATATCAGTTAGATTTACAACTTGTACTTAAACTTGCCGGTCCTCTTTCAGATGACTTGAGGGTAATTAAAAATGGAAAACTCTGGGAGGTGGAGGAGTACTGTTAGAAGCACACCAAATTTACCATGTTAAAAAACCAGTGTTGGTGTGTGGCCACGTGGTTAAGGCGTCGGTCTAGTGATCTGAAGGTCGCTAGTTCGAGCCTGAGCTGAGGCAGCGTGTTGTGTCCTTGAGCAAGGCACTTAACTACACATTGCTCTGCGACGACACCGGTGCCAAGCTGTATCGGCCCCAGTGCCCTTCCCTTGGACAACATCGGTGGCATGGAGAGGGGAGACTTGCAGCATGGGCAACTGCCGGTCTTCCATACAACCTTGCCCTGGAAATCTTCCAAGGCGCAAATCCATGGTTTCATGAGACTAGCAGATGCCTATAAAAAAACAGACAAAATGTGTCTTACCTGCTTACCTGCCCATCACCTCCTTCTGGTGCTCCTCCCCCTCCATGGTCTCTACCCTCTCCCTTCTCCATCCCTTTATCTCTTTCACCAATCAACTTCCTAGCTCTTTACTTTTTCCCTCCTCTTGTCCCAGTTTCACCTATTACCTACCACCTTGTACTTCTTCCTCCCCTACCTCCTCTTTCTTTATCTGACTTCTCCCCTTCTTTTCCAGTCCTGATGAAGGGTCTCGGCCAAAAACGTTGACTGTGTACTCTTTTCAATCGATGCTGCCTGGCCTGCTGAGTTCCTCCAGCATTTTATGTGTGTTGCTTGGATTTTCAGTATCTGTAGATTTTCTAGTGTTTGTGAGACAAAATATATTGTTTCTTTCACATTTTATGTTTAACTATTTCCCACCCAATAAACTCATAAGATTTAATTTTATTCTCTATCTCAAATTTTCGGTAGTGATTTGTTAATTCTATGTGGTTGGATTTATATTATCAAAACAGCCATAACGTGGGGGAGGTGGTGTGGAGAGAGGCACTGTCTATCGATTTACCTAGTTTCCTTCCTCATTGTTCAGGTGGTAATAGGCTACATCCAAAAAATCCCAAAATCCATTGATCTATTGATCTCATCTCAGTTGTTCAATCAATTGTCTTGACTAAACTCAGCAAATGAGCCTCCACAGCCTTCCAGGATAGTGAATTCTAAACATTCACCTTCCTTTGAATGAAGCTATTTCCCCTCTTCTGAGACCAGACTGGTCTACCCTTATTCTGAGACTTGTGACCATTTGTTCCCAAATCTTCAGCAAATCTCTTCGAAGTTTAAACAAGCTTGTTGTGGGAGGGGAACCTCGCCACAGTTTCAAAGAGAAGAGAGGCAAAGCTGAATTCAGGAAGTGATTTAGTAAACAAGTCTGGAAAGCAGAGGAACCAGTTTGGATACAAAGACTGGGCAAATAAGAAACTTACATTTTACAGTGTTTAATGGTTTACACCTTAATGCAAGGAGTTGAGGAAATTTTTAAAAATGCCTTTAATACCATCGTTCCAAATAAACTGATTCCTGAGCTCTGGAACCTGGGTCTTAGCACTCAGATCTGCAGCTGGATCTTCAACTTCCTCACAGACAGGACCCAGGCTGTAAAAATAGAGGACAAGCTCTCCTCTACCATCACTCTGAGCACTGATGCCCCACAAGGCTGTGTACTCAGCCCCCTGCTGTACTCACTGTACACCCATGATTGTGTAGCCAAGTTTCCATCAATCTCAATATATAAGTTTGTTGATAACACCACAGTTGTAGGCCGTATCTCGGGTAATGATGAGTTTGAGTACAGAGAGGAAATTAAAACCTGGTGGCATGGTGCGAGGACAATAACCCATCCCTCAACGTCAGCAAGACGAAAGAATTGGTTGTTGACTTCAGAAGGAGTAGCGGACCGCACGACCCAATTTACATCAGTGGTGCACAAGTGGAACAGGTCAAAAGCTTTAAGTTCCTCGGGGTCGATATCACAAATGACCTGACTTGGTCCAACCAAGCAGAGTTCACTGCCAAGAAGGCCCACCAGCGCCTTTACTTCCTGAGAAAACTAAAGAAATTTGGCCTGTCCCCTAAAACCCTCACTAATTTTTATAGATGCACCGTAGAAAGCATTCTTCTAGGGTGCATCACAACCTGGTATGGAAGCTGTCCTGTCCAAGACCGAAAGAAGCTGCCGAAGATCGTGAACACGGCGCAGCACATCACAGAAACCAATCTTCTGTCCTTGGACTCACTTTACACTGCATGCTGTTGGAGCAGTGCTGCCAGGATAATCAAGAACACGACCCACCCAGCCAACACACTTTTTGTCCCTCTTCCCTCCGGGAGAAGGTTAGGAGCTTGAAGACTCAATACGGCCAGATTTGGGAACAGCTTCTTTCCAAATGTGGTAAGACTGCTGAACAGATCCTGACCCAGATCTGGGCCGTATCCTCCAAATATCCGGACCTGCATCTCGGTTTTTGTTGCACCACCTTACTTCCCATTTTTCTATTTTCTATTTATGATTTATAATTTAAATTTTTAATATTTACTAATTTTTTAACTATTTTTAATATCTTTAATATTTAATATTTGTAATCCAGAGATTGTGAAGCGCAGAATCAAATATCTGGTGACAATAAAGTATAAAGTATAAATACTCCAACATTAATTGAGACAACCAGAATAAAAGATATTGGGGAGTAAAATTCTTGAAATACGTTCAAGAGAAATTTATTAATCACTAAAAAGAAATTGATTGAAAGAAATCAGGAGGGCTAAAAGAAGACATGAGGTTGCCTTGGCAGTCAAAGTGAAGGATAATCCAAAGAGCTTTTACAGGTATATTAAGAGCAAAAGGATTGTGAGGGATAAAATTGGTCCTCTTGAAGATCAGAGTGGTCGGCTATGTGCGGAACCAAAGGAAATGTGGGAGATCTTAAACAGGTTTTTTGCATCTGTATTTACTAAGGAAACTGGCATGAAGTCTATGGAATTAAGGGAAACAAGTAGTGAGATCATGGAAACTGTACAGATCGAAAAGGAGGAGGTCCTTGCTAGCTTGAGGAAAATTAAAGTGGATAAATCCCCGAGACTTGACAGGGTGTTCCCTCGGACCTTGAAGGAGACTAGTGTTGAAATTGCAGGGACCCTGGACGAAATATTTAAAATGTCGCTGTCTACAGGTGAGGTGCCGGAGGATTGGAGAGTGGCTCATGTTGTTCCGTTGTTTAAAAAAGGATCGAAAAGTAATCCGGGAACTTATAGGCCAATAAGTTTAACGTCGGTAGTAGGTAAGTTATTGGAGGGAGTACTAAGAGACAGAATCTACAAGCATTTAGATAGACAGGGACTTATTAGGGAGAGTCAACATGGCTTTGTGCGTGGTAGGTCATGTTTGACCAATCTATTGGAGTTTTTCGAGGAGGTTACCAGGAAAGTGGATGAAGGGAAGGCAGTGGATATTGTCTACATGGACTTCAGTAAGGCCTTTGACAAGGTCCCGCATGGGAGGTTAGTTAAGAAAATTCAGCGCTAAGTATACATGGAGAGTTGGTAAATTGGATTAGACATTGGCTCAATGGAAGAAGCCAAAGAGTGGTAGTAGAGAATTGCTTCTCAGAGTGGAGGCCTGTGACTAGTGGTGTGCCACAGGGATCAGTGCTGGGTCCATTATTTGTCATCTATATCAATGATCTGGATGATAATGTGGTAAACTGGATCAGAAAATTTGCTGATGATACAAAGATTGGAGGTGTAGTAGACAGTGAGGAAGGTTTTCAGAACCTGCAGAGAGACTTGGACCAGCTGGAAAAATGGGCTGAAAAATGGCAGATGGAGTTTAATACAGACAAGTGTGAGGTATTGCACGTTGGAAGGACAAACCAAGGTAGAACATATAGGGTTAGTGGTAAGGCACTGAGGAGTGCAGTGGAACAGAGGGATCTCAGAATACAGATACAAAATTCCCTAAAAGTGGCATCACAGGTAGATAGGGTCGTAAAGAGAGCTTTTGGTACATTGGCCTTTATTAATCAAAGTATTGAGTATAAGAGCTGTAATGTTATGATGAGGTTGTATAAGGCATTGGTGAGGCCGAATCTGGAGTATTGTGTTCAGTTTTGGTAACCAAATTACAGGAAGGATATAAATAAGGTTGAAAGAGTGCAGAGAAGGTTTACAAGGATGTTGCCGGGACTTGAGAAACTCAGTTACAGAGAAAGGTTGAATAGGTTAGGACTTTATTCCCTGGAGCGTAGAAGAATGAGGGGAGATTTGATAGAGGTATATAAAATTATGATGGGTATAGATAGAGTAAATGCAAGCAGGCTTTTTCCACTGAGGCAGGGGGAGAAAAAAACCAGAGGACATGGGTTAAGGGTGAGGGGGGAAAAGTTTAAAGGGAACATTAGTGGGGGCTTCTTCACACAGACAGTGGTGGGAGTGTGGAATGAGCTGCCAGATGAGGTGGTAAATGCGGGTTCTTTTTTAACATTTAAGAATAAATTGGACAGATACATGGATGGGAGGTGTATGGAGGGATATGGTCCGTGTGCAGGTCAGTGGGACTAGGCAGAAAATGGTTCGGCACAGCCAAGAAGGACCAAAAGGCCTGTTTCTGTACTGTAGTTTCTATGGTTTCTAAAGAACAACCCAAGAAGAGAGGAGGTAGTGCTAAACTTAGCTTTAGTGATCAAATCTGGGTGAGTAAAAAGGTGATTTTGGGAAAGCGTTATTTGGACATTGACTTTACCTCAGTTAGTATGGTTACATAAAAGGACAAAAACAGACCAGAAAAAAAGTTCCAAATTGAGTCAAGGCCAATTTTATTCTGCTTATTTATGATGAGTAAAACTGGGAACAGATACAAAGTAAATCAGTGTCAAAGCACTGAATGGCATAGCAATGGGAGAGTATAAGCTCATTACAAATGTATGCTGCTAAAAAAAGAGCAATCCAGTTCTAGACCCCTGTAGACTTAGAGAAACATCCAAAGCAACTGAAAGATAAGTTTATGACAGTCCCAGAGCTCAGCATGACAGCAAGGCACATGTGGAATAGAGAGCTAAAATTAGGAAGGAAATTAGGAAGCCAAGGGGGATTCATGAAAAAATATTGGTGAGTAAAATAATTAAAATGCCTAAAATGGAGACACAAGGGACTGCAGATGCTGTAATATGGAGCAAAAAAACAACCAAGTTGCTGGAGGAACTCAGCAGCCTCTGTGCACTGAGGGGAACTGCCAATGCTTCAGGTCGAGACTCTGCATCAGGACTGAGCACGGAGGGGAAAGGTAGCTGGTAGGGAGAGGGAGATGGGGTAACCAATAAAGAAATGGAATGGCATCTTTACAAGAGGCAGGGTGGGAAGGAGGTGTAGTCAAGTTAACCATGGGAGCCAAATGATTTATTGTAAATATTAATAGGCAATTTGTCTCTTGACATGGAGACAGAGAAATCCAAAAAGGATATCCCTAGTGAAATGAAAGACAGCATAGAGTAGTAGCAATAAAATTGTCAAATTCAGAATGAGTGCAAAACATTAGGCCTAGGAGCAGAATTAGGCCATTTGACCCATCGGGGCTGCTCTGCCATTCCATCATGGCTAATTTATTACCCCTCTCAACCCTATTCTCCTGCCTTCTCCACATAACCTTTGATGCCCTTACTAATCAAGAACCTATCAGCCTCTGCTTTAAATATACCCAATGGCTTGGCCTCTGCTACTGTCTTTGGTAATGAATTCCACAGAGTCACCACCCTCTGGCTAAAGAAATTGCTCTTCATCCGAGGAATTATCTCATCCTTCTATTCTGAGGCTGTGCTCTCTGACTCCCCCATTATAAGGAAATATCCTCTCCACAACCACTCTAACTAGGCCTTTTAATATTTGATAGATTTCAATGAGATCCCTGTCATTCTTCTAGACTCCAGTGAGTACAGGCCCAGAGCCATCAAACACTCCTCATACAACACCTTTCATTCCCAGGATCATTCTTGTGCATCTCCTCTGGACCCGTCCAATGCCAAAACACCCATCTTAGATAAGCGGCCCAAATCTTCTCACAACTCTCCAAGTCAAGTGTAGTCTGACCAATGTTTTATAGAGCCTTAACATTACATCCTTGTTTTTATATTCTGATCCTCTTGAAATGAATCCTAACATTGAATTTGCCTTCCTCACGACCGAGTCAACCTGCAAATTAATCTTTAAGGAATCCTGCACGAGGACTCTGGTCCCTTTGCACCTCTGACTTATGAACTTTCTCCCTGTTTAGAAGATCGTCCACATCTATATTCCTTCTACCGAAGTTCATGACCATACACTTCCCTACACTACATTCCATCTGTCACTTCTTTAACCATTCTCCTCATCTGTCCAAGTCACTCTGCAGACTCCCGGCTTCCTCAACGTTACCTATCTTCATAATCGTCCACAAACTTGGCCACAAAGCCATCGAATTCCATCATCCAAATCACTGACGTACACTCAGAGGCCATTTTATTAGGTATCTCCTGTACCTCTGTGTGTATGCTTGACATCTCCTGCTGCTGTACCCCATCCACTTCAAGGTCCAACATGTTGTGAGTTCAGAGATGTTCTTCTGCACACCACTGTTCTAATGCGTGGTTATTTGAGTTACTGTCACCGCCCCCCACCCCCATCAGCTTGAATCAGGTCATTTTCCTCTAACCTTTCTCATTAATGAAGTATTTTCGCCCACAGACCTATTGCTCACGAAACGTGTTTTGTTTCTCACACCATTCTCTGTGAACTCTGAACCTCTTGACCATGTCTACATGCTTTTGAGTTTCTGCCACGAACGGCCGATTAGATATCTGCATTAATGAGCAGAAGTACCCATTAAAGTGACAACTGAATGTATAATGTGAAAAGAAGTGGTCCCAACACTGACCCCTGTGGAACACCACTAGTCACCCACAGCCAACCAGAAGAATCAGAAGCAGATGCCACTGTCAATGTGAAGCAGAAAGAGTAGGGAAATGGTACGAGTGAACATTTGCAACAAGGAGTGTTTCATGTAGCAAACAAAGTGACGGGCTTTGTTCTGGCACATGCAATTGCCCGTGGCTATATCATTGATATGTAGGAGGCAAGAAAAATTAAAGCAGAAGTTGTTCAGGGGATTAGAACAAGTTTTGCCAGTCAGGTGAGAATGTAGTAGAGCAGAAAGCAGTAGAGAGCTTTAAGACCTTTCCGATGGAAGTGTAAAAAACAATGGCCATCCATAGTCAAAATGAGAGGACAGGAGTCTTGGAAAGCAGAAATTGTCAAAATTGCGGCGGGCATGTGGGGTAGGGGATGAACAGGTGGAGACAGGATAGACTCAAGATATAAGTTCAGAGGAGTAACAGCAAGCAGAAACTGTGTGAGGGCAGTCCTGCTTTGGGTCTTGGATAAGAAATACGAGTGGGAAGGATGGAGAGGAGGTACTACCAGGGGAGATATTCTGATGTGATGAGATCTGGGATAGCATGGGAGACAGTAACCTGGCATCTGGTTCTTGTGGCTGTGGTCAGGGGGAGGTAGAGGGAGGAGGTGATAGAGAGGAGTGGAAGGCAGGTGGTCACGCCGGGGCCACGGGAGGCAGACAAGTGGGTCATGGTTAGGAGGGGGAAGGGGAAGAGTCAGGTAATAGAGAGTACCCCGGTGGCTGTGCCCCTTAACAACAGGTACTCCTGTTTGAGTACTGCTGGGGGGGACAGCTTACCCGGGGGAAGCGACAGTGGCCGTGCCTCCGGCACAGAGTCTGGCCCTGTAGCTCAGAAGGGTAGGGCAAGGAAGAGGAGGGCAGTTGTGATAGGGGACTCGATAGTAAGGGGGTCAGATAGACGATTCTGTGGACGCAGTCAGGAGACCCAGATGGTAGTTTGCCTCCCTGGTGCCAGGGTCCGGGATATTTCTGATCGTGTCCAAGATATCCTGAAGTGGGAGGGTGAGGAGCCAGAGGTCGTGGTACATATAGGTACCAATGACATAGGTAGGAAAAGGGATGAGGTCCTGAAAGGAGAATATAGGGAGCTAGGAAGGGAGTTGAGAAAAAGGACCGCAAAGGTAGTAATCTCGGGATTACTGCCTGTGCCACGCGACAGTGAGAGAAGGAATGCGATGAGGTGGAGGATAAATGCGTGGCTGAGGGATTGGAGCAGGGGGCAGGGATTCAAGTTTTTGGATCATTGGGACCTCTTTTGGCGCAGGCGTGACCTGTACAAAAAGGACGGGTTACACTTGAATCCTAGGGGGACCAATATCCTGGCAGGGAGTTTAGCGGGGGCTACTGAGGTGACTTTAAACTAGAATGTTTGGGGGGTGGGAATCAAATTAAAGAAGCTAGGCGTGAGGAGGTTAGTTCACAACAGAGGGATGGGAACCAGTGCAGAGAGACAGAGGGGTGTAAAGTGAGCGTAGAAGCAAATGTACAAAGGAGAAAAGTAAAAGTGGCAGGCCGACAAATCCGGGGCAAGCATTAAAAAGGGCCACTTTTCAACATAATTGTACAAGGGCCAAGAGAGTTGTAAAAGAGCGCCTGAAGGTTTCATGTGTCAATGCAAGGAGCATTCGTAATAAGATGGATGAATTGAAAGTGCAGATTGTTATTAATGATTATGATATAGTTGGGATCACAGAGACATGGCTCCAGGGTGACCAGGGATGGGAGCTCAATGTTCAGGGATATTCAATATTCAGGAGGGATAGACATGAAGGAAGGGGAGGTGGGGTGGCGTTGCTGGTTAAAGAAGAGATTAACGCAATAGAAAGAAAGGACATAAGCCAGGAAGATGTGGAATCGATATGGGTAGAGCTGCGTAACGCTAAGGGGCAGAAGACGCTGGTGGGAGTTGTGTACAGGCCACCTACCAGTAGTAGTGAGGTCGGAGATGGTATTAAACAGGAAATTAGAAATGTGTGCAATAAAGGAACAGCAGTTATAATGGGTGACTTCAATCTACATGTAGACTGGGTGAACCAAATTGGTAAAGGTGCTGAGGAAGAGGATTTCTTGGAATGTATGCAGGATGGTTTTTTGAACCAACATGTCGAGGAACCAACTAGAGAGCAGGCTATTCTGGACTGGATTTTGAGCAATGAGGAAGGGTTAATTAGCGATCTTGTCCTGAGAGGCCCCTTGGGTAAGAGTGACCATAATATGGTGGAATTCTTCATTAATATGGAGAGTGACATAGTTAATTCAGAAACAAAGGTTCTGAACCTAAAGAGGGGTAACTTTGAAGGTATGAGACGTGAATTAGCTAAGATAGACTGGCAAATGACACTTAAAGGATTGACGGTGGATATGCAATGGCAAGCATTTAAAGGTTGCATGGATGAACTACAACAATTGTTCATCCCAGTTTGGCAAAAGAATAAATCAAGGAAGGTAGTGCACCCGTGGCTGACAAGAGAAATTAGGGATAGTATCAATTCCAAAGAAGAAGCATACAAATTAGCCAGAGAAAGTGGCTCACCTGAGGACTGGGAGAAATTCAGAGTTCAGCAGAGGAGGACAAAGGGCTTAATTAGGAAGGGGAAAAAAGATTATGAGAGAAAACTGGCAGAGAACATAAAAACGGACTGTAAAAGCTTTTATAGATATGTAAAAAGGAAAAGACTGGTAAAGACAAATGTAGGTCCCCTGCAGACAGAAACAGGTGAATTGATTATGGGGAGCAAGGACATGGCAGACCAATTGAATAATTACTTTGATTCTGTCTTCAGTAAGGAGCACATAAATAATCTTCCAGAAATAGTAAGGGACAGAGGGACCAGTGAGATGGAGGAACTGAGTGAAATACATGTTAGTAGGGAAGTGGTGTTAGGTAAATTGAAGGGATTGAAGGCAGATAAATCCCCAGGGCCAGATGGTCTGCATCCTAGAGTGCTTAAGGAAGTAGCCCAAGAAATAGTGGATGCATTAGTGATAATTTTTCAAAACTCGTTAGATTCTGGACTAGTTCCTGAGGATTGGAGGGTGGCTAATGTAACCCCAATTTTTAAAAAAGGAGGGAGAGAGAAACCGGGGAATTATAGACTGGTTAGCCTAATGTCGGTGGTGGGGAAACTGCTGGAGTCAGTTATCAAGGATGTGATAACAGCACATTTGAAAAGCGGTGAAATGATCAGACAAAGTCAGCATGGATTTGTGAAAGGAAAATCATGTCTGACGAATCTCATAGAATTTTTTGAGGATGTAACTAGTAGAGTGGATAGGGGAGAACCAGTGGATGTGGTATATTTGGATTTTCAAAAGGCTTTTGACAAGGTCCCACACAGGAGATTAGTGTGCAAACTTAAAGCACACGGTATTGGGGGTAAGGTATTGGTGTGGGTGGAGAATTGGTTAGCAGACAGGAAGCAAAGAGTGGGAATAAACGGGACCTTTTCAGAATGGCAGGCGGTGACTAGTGGGGTACCGCAAGGCTCAGTGCTGGGACCCCAGTTGTTTACAATATATATTAATGACTTGGATGAGGGAATTAAATGCAGCATCTCCAAGTTTGCGGATGACACGAAGCTGGGTGGCAGTGTTAGCAGTGAGGAGGATTCTAAGAGGATGCAGGGTGACTTGGATAGGTTGGGTGAGTGGGCAAACTCATGGCAGATGCAATTTAATGTGGATAAATGTGAAGTTAGCCACTTTGGTGGCAAAAATAGGAAAACAGATTATTATCTGAATGGTGGCCAATTAGGAAAAGGGGAGGTGCAACGAGACCTGGGTGTCATTATACACCAGTCATTGAAAGTGGGCATGCAGGTACAGCAGGCGGTGAAAAAGGCGAATGGTATGCTGGCATTTATAGCGAGAGGATTCGAGTACAGGAGCAGGGAGGTACTACTGCAGTTGTACAAGGCCTTGGTGAGACCACACCTGGAGTATTGTGTGCAGTTTTGGTCCCCTAATCTGAGGAAAGACATCTTTGCCATAGAGGGAGTACAAAGAAGGTTCACCAGATTGATCCCTGGGATGGCAGGACTTTCATATGAAGAAAGACTGGATGAACTGGGCTTGTACTCGTTGGAATTTAGAAGATTGAGGGGGGATCTGATTGAAACGTATAAGATCCTAAAGGGATTGGACAGGCTAGATGCAGGAAGATTGTTCCCGATGTTGGGGAAGTCCAGAACGAGGGGTCACAGTTTGAGGATAGAGGGGAAGCCTTTTAGGACCGAGATTAGGAAAAACTTCTTCACACAGAGAGTGGTGAATCTGTGGAATTCTCTGCCACAGCAAACTGTTGAGGCCAGTTCATTGGCTATGTTTAAGAGGGCGTTAGGTATGGCCCTTGTGGCTACAGGGGTCAGGGGGTATGGAGGGAAGGCTGGGGCGGGGTTCTGAGTTGGATGATCAGCCATGATCATAATAAATGGCGGTGCAGGCTCGAAGGGCCAAATGGCCTACTCCTGCACCTATTTTCTATGTTTCTATGTTTCTAGTATATGGCCTAGTCAAACTGGAGATCAGTCCATTGACTAGAATAGCACCAACCAATTGTATCAGTCCAGTAGCGATTGGGACTTGTATGAAGTGATTGGAGTGCTGTGTGTTCAGGAAGGGAAAGAGCAGAATGGGTGAGACAATTGATGATGTGGTGAAAATTCTAAGTGAAAAAGTTAATAGAGGACAAAAAGCCAGAAGTAAGGGGAATGTTGAAGACACACGAAGGGCCTTTGCAGTGGCAGGAACTCCTTGCCAAATAAAATAGGCACAAGAGAAGCAGATGACAGGACAACTCAATGTCATATTGGGATCAGAAGTTATGGAGTTGCCAGCATATGGGCACAAAGGCAGGGTTCAGCTGGAAACTGACTGCTCAGGATTAGAGAGGGGGAGGTCAGAGGGGAGATGGTAAAGTCCAGCAGAAGCTGGAGCTGGGACAAGCTGTTGGGTCAAAAACGGGAGAAGAGGTAATAAGTCAGAGGCTTAGAGAGGATGAGATGGTGATGGGGGAGGGGGAACACAGTTCAAGGAAGAGAAGGGAACGGGTAAGGTGGACATTGGGGCTGAGGATGGGATAAATGGTCAGAGGAAGGTGGGAGAACAGCAGAAGAGGAAGACAGCAGCCCTGACAAAGTTTTGGAAGTCTGAATTTGGACAACAAAGCATCCAAATAGAAACCGTGACATGGATTGCCTTCTAGGAATGCTACCACCTCCCATAATGCAGGGCTCACTCATTCTGTAATTATTAAAAGGTATGAACCTCTGTGTCAGGTTTTACATGGATATTTTGTTGAATAATGACAACACCAGCCCCTGATCTACTCGCTTTGCACTTATGACTGTGAGATTAAGTACAGCTCCAACACCATATTTAAGTTTGCTGACTACACCACTGAAGCAAAGGTGGTGACAAATTGGCATGTAGGAGAGAGATTGGAAATCTGGTTGAATTGTGCCACAATGATAATCTGTCACTGAATGTTAGCAAAACCAAAGAGTTGATTATTGACTACAGAAGAAAGAATCTCATCAGGGGATCAAAAGAAGAGAGGGTCAGTAACTCTAAATTCCTTGGCATTATCATTTCCGAGCATCTGTCCTAGGACTAGCGCATATGTGCCAATACAAAGAAGGCACACTAGTGTGTCTTCTCTTTTGAAGTTTGTGCAGATTCGGCACGTCATCTAAAACTTTGATGGACTTCTATAAATGCACATTGCAGGGTATCCTGACTGGTTACATCACGGCCTGGTATGGAAATACCAATGCCCAAGAACAGAAATGCTGACAAACAGTGGTGGATACAGCCTATTCCATCACAAGAAAAGCCCTCCACATCAATGAACACTTTGCAAGAAACAAGAAAACATCATTCATCAGCAGGCACCCTGCCATCCAGACCATGCTCCCATCTCACTGCTGGCACTGGGAAGTGCTACAGGAGCCTTTGGATTCAAGAACAGTCATTACCCTTCAACCATCAGGTTCTTCTCCATGGATTGTCACCTTGTCATGGTGGAGAGGCTTGTGTGGTTCTGTGATCCCGAGAGCAATGTCGTCTGGAGCTATGCTCCTGGTAGGGTCACCCATGGCAGTAAGGTTGAGGGTGAGGTCCCTGACAAAGAACAATCCAACCAAGACCTCAACGGTGGAACAGGGGGATGAAGTTACTTCCAACTCAATGGCTGTGAAGGCGGATGAAGGCTGCAACAAATCCATCAGCTCCAATCGTCGTGGTTTCCATGCTATTGGAGTCAGTTGGTTGACTTGTGAAGTATCGTGTGCTTCTTGGAGTGCAACATCAAGTACACGCTAAACAAATACATGCACAGGCATCTTTGCTCTGTGAACTGAACGAAAACCATCATCCTTGACCTCGAGGGATAGCCACGATGACGACCATCAGGCTGCTGAACCAATGTGGATAACCTCACTCAACTCAACTCAACTCTGAACTGATTTCACAACCTAAGGACACAGTTTCAAGAACTCTACAACTCATGTTCTCAGTATTATGGTTTATTATTGCTATTTGTTTTGTTTAAATTCCACAGTTAGCCTTCTCTTGCATATTGGTTGCTTGTCAGTCTTTGTATGTAGTTTTTCATTCATTCTATCGTATTTCTTTGTTTTACACAGGTTTCTCGCAGGTCGGGAATGCTTGTTTAAAAGGAGAGCTTCGTGGGAGTTCAGGCTCATTCCGACACCCCGATCAGCAGTAGGAGCAGGCCACAGCGACAAGGTTTCTCGCAGGTCAGTGACGCTTGTTTAGAAGGACAAGCGGGGCAGCCACTGTTGGGAGTAGGCCAGTGGTGAGAGTAGGAGTGTCTGGTTTTGGTTCATCTCGAAAGAGGGGTTGGCCCTAGGTAAGCTTCTGTGAAGGTTCCCTTTTCTTTTCTCTTCTCTCTTACTGTACCTAGTGTAGTCAATGGCCATTGTGTGTTCTTCATTCCGGATGTTGGAGTCCTGGGAGACCCAGAGTCTCCCAGGGAATTACATCTGCATGAAGTGCATCCAGCTGCAGTTCGTGTTTGAGATCTGGAGAAGCTGCTGGATGACCTGCGACTTGTAAGGGAGAATGAGGAGATAATCGGTCAGAGTTACAGGGAAGTAGTCACCCCTAAATTGCAGGAAGCAAACAGCTGGGTGACTGTCAGGAGAAATAGAAATGTAACTAGGTAGTTAGCACAGAGCACCCCTGTGGCCATTCCCCTCAATAATAAGTACACAGTTTTGGATACTGTTGTGGGGATACTGTTACTGGCACTGAGCATGGGTCTGTGATGCAGAAGGGAAAGAGGGAGAAGAGGGGATCGGTAGTGATAGGGGACTCAATAGTCAGGGGAACCACCAGGAGGTTCTGTAGATGTGAATGGAAATGTTGCCTCCCTGGTGCCAGGGTCAGGGGCATTTTGGAGAGGGAGGGAGAAGAGCCAGATGTCTTGGTACATATTGGCACCAATGACATGGGAAGGAAAAGCAAAGAAGTCCTGAAAAAAGAATTTAGAGAGCCAGATGGAAAGCTGAGAAGCAGGACCTCCAGGTTAGTAATTTCTGGATTGCTACCTGTGCTATGTGCCAGTGAGGGTAGAAACAGGATGATTTAGCAGATAAATGTGCAGCTGAGAAGTTAGTGCAGGGAACAGGGCTTCAGTTTTGGATCATTGGGATCTCTTCTGGAGGAGGTATGACCTGTTCAAAAGGGACCAGTTGCACCTGAACTCTGGGGAAACCAATATTCTCACGTGCAGGTTTGTTAGAGCTGTTGGGGAGGGTTTAAATTAATTTGGCAGAGGGGTGAGAACTGGAGTGAAGGGGCTCAGGATAGGATGGATGGTAAAAAAGCAAAGATAGTGTGCAGTCAGACTGTCAGGAAGGGCAGGAGATGACAGGACAAAATTGCAGCCAGCAGTGTGAGTATCAGTGCATTAGGGATGCAGAATCAAAAAGAGTAGTAAATGTAGCACTCAAAGTGTTATTTCTCAATGCATGAAATTTAAGAACTAAGGTGGATGAACTTGTTGCACAATTACAGATTGTCAGGTATGATGTTGTGGCCATCACTGAATCATGCCTGAAGGATGGTTGTAGTTGGGAGCTGAATGTCCAAGGTACATGTTTTATCGATGGGCTAGAGAGGGTGGCATCGCTCTGCTGGTAAAGAATGGCATCAAATCAGTAGAAAGATGTGACGTGGGATTGAAAGATGTTGAATCCTTGTGGGTTGAGTTAAGAAACTGCAAGGGTAAAAGGACCTTGATGGCAGTTATGTACAGGCCTCCCAACAGTAGCTGGGACGTGGACCACAAATTACAACAGGAAATAGAAAAGACATGTCAAAATGGCAATGTTATGATAGTCATGGAGGATTTCAACATGCACATCGATTGGGAAAATCAGTTTGGTAATGGATCTCAAGACAGTGAGTTTGTTGAATGCATACGAGATGGCTTTTTAGAGCAGTTTGTCATTGAGCCTACTACAGTATATCTATACTGGATTGGGTGTTTATATAATGAACCAGAGGTGATTAGGGAGCTTAAGGTAAAAGAACCCTTAGGAGGTAGTGATCATAATATGACTGAGTTCAACTTGAAATTTGATACGGAGAAAGTAAAGTCTGATGTAGCAGTATTTCAGTGGAGTAAAGGAAATTTCAGTGGTATGAGAGAGGAGCTGGCCAAAATAAATTGGAAGGAGCTGCTGGCAGGGATGACAGCAGAGCAACAATGGCTTGAGTGTATGGGGAAAATGAGGAAGGAGCACTTCAGATGTATTCAAAAAACAAAAACAAATACTCAAATAGCAAAATAGTACAACCGTGGCTGACAAGGAAGTCAAAGCTAACATAAAAGCAAAAGAGAAGGCATACAACAAAGCATAAATTAGTGGAAAGATAGAGGACTGGGAAGGTTGTAAAAACCTACAGAGAGCAACTAAAAGAGTCATTCAGAGGGAAAAGAAGAAATGTGAAATCAAGCTAGCAAACAATATCAAAGTGGATAATAAAATCCTTTTTTTTTTAATTTTATTTTTATTTGGATAAGGAATTCACAATTATCATGTACTTTTTTCACACATATAACCTTTTCCATTTTTTTATATGTATAAAACTACAATTATTTATACATTCTTAAGTACACATTGAGATGATATAAAAGGAAAATAAACATTTAAATAGATAATTATGTACTGTGGTAAATCTAATCTATTAGGCTAAGTAATGAAATTAGTTGTTAAGAAAAATGGTAATAATAGTTTCCATACAACCTTTTCTGGACCATTTCCACTGGTCCAAAATGTTGCATACAAGCTTATATACCAACCATTGTAGGTGTTTATATCCCAATTTGTTCGTGCTTGTTCCTGCCCGCAGACATAATTATCCAATCCCTATGTACTTATTTACTTAGTTTTTTCTTTTTTTTTATCCCTTTCCCAAATCTTTCCCTTTACTTGTGTTAATTCTCTATTTTCCAAAAAAAAAACAAACATTTAGACTAGGGGTGCTTACGTTAGCAATATTACTGTGTTGATGAGAAGAGCAATATAAATCATTAGGAGAGTCATCTAAAGTCTGCTCGCATTGGGGTTATATATTCAATCCATTTATTCCAGATTTGATAAAATGTTTCTTTTTGAGTTCTCAGGGAGTAAGTCAACTTTTCCATTTTAAATATTTCCAAGATAATTTCGTACCAATCTTCTAATGTAGGTGGTATTGGATTTAGCCATTTTCTAGTGATTGATTTCTTACTTGCCGCTAAGAGGGCCTGCAGCAACTTTATATCTTCCTTCTGTTCAAGGAACAATACATGCCCCAAATAGAGCGTCTCAAAGTTCAGAGGTATCTGGGACCTAAGTACCTTAACTAATGTTCTATGAATACTTTCCCAAAATAGACTTAATTTAGGGCAATCCCAGAAAATATGAAAATGATTTGCCTCCTTGGAGCCTCACCTTCTCCAACACATCACATTTGTATCTTTATATTTTTCCTGATATGGGGTCTTGAAGTATCTTATAATGTTTTTCCAACAATGTTCTCTCCAAGTCAAAGAATTAGTCGAGGACCATTGAAAGCTGCAGATTTTCCCCCAAGCCTCCTCTGAAAGTACCAACCCCGCTTCTTTCTCCCACTTCTCTTTAATATACAGTGTATTTACATTTTTAGCATGATATAGGCGAGAAACTGATTTACTAGGTATTGAACTGCAAGCCGAATTCAGAATCTTGAAAAATTCTAATTCTACTGTTGATAGGTCTGTATATCTACAACTCTGGTTAACATAGTTTCGTATTTGAAGGTACCTAAAAAAGTCATTATGTTCTAGGCCATGTTTGTCCTGCAGGATTTGGAAACTTTGTAATACTCTTTTATCTATAAATGAGAGGTAGGTTGTAAGACCTTTCTTTATCCATAGCTCAAATCTTTTATCTCCTCTGTTGGGAAGGAATTCGGTATCATATGCACACCATCTAAAGAGTTTTAACATGTTATTAATTCCACATGAATTAACCACCTTCTGCCATACTTTTAATGTAAGATTTATCCAAGCATTATTAAATTTTTCCAACTGGGCCATCAATCCTTTGTCAGCTATTGAGGCCTGAAGAGGAAAACTGTCAACTAATCCAAATTCTATTTCCTTCCATCTAGCCTTATATTCCCTATTACACCAATATAACAGAGGGGTTATCTGTGAGGCATAAAAATAATTTCTCAGGCAAGGAAGAACCATACCTCCTCCTTCCTTCCCTAACTGTAAGGTGTTATATCGAATTCTAGGTTTCCTTCCTTGCCAAATGAAGTGGGAAATCCATTTGTCCCATTCCCTGAATTGATTATCATCCACCTCCACTGGTAAAGTACGGAAAAGATAATAATAACCGAGGAAGAATATTCATTTTTATAGTATTTATCCTTGAATTTAAACTAAAAAAGGGGATAAGATTCCATCTATGCATATCTGCTTTTATCTCTGAGATTAATGGCCCATAATTTACCTGTGACAGTGTTGAAAGATCCTTCGGCAGGGTTATTCCTAAATATTTTAATGATTTAGCTTCCCACTTAAGATCGTATGTATCCTGCAATTTTTTGGATGGTGTATAATTTAGGGACATAACCTGCGTTTTCTTTACATTTATTTTATAACCTGATATTTTCCCAAAGTCATCCAACAGTGTAAACAATCCTATAAATGATTTTTCTGGTTCACTCAGATAGACCAAAACATCATCTGCGAATAACGCCACTTTCTGTTCAATCCCTGCCACCTTGATACCTTTTACGATTTCGCTCTGTCTTATTAGTTGGGCAAGTGGTTCAATATATAGCCCAAAAAGGAGAGGAGAAATTGGGCATCCCTGTCTAGTGCCTCTCTCTAAAATGAAGGAGTCAGAGAGGTCCCCATTTATCTTAATTCGGGCTGTAGGGCTGTCATATAGAGTCTGAATTACTTTAATAAACCTTTCTTGAAAGCCGAATCTTCCTAACACTCTGTATAGGAATGCCCAACTAACCGAATCGAAAGCTTTCTCAGCGTCCAATCCTACTACCATTGTCTCTGTCTCGTTCTTATTAACCTGTTCTAATATGTGCAGAGTTCTCCTTATGTTGTCCTGTGTTTGTCTTTGTTGAATAAATCCAGTCTGGTCTAAATGGATTAGGCCAGGTAAAAGCTTTTCCAATCTGCACGCTAATATAGATGTAAATAGTTTGTAATCTAAATTAAGAACACTAATTGGCCGATAATTGCCACATTCTAGTTTATCTTTACCCTCTTTAGGAATAACTGAAATAATCACTTCTCTCCAGGAAGGTGGAGTTTCTCCTCTCTGCAAGATCCAATTAAAGGTGTTAAGTAGTAATGGGGCTAACTGTGTCTTCAGGGACTTGTACCACTCTGAGGTAAACCCATCAGAACCCGGGGACTTTCCAGCCTTTAACCTAGAGATGGCCACATTCAGTTCTTTGACAGTTACTGGTTCCAATAAACTTTCATTTTGTAAATCTGTAAGTTTAGGTAGATCTAAAAAATTCAATACACTGTCTATATAGGGCTCATTGGGGGCCCGGGGTTGGGAGTACAGCTCTCGATAATATGTTTCAAAACTGTCTTGAATTTTCCCTATTGTACTCTCCACAAGCTTTGACTTTGGATTCTTTATTTTATGAATTGTATTGTCTGCTTGTTGTTTTCGTAATTTATATGCTAATAATCTAGCTGATTTACCTCCTACTTCATAATTCTTTTGTCTCAGGTAAAGAAAATTTCTTTTGAGTTTCCAACGTATAAATATCATCAATTTCACTTTGCAATTTCCTAATTTCCTGTTTTCAATTTGAATTACTTTTGTTGCTATCTACAACTTGAATTTGTTTTAATTTTCCTTGAAGGTCTGCTAATTTTTGTGCATTGATTTTTTTCATGTGAGTAGTAATGGAAATAATTTTCCCTCTCAGTACAGCTTTCAATGTATCCCATAAAATCACTGGTGATGCTTCTCCCGTGTCATTAAGGTCTAGATATTCTTTGATTTCTCCCCTTAATCTCTCCATTACTTTTGGGTTATTGAGTATATGTGAGTTTAGCCTCCATAGTGTTTTCCTCATTTTCCTTTCCAGGATTAGAGACATAGAGACTGGGCTATGATCCAACAGATCAATTGTTGCAATATTACAGTTTTTTATCCTGAGTCTATCTGTATTAAAGATAAAGAAATAGTCTATCCTTGAATAGGCTGAATGAGGGAAAGAGTAATATGTATAATCTTTACTAGTAGGGTGTAATTCCCTCCAGACATCTATAATTCCCAACTCCTCCATCAATGAATTCACTTTCCGAGTCAGAGGTTTATTCTGAGTAACTATTCTTGAAGAATCTAATATAGGATTTAATCTAATATTAAAATCCCCTCCACAAATTACTACCCCTTGAGAACTGACCATTAGGTCAAAAATGTGTCTATAAAATGACCATTCACTACCTGGAGGAGCATAAACATTCAGCAATGTTATTTCTGTACCTTCTATTCTTCCTGCGATTTTTACAAACCGTCCTTCTTTGTCTCTAGTCTCTGAAATATGTTCATAATTAAGAGTACTTGATATTAAAGTAGCTACCCCTCTTTTGTGACTCAATTTATATGATGAATAAAATACATGCTTAAAGCCCAGTCTTTTTAATTTTCCATGTTCAGATTGGCTCATATGTGTTTCCTGGAGGAAAGCTATTTGTGCCCTCTCTTTTTTCAATTTAGACATAATCTTATTTCTTTTAATTGGATTCAAAACCCCATTAACATTATAGGAAATTATTTTTACCAATTCAGTTTGCATTTTTCTCTAGTAGAAAAAAAAAGCACTCTCCTTTTCTAACCAAACAGTCAGCAATCCCTTCTCAACAGTAAACCAAGACATATAACCACACCCTAGACATTTCTGAACGTATAACATTTGAAAATTTTTCCCGACTTCCCACGGTGAGGCCTGAGCACCGACCCGCCTCAGTTCAGAGGGATAACCTCTATCTTCACCCTGTGTTAGAGGGCCCTCAGCAGTTTGAATAATCATAGAGAATTTTCTCCCATTTATGTCTCGACCATATTGCTATCATTCAAGTTATTCCGCCTAGTTTATTTTCAGTTACCAGTTTTCATTTTACTTTTAAGTCCGATTTACTCTTTTCAGTCATTTCTCTTAATTAATCTGTATTCTCTGTACATTCGCGTCTGAATATTTGCAGCTTTTCCTTGTAGTTTGATACTCTGGTTCGAGTGGAGCGTCCTCGCCCCACTAACTGCCACGACTTCTGCCGAATCCTCTCCAGTAGCGACTCCGGTTGGGTGATAACTTTAATAGGTAGTCCCCGGTCCGCCAGGTCCAACGTTGCCTCCTCCACCGTATCGTAAGTTTTTGTCCCTTCATCGTAAAAGACTCTCAGCCAAGCTGGATACAGGGTCTGGAATCTGATGTTGTTTTCCTTCAGGACTCTCCGTGTTTCCGTATATTCCTTCCGTCTGGCAAGAATCCCCGGTGCATAGTCGTGGTCCAAACTGATTTTGCAGTTGTTCCACATGAAACCTTTCTTTTGCCATGCTCTTTTAAGCACCTCTTCCTTCGTTCTGTAACTGAGAAATCTGATCAGAATCGATCTGGGCTGGGCGCCTGCCGGAGGCTGTGGTGCCAACGCGCGGTGAGCCCTTTCTATCTGTAGGTCTTTTGTGGCCGGTATATCAAGGTTCTCTCTAAGCAGCTTCTCCACGAAGGGAATCATCAATCCGGGTTTACCTTCGGTTCCTTCGGGAACTCCGTAGATCCTCACATTTTCCCTTCTCGAGCGGCCTTCTTGATCTATTAGTTTCCACTGGAGCTGGTCTTGTAGCTCCAGCATTTCTGCTATCACTTCCTCGGCGTTTTGTAGCTTCTCTTCAATTCCAACAATCCTCGTTTCGGCTTCATCTATCCGCGAGTTAGTTTTTACTATTTCTCCTTTAATATCTTCCAGCTGTTTGCTGTTATCTTGTCGGAACTCGCGAATCTCTCCGAGAATCAAAGACAGAGTCACCGATTCCCCCTCATTATCTCCGTCCTGGCTTGCCGTGGGGGAGCTAGGCCCGTCGCCTTGCTGCATCTCTTTATGTTTATCAGCCTTCGAAGCGGACTTTTTATTCTTGTTCTTAGACATCATCCTTGCCCCTTTTATTAATATAGTTATGCAATATTAAGTATTTGTCTAAATTCGATTTTGGGGCAGTTTACCTTCTTTTTTGTCGAGAGACCTTTTCCTTACGCCGCCATTCTCTTGATGACCAATAAAATCCTTTTCAAGTATGTAAAAATTAAAAAGGAGATGAGAGTGGATATAGAACCGCTAGAAAGTGAGGCCAGAGAAATAATAACAGGGGACAAGGAGATGGCAGATGAACTAAATGAGTATTTTGCATTAGTCTTCACTGTGGAAGACACTAGCAATGGGCCAGATGTTGAAGGGTGTGAGGGAAGAGAAGTAAGTGCAGTTACTATTACGAGGGAGAAGGTGCTCAAAAGGCTGAAAGACCTAAAGGTTCATAAGTCACCCAGACCAGATGAACTGCACCCTAGGGTTCAGAAGGAGGTAGTGTTTGAGATTGTGGAGACATTAGTAATGATCTTTCAAAAATCATTGGACTCTAGTATGGTGCCAGAGGGCTGGGAAATTGCAAACGTCACTCCACTCTTCAAGAAAGGAAGAAAGCAGCAGAATGGAAATTATAGACCATTTAGCCTGACCTCAGTGATTGAAAAGATGTTGGAGTCAATTGTTAAGGATGAGGTTATGGAGTACTTGGTGACACAGGACAAGATGGGACAAAGTCAGCATGGTTTCTTCAAGGGAAAATCTTGCCTGATGAACCTGTTGGAATTCTTTGAAGAGATTACAAGTAGGATAGATAAAGGGGATGTAGTGAATGCTGTATATTTGGACTTTCAGAAGGCCTTTGACAAAGTGCCACACATGAGGCTGCTAACCAAGTTAAGAGCCTGTGGTATTAAAAGAAAGTTACTAGTGTGGTTAGAGCATTGGCTGATTGGTAGGAGGCAGCGAGTGGGAATAAAAGGATCCTTTTCTGGTTGGCTTCCAGTGACTATCGGTGCTCCACAGGGGTTGGGGTGGGACCACTTCTTTTTATGCTGTATATAAATGATATAGATGATGGAATAGATGGCTTTGTGGCCAAGTTTGCAAATGATACGAAGATTTGTGGAGGAGCAGGTAGTGTTGAGGAAACAGGTAGACTGCAGAAGAACTTAGACAGATTAGGAGAATGGGCAAGAAAGTAGTAAATGAAATACAATGTCAGAAAATGCATGGTCGTTCACTTTGGTAGAAGAAATAATTTTCTTAAAAATCCAACAATCTAAGATGCAAAAAGACTTGGGAATCCTTGTGTCGAACAACCTAAAAGTTAACTTGCAGGTTGAGTCGGTGGTGAGAAAGGCAAATGCAATGTTAGCATTCATTTCAAGACTACAAGAATACAAGAGTAGGGATGTGATCTTGAGGCTTTATAAGGCACTGGTAAGGCTTCACCTTGAGTATTGTGAACAGTTTTAGGCTCCTTATCTAAGAAAAGATGTGCTGGCATTGGAGCGGGTTCAGGGGAGGTTCACAAGGATGATTCCATGAATGAAAATAAGAGTAACATTTGATAGCTCTGGGTCTGTACTCGCTAGAATTTAAAAGGATGAGGGGTGGATCTCAGTGAAACCTTGCGAATGTTGAAAGGCCTAGACATGGTAGATGTGGAAAGGATGTTTTCCATGATGGGGGAGTCTAGGACAAGAGGGGACAGCCTCAGGATAGAGAGGCATCCATTTAGAACAGAAATGCAGAGAAATTTGGTTAGCCAGAAGAACTTAAGAACTTGTGGAATTTATTACCACAGGCATCTGTGGAGGCCAGGACATTGGACGTATTTAAGGCAGAGCTTCATAGATTCTTGATTGGACACAACATCAAAAGTTACGGGGAGAATGCCAGGGAGTGGGACTGAGGAGGGGCAAAAAAGGATCAGCCATGATTGAATAGCAGAGCAGACTTGATGATCCAAATAGCCTAATTCTGCTCCAAAATCTTATGGTCTATGGTCTTTACTGTGAATGCCTGCAAGAAAATGATTCTTACAGTAGTACATGACTTATATGTTCTTTGATAATAAATTTTCTTTGATCTTGAACAGCAAGTAGATACTGATATCTAATACTTTGGATTCAAAGTTACAAAGGCATAGAAGCAACCATTGTAGAAAACAATGTTTGGCCAGATGCGAATGAGTTTAAAGATCCCTGAGACATTCTATAAATGTGAAGGGAAAGATCAAAGGAAAGAGTATGTCCTTTTTGAGACTAAAACAGCAGCCTAAGGATAGAGGCTTTCATATGTAGGGTGTCTCATCAAAGTCCCCTTAGTCTTACCAGAGAAGCTTTGCACATGCGGAATCCTTCCATTCTCCTGGATGCAGCCATGTATTTGTGCTTGGTTACTACTTGTGTAGATTCTACCTCTTACTGACCCCTAGTGTCCACATAGTACTGACATCAGAGTTTGTGGCTCTGAGAGTCTATTTAAATGACAATTACATGATGATTCTTTAAATTTCTTCCAGCTCAGCTGCCAAGCTTTTGAAATGTCCATAGTTTGTTTTGTGTTGCAGTTTGCATGATCAAATTAAATTACTGCTTTAAACTAAATATCCTTTCCAGAAGGCAGTGACTCTCAACTCTAAATTGTTTTATACTGGGTAATGTATCAAAGTCACATCACAAGATACATGCAGTTCTTAAAAGGTACTTTTACACTACACAGCTTCCTCTTTGACAAATGAAGTCCATACAAATCAACAATAAACAACTGATGATCAAGTTTGAACCTCAAAATTCACTAAATTTCTTTCTCTCTTCTGAAGTGTGTGGACTGGGACAACACCCCAAGCAAGATTTCAAACACATCTTATCAAACATCCCATTCTCCAATAATTTTATCTATGCCTTCATAAATGTTAATATAGTACATTACATATTCTGGTTCCTCATCTTCTTGGTGCCATTAGTATTTAATACAACCCAACCCAGAAAATCTAAATGTTTTTAATGACAGTTAAAGAGGGAAAGAGAATGATGGTGTGAAGGTTTGAGTTGCTACAAAAAGATGATTATTACCATTTGCCTTTATATGAACTAGCATCATCTGTGTATGCATCAAGAAGTAGAAGTTGAAAAAAATTGCTTATATCAAATTTTACATCACAAATATTTGGGTATTGAGTTGTGAATTCTGGAGGGGTGAATTTCCGTTACCCGAACAGCCATAACACAGGGAATGCCTGTGGTGACAATGATACATATTTGGTGCAGTACTAGATACCATGAACTTGTCTGCCGTAATCTCCAACTTGGCCATTTCTAAACACTCACTATCTTTCAGCACCAAATTTTACGCAGCAGTCAACATGAATGTTGCTCTGAATGACTGTAAACAGCAGAACCTTCTTCTTACACATCTCCTTTGACTTTCTCTTTGTGTGACTCTGTCTTCCTCTGCCTTTTGTCTGTCTCTGAAACATTCAGTCCTGACATTATTGTTTTTGGTTTGCCTTGTTGCACCTGCTGTATTGTATGGAACAGATTCATGTCTGCTAATCAATCTCAGGATCTTCAGACTCACAGGCATTAGAACAAAAATAAGCTGCTTGAAGAACTCAGTGAGTTATAGAGCATCAATGATAGATAGCAGACATGTGGGTAGAGATTCCACATTGGGACCCACAACATTAGAGGGGAAGAGGTAAAGACTGTGTTTATTTTTTATTCAGATCCCAGCATCTGCAGTCCTGTGCTTTCAGAACTTAGAAATTGCTTCCATGTTGCATCCATTTTATTTTCTGTTTGACTCAAGATGGCGGTCAAGATCAAGTCAAGCTGCAATGCCAATTAACATGGTGGCTCAGTCTTATTTGTTTCCTTAGGTTCTTACAGATGTTTTGGGAACAGTGCAAGGAGTTAGGGGTCAAGCTGGGGTTTCAGTACAGATATGATAGAGAGTTAAAGGTCAGAGACAGACAGTGAAGAGTCAGGGGCCATGGCCAGTGTTCAGAGTCCAGGTCGATGAGTTCTGCAGTCAAAGATCAACCATCTCAGAGGCCAGGTCAACAGGCACTGAGAAGACCAGCAATCCCCAGCGTGGTGTTTCCCGGATCAAACACTTGTAAGGTCAGGGCAAGTGACAACTGCCGCCCCAAGGTCACCAGGGTCAGATGACTATGCAAGTCAGGAAGTCAAGGCCCAAAGGACAAACCCATGATCAGTGAGTACTGGGGTGAGGTGGTCACAGATCGGTGAAGACTCCAGGGCAAAGCCAATGGTCAAAGACCAGAGCACAGTGAATCCAGAGGTAGAAGCACCAAGTCCAACGCAACTGAGTTGGTTTGTCTGGAGGTCAGAGGCCCAAAGTCTGTGAGTCTGAAAGTCTGGGCCAAGGACTGGATGGCAGGAGGTGGCTTATCATGGTGTTCCAGAGGTGAGGGAGGAGTGAGAGAAGGAGAGAGAGAGTGAGGGAGAGTGAGGATGAGAGAGGGGGAGAGTAAGGGAGGGTGGAGGGGTGGAGGAGGGGGGAGGGGGGAGAGAGAGAGGGGGGAGAGGGGGGAGGAGAGAATTTTCCAGTCTACTAAAACCAATCCAAAATCCGGTGATTCTTGAAAGGTCATCACTAATGCCTCCACAATCTCATCAGCCACCTCTTTAAGAACCCTGGGGTGTACACCATCTGATCAAGGTCACTTATCTATCTTCAGACCATTCAGTTTCCCAAGAACCTTCTCCCTAGTTATGGTAACTTCTCACACTTCATAACCCCTGACACCTGGAACTTCCACCATACTGCTAGTGTCTTCCACAGTGAAGGCATATCCAAGATACTTAATCAGTTCATCCGCTATTTCCTTGTCCCCCATTACTACCTCTTCAGCATCATTTTCCAGTGGTCCAATATCCACACTTAATGTATCTGAAGAAACTTTTGGTACTCTCTTTAATATTATTGGCTAGCTTACTTTCGTATTCCATCTTTACTTTCTTAAGGACTTTTTTAGCTGCCTTCTGTTGATTTTTAAAAGCTTTCCAGTCCTAACTTCCCACTACTTTTTTTCTATTATATGCCCTCTCTTTGGCTTTTATATTGGTTTTGACTTCTGTTGTTCAACATGGTTGTATCATCTTGCCTTTAGAGTACTATTCCTCTTTGGGATGCATATATCCTATGACTTCCGAATTGCTTCCAGAAATTCCAGCCATTGCTGCTCTGCCATCATCCCTTCTCCAATCAATTCTGGACAACTCCTCTCTCAATCCTCTGCAGTTCTGTTTACTCCACCATAATACTTACACATCTGACTTTAGCTTCTCCTTCACAGATTTCAGGGTGAATTTGATCATATTATGATCACTTTCCCCTCAGTGTTCTTTTACCTTAAACCTCTCTAATCCATTCTGGTTCATTGCATAACACCAATCCAGATTAGCTGATCCCCTAGTGGACTCACCCACCAGCTGCTCTAAAAAGCCACCTTATAGGAACTCTAGAAATTCCCCCTCTTGGAATCCAACACCAACTTGATTTTCCCAATCTACCTGCAGATTGAAATCCCCCATCATTATTGTAACATTGCCCTTTCTATCTTCCATGGTAATTTGTTGACCACCTCCTTACTGCTGTTTGGGGCTCTTTTTACCCTTGATGTCTGACTAATTTTACAAAATTCTGTAGCTTCTTTTGATCCTGTGCATAACTCCCCACCCCCCACCACCCTCCATACCAGACGGTGATGCAGCTTGTCAAAATGATCTTCATGGTACATCTGTAGAAGTGTTCGAGTGTGTTAGGTGAGAAACCAAATCTCCTCAAACTCCGGATGAAACATAGCCATTGTCTTGCCCTCTTTGTAGCTGCATTGATATGTTGGGAACAGCCCTTCAGCCTCCTGAATGATCCAGAGTTCATCCAGTTCCATCTCCAACTCCTAAATGCAGATTGTTAGAATCAGCAGTTGTATGCACTTCTCGTAGTTGTAGTCATCAGGGACACTGGAGTTCTCCCTCCCTTCCCACATCCTGCAAGAGGAGCAGGCCACTATCCTGCCTGGCATCTCTACTGTCCTAACTGAGCAGACTGAAGTGCAGAACAGACCCGATGGGCCAAATGGCCTAATTCTGCTCCTCTGTCTTATTTATGGTCTTATATAAAGAATAGGAGGGGAATAAAAAATTCAACCTACAGCTTTTTTTTTGCTTTCTCTGATTGGAACCTATCTTCATTGAAGCCTTAAAGAGCTAAAGCCTCAAAATCTCACTCTAACTCTGACCACTCCAATGATGGCCACTTCACTTGCCTATGCTTTCCTATAATTTGTTCCTGCTAATCAATCCGAAACATCAATTGGTTGATGGTCAAAGCACCAAAAAAACTGCCATGTTGCTGCCTTTTATACTCACTTGGCAGACCTGGGTGAATTATGTTCTCTCAAGCTTCTGATCTCCCGATTGGTTGCTCGTTTTCCACTCCTTTCTTTATCCAGTCTTGATGAAGGGTCTCCGCCCAAAACATAGACAGTTTATCCTCATCTATAGATGCCACCTGACTTGCTGAGTTCCTCCAGTACCTTGTGATGCCTTAGTTACTTTAACTGCAGGCTGTTTTTTACAGACTGTTTGATATCATCCATCATAGCCACCTTCTCTCAACCCAGTTGAAGGAAGCCTTCCAATGAATGTACAGGGTCAAGATATTGACATTGCAAGAATTCTTGGAGGCAACCACAAGGGTGATTAATTAATATCAGTAAGTCAGAAATTGACCAATTGATAATAATTAATTGTCTTTATTGTTGCCTACCAATTAATTGATCAGAACGTGCTGCTTAATTATGTGGTAAGCATATTCTTAACTTCTGCAGATTCCAAAGCCTTACCGTTAAATTATTAACAGTAAAAGGCAAAGCCCTTTGTAGCAACAACTTCAGCACAATGTAATGGCAATATTTTGTTGGCTAATAGAACAGGGTGCAAACAAGGCCTTACCAAACAACTGAAAAAGATGCTGGTTACTGGCTGTGCCACATCCCTATTTTAAAACATAATAAACAAAGTATTGAAAATAACTAGTTCTCAATTAAAAACAAGTAAAAACAAGCAAATCTCATTACTTTTGAGAAATAACCTGAAAATTACCTTTTCCATTTTTTCAAAGGGGTTGTTGCATTTTTTTGAAACAATAAAAAATAAATATGCATTTTTTGGAATATAGACTTTATTCCCAGCTAAGAAATGGCCAGAGACTGTAGTGAACAGGATGCAAACATCTGCAGGTACCTAATCTCCTTCAGAAGACAAGGAGATTACTTCCATTCATTTTGTGGTGAGCATTTTGATCCTGTGTTTCAAAACCTGTAACATCACAAGGTGATGAAACTGACAAAATGGATAGTGCATCTGAATTTCCATTGCTCAAGGTGCTTGATGGTCTGTATATTAATAAATTTCAGGTGGAAACAAAATAGGCTGATTTTTAGTTTGACTTCGATATCCAAGTTAGTGACACCACAACAAAATATATAGAATGAACTCTTTCAGGCATCTTAACACTACTTCTTATTCACGACAAAGCCATTTTCTTTCTCCATTACATTCCCCAAGACCCAACTATTCACCAAGTCCTACCCTGGTTTGAGCTCCCAAAAATGTAGTACCTCATTTTTATCTAATTGAAAGTTATTTGCCAATCCTCAGCCCACAAGTCTAGCTGATAAAGATCCACCCTGTGATTTTTCATAATCTTTTATACTCTCTACACACCATCTAATTTAGTATCGTCTGTGAACTTACTAATCATCCCTTGCACAATCACATTCAAAATCATTTACATAAATTACAAACAATAAAGGATTCAGCACAGATCTCTCTAGCACATGACTAGACACAGGCCTCCAGTCAATAACAATCCTCTACAATCACCTTCTGCTTCATAGCAATGAGCCAACTATGAATCCAAACAGCTATCTCCCCATTGGCCCTCTGCAATGTCACCTTCTAGACCAGCCTATCATGAGCTACCTTGTAAAAGGCCTTGCTGAAGTCCATATAGGCAACATCCCCCACCTTACTCTCACCTCGCCTCTTGATTCCCTCCTTGAAAAACTCCAAGAGATTTGTCAGACACAACTTCTAATGCACAAAGCTGTACTGACAGTCCCAAACCATACCATCTCTACAAATGTTGGTAGATCCTGTCAAACAGAATCGCCTCCAGCAATTTACCAATCACTAATGTTAGACTCACTGCCTTATAGCCTACAGGGCTGTATTTAAACGTTAAGATATAGGAGCAGAATTAGGCCATTCAGCCCTTCTAGCCTGCTCTGTCATTGCTTTACGGCAGATTTATTATCTATCTCAAATCCATTCTCCTGCCATCTCTCCATATCCTTTGCCGTGCTGACGAAACAAGAACCTATCAATCTCCACTTTAAATATACCCAATGACTTGGCCTCCACAGTCATCTGTGGCAATGAATTCCACAGATTCACCATCCTCTGGCTAAAGAAATTCCTTCTTACCTCTGTTCTAAATGGATAGCCCTTTATTCTAAGCCTGTGACCTCTGGCCCTAAACTCCCACTATGTTTCCACTATAGGAAATGTCCTCTCCACATCCACTCTATCTAGGCCCTTCAATATTCGATAGGTTTCGATGAGATCCCTCCTCATTCTTCTAAACTCCAGTGACTACAGGCCAAGAGCCATTAAATGCTCCTTAAGCATTAACCCTTTCGTTCCCGGAATCATTCTTTGAAGCTCTTCTGGGCCCTCTCCAATGCAGCACATCTGTTCTTAGATAAGGGGTCCAAAACTGATCACAATACTGCAAGTTCAATGTGACCAATGTCTTAGGAAGTCGCAGCATTACATTCTTGCTTTTATATTCTAGTCTTCTTGAAAAAAAATGCTAATATTGTATTTGCTTTGCTTACCACTGATTCAACCTGCAATTTACCCTTTAAGAAATCCTGCACAAGGATGTACCAAAGTGCATGGCCAAATCAGAATCGGGTTTAAGTTCACTGGAATATGTCATAAAATTTGTTTTTTTTGCAGCAGCAGCAGCAACACATTGCAGTACATAATACTAAATCTATAAATTACAATAAGTATATATATTAAAAAATTAAATTAAATGAGTAGTGCAAAAAGAAAGGAAAAGTAGTGAGATAGTGTTCATGGGTTCGTTGCCCATTCGGAAATCTGATGGCAGAGGGGAAAAGCTGTTACTGGGACATTTGGATGTCCAATCCCTATATACCTCCATCCCCCATCAGGAGGTCCTTAAAGCTCTCCGCTTCTTTCTAGATATCAGAGCCAACCTGTTCCCCTCCACTACCACTGGCTACTGTCTGGTGGAACTGGTCCTCACCCTCAATAATTTCTCCTTCGGCTCCTCCCACTTCCTTCAAACCAAAGGTGTAGCCGTGGGCACTCGCATGGGTCCCAGCTATGCCTGCCTTTTTGTTGGCTACATGAAACAGTCGTAGTTCCAAGCCCACACCGGTATCACTCCCCAACTTTTCCTACTCTACATCAGTGACTGCATTGGCGCTGCTTCCTGCACTCATAATGAGCTCGTCGACTTCATCAACTTTGCCTCCAACTTCCACCCTGCCCTTAAATTTACCTGGTCCATTTCCAACACCTCCCTTTCTTTCCTCGATCTCTCTGCCTCTATTTCTGGAGACAGTTTATCTACTGATATCATTTATAAAGCCACTGATTCTCGCAGCTACCTAGACTATACCTCTTCTCTCTCTCTCTGTCACTTGTAAAAACGCCATCCCCTTCTCTCAGTTCTTCTCTCTCTGTTGCATTTGCTCCCAGGATGAGGCTTCTCATTCCACAACTAATGAGATGTCCTTCTTCAAAGAAAGGGGCTTCCCTTCCTCCACTATCAATGTGGTCCTGAACCACATCTCTTCCATTTCGCGCATGTCTGCCTTCACCCCATCCTCCTGCCATCCCACCAGATTAGGGTTCCTCTTGTCCTCACCTACCACCTCACTAGCATCCACGTCCAGTGCATAATTTTTAGATTAGATTAGATTATGAGAACACTCAGTCCTCTTTTTATTGTCATTTAGAAATGCATACATGCATTGAGAAATGATACAATGTTTCTCTGGAGTGATATCACAGAAAACAGGACAAACCAAAGACTAACACTGACAGAACCACATAATTATAACATATAGTTACAGCAGTGCAAAGCAATACCATAATTTGATGAAGACCAAACCATGGGCACAGTAAATAAAGTCTCAAAAGTCCCCGAGTCGATCGACTCCCGAGCCCCCGATAGCAGGCGGCAAAAGGGAAAAACTCCCTGCCATAAACCTCCAGGCACCATCAACTTGCCGATGCCTTGGAAGCAGCCGACCACAGCTGACACTGATTCCATCCATCTGAAAACTTCGAGCTTCCGACCAGCCTCCCAAGCGCCATCCTCTGCCCAGCACCTTCAACCTCGCCCCGGCCGCTGAAACATGCAAACCCGAGGATTTTTGGGGCCTTCAGCTCCAGAGATTCTGGTTACCACACAGTAGCAGTGGCAGCAAAGCGGGCATTCCGGAAGTTTTCCAGATTTTCCTCCGTACTCTCACGTCTGTCTTCATCAAATCAGAATTGTGCACGGTCTTCTACTTGACAGATAACAGACAATTCTCCATAACTTCCAACATCTCCAATGGGATCCCGCCACCAAGCACATCTTTCACTCCCCCCACTTTCCATTTCCGCAAGGATCGCTGCCTACACTGCTCCCTTGTCTATTCGTCCTTCCCCCATTGATCTCCCTCCTGGTACGTATCCTTGCAAGCCAAACAAGTCCCACACCTGCCTCTTCACCTCCTCCCTCACTATCATTCAAGGCCTCAAACAGTCCTTCCAGGTGATGTGACACTTAACCTGTGAGTCTGTTGGGGTCATCTGCTGTATCTGGTAGTCCTGGTGTGGCCTCCTGTATATCAGTGAGACCCGATATAGATTGGGAGACCGCTTAGCCAAGGACCAGAATCTGCCAGAAAAAGCAGGATCTCCCAGTGTCCACCTATTTCAATTCTACTTCCCATTCCCATTCCAACATGTCAGTCCATGGCCTCCTCTACTGCTGCGATAAGGCCACACTCAGGTTGGAGGAGCAACACCTTATATTCTGTCTGGGTAGCTTCCAACCTGATGGGATGAACATTGACTTCTCTAAATTTCAGTAATTACCCTATTCCCACTCTCACCTCATCTCCTTACCTGCCCATCACCTCCCTCTGGTGCTCCAATGCCTTCCCTTTCTTCCATGGTCTCTATCCTCTCCTATTAGACTGCCCCCTCTCCAACCCTTTATCCCTTTCACCAATCAACTTCCCATCTCTTTACTTCACCGCTCCTCCTCTCCCGGTTTGACCTATCACGTACCACCTTGTAGTTCATCTTCCCCTCGCCCACCTTCTTACTCTGATATCTCATCTTTTTTTCCAGTCCTGATGAAGGGTCTCAGCCCAAAAGTTGACACTTTACTCTTTTCCACTGATGCTGCCTGGCCTGCTGAGTTCCTCCAGCATTTTGTGTGTGTTGACTGAAACACTGAGTGTGTGGCTGCAGACTTCTGTACCACCTTCTTAATGGCGGCAATGAGAAGAGGGTATACACTTCCTTACAGTATATTCCATCTACCACTTCTCTCAGTCTGACTCCCTGCTTCCTCAACACTACCTGACTCTCTGCCTGTCTTCATATTATCCGCAAACTTGGCCACAAAACTATCAATTCCATTATCCAAATCACTGACATATAATGTGAAAAGAGCAGTCCCATCACTTACCCCTGAGGAACACCACCAGTCACAGGCAGCTGACCAGAAGAAGCACCCTTTGCCTCCTGCCAGTCAGCCAATGTCTGTCCATTTCAGTATCTTGATGTAATACCATGTGGCTGCTTATCTTCTTTAGCAGCCCCAGGTGTGGTACCTTGCCAAAGGCTTTTTGAAAATCCAGGTAAACAGCATCCACTAACCCTCCTTTGTCTATCCAGCTTTTTATTTCCTCAAAGAATTCCAACAGATTTGTCAGGCAAGATTTCTCCTTAAGGAATCTTTGCTGACTTTGGCCTGTTTTATCATATGTGTCCAAGTATCCCAAAATGTCATTCTTAACAATGGACTCCAACATCTTCCCAACCACTAAAGTCAGGTTAACTGGCATATAAGTTCCTTCCCTCTGTCTCCCTCCATTCTTAAAGAGTGAAATGACATTTGTAATTTTCCAGTCCTCCGGAACCATTTCTGAATCTAGTGATTTTTTAAAGATCACTACGAATGCCTCCATAATCTCTCCAACTACCATTTCAGAACCTTGGGGTGCCATCCACCTGGTCCAGGTGATCTATCTATCTTCAGACCTTTCAGCTTTGGAAGCACGTTCTCCTTTAGTAATAGCATCTACACTCATTTCTGCCCCCGACTTCCTTGAATTTTTGGCTTACTGCACGTGTTTTCCACAGTGAATTCTGATGCAAAATACTTATTAAGTTCGTCCACCCCCAGCGCTACCCCTCCAGCATTATTTTTCAGTGGTCCAATATACACTCTCACCTCACTTTTATTTTTATCTGAAAAATTTTTTTGCATCTTCTGTTATTATTGACTAGCTTACCCTCATATTTCATCTTTTCTCTCCTTATGACTTTTTAGTTGCCTTCAGTTAGTTTTTAAAAGCTTCCCAATCCTTTAAATTCCCACTAGTTTTTGCTATATTTATGTGCCCTCTCTTTTGCTTTTGTGCTATCTTTGACTTCCCTTTTCAGCCATGGATGCTTCATCCCCCTTTTAGAATTCTTCATCTTCTTTGGGATGCATCTATCCCGCACTTTCAGAATTTCTCCCAAAAACTCCATCCATTGCTGTTCTGCTGTCATCCTTGCTAGTGTCCCCTTCCAATCAACTTCAGCCAGCTCCTCTCTCATGCCTCTGTAATTCCCTTTACACCAATGTAATACTAATATATCATACTTCCCTCCCAAACTGCAAGATGAATTCTATCATATTATGACCACCGTCTCCTAAAGTTTCCTTTACCTTAAGCTCCCTAATCAAATCTGGTTTATTGCACAACACCAAACCTAGTATTACCTTTGCCCTAGTGGACTCAACCACAAGCTGCTCTAAAAAGCTATCTCATAGGCATTCTACAAATTCCTTCTCTTGGGATCCAGCACCAACCTGATTTTCTCAATCCACCTGCATATTGAAATCCCCCTAACAGTCCTAACATTGCCCTTTTTTCACATTTCTTTTTTTTTTACCTTTTATTCCTTTTCAAAGAATGGCAGCACATTAGCCACTCTCCAGTCCTCCATAACTTCTCCTAAGGCCAGAGATGAAGCAAAAATCTTTGCATGATCCTCTACAATTTCTTTTCTAGCTTCCCACAAAGTCCGAGAATACACCAGGTTAGGCACTGGGGATTTATCTACCTTAAATGCACTTCAATGACGCCAGACTTTCCTCCCTGCTAATTTTTATGTCGTTCAAGACATCATCACTCTTTTCCTTCAATTCCCTTAGTCTCACCATCATTTATTCCAAAGTAAAAACTGAAGAGAAATAATCATTAAACAAAATAATGGTTACTGAACTTACTCCCTCCTGATACTAAATGCATTTTTCTTAGCTAACCGCAATCTTTCCAGCATTAAAAATGCAACTCTAATTTGAAACAATTTAATTGAACTTGCAGCCAAATTGTTCATTTTGAAATTATGGAAGACTCAAAATGAATTTGTTTATTCTTTCATTTTTTTATGTTCTACTAATTTTAGAAACCAATAATTTTCTTTATAACATGCAAACTGAAAAGGCTCAGCTAATGGCAGTTAAAATAATTAAAATAGAAATAAGGTATGAGAGAGGCACATAGACTGGCAAAATGTAAGAAAATGACAGCAATAGTTCTAAATAGGTATGAAAGAAGCTTACTAAACTGACACATAAAAATTAAAATTATGTTAGGGAAATGAAGTCATCAGAATCAATTGAAAAAGATAATAATGATGCTGTCAATAAAAGCAAGAAAAATATGACATTGAAGGATTGCTTCACATCAGAATTTACAATGGATGAGAACATCATCCCATACATCCTGAGAAAATTAATACTTAATCAGGCATGCGAGCACACTAACATTAACACAGGCAAAATAACAGTGATGAAGAAAATTAACGCATTAAAATGAGATGTATCTACAGGGCCGATCTATTTCTAACGGACATAGTGAGAAAAAGCAGATGTCTTTTATAGCCCTCACAACTCAGTAACTAGGAAGATTAGGTTACAGTTATTCTGTGTTGAGAAATGATTGGAATGTTTTTTATTCATTCATTGGGTGTAGCATCACTGGCCTCAGCAGCATTTATTGTGCATTTTGCTCTTGAACTGCTCACTGCTTATTTTAGAGATCTATTAAGAGTTGACCATATTGTCATAGAGTCAAAGAGCAGTTCAGCATAGATACAGGCCCTCCAACCCAACCAGTCCATGCTGCCCATCCAGTTAGACCCAATACATTCAGCTGATATTCGTCTTTGTCCCACCTTACATGTACCTATCCAAGTGCTTCTTAAATGATACCATTGTACTTGTCCCAACCACTTCCTCTGGCTGCTTGTTTCACATACTCACCACCCTCCGCATGAAAACATTGCCCTTGAGATCTCTTAAATGTTTCCTTCTCCTCCTGAATTGATGCCACTAGTTTTGGGCATCCCCGCCCTGGTGAAAAGACTGTGACCATCTACCTTACCAATACCTCAACTTCGCTTGTATGCTCATTTACTCAGGGCTGACTTGAACCCAAAACTTTGTGGGGAAAGTTAAGAAACTGCAGGGGTAAAAGTACCCTGATGGGAGTTACATGCAGGCCTCTGAATAGTTGCCAGGATGTGGGTACAAATTACAACAGGAAATAGAAAAGGCATTTAAGAAAGACAATGTTACAGTGGTCATGGGGGACTTCAGTTTGCAGGTCAACTTGGAAAATCAAGTTGGCACTGGATTCCAAGAAAATGAATCCATAGAATGCCTTTGAGATGGTTTTCTACAGCAGCTTCTGGTCAGGCCAACTAACAAAAAGGCATTTCTAGATTTGGTGTTGTGCTAATTCAGGAGTTTAAGATCAGAGCACCACAGTAGTGTAGCGTTTGGTGCAATGCTGTTGCAGCTGGGGGCATGAGAATTCAGAATTCAATTCCGGTATCCTCTGTAAGAAAGTTTGTACTTCCTCCCCGTGAACCACTTAGGTTTCCTCTGGGTGCTCTGGTTTCCTTCCACAGTCCAAAGATGTACTGGTTAGTAGGTTAATTAGTCATTGTATGTTGTTCCATGATTAGGCTAGGGTTAAATCAGTGGGTTGCTGGGCAGTGCAGCTCAGTGGGCTGGAAGGGCCTGCTCTGTGCTGTTTTTGTTCAGTCGTTAAGTCAAATCCAACTCCCCGTGACCCCATGGACTCCGGCACACCAAGCCTTCTTGTTGGAAACTGTCTCTGAGATCCCCCAAGGTCACACGCATTGTCTGAGTAATATTATCCATCCATTGTAGCCTCTGTCGTCCTCTCCATTTACCTTCTGTGTTACCTAATGTGAGAGTCTTCTCCAAGGAACCCTGTCTTCTCATGATGTGGCCAAAGTATTTGAGCTTTTGTCTCATAATCAAGCCTCCGAGTGAGCAGTCTGGCTGTATTTCTTCAAGTACTGACTTGTTGGATCTTCTTGCTATCCAACGAACTCTGAACACTTCCCTCCAGCATCCAAGTTCAAGGGCATCGATTCTTTTGTACTCAGCCTTACTGAAAGTCCAGCTCTCACAGCCGTACATTTGCCATTGCTGCCATCCCCAGGAGTAAGTGCCGTTTAGTTTCGTGGCTGCCGTTACCATCTACAGAAATCATCGAACCGAGGAAGACAAAATCCATCACTGCTTCTATTTCCTTTCTATTTATGGCCATAGAGTTAACGGGACTGGTGACATAAACTTGGTTTTCTTAATATTGAGCAACAAGCCAGCTTTTGCGCTTCCTTTTTTCACTTTGATTAGAAGCTTCCTCAGATCCTCCTCACTTTCAGTCATTAGAGTAGTATCATCTGCATATCTGAGGTTGTTAATATTTTATCCGGCAATTTTGATTCCAACGTTTGAGTCCTCTAGACCAACATTCCTCATGATGTGATCAGCAAATAGATTAAATAAGTAGGGTGACAGTATGCAGCCTTGTAGCACTCCTTTCCCAATCTTGAACTAGTTTGTTGCTCCATGTTCAGTTCTAACTGTTGCTTCTTGATCTTCACACAAGTTTCTCATAAGGCAGATCTGATGTCCAGGTATCCCTGTTTCTTTAAGGATTTGCCATAGTTTATTATGGTCCACACTGTCAAAGGCTTTAGAGTAGTCAATAAAAAAATAGATAAGTACTTTCCTGGAATTCCCTCAATTTCTCCATTATCCAGTGTAGGTTAGCAAGCTGATCTCTGGTGCCCCTGCCTCTATGAAAACCAGCTTGTACATCTGGCAATTCTCCTTCCATAAGTCAAAGACAACATGAAAGCAAAAGTGAGGGCATATAATATTGAAAAAATTAGTGGGAAGCTGGAGGTTTGGGAATCTTTTAAAAATGAATAGAAGGATTTTTTTGAAGTATTAACAGGTGAAAAGATTAAATATATTGGGGAGCTATCCGATAATATAAAAGACAGTTTATCCAGGTATATAAAGAGTAAAAGAGAAGCAAGCATAGGAAAATGGCACCGAAGAAGTAATAATGGGGAATCAAGAAATGCATAAGTATTTTGCACCAATCTTCACTGCGGAACATACTGCAAGTTCCAGAGAGTTGGAGGCAGAAGTGAGTGTAATCACTATTACTAAGGAGAAGGTGTATAGGAAGCTAGAAGGTGGATAAGTCACCTGGATCCGATGGACTACGCCACAGAGCTCTGAAAGAGGTAGCTAAAAGATTGTTGATTTTCAAAAATCATTCAGTCAAAAATGTTCCAGAGGATTGGGAAACTACGAATGTCACTGCACTGCTGGTGTAAGACAGTGCTGGTGAAGCATAGCGTGCTTTACTGGCAGCAAACAAAACAGACAAAGCTATAAATTACTTTATGAATCACAGTTTTTCTCAGATACGATCTCTGCAATCAATAGCCTGGAACTTCTATTTCTGAGGTGAGTGTTTGAACCACCTGAATGACCTGGCAGTTTTGTGGTGTGAACTTAAGTCGCAAAGGTGCAGGATGGTTGTGGCATGGCATGTACAGGCCTAATCGACGGCGGCAGAGCCCAGGCCCGAGAGCGAGGGATGACCCGAGGTTTGGCCGATTTAAGCACTGAGCCAGATTCAAAACATTGGGTGTTGGAGCCGGAGGCGAGGGAATGAACCAGTTCAGCCTACTGCTCCACGAGGTTTCCTCACCTCTGCACTGAACTGAGGCTGTGGCCTGCAATTAATGGATTCCTGAATTGGCTACAGTGACGACTGGCTTCGTGGCTGTGCACTGACTTTTGTGAACTTCAATTCTGAATGTTGTTTGCTTACTTCTATTGTTTGCACAATTTTTTCTTTTCTCTGCACATTGGGTGTTTGACGGTCTCTTTTTTAATGGGTTCTGTTGGGTTTCTTTGTCTGGTGGCTGCTTGTAAGGACAAGAATCTCAAGGTTGTATATAGTATACATACTTTGATAATAAATGTACTTTGAACATGTTAAAAAGGGAGGGATGTAAAACACAGGAAATTAAAGGCTGGTTAGCCTCATTCCAGTCGTCAGCGAGATTTTAGAATCCATTTTTAATGATGAGAATTTGAGGTACTTGGAGGCATATGATAAAATAGGCGGAAGTCAGCATGGTTTCTTTAAAAGAAATGTGGGAAGTAACAGGCAGGGCAGACAAAGAAGAGTCAATGTAAGCTGTGTACTTAGATTTCCAGAAGGCCTTTGGAAAGGTGCTGCACAGAAGGCTCTAAACAAGATAAGAGCCCACGGTGTTCTAGGAAATGTACTAGCAGGAATAGATTTGCTGATTCCCGGAAGTCAAATAATAGAAATAAACATGGGTCAGTGTTGGATCTGCTACTTTCTACATTATACTTCAATGATCTGGATGATGGAATTCATGGCTCTGTGGTCAGGTCTGTGAAATATACACAGGCAGGTGAAAGGGCAGGTAGTGTTGAGGAAGCAGGAAGTCTGCAAAAAACTGGGCAGGTCAGGAAAATGGAACAAAGTGGCAGATGAAACACATCATAAGGAAGGGTATTGTCATGCACTTTGGTAGCAGGTAAAGTGTAGGCTATTTTCTAAATGGGAAGGGAAGTCAGAATTGGAAGTGAAAAGGGATTTGGGAATCCTAGTGCAGGATCCCCCAAAGGTTAGCTTGCAGGTTGAATTGGCAGTAAAGAAGACAAGTACAATGTTAGCATTTATTTTGAAAGGACCGGAATATAAAAGTAAGATGTAATCCTGAGGATTTATAAGGTTTTGGTCAGACCTCATCTTGAGGACTGAGAGCAGTTTTGACCCTCATATCTAAAGAAGGATATGCTGGCATTGGAGAGGGTCCAGAGGAACTTTACGTCAATGATTTTGGAGACTAAAGGGTTAATGGGTTAGAAGTGTTGGCTGTCTCTGGAGCTGAACCCACTGGAGTTTAAAAGGATGAGGGGGCACCTTATTGAAACCTACCAAATAGTGAAAGGCCTGTGTCAACTGACTGTTTCCAGTAATGAGAGAGTCTCGGTCCAGAGGGCACAGCCTCAAGATAAAAGAACATTCATTTAAAACAGAAATGAGGATGAATCTCTTTTGCCGCGGGTTGGTGAAACTGTAGGATTCTTTGCCACAAACAGCTGTGGAGGGCAAGTCACTGGTATGTTTAAAGTGGAGGTTGAGAGGTTCTTGATTAGTAAGGGTGTCAAATGTTACCGGGAGAAGGCAAGGGAATGGCATTGAGGGAAAAATAAATCAGACATGATCGAATGACGAAGCAGACTCGATGGGTGGAATGGCCTAATTCTGCTTCTATGCCTTATGGTCAATCCCCATTACTAGGCCTTGTGGTAAATAGCATCCTGGTAAATCTCTGCACTTTCTCCAGTAACATCATATCCTGCCTATAGTGTGGCGATCTGAACTACACACAATACTCCATTCATTGTTTGTTCAGTCTTTCATAAAACAACAATGAAATATCCTAACTCTTATATTCTATGCCTTAACCTATGAAGATAACCATGAATATGGCTTCACACATAAAAGTTGCTGGTGAATGCAGCAGGCCAGGCAGCATCTCTGGGAAGAGGTACAGTCGACATTTCGGGCTGAGTCCCTTCGTCAGGACTAACTGAAAGAAGAGCTAGTAAGAGATTTAAAAGTGGGAGGGGGAGGAGGAGATCCAAAATGATAGGAGAAGACAGGAGGGGAGGGATGGAGCCAAGAGCTGGACAGGTGATTGGCAAAAGGGATACGAGAGGATCATGGGACAGGAGGCCCAGGGAGAAAGAAAAGGTGGAGGGGGGGAAACCAAAGGATGGGCAAGGAGTATAGTGAGGGGGACAGAAGGAGAAAAAGGAGAGAGAGAAAAAGAATGTGTGTATATAAATAAATAATGGATGGGCTCCCTCTGTCCCCCTCACTATACCCCTTGCCCATCCTCTGGGCTTCCTCCCTCCCCCTTTTCTTTCTCCCTGGACCTCCTGTCCCACGATCCTCTCATATCCCCTTTGCCAATCACCTGTCCAGCTCTCGGCTCCATCCCTCCCCTCCTGTCTTCTCCTATCATTTTGGATCTCCCCCTCCCCCTCCCACTTTCAAATCTCTTACTAACTCTTCCTTCAGTTAGTCCTGACGAAGGGTCTCAGCCCGAGATGTCAACTGTACCTCTTCCTAGAGATGCTGCCTGGCCTGCTGCGTTTACCAGCAACTTTTATGTGTGTTCCCTAAAGCAAGTGTTTTTTTTCCCTTGTGCAGGGGTTCCTAATGTTTTTTTTAATGTCATGGAGCAGTATCAGTAAGCAAAGGTTCCGTGGAAGCCAGGTTCGGATACCCTGCTCTCGTGGATATTAGTGAACCGAGTGGATTAGTGGATATTAGTTGCAGTCACCATTATTTACTTTTATTCCAAATTTCTTAGAGTTACTATCAGAATTATAATGTCTTAACTGTACTGTTCAATTTTCATTTATTTCTTTGGGTTATTATTTTGCTCTCATGTTACATTACTAGTCCAATAACATAGCTACAATACTGTTTCTATTTCCATCCTTGAAATCTTTGAACAATTTTCAACTAATTAGCTAAACCAGAAAGGACTTGCTACTCGTGGTACCATGTTAATTTAGTGAAACATTTCCATTCAGTCGCAAACATGGCCCCAAACTTCCAGCCACCTGCCAGTTCAATTCTCCATCCCATCCAACGTTGGCTCACTCTCGCTGGCCTTCAATATTGTTGCAATTATATTCAAGGAAAAGTTCCTTATCTTCCACCTAAATATTACGGTGGCCCAAACTCCACAAAGTTTAACAATTTCAAATATTTGCAGCAATTTCTACTTTTATTTCAAATTTCAGATAGAAGTTTTCACCCAACCAGTCTGTGACGGCTTTTACCCTTCATGTAAGTAAACATCCCTGACTAAATTCATCCAGCCTGGTTGCACATCTCTTCATTTCATCCTCTACCTATCTATTCTGAAGTACTCCAAAGGTTTAGTAGAAATAGATCTGACTGCATTCATTAGATATTCCTGCCATGCTTTCTGACACAGAAACTCACTGAAGACCTCTCACCCCTATAAATACTCCTGTAAAGGGTTTCTTCTTTTATGTTACTGTGTATGTTAACCAAAATGGCTTTTTTGTTGTGTTAATCTTTTATATTACTGCATATGTTAATTAAAATGTCTTCTTTGTTATGTTAAACGCTGATGAAGTCTCTAGCTAGCAGTTTGCTTGGGTTATATTATTGATAATAGAGCAAATGAACCAATGCGTGTCCATGTTATTCTTTCTTGGGGTGAAATGCTGTCTCATATGGCTGGGAACCGGGGGGTTTTGGCGGGGAGTTGGAGGGGAGACCGGCAGGACAACGGACGTAGTGGGAGTGCTCTGGTCCATCACTTCGGGTGCTCCCGGGCTGCGAGTCGAAGGGGTCTGAGTGGATCGCAGAGGGAAGAAAGGAGGTCCCAAGCTCCAGCGTGTGCATGAAGAAATTGAACTTTGATAAGCCTGGTGCCTTTTCCGTTCCTTTTTGTACTGTACCTCTATTAATCTGATAGACCTATTAATACCTATAAAGTGTAATTGGTAAAGCGTACATTGTGTGCTGGCTGACGATTGATGTTTGAAGCCGAATCAGGTGGCACTTGTACAGCTACCGACGTAGCTGGGAGACCAGGTGGTCGACGGACGGGTTTTCCCCTAGATAAATACGAGCCAATATAGACGAGCGTTACACTCCCCTAATTTTTCTTTACAAATCCCCTCAGAATCTGAATACTCTCACACCAAGAAGCTATTTTTCAAATTCAAGAATACCTCTTTTCAATGTTGGGGGTAATTTTTTGCCTCTTTCAGATCTTCAAATCCTATTCTCTGTGCTGACTGATTTGAAGTAACCCTGAGACACCAGGAACCCTTTCTTCATTAGTTAACACACTAGCAATTCCACCATTTAACCTTATAATTAAATCCTTGCCCTGAAACTATTAACCTAGTACCGGCTTTTTAAACTCTAATTATTGGAAAAATCAGTATGTTCCAGCTCTCTGGTAATTCTTTGGCCGCTGCCCTTCTTAAACTATGCTTCTGTGTTCCTGCTAGCTGCCTCCTCCTTCTCCTAATCCTCCTCTCACCTAGCTCCACCTGCCTCCACCTATCATCCACCCGCCTCCGTCTCCCCACTCCAACCCCTTCAACTGCTTCCAAATGCCAGTCACACTCATGCCTCCTCAGACCACCTTATCACCTCTGGGCCCATTTTCAACACTCCTCCTTCTCTTTTTTAATGCTGGCCATCCCCACTCTCTACTCAAAGTGCCGATGCAGGGTTTTGACAATACCTCCCCCACCCACTCCTCACTGCAAAGGCTGCTGATCCAATGTGTTACTCCAGCAGAGTGCTTCTGCTCTAGGTTCCAGTATCTGCAGTCTCTTGTCTCTCCTTGCACTAAGAGTACTATTTGCCAATAACTTCAAACAGGAAAAAAACTGGGTCTCATTGTTTCAAACCGCAGTCGTCATTAGTCAGTTAGACTCCAGGATAAAGAAAGGGAGGATGAACAGGAGTAGCTGGAGGTTTGATTTCAGGCACAAAAGATCCCAGGGGCTGAGGATCATAGCAGCCATGTGGAAAAGAACATCCTTTAGACATTCACTCGGGGACTACCTAATTATCCACACTTTTCCCGGAACTTCTCACTCCAGAAATTACATGCCTATTCCTGCACATCCATCAGTGCGGTAAAAAGTCACACCTACATAACCACAGTCACCTTTGACATGTGCCTATGATCAGAAGTCACTGTGGAATGGCCTCTCTTCCCTTCAAACTGAGTAGATCTCATGGGCAGAAGCTAACAAAAGTCAGTAGTCCTATCTGCAGACAAGTGCTCAGTAACATCACACTGACCACTGAGAACCCTAAGGATTCAGCTTCCGGTCAAGATGGCACCAGTTTCCATGCTCCCTCAGTTGACATCTTCCAGGTAGCTCACAAAAATGTCTTTTTTACTTCTTTTATGTCTAATTTTCACCTTAATTGTATTTCTGGGACTGTTAGAGCCTGTGGTTTACAGTTTGGAGATCAACTGAGTGACCTGGCACTTTGTTTTCTCTGAGAAGATTCCAAGAAGTGAGGCCTCTCTGCCTCATGTGGTGTCCCTCTCTATTGATGAACGTTGGTGATATCGTAGAACGGTACTGTGGTTCTGGGTTTATGGATCGGACTATCGCATTTATGGACTGTGGACCTTTTTCAGACTTATGGTTTTTATATTCTGAGTTTTTATCACCTGTTCCTTTTCCATTTTGTTGTGGGAGGGGAGGGTGTTTAGAAGTTGATGTTCTGTTAGATTTTTTGTGAGGGGGCGGGGTTGTATTTTGGGGGTGGGGGTCAATGTTCCTATTCTGTTTTGTATGGGGGAAGGGGGTTTTGGAGGTTAATGATCAGGATGCTGTTCCTTTTTGTACATGGGGGATGGGGTGGGTTTGATGTTTCTCTCTAAATGACTTTCATATTCTTTCTTTATTTCGTGGCTATCTGGAGAAGACAAATTTCAGAGTTGCATAAGGATACATGCTTTGATAATAAATTAACCTTTGAACCTTTGGATTATAGCTTTACTGTAACAGCCAAAGGGAAGTACAATAAGTAGCATTATTTCAATTGTTATATCCTTCAATGATTCTTTTTTGTATGTTTCCTACAATGATTTAGAGGGCACCAATGCCTATGGTTATGGGCAACCTTCAGCAAACAGGGAACACTGTTTTCCAGCAAGCAATAACTTTAAGGAAGCTTTGTAATTTTAATGCAAAGTAATTGTTAAACTAGCTTTGGAGGCATTCAATTTTGATAGATAATCTGACCGTGCAATTTCAATAGCCAATAAAATGGATTATGAAAAGTCTTTACAGGAGCTACAGGGATTATGCCAGTTCTAATCATAATAGGGAAGTGTGAAGCTATTACACTGACCATTTGTTGAAAGTGAATGGTACAAATAAAGTGTTCAATATTTTCCTCTGAAACATGATAATCATGTGGCATCCTGTCGCACTCACCTCAATAATAAGTAAATAATTTTTAATAAGTACTATTGCTTTGTAATCCAGGGAGCGGGAAGCACAGAATCAAATATCGCTATGATGATTGTACGTTCTAGTATAAATTGTTTGGCGACAATAAAGTATAAAGTATACTTTGAGAAGCTGGTCAAGGATTACATCTGTAACATGATATCACCCAAAGTGGACCCCCTACAATTCACCTACTGACACAACCGATCGACAGATGATGCAATAGCCACTGCTCTACATACTGTCCTTATGCATCTGGAGAGTAAGGATGCTTATGTGAGAATGCTGTTCTTGGGACTACAGTTCAGCATTCAACACCATAGCTCCATCCAGGCTCGACAAGAAGCTCAGAGACCTCGGCCTTCATCCTGCCTTGTGCAGTTGAATCTTGGACTTCCTGTCAGATCACCAGCAAGCTGTAAGAGAGGGCTCCCTCACCTCCAGTCCTCTGACTCTCAGTACAGGAGGCCCTCAGGGCTGCATACTGAGTCCCCTCCTTTACTCCCTGTATACCCATGACTGTGTCGTCACAATGGACAGCTCCAATCTGCTAATTAAATTTGCTGATGACACTACATTGATTGGCCTTATCTCAAACAATAACGAGGTGGCCTACAGGGAAGAAGTCATCTCTCTGACACAGTGGTGTCAAGAAAACAACCTCTCCCACAATGTCGCAAAAACAAAGGAGCTGGTTGTGGACTACAGGAGGAATGGAGATGGGCTAACCCCTATTGACATCAATGGGTTTGGGGTTGAGAGAGTAAACAGCTTCAAGTTCTTCAGCATCCACATCACCGAGGACCTCCTGTGGTCAGTCCTCACCAGCTGTGTGGTGAAAAAGGCACAACAGTGCCTCTTTCACCTCAGACAGTTGAGGAAGTCTGGTATGGGCCACTAAATCCTAAGAACTTTCAACAGGACAACTGAGAGCATCCTGACTGACTGCATCACTGCCTGGTATAGAAACATAGAAACATAGAAAATAGGTGCAGGAGTAGGCCATTCGGCCCTTCGAGCCTGCACCGCCATTTATTATGATCATGGCTGATCATCCAACTCAGAACCCAGCCTTCCCTCCATACCCCCTGACCCCTGTAGCCACAAGGGCCATATCTAACTTCCTTTTAAACATAGCTAATGAACTGGCCTCAACAGTTTGCTGTGGCAGAGAATTCCACAGATTCACCACTCTCTGTGTGAAGAAGTTTTTCCTAATCTCGATCCTAAAAGGCTTCCCCTCTATCCTCAAACTGTGACCCCTCGTTCTGGACCTCCCCAACATCGGGAACAATCTTCCCGCATCTAGCCTGTCCAATCCCTTTAGGATCTTATACGTTTCAATCAGATCCCCCCTCAATCTTCTAAATTCCAACGAGTACAAGCCCAGTTCATCCAGTCTTTCTTCATATGAAAGTCCTGCCATCCCAGGAATCAATCTGGTGAACCTTCTTTGTACTCCCTCTATGGCAAAGATGTCTTTCCTCAGATTAGGGGACCAAAACTGCACACAATACTCCAGGTGTGGTCTCACCAAGGCCTTGTACAACTGCAGTAGTACCTCCCTGCTCCTGTACTCGAATCCTCTCGCTATAAATGCCAGCATACCATTCGCCTTTTTCACCGCCTGCTGTACCTACATGCCCACTTTCAATGACTGGTGTATAATGACACCCAGGTCTCGTTGCACCTCCCCTTTTCCTAATCGGCCACCATTCAGATAATAATCTGTTTTCCTATTTTTGCCACCAAAGTGGATAACTTCACATTTATCCACATTAAATTGCATCTGCCATGAGTTTGCCCACTCACCCTACCTATCCAAGTCACCCTGCATCCTCTTAGCATCCTCCTCACTGCTAACACTGCCACCCAGCTTCGTGTCATCCGCAAACTTGGAGATGCTGCATTTAATTCCCTCATCCAAGTCATTAATATATATTGTAAACAACTGGGGTCCCAGCACTGAGCCTTGCGGTACCCCACTAGTCACTGCCTGCCATTCTGAAAAGGTCCCGTTTATTCCCACTCTTTGCTTCCTGTCTGCTAACCAATTCTCCACCCACACCAATACCTTACCCCCAATACCATGTGCTTTAAGTTTGCACACTTATCTCCTGTGTGGGACCTTGTCAAAAGCCTTTTGAAAATCCAAATATACCACATCCACTGGTTCTCCCCTATCCACTCTACTAGTTACATCCTCAAAAAATTCTATGAGATTCGTCAGACATGATTTTCCTTTCACAAATCCATGCTGACTTTGTCCAATCATTTCACCGCTTTCCAAATGTGCTGTTATCACATCCTTGATAACTGACTCCAGCAGTTTCCCCACCACCGACGTTAGGCTAACCGGCCTATAATTCCCTGGTTTCTCTCTCCCTCCTTTTTTAAAAAGTGGGGTTACATTAGCCACCCTCCAATCCTCAGGAACTAGTCCAGAATCTAACGAGTTTTGAAAAATTATCACTAATGCATCCACTATTTCTTGGGCTACTTCCTTAAGCACTCTGGGATGCAGACCATCTGGCCCTGGGGATTTATCTGCCTTCAATCCCTTCAATTTACCTAACACCACTTCCCTACTAACATGTATTTCGCTCAGTTCCTCCATCTCACTGGACCCTCTGTCCCTTACTATTTCTGGAAGATTATTTATGTCCTCCTTAGTGAAGACAGAACCAAAGTAATTATTCAATTGGTCTGCCATGTCCTTGCTCCCCATAATCAATTCACCTGTTTCTGTTTGCAGGGGAGCTACATTTGTCTTTATCAGTCTTTTCCTTTTTACATATCTATAAAAGCTTTTACAGTCCGTTTTTATGTTCTCTGCCAGTTTTCTCTCATAATCTTTTTTCCCCTTCCTAATTAAGCCCTTTGTCCTCCTCTGCTGAACTCTGAATTTCTCCCAGTCCTCAGGTGAGCCACTTTCTCTGGCTAATTTGTATGCTACTTCTTTGGAATTGATACTATCCCTAATTTCTCTTGTCAGCCACGGGTGCACTACCTTCCTTGATTTATTCTTTTGCCAAACTGGGATGAACAATTGTTGTAGTTCATCCATGCAACCTTTAAATGCCTGCCATTGCATATCCACCGTCAATCCTTTAAGTGTCATTTGCCAGTCTATCTTAGCTAATTCACGACTCATACCTTCAAAGTTACCCCTCTTTAAGTTCAGAACCTTTGTTTCTGAATTAACTACGTCACTCTCCATGTTAATGAAGAATTCCACCATATTATGGTCACTCTTACCCAAGGGGCCTCTCACGACAAGATCGCTAATTAACCCTTCCTCATTGCTCAAAACCCAGTCCAGAATAGCCTGCTCTCTAGTCGGTTCCTCGACATGTTGGTTCAAGAAACCATCCCGCATACATTCCAAGAAATCCTCTTCCTCAGCACCTTTACCAATTAGGTTCACCCAGTCTACATGTAGATTGAAGTCACCCATTATAACTGCTGTTCCTTTATTGCACACATTTCTAATTTCCTGTTTAATACCATCTCCGACCTCACTACTACTGTTAGGTGGCCTGTACACAACTCCCACCAGCGTCTTCGGCCCCTTAGCGTTATGCAGCTCTACCCATATCGATTCCACATCTTCCCGGCTTATGTCCTTCCTTTCTATTGCGTTAATCTCTTTTTTAACCAGCAACGCCACCCCACCTCCCCTTCCTTCATGTCTATCCCTCCTGAATATTGAATATCCCTGAACGTTGAGCTCCCATCCCTGGTCACCCTGGAGCCATGTCTCTGTGATCCCAACTATATCATAATCATTAATAACAATCTGCACTTTCAATTCATCCACCTTATTACGAATGCTCCTTGCATTGACACATAAAGCCTTCAGGCGCTCTTTTACAACTCTCTTAGCCCTTTTTAATGCTTGCCCTGGATTTGTCGGCCTGCCACTTTTACTTTTCCCCTTTGTACTTTTTGCTTCTACGCTCACTTTACACCCCTCTGTCTCTCTGCACTGGTTCCCATCCCTCTGTTGTGAACTAACCTCCTCACACCTAGGGGAACTGTAGGTGTATGGGAACTGTACCTCCCTTAATCGCGGGATTCTGCAGAGTTGTGCGGACAGCCCAGCGCATCTGTAGTTGTGAACTTCCCATGATTCAGGACATTCACAAGGACAGGTGTGTAAAAAGGGCCCGTAGGATCATTGGGGACCCAAGCTATCCCAACCACAATCTATTCTAGCTGGTACCATCCGGGAAACGGTACCACAGCATAAAAGCCAGAACCAACAGGCTCCGAGACAGCTTCTTCCACCAAGCCATCAAACTGATTAACTCACGCTGATTTGAGTGTATTTCTATGTAACATTGACTTTTCTATTTGTTATAAATTATTATAAATTACTATGATTGCACATTGCACGTTTAGATGGAGATGTAACATAAAGATTTTTACTCCTCATGTACATGAAGGACATAAGAAATAAAGTCAATTCAATTCAATCTTTGCCTGATATCGAGCTAACAATGCCTGTATCCAGCAAATAAATGTACAAGCAGTCCCCAGGTTACACAAGGGTTTTCCTCCTGAGAACTGTCCTTAATCCAATTTCCCTTTAAGTCAGACATGTCTATTTTCTACACTTACCCGTATTGTATTGCTCTAAGTACACTTGTCAGCATCAAACAAATGTAATATATGCCATATCCAGTAATTAATGAATACCATTAAACAAAATCCGCATAAAGATAGATTTTCCCAAGTCAGGTCGTTCATAACTTGGGGAGCCTCTGTACTTATCGACTACATCTGCTAACAAACTTACTAATTCAGATGTATCACTGACTCTGATGTTTTTCATATAAACAAATGACAAAGACTGTAGGTGGTAGTGCTGGTTGGAAAGTCATTAAAACGCACCATTAAATAGAAACTGAAATACCACAAACTGTCCAATAACCTCTGTAACAAAATGAACATGATTTATAGATAGCCAATGAAAGAAAATAATACTGCCATAAATCTATATTGTATTGGCTTCTATAACCATAAATGTTGTGTCCATATTGATCAATGAGGCTGAAGGCAGGGTCCATGCAATGAATTGTAACTTCTCATTTTAGTTTTGTTGTTCATCAACACTTCAGGTTCATGGTGAAGATCGTATCCTCCTAACAGTATCGTAAGATTGTGACCCAAAAGCTGGAAGATACATGGTTCAACTCATCAATAAAGACTATGAATAAAACTGCCATTCCTCAAATGTAATGACACCAGCTTCTTCTATCTTAAGGGTTATGGAAAATCACTTTAAGACTATAAGACCAGAAGGCATAGGAGCAGAATTAGGCCATTCAGCCCATCAAATCTGCTCCGCCATTCTGTCATGGCTGCAGATCCCTCTCAACCACATACACCTACCTTCTCGTCATATCCTTTGATGCCCTGAGTGATCAGAAAACAATCAAATTCCACTTTAAATATATCCACGGACTTGTCCACTGCAGTCTGTGGCAGAGCATTTCACAGATTCACTACTCTCTAGCTAAAATATTTCCTCCTTACCTCTATTCTAAAAGGTAGCCCCTCAATTCTGAGGCTGTGCCCTCTCGTTCTGGATACCCCCACCTCACAAAAGAAACAACCTCTCCACATACCCCCTGTCTAGTCCTTTCAACATTTGGTAGGTTTCAATCAGATTCCCCCCCCCCAACATTCTTCTAAATTCCAGTGAGTACAGGCCTAAAGCTGCCAAATACTCATGTGTTAAACCTTCCATTCCCAGAATCATCCTCGTGAACCTCCTCTGGACTCTCTCCAATGACAACACATGCTTTCTGAGATATGGGGCCCAATACTATTGATGATACTCCAAGTGTGGCCTTACAAGTGTCTTACAAAGTCTCAGCATTATTCCCTTGCTTTTATATTCTATTCCTCTGGAAATAAATACCAACATTGCATTTGCTGCCTTTACCGCAGACTCAACCAGTGAATTAACCTTCTGGAAGTCTTGCACGAGGACTGCACACCTGCACCTCTGATGTTTGAAACTTCTCCCCCTTTAGATGATAGCCCACACTATTGTTCCTTTAACCAAAATGAACTATCATATATTTCCCAACATTGTATTCTATCTGCCACTTATCCCCATTCTTCCAATTTGTCTAAGTTCTGCTGCAATCACATTGCTTCCTCAGCACTACCTACCCCTCCACCTATCTTCATATCATCTGCAAACTTTGCTACAAAGCCATCAATTCCATTATCCAAATCACTGACAAACAATGTGAAAAGTAGCGGTCCCAATACTGATCCCTGAGGAACACCACTAGTCACCAGCAGCCAACCAGAAAAGGTCCCTTTTATTCCCACTCACTGCCCCCTGTCAGTCAGCTATTCTACTATCCATGCCAGTATCTTTCCTGTAACGCCATAGGATTTTATCTTGTTAAGCAGCCTCATGTGTGGCACCTTATCAAACACCTTATGAAAATCCAAGTAAATGACATCCACTGCCTCCCTTTTGTCCACCCTGCTTGCTACTTCCTCAAAAAACTCCAACATATTTGTCAGGCAAGATTTCCCTTTACAGAATCCATGCTGACTTTGACTTATCTTATCATTAGTCTCCAAATACCCTGAAACTTCATTCTTAATAATAGACTCTAACACTGTCCTAACCACTGAGGTTAGGCTAACTGGTCTATAATTTCCTTTCTTTTGCCTTCCTCCCTTCTTAAAGAGTGGAGTGACAGTTGCAATCTTCCAGCCTTCTTCACCACTGACTCAACCTGGAGGTTAACCTTTAGGGTTTCTTGCACAAGGATTCCCAAGTCCCTTTGCATCTCTGCATTCTGAATTCTCTCCCCATCTAAATAATAGTCTGCCCATTTATTTCTTCCAACAAAGTGCATGACCGTACACTTTCCAACATTGTACTTCATTTACCACTTCTTTGCCCATTCCCCTATCTAAGTCTCTCTGCAGGCTCTCTGTTTCCTCAACACTACCTGCTCCTCCACCTATTTTTGTATCATTGGCAAATTTAGCCACAAATCCATTAATCCCATAGTCCAAATCATTGACATACTTTGTAAAAAGAATTGGTCCCAACACCAATCCCTGTGAAACTCCACTGGTAGCTGGCAGCCAGCCAGAATCGGATCCCTTTATTCCCACTCTCTGTTTTCTGCTGATCAGCCAATGCTCGACCCGTGCTAGTAACTTCCCTGTAATTCCATGGGCTCTTATCTTGTTAAGCAGCCTCATGTGCAGCACCTTGTCAAAGCCCTTCTGAAAATCTAAATACACCACATCTACTACATCTCCTTTGTCTATCCTGCTTGAAATTTCCTCAAAAAATTGCAGTAGGTTATTCAGGCAGGATTTTCCTTTCAGGAAACCATGCTGGCTTTGGCCTATCTCGTCATGTGCCTCCATGTACTCTGTAATCTCATCTCTAACGATCGATTCCAAAAACTTCCCAACCACTGATGTCAGGCTAACAGGTCTATAGTTTCCTTTCTGCTGCCTCCCACCCTTGTTAAGTAGCGGAGTAACATTTGCAATTTTCCAGTCATCCAGTACAATGCCAGAATCTATTGATTCTTGAAAGACCATTGTTAATGCCTCTGCAATCTCTCCAGCTACTTCTTTCAGAACCTGAGGGTGCATTCCATCAGGTCCAGGAGATTTATCCACCCGCAGACCATTAAGCTTCCTGAGCACCTTCTCAGTCGTAATTTTCTCTGCACATGCTTCACTTCCCTGACACTCTTGAATGTCCAGTATACTGCAGATGTCTTCCACTGTGAAGACTGATGCAAAATACGCATTCAGTTCCTCTACCATCTCTGCATCTCTCATTACAATATCTCCAGTGTCATTTTCTATTGGTCCTATATCTGCCCTCAACTGTCTTTTACCCTTTAAGTACTTAAAAAAGCTTTTAGCATCTTCTTTGATATTAGTTGCGTTTCCTTTCATAATTCATCTTTTCCTTTCTAATGACCTTCTTAGTTTCCTTCTGAAAGATTTTAAAAGCTTTCGAATCCTCTATCTTTCCACTAGCTTTGGCTTCCTTGTATGCCCTCTCTTTTGCTTTTATTTTGGCTCTGTCCTCACTTCTTGTCAGCCACGGTAGTGTCCTTCTTCTATTCAAAAATTTCTTCTTATTTGGAATATGTCTGTCTTGGACTTCCCTCATTTTTCACACATTGGAAATACTGGCACATTGGAATTTAGTTTCTCCTTCTCAAATTTCAAAGTGAACTTGATCATATTGTGATCACTGTTCCCCAAGTGTTTCTTAACCCTAAGTTCTTTTATCACCTCTGTATCATTGCACAACACACAATCCAGCACAGCCGATCCCCTAGTGGGTCAACAATAAGCTGTTCTAAAAACCATCCCTTAGACATTCTACAAATTCTCTCTCTTGAGGTCCAGTACTGGCCTGGTTTTCCCAATCCACTTTCATGTTAAAATCCCGAACGATTATCATGACATTGACCTTCTGACACACCTTTTCTATCTCCTGCTGTAATTTGTAATCCACATCCCAGCTTCTGCTCAGCATCCTGTACACAACTGCCATTAGGGTCCTTTTACCCTTGCCATTTCTTGACTCAACCTATAGAGTCTCTACACCTTCCAGTCCTATGTCATCCCTTTCTAAAGATTTAATATTATTTCTTATACACAAGACCACACCACCCCCTCTGCCTACTAACCTATCTTTCTGATACACCATATATCCTTGGATGTTCATCTCCCGATGGCAGCCATCCTTTAGCCAAATTTCAGAGGTGGCCACAAAATCATACTTGCCCATCTGTAGCTGAATTTCAAGATCGTCCATTTTATTTCTTATACTGTGTGCATTCAAATATAACAATTTTAGTCCAGTATTTGTTGCTTTCTGTTTTAATTGCACTACACCTCTATTGCCCTATAACTCATGCCACTGGCTGTGATTATACCTCATCCCCTGCCTGTCCTTTCTATCATCTCTGTTGCACACTATCTTTGATTTATTTCTGTTTTCCCCTTCCTCAGCCCTATCACTCCAGTTCCCATCCCCCAGTTTAAACCTTCCCTAACAGCTCTATTAAATGTGCCTGCTAGGATATTGGACCCCTTTGGGTTCAGGTGTAACTTGCCCTTTTTGTTTGTATATGTCATACCTCCCCCAGAAGAGGCCCCAGTGATCCAGGAACCCAAAGCCCTGCCCCCTACACCAGTCTCTCAACCACGCATTAATATGTCTGATCATGCTATTCTTGCCCTCGTTAGCACGTGGCACAGGCAACAATCCTGAGATTACTACCTTGAATGCCACAACACGAGATTTTCCATTCATAATGGAAGGTAACAATAACAAAAATGAAATGTATTAATGTAATCTCAATTGCCCTTAAACACACAGTTTCCTTTTGTGCTTGCATTTCAGTTCTGTTTTACAGGAATGTTTCTACATAGCAGTGTTTACTACCTCCAGCTTCTGTCAGCCTGCTATTAGATTGGGATGTTTTGCTTGCTTGGACCACAAATGCCCGTCATTGGCACCCAATGTAAGTTCCTTCCCTGTGGTAAACAGCTCTTAGCTGCAGCACCCTACCATGAGTGGCTGCAGTTGGGGTGGCTGGTTGAGATGAAAACTAATAGAGGGACAAAATTGAGAATGAATAGTGACCTCATTCCAAACAATGGCAATGAGACATACTATGAAAGGCAGATAATGAGAATTTACTGCTGTCCTGATAACCTTTGATCCCTGCCAAATCCAATTATCAAAATCTCCATATTTCCATGCAACATGGAGGGAGACTATTTGACTCATCCGTTCTACGCTGGTTCTCAGAACAATCCCATCAGTCTCATTCCACTGCTTATTTCCCTGTAATCTATTCTCATTCGTATGCTCATTCATTCTTGGTTCTCCTGCCACTCACATACAGCAGGGGCAATTTACAATAGCCAACTAGCCTTCCAGCACAGCTTTAGGACGTGGGAGGAAACTCAGGACAGAATCTGGCTGCTGGATTTGTGCGGTAGTGGCTCTGCGTGCTGTGTTGTGCTACCCAATAAAACCTGCTCTCTGAGGAATGTTGTGCTAATTGGTAGCTCTCTAGTTTACAGAGCAGCAATTTATTCCGAATGGAAGCAAATCTGTTCCTGGGTGGCATCTGTTCTTCAGATGAGCAGTACGCTCTCAGAGACACCATTCTGGTCTCTTGTGACAACGATTTGCTCCCTGATGACAGGTGCAAGTTCCAACTGCAAGAGGCTGAGACTCCACAGAAGGTCAAAAATATTCGGAGTTTCGGACGGCATCCCAATGGAAACAGAAACAAGATACATCAGCCACTGCATTACTGAAATTACTTTGCTGGGTGGCTAATAAGGGCACATCACCTCCAGAGTCGAAAAATATTCCTCCCTAGGATGGACCTCTCCAAACTTTTTGTCATTCCATGCAGTGTCTGGCCTGCCATTTCACTATGCACCAACTTTCCTATATAGGCATTGCTATTACGTTCTTCAACATGGTCCTCTGATTAATACCAATATGCAGACTCACCCTCTTGTAAGCTGGCAAACTAGTCTGCCCCCCTCTCCTGTTTGACTGCTGCCCAACTCATGAAATGTACCCACTAACCAAATATTTTTGCCATCACCAGAGCAAGATGTGAGCTTTTGTTTGCACTTATACAGGACCTTTGAGTTCTTTACTGTCAGGTCTGAGACACTTTATGCACAATGAAGTAGTTTTGTAGTCACAGTAGCAATGCAGGAAATAAAGCAACATCGCATGACAATGATCATCAGTTCCTACTGCCATCTGTAAGGAGGTTATACATTCTCCCCATGGCTACACGGGTTTCCTCCAGGTGCTCCGGTTTCCTCCCACACTACAACGATGTACGGTTAGGATTAGTGAGTTGTGGGCATGCTATGTTAGCACTGCTAATGTGGCAACACTTCTAGGCTGCCCAGCACAACCGTCAATGATTTGCTTTGATGCAAACAATGCATTTCAGTCTATGTTGCAATGCTTCTATGTACGTATGGCAAGTAAAGCTAATCTTCTTAATCTACATTATTCAAGTTGGAATTGACCAAGGTGCTAGGGATAACTTCTTTATTCTTTATTATTACAACGGTATAATTCGCCTTTGCCTGAGAGAACAAACAGAACCTCAACTTCAAGGTACAAGCTAAGAGGCAGCACCTCTGACCTGCAGCCCATGAGAAAACGTATAACATATTTGATTCAGTTGTCTTTGCCTTAAAGCTGCCATCTTGTTAAGAGAGGTGATAAACTGCTCCTTAAAGGCCTTAGGTCTCATACAGTCTGGCGGTCATGTGAAGTTGACTTTGCAAGCCTATTCAGTTTCTCACCTACATTGTTGAAAAGGAAATCAAACAACTATCTGCCAATAAGGAAGGATGTCAGAAAAGAAACAGAGAAAAGCTATTCCAAAGCGTGCTTTTTGGTTCAAACCAAAAGAATCGTGACTGCAAAGAGAGTTCCAGGAAAAATGGCAAATCATGCTCAAAATGGATACATAAGAAGGATGGGCAGTTATTATATTAGAGGGGAGAATTTAACATGTGTGAAAAGCAAAAAGGGATGCTTTACTGTGCCAATAAAATTGTCAAAGTGGAAAGCATATGCAGCTATTCACAAATGTAAAAACCCATCTTGGTAATGAAAATAGAGTCAGTTAATTCATTAACACCCTCGAAGACAATTCATCAAAGTTGTTGAAATATTGCAAAACTTATTTAATTGAACATCCTCATCAATTTTTAAAAGCTGTACATTTGGACACAATATATTGTTGAGTTGAAGGATTTATCACAACACTCAGTTTAGTGATTTCTGTTGAGGAGATGTTTGTCTGGTTACAATAAGTGAATGTACTCAGGCTCAGCCTCTACGTTACCACACCTCACTTTTGAACAGACACGTAAGATCACAACAGGAATGGAAATCATGCGGAAATGACAAATCCCTCTTAAGTGGACTTCAGGCAGTCTCCGTCATGTGAGCACAAAAGGCAGGAAATCTAATATCATTGTCAGCGCAGTCATTCAGCTCAGCTGTGACCACCCAGAACAACTTGATGTTTTCCATGTAACCCAACACGACACAGAGCAGAGTTCTGCAAAGGCAGCTGGAGCATAGTACAATTAGAAATGCAGAGGATCACTTTGAGCATCCACCAGAGAAACAGGCAACTTGGCACAAGTCCAAACCAGCATTTATGTTCTATGTGCATTGTCATATTTTATTCAAACATATCAGTGTAGCCCTCTATTCCCTTCTCTCACAAATGCTTTTTCCAGTTTCCTTTTTAAATGCTTATTTTATTGCCTTCAAGCACTTTGGTAGCAATGCAGACATTATCACAACTCTTCAGATAAAGGAATTTCTTGAGAATATCCTACTGATTTGTGGTGGCTATCTTACATCCATAACATCCACTCTAAAATCTTTCATAATTTTAAATACCTCAAATAACACCACCTCTTAACCTTAACAGGAAAAATAGTAAGTCTATTCAACCTTTTCAGAGATCTATCTTTTCACATTTCAGGTAAAATTCTTGTAAACCATACCTACCCTTTCATCTTTTCCATTCAATCACAAGCAGAACTGTATGTTGCAATCTACATGGTCCAAACGAGGTTCAGTAATAGCTTAGCACACTTTCAAACATTATTCTTCTAGATACATACTTTAGAACATATTACTCAGCAGGTCAGGAAAAAATCTAAGGAGAAAGAAGGAGTTAACATTTTAGGTTGGTAACCTTTCAAAAGCAGGAGGAAATGTCTAAAATCAAATGCGTTTGAAGAACAAGAACAGAGAATATCGCTGATACAGTAAAGACCAAGAGGGACTGAACGTTGCATAATGGTGGTGACAACCAAGGAAGGGTGATGAAGGTCTATTATTTTCAGACAATGCAAATAGAGGAGATCTATATGATAGGAAATGAAAGAAAATAGGTGTGAACAAATAAGGCTGGAACTGTCAGAAACAAACCAGAGAGGTAAACACTGTGCAGTTGCACACATAACACACACAAGCCTCATTAACTTATGAAAGTAAGGATAAAATCTACAGACGGATTACACATTTGGGTTTAATTCGGAGAAGGAAGGCTGAGGATCGGAGCGGGAGTGCGGCGGGAGCCTCTTTGATTTTTTCTTCTTATCATCAGAGTTAAGAGAGGTGGGACTCTGCAGGCATGTGATGTCCGGCAGTGAAGCACGGAAGATTTAAAAGGAACACAGCCTTATACAGCGGGCAGCGTCGTTTTGCAGGCAGTGGAGTGAACTGGGAGCAGAGTGAAGGCTTAAAGGCTTTGGCTCAACGGGCTTAGGTGGAAATAGAAGAGGCAAAGCAGGTTTAGTTTTCAATTTTTCCTGTTATTTGAGGAAAGGGGGAAGTATGAGTGTGAGGGCAGCTTGTTGTTCTCGATGTCGGATGTGGGAGGTCCTGGAGTCTCCAAGCCTCCCGGACGTCCACATCTGCACCAGGTGCGCCGAGATGCAGCTCCTAAGGGACCGCGTTACGGAACTGGAGCTGCAGCTCGATGACCTTCGTCTGGTCAGGGAGAGTGAGGAGTTGATAGAGAGGAGTTACAGGCAGGTGGTCACACCAGGGCCACGGGAGGCAGACAAGTGGGTCATGATTAGGAGGGGGAAGGGGAAGTGTCAGGTATTAAAGAGTATCCCAGTGGCTGTGCCCCTTAACAATAAGTACTCCTGTTTGAGTACTGTTGGGGGGCGGGGGGGGGGGGACAGCTTACCTGGGAGAAGCAACAGTGGTCATGCCTCCGGCACAGGGTCCAGCCCTGTAGCTCCAGAGGGTAGGGAAAGGAAGAGGAGGGCAGTAGTAATAGGGAACTCAATAGTTAAGGGGTCAGATAGGCTATTCTGTGGATGCAGTCAGGAGACCCGGATGGTAGTTTGCCTCCCTGGTGTCAGGGTCCGTGATGTTTCTGATAATGTCCAAGATATCCTGAAGTGGGAGGGTGAGGAGCCAGAGCTCGTGGTACGTATAGGTACCAATGACATAGGTAGGAAAAGGGAAGAGGTCCTTAAAGGAGAATATAGGGAGTTAGGAAGGGAATGGAGAAGAAGGACTGCAAAGGTAGTAATCTCGGGATTATAGTCTGTGCCACGCGATAGTGAGAGTAGGAACGGAATGAGGTGGAGGATAAATGCGTGGCTGAGGGATTGGAGCAGGGGGAAGGGATTCAAGTTTCTGGATCATAGGGACCTTCTTTGGCGCAGGTGTGACCTGTACAAAAAGGACGGGTTGCACTTGAATCCTAGGGGACCAATATCCTGGCGGGGAGATTTGCGAAGGCTACTGGGGAGACTTTAAACTAGAATGGTTGGGGGGGGGGGAATCAAATTGAAGAGACTAAGAGAGAGGAGGTTAGTTCACAAATAGAGAAAGCTCGTAGACAGTGTGTGAGGGAGGATAGGCAGGGGACAGAGAACGAGAGCACTCAGACCAAAGATGTAGCGGAGAAGGAAGAAAAAGATAACAAAGTTGTTTGCACTATTAGGAATAAACAGAGAGTAAGAGGTGGAGAGTTTCTTAAATGCATCTATTTTAATGCTAGGAGCATTGTAAGAAAGGTGCATGAATTGATACCTGGAAATATGATGTTGTAGCTGTTAGTGAAACATGGTTGCAGGAGGGGTGTGATTGGTAACTAAATATTCCTGGATTTCGTTGCTTCAGGCATGATAGAATCGGAGGGGCAAGAGGGGGAGGTGTTGCATTACTTGTCAGAGAAAATATTACAGCAGTGCTTTGGCAGGATAGATTAGAGGACTCGTCTAGGGAGGCTATTTGGGTGGAATTGAGGAATAGGAAAGGTGTAGTAACGCTTATAGGGTTGTATTATAGACCACCGAATGGGAAGTGAGAATTGGAGTAGCAAATTTGTAAGGAGATAGCAGATATTTGTAGTAAGCACAAAGTTGTGATTGTGGGAGATTTTAATTTTCCACACATAGACAGGGAACACCATTCTGTTAAAGGGCTAGATGGTTTGGAGTTTGTAAAATGTGTGCAAGGTAGTTTTTTGCAGCAATACATAGAGGTACCAACTAGAGAAGGGGCAGTGTTGGATCTCCTGTTAGGGAATGAGATAGGTCAGTGACAGAGGTATGTGTTGGGGAGCACTTCAGGTCCAGTGATCACAATACCATTAGTTTCAATATGATTACGGAGAAGGATAGGGCTGGAGCCAGGGTTGAGATTTTTGAGTGGAGAAAGGCTAACTTTGAGGAGACGTGAAAGGATTTAGACGGAGTGAATTGGGACAATTTGTTTTCTGGGAAGGATGTAATAGAGAAATGGAGGTCATTTAAATGTGAAATTTTGAGGATACAGAATCTGTATGTTCCTGTTAGGTTGAAAGGAAAGGTTAAAAGTTTGAGAGACCCATGGTATTCAAGGGATATTGGAAACTTTGTTTGGAAAAAGAGAGGGATCTACAATAAATATAGGCAGCTTGGAGTAAATGAGGTGCTCGAGGAATATAAGGAATGTAAAAAGAATTTTGAGAAAGAAATTAGAAAACCTAAAAGAAAATATGAGGTTGCTTTGGCAAGTAAGGGGAAATTAAATCCAAAGGGTTTCTACGGTTATATTAATAGCAAAAGGATAGTGAGGGATAAAATTGGTCCCTTAGAAAATCAGAGTGGACGGCTATGTGCGGAGCCAAAAGAGTTGGGGGAGGTTTTGAACAATTTCTTTTCTTCAGTATTCACTAAGGGATCCAAGGAAGTTTGGCCAGGTGGATTCAGAATTGGCTTGCCTGCAGAAGGCAGAGGGTCATGGTGGAGGGAGTACATTCGGATTGGAGCGTTGTGACTAGTGGTGACCCACAAGGATTGGTTCTGGGACCTCTACTTTTCATGATTTTTATTAATGACCTGGATGTGGGGGTAGGTGGGTGGGTTGGCAAGTTTGCAGATGACACAAAGGTTGGTGGTGGTGTAGATAGTGTAGAGGATTGTCAAAGATTGCAGAGAGACAAACAATGATGCAGAAGTGGTCTGAGAAGTGGCAGATGGAGTTCAACCTGGAGAAGTGTGAGGTGGTACACTTTGGAAGGACAAACTCCAAGGCAGAGTACAAAGTAAATGGCAGGATACTTGGTAGTGTGGAGGAGCAGAGGGATCTGGGGGTACATGTCCACAGATCCCTGAAAGTTGCCTCACAGGTGGTTAGGGTAGTTAAGAAAGCTTATGGGGTGTGTCATGCGTGAGGCCAAGCAGAGCTACCAGACAAATGATGCTAATGACAGAGATAACAGAAGATAATGGTGAAACATTCAAAATGCTAATGAGAGAGAAGAGAGAGATTAACGAGAAAGAAACACAATTCAGATATTGACAGACCGGTTGCTTTGAACCTGAACTATCTGAAGTTTGATGGACAGGTTTACCCCAGTGGGGGGGATAAAGAGAGCAGGTTTGCTAAGGCACGACACACGCCACGAGACCCCTGGAAAGAGTAGTGTGCCCCCACAAATTGGTGGGATTGTGGAGGACCGGTTCGCGGGAACTGATCAGAGGCTCACAGGGTGTAAAGGTACGATTGGTGGGAACCTGGGGTGTGTGTCCACCCTTGCCTGGGTGCCGGGTTCACCGCACCCAAGAACAATCATATCCAGAACGGAGGGGTCACAGTCGGTGACCACAGCGAGATTAGAAGACATCAAAAGGTCTGCCCGAAACCAACTGCGAAGACATCAAAAGGCTCTCTCTCTCTGTCTCTCTCTCTCTCTCCCCAACGGTACAACAACAGCGATTACTTCGAACTGCACTAAACCGAACTGAACTCTGCTTCACTTAAGACTGATCATTTTACCCCTAGACTGCGATAGAGCTTGATTGATTCCTATTACCCTATTTCTGTGTGTATGTGTGTATTATCATTGCTAACCTGTTACATTTATATCCTTGCGATTAGTGTACTGTATTACTTATTTCTTTAATAAAACTTTATTAGTTCCTAGTAATCACAGACTCCAACAAGCGTTCCATTTCTGCTGGTTTGGCAACCCAGTTACGGGGTACGTAACATAAGTGGGGATCTGTTCCAGAGTTTTGAACGCCAAAATTTGGGACTGGGTAAATTGATTGGGTTAAAATTCCCAAAAGTAAAACAAAGGGCAAACAGCAGAAATGGAGATTGAGGAATTTCTAAAGGTACCAAGCTTGGAGGCATTAGAGGATGCCAGGAAATCAGAATTGGCGACTGTTGCAAAACGGTTGAAACTTTTTAAGGGGAAGCCGACAATGAGGAGAGCGGAGATGCACAGAGCTATCATTGAGCATTATGTATCTAAAGGTGTGTTTCCCCACGGGGAGCTGGAGGTGGTGTCTATGAGCAAACCTGGTGGAGAAGCAGTGCAGCTGCAGATGGAAAAACTAAGACTCGAGCACGAGTTCCGAGTAAGGCAGCTGGAATGAGAAGAGAAGCAGTTAGAACGGGAGGAGAGAATAAAGCAGTTAAAACGAGAAGAGAGAGAGAGAAAGAAAGGGAATTTGAACTTGAGAAGTTAAGGATGGCACTAGGGAGGGGCCAAATGCCAAACCAAGGTGGAGGGTTCAGGGCGACCCAGGAGGATAGGTTGGTTCCCCATTTAAGGAGGCCGATGTTGATCAGTACTTTCTACATTTTGAAAAAGTCGCTGCAAGTCAGGACTGGCCGAGGGATAAGTGGGCTGTTTTGCTTCAGAGCGTGCTTAAGGGGAAGGCTCAGCAAGCTTACTCGGCATTGTCCGCAGAAGATGACCAGAGGTATGATGTGGTGAAAGAGGTGATACTCAGGATTTATGAGTTGGTCCCGGAGGCATACTGGCAAAGGTTCCAGAATGTAAGGAAGCAGTGGGGCCACACATATTCAGAGTTTGCCCGTGAGATGCAGATGTACTGTGAGCGTTGGTGCGCCTCGAGATGGGTCAATGGAGATTATGACAGACTGCTACATCTAATACTGACTGAGCAATTTAAAGATTGTGTCCCTGGAGGTATGAGGCCCTAACTAGATGAGAAAGAGGCAGAAACCTTAGCCGCAACTGCTAAGTTAGCGGATGAGTACGCGTTAGCACACAAAGCAAAGTTTACCCCGAGTAAGAGCTACCAGATGGGTAGTCGAGGGGGCGGAGAAAGTCCACTGGAAAAGCCAGAAAGTAAGCCGGGGACTAGTGAGAAGGATAAGGATGACAGGAAGCAGTTTGGTAGGAAGTCTCCTGGGGTCGTATGCTATAATTGTGGGAAAGCCGGTCACTTTGTGTCCAGGTGCTTTGCCCCAAAGAAGGAGATGGGGAAAGGAAAAACGACGACTCCGACTGGCTGTATTGAGCCGGCAAACAAACCGCTGGGGAGAAGAGGTCTGATAGAGTTCAGGAAGGGCGCGAGAAGTTTATTTCGACTGGATTGGTGTCAGTGAAGGAGGGGTCAAACCCAGTTCCAGTACGGATCTGGAGAGACACTGGGGCTTGTCAGTCATTGATCTTAAGGAGGGTGTTAGACTTTAGTTCAGAGACCGAGACTGGGGAGGTCAGTGTGATAAAAGGCATTGGGAAAGGGACTGAAGCAGTACCTTTGCACCAGATACACCTAAAAAGTGACTTGGTCTCCGGACCGGTCACGATAGGGGTGAGGCCCAAATTGCTGATGGAGGGCGTGGAGGTCTTACTCAGTAACGACCTTGCAGGTGGAGATGTGTTCCCAGCAGTAAAGCTGACAAGCAAGCCTGCCAGGACTGAAGACCCGCCCATGGACTCACAGGTTTATCCCATTTGCGCAGTGACTCAGCGCATGTCCAGAAAGGCTGCCGAAGCGAATGTAGATTTAGCTGAGACGTTTTTACCAGCCTTGTACCAGGAGGGGTTAGAAAGTGAGAAGAAGGAGCATAGTGGAGAGGAAGGAAGTGAGGGAGTTGAGGTAGATTTATCATTAGCTCACAGGAACGAGACGAGGAGCTGATGGTTTTGACGGAGACAGCTCTCTCCAAAGCAGAATTAAAAAGGGAGCCAGTGGGCTATTACGTGAAGGAGGGAGTACCGATGAGGAAGTGGAGACCAAGTACCGTGCCCGCAGATGATGAGTGGGGGGTGGTGCACCAGGTGGTAGTGCCGAAAATTTATAGGGACGAGATTTTTATCCTGGCCCACAAGATACCCCTCGGTGGACATTTTGGGGGTGAGGAAGACAGTCGATAGAATTATGAAAGAGTTTTACCGGCCGAACATGAGGAAGGATATTATTGATTATTGTAGATGGTGTCATTCCTGTCAGGTGGTAGGAAAGCTGAACCAGGTCCTGCCTAAAGCGCCCCTTCGACCAATACCTGTTTTTGGGGAATCATTTTCCTGAATAATTGTGGATTTTGTCGGTCCCCTGCCCAGAACTGCGAGTGGGCGAGAGTATGTGATGACTATGATGTACGCTGCCACCAGGTTTCTGGAGGCGGTGTCCCTGGCAAGCATCAAGGCTCCCACAGTGGTAAAGGCGCTTGTGAAATTTTTCTCTACAGTGCGGCTGCCAAGGGAAATCCAGTCAGATCAGGGGAGTGTCTTCACATCTCACACATTCTGACGGATGTTGGATGAGATGGGAGCAAAGCAGATTTTGGCCTCCTTGTACCACCCGGAGCTCGTACCATTCGAGCTCGTCTTCGGTCATTGGCCCAGAGGACCCCTGTGTCATGGTCCGGATCGGGGTCCTTTTAAATTTAGCTTGTTTATGTTATGATCCGGACCGTTGATTCCCTGTTCTGCCATGTCCCTCGACTTTGGTGATTAGAGGCAATTAACACTGGGCTAAAACGGTAGTTTATAGTCTCTGGCTTTCAGCCGTTCGGTGCGGGAGCGTTTGCAAAGTCACCAAGGTACGGCGTGCCAATGTCATCTGGTCGAAGCAAGCCTAGTCTCCACCCAAAGCGAGTGCCGGTAATTCGCCTCTCCTCACCGGAGCAACTTTGTCAAGTTACCTCGCCAAAGTGAGCCTGCAAAGTTTCCTCATCGAGGTGGGTCCGTCAGTTAACCCGCTGGAGGGAACCAAGAACCGCTGTCTACTGTTCCTGGGCCGAGTAGAGAGCTCGCCACTACCCGGAGGCTCCAAGTCAAGTCCTCGCTCCAGGCGGCATTCAAGTACCAAGTCAAGTCCTGGCCCTGGCGGCTTCCCAGATCTAAGTCTAGCCCTGGCCCTGGCGGTCTGTGATTCCTGTCCTACCCCCTTGTCTGAATCCCCTCTCTGCCCCTCTCACCTCTAGCCCTCGTCTGCAGCCCCCGCCTGCACCTCGATCTGGTTCCATCACCGGAGCTAGATAGGTACTGTCTGGTGTTCATTCGTGTTGGTCTTTTCTTGTCTTGTCCTCGCCTCCGTGCGGTAAGTCTGGCCGTCTTGCCATTGCCCCGCGGGGAGTCATATCTTGTCTTGTCCTGTCCTCGCCTCCGTGGGATAAGTCAGGCCGTCTTGCCATTGCCCCGCAGAGGGTCATGAGTCCTGGCCCTATGTCCTGTACCCAAGGAGGGGTCCCAGCTCTCTGTTCTGTGTGTGAGTCCCGGCCCTATGTCCTGTACCCAAGGAGGGGTCCCAACTCTGTGTTCTGTGTATGTGTCCATGGTTCCATGTACCTGCTCTCCCGAGACTGAGGCTCTGTGTTCCCATGTTCCTCCTCTCCCTAGCCCATGTCATGTCCATGCCTGGTTCTGGAGTCCGAGCCTGAGGCAAGATCCAGATATTGGGTCCTTGCCCAGTCTCGGGCACAGAGTCCATACTCTAGCCTCTTCATGTCTCCTCTAGTTCTGGGAGCCAATTCCAAGTCCAAGCCCAGACCCTTGGCCCCAGCCTAGTTGTAGTCCTTAGTCATTGTCCAGTTCATTACTCCTGCTCCTGCCTAGCTCTCTTGGTATCGAACAATAAACTAAATCTAAGTAACCTCACAAGAGGTACAGTTGACGTTTCAGGCCGAGACTCTTCGTCAGGACCCTGATGAAGGGTCTCGGCCTGAGACGTTGACTGTACCTCTTCCTAGAGATGCTGCCTGGCCTGCTGCGTTCACCAGCAACTTTGATGCGTGTTGCTTAAATTTCCAGCATCTGCAGAATTCCTGTTGTTAACCTCACAAGATGTGTCTTGCATTTGGGTCCACCCTTGCTCCCAATGCCCCGCCATTGTGACACCCTGACCTTATTGAAAGAACAATGGTCCAGTCCGACAGTACAAGTCAATGATTATGTTTTAAAATTTCGTTAGAGGCTTAAAAGGATCTGTGACCTTGCCAAAGAAAATCTACGACACTCCCAAACTAAAATGAAACAGTGGTATGATAGACGTGCCTGCGAACAAGTGTTTCAAGTGGGTGATATGGTCTTTGTTCTGTTTCCAGTGGTAACCAACCCCCTCCAGGCGAGATTCCACTGTCCGTACAAAGTGATTAAAAAGATAGACTCTTTGAATTATGTTATTGAAACGCCGGACAGACATAAGCCAACACAATTAGTACACATTAATATGTTAAAAGATGTATGTCCAGATGTCCCGAGGTGATGCAAGGGGACAGTATATGATGTTGTTGTCACATCAGATCAGCCTATTAAGCAGCATCCCTATAGGATGAACTTGGAGAAGGGCAAGCTAGTGGAGAAAGAAATTGAACACATACTAGCCACAGGTATTATTAGGTCATCCAAATCGGAATGGGCCTCTCCCTGTGTGGTTGTCCCGAAAGCCGATGGGAGCATCCGATTCTGTACAGATTACAGAAAAGTGAACGCCATCACAAAAACTGATGCGTACCCCATCCCAAGGGTAGACGATTGCATCGATAAAGTGGGGAGAGCTAAGTACATCACAAAGATCGATTTGCTATAAGGGTACTGGTGTGTTCCTTTAACCAACCGGGCTAGAGAAACCTCAGCATTTGTCACTCCAACGGGGTTATACGAGTATAATGTTTTACCTTTTGGCATGAAAAATGCCCCAGGGACCTTCCAAAGGATGATTAATTCAGTAATAAAAAGGTTAAAGAACGCAGAAGCGTATATTGACAATTTAGTGGTCTGGAGTGACACGTGGGAGGAGCACATTGTGGCAGTAGAGGAACTGTTTAAACTGCTGTCTGAAGCCAACCTGACAGCGAACCTCACGAACAGTGAGTTCGGCCACGCTATGGTCACTTATCTGGGGTATGTGGTAGGACAGGGTCAGTTGGCACCAACGCAGGCTAAGGTACAGGCTATCTCTGAAGTTCCCATCCCGACGGACAAGAGGGCCCTGAGAAGGTTTTTGGGGATGGTGGGGTACTATCGGAAGTTTTGTGAAAACTTTGCAGATATTACCCTCCCTCTTACTAAGCTCTTGCTGAAGAATGCGAAGTTTGTGTGGGACGACCTTTGTCAACAAGCCTTCGAGAGTCTGAAGGTGATACTGTGTCACCACCCTGTATTGAATGGGCCTGACTTTTCAAAACCCTTCTCCCTAGCAACAGTTGCTAGCGACGAAGCGGCAGGGGCGGTGCTGTTGCAGACTGACAAAGAGGAGATTGAACACCCAGTGGCTTATTTTTCTAAGAAATTTAATGTCCATCAGAGAAATTATTCCACTGTGGAGAAGGAATTACTGGCCATCATACTAGCATTACAACATTTTGAGGTTTATATTTGTCTGGAATGGAAAACACTGATAATTTACACTGATCACAACCCATTAGTGTTTTTGGCCACAATGAAGGATAAAAACAAACGCTTATTAAGTTGGAGCCTGGTATTACGGGAATTTGATATTAAGATAAAACATATAAAAGGAACAGACGATGTGATTGCTGATTGTCTGTCAAGGTGTTAAAACTTAAAGTTCTCTGTATTAGCCAAATAGCTGATGACTACCTGTATATTAATGTGTATCTTATAATGTGCATTCATGCCCATAATTTTTACCCAGGTAAAAATCCTTTTAAGGGTGGGGGTATCATGTGTGACGCCAAGCAGAGCTACCGGACGGATGATGTTAATGACAGAGATAACGGAAGACAATGGAGAAACATTCAAAATGCTAATGAGAGAGAAGAGAGAGATTAACGAGAAAGAAACACAATTCAGATATTGACAGACCGGTTGCTTTGAACCTGAACTGTTTGAAGTTTGATGGACAGGTGATACCCCAGCGGGGGGATAAAAAGAGCAGGTTTGCTAAGGCATGACACACGCCACGAGACCCCTGGAAAGAGCAGTGTGCCCCCACAAGTTGGTGCGAGTGTGGAGGACCAGTTTGCGGGAACCGATCAGAGGCTCACAGGGCGTAAAGGTATGATCGGTGGGAACCTGGGGTGTGTGTGTCCGCCCTTGCCTGGGTGCCGGGTTCACCGCGGAAGAACGATCGTATCCGGAACGGAGGGGTCACAGTCAGTGACCACAACGGGATTAGAAGACATCAAAAGGTCTGCCTGAAACCAAATTGCATCTCTCTCTCTCTCTTCTCTCTCTCTCTCTCTCTCTCTAACGGCACAACAGCGATTACTTCAAACTGCACTAAACTGAACTGAACTCTGCTTCACTGAAGACTGATCATTTTACCCCTAGACTGCGATAGAGCTTGATTGATTCCTATTACCCTATTTCTGTGTGTATGTGTGTATTATCATTGCTAACCTGTTACATTTATATCCTTGCAATTAGTATACTGTATTACTTATTTCTTTAATAAAACTTTATTAGTTCCTAGTAATCACAGACTCCAACGAGTGTTCCATTTCTGCTGGTTTGGCAACCCAGTTACGGGGTAGGTAACAGGTGTTAGCTTTCATAAGTCGAGGGATAGAGTTTAAGAGTCGCGATGTAATGATGCAGTTCTATAAAGCTCTGGTTAGGCCACACTTGGAGTACTGTGTCCAGTTCTGGTCACCTCACTATAGGAAGGATGTGGAAGCATTAGAAAGGGTACAGAGGAGATTTACCAGGATGCTGCCTGGTTTAGAGAGTATGCATTATGATCAGAGATTAAGGGAGTTAGGGCTTTACTCTTTGGAGAGAAGAAGAATGAGAGGAGACATGATAGAGGTGTACAAGATATTAAGAGGAATAGATAGAGTGGATAGCCAGCGCCTCTTCCCCAGGGCACCACTGTTCAATACAAGTAAGACATGGCTTTAAGGTAAGGGGTGGGAAGTTCAAGGGGGATATTAGAGGAAGGTTTTTTACTCAGAGAGTGGTTGGTGCGTGGAATGCGCTGTCTGAGTCAGTGGTGGAGGCAGATACACTAGTGATGTTTAAGAGACTACTAGACAGGTATATGGAGGAATTTAAGGTGGGGGGTTATATGGGAGGCAGGGGTTGAGGGTCACCACAACATTGTGGGCCAACGGGCCTGTACTGTGCTGTACTATTCTATGTTCTAGAAGGATATTGAATTGTGTAAGGTAAGGGAAACAAGCAGGGTAGTTATTGAAACTATGATGATTAAAGAAGAGGAAGTACTGGCACTTTTAAAGAATCTAAAAGTGGATAAGTCTCCGGGTCCTGACAGGATATTCCCTCGGACCTTGAGGGAAGTTAGTGTGGAAATAGCAGGGGCTCTGACAGAAATATTTCAAATGTCATTAGAAACAGGGATGGTCCTGGAGGATTGGCGTATTGCTCATGTTGTTCCATTGTTTAAAAAGGGCTCTAAGAGTAAACCTAGCAATTATCAGCCTGTGAGTTTGACGTCAGTGGTGGGTAAATTGATGGAAAGTATTCGTAGAGATGGTATTTATAATTATCTGGATAGACTGGGTCTGATTAGGAACAGTCAACATGGATTTGTGCGTGGAAGTTCATGTTTGACAAATCTTACTGAATTTTTTGAAGAGGTTACTAGGAAAGTTGACGAGGGTAAAGCGGTGGGTGTTGTCTACATGGACTTCAGTAAGGCCTTTGACAAGGTTCCACATGGAAGGTTAGTTAGGAAGGTTCAATTGTTAGGTATTAATAGGGAAGTAGTAAAATGGATTCAGCAGTGGTTGGATGGGAGACCGACCCCAGAGAGTAGTGGTGGATAACTGTTTGTTAGATTGGAGGCCGGTGACTAGTGGTGTGCCTCAAGTATCTGTACTGGGTCCAATGTTGTTTGTCATATATATTAATGATCTGGATGATGAGGTGGTAAATTGGATCAGTAATTATGCGGATGATACTAAGATAGATGGAGTTGTGGATAATGAAGTAGGTTTTCAAAGCTTGCAGATAGATTTAGGCCTGAAAGATGGCAGATGGAGTTTAATGCTGATAAATGTGAGGTGCTCCATTTTGGTAGGAATTATCAAAGTAGGACACACATGGTAAATGGTAGGGCATTGAAGAATGCAGTAGAACAGAGGGATCTAGGAATAATGGTGCATAGTTCCCTGAAGGTGGAATCTCATGTGGATAGGGTGGTGAAGAAAGCTTTTGGTATGCTGGCCTTTATAAATCAGAGCATTGAGTATAGGAGTTGGAATGTAATGTTGAAATTGTACAAGGCATTGGTCAGGGTAAATTTGGAGTATTGTATACAGTTCTGGTCACCGAATTATAGGAAAGATGTCAACAAAATTGAGAGAGTACAGAGAAGATTTACTAGAATGTTACCTAGGTTTCATCTCCTAAATTACAGAGAAAGGTTGAACAAGTTGGGTCTTTATTCTTTGGAGCGTAGAAGGTTGAGGGGGGACTTGATAGAGGTATTTAAAATTATGAGGGGGATAGATAAAGTTGACGTGGATAGGCTTTTTCCATTGAGAGTGGGGGAGATTCAAACAAGAGGACATGAGTTGAGAGTTAAAGGGCAGAAGTTTAGGGGTAACACGAGGGGGAACTTCTTTACTCAGAGAGTGGTAGCTGTGTGGAATGAGCTTCCAGCAGAAGTGGTTGAGGCAGGTTCAATGTTGTCATTTAAAGTTAAATTGGAAAGCTATATGGACAGGAAAGGAATGGAGGGTTATGGGCTGAGTGCAGGTCAGTGGGACTAGGTGAGAGTAAGAGTTCGGCACTGACTAGAAGGGCGGAGATGGCCCGTTTCCGTGCTATAATTGTTATATGGTTTTATGGTTATAAGTAAACAACAGAAGTACATAAATGAATAATTGTAAGGTACAGAACAGGTTAACCAGTGACACTTTCAATATGATGCAGCAGGGAGTTCAGAAGACTAATGGCCTGCTGGAAGAAAATGTTCCCCACCCTGACCGTTCTCATTTTTATGCATCAGAGTCTTCTGCTTGATGGTAGAAAGTCAAAGAGGATGCTGGATGGATGGGTGGGATCCTTAATAATGCTAAGGGCCTTATGTACACAGGGCAGGTGACAGAAGTGTGTGTAGGGAAATACTTTGGATCTGGTGACCATAATTCTATCAATTTCAAGATAATTATGGAGAAGGATAGGTCTGGTCCTCAGGCTGAGGTTCCAAATTAGAGAAAGATCAATTTTGATGGCATCAGAAACAATGATCCCTCTAATATGTAATGACCAGTGTGCAGAAAAATCTTGTGCTGTCCAAATTTTTTGCCCGGTGACCTGATAAGAGGCATTGATAAGATGATGAGAGGCATTGATCGTGTGGATAGCCAGAGGCTTTTTCCCAGGGCGGAAATAGCTAACACGAAAGGGCATAGTTTTTAAGATGCTTGGAAGTAGGTACAAGGGGATGTCAGAGATTAAGTTTTTCACACAGAGGGTGGTGGATGCATTGAAGGTGGTGGAGGCGGATTCAATAGGGTCTCTTAGATAGGTACATGGAGCTTAGAAAAATAGAGAGCTATGCGGTAGGGAAATTCTAGGTAGCTTCTAGAAGAGATTACATGGTTGACACAACATTGTGGACCGAAGGGCCTGTAATATGCTGTAGATTTTCTATGTTTCTATGTTTCTATAATAACATGTGTGCACTGAATAATTTCTTCAATAAAAACAACAGAAATAAGCCAGTTCTAAAATCTGCAGACAAATCATCACAAACTCCATGTTATCTACACAGCCCACATCAGAAACTGGAAAAAGAAATGTGATTTTGTACAATCGAGTAATATGCTTAACACACCAACAAAGTAGAGGGTGACAGGCTTTTGTGTGCAGTTTAAATTCCTTTGTATGGTAGTAGCAAAAGATGTGTGCGTGCTCACACCTTAGAGGGAATATTAATCAGACAGGAAGTGAATTGGGATAGACTGTGTAGAACCAAAGAGATGTATGGTAAGTGGCATCCTTCAGTGCAAGGTAACCTGAGACCTTCTCGAGACCTAGTCCTGCTCTCAAGGACGGACAAGCCAGTTCCAGCCAACGGGACTGTGCAAGTTCTAACACTGCCGAGTCGAGACTGCCCAGGAACTAGAAACAGGGAATCTCTTGTTCAGGAGAAGACCAAGGAGATGCCCAAGCAGTCTGGAAGAATTGTAGTTAAGCTTAAGGAATCTAGCTGCCAGTTCCTGAGGAAGGGAAAGATACCTTTACACTGATCCTTGAAGCCTATTTCTAGGGGAGCAAGGACCATCTGCCTCGCTGCCATCACCTGAGGACACAAATGTGGATTTGATAATCCACCATGATTCTCTCACTGCACTCAGCTAGCTGTCCATCATCCAAATGTCTGTTCAATTTATTTTAAGAACTCCTCTCTCTTTAATTATGGGAGAGTTCAGAGAAATGGCACATTCTACCAAGGAAGACACTATAGTTGTCATCCACTGAAGAATACAGGAGCTTTCTTTTCAGGAGCGCTGCTCCTCAATGAGTCAAGAATTAGCATTTGATTGTGGGATCTGGTACGGAACTTAAACCAACAGCCATCTGTGGCAAAAATATCACTAAATGAGCAGCAGCAAACAATTAATAATGGCATACCTCTTTGCTTTACAAATTGTATGACCAGTCATTTGAACAATGCACACTCCTGAAGCCCTGGAGGCAAGACGCCAAGATAAGTTTAATTTATTTAAAAAATATTAACATTTCTTTATGGACTAATGCAACTACTCATCATCATCATCATCATAAAATGCAGATTTTAAGCTTTAGACTCATGCTAACTGTTCAATGTCAAATCAATCATTGTGGGCAAAATAAATCATTTTACTGAGTTGATACAATATTTGGCCTTTTTTAATGTGCATTCAGGCTTTGATTTATCAAACTGATAATTGGTTATTTCTCCTTGCAGCTAACCACCTCCTGCTGCGTGGTAGCACAGTGGCTAGCACAACACCAGCAACCCGAGTTCAGTTCCAGCCACTATCCATAAGGAGTTTGTACCTTCTTCCTCTGACTGTGTGGATTTCCTCCGGGAGCTCTGGTTTCCTCCTACAGTCCAAAGACATACCAGTTAGCAGGTTAATTGGGCATTGTAAATTGTCCTGTGATTAGGCCCAGGTTAAATCAGGGGTTGTTGGGCAGTGTAGCTACAAGGGCTAGAAGGGCGTATTCAGTGCTGTATCTCAATAAATAAATAAATATCATAGAAGGACATTCAATATATCGTTTAAGCAATTTATTTTGTCCTTCTGTTCAGCATCAGTGGCTTTGATGACATTGCTGACAATGTTGTACGCAACCACATATTAGTTGAGGAGTACAATGGTTCGTTGAATTTATGTGGCAAAGCACAAGCAATTTCATGTAGACAACTGTGAATGAATTTTTCAGCCTTGAAACTCTTCATGACTTCTGCAAATGTTCTATCAATCTGGAGAGCGTAAATAGGTTTTAATATTACAGCCACTTGCGACTGTAATTATGAGGGAAAAGCATGTTTCAATGTACCCATTTCTGATGGAAATCCTGCCCAGTTGGAAATTGGACTGGACATTACTGCAAGTCACTCAGCATAGCAAGGTACCATGGTGACATTTTCAATGGGTGCAACCATTGTTTCACCCTCGTGGAGGAAACTAAACCAAAATGTAACCTATGATTTCACAGTCACGGGAAAATAAGGACAAGCCATATATGCATTAGTGTCTCCAGTGGAACCTGGATACCTTGCTCTCTAATCATGCCTGCCTGTATGAATATTACACAGTTTGTACCAGAGCTACTTCATGTATTTTAGTGTATACAGGAGTTTTGCACTCTGCAGAGATCAATGCTGCGATCTCTGCCTCAACCATGTCTCCATCGGACTTGCGGCCTGAGCCATTTGCAGCATGGGTAGTGATTGGGCAACATCATAATGGATTATGTGGCCAAGGTAATAAGCCTCCACCCCCATTTTCTTTCACCTCCATAGCAGGCGTGCTGCGGCTGCAAAAGAGATTGTTCGAAGACATTGATTCACTTCTCAGTGGTTTTGTCGGGAATGATGTGCAGGGATGCAAGTTCTGCATTCTGCTGCTATTGGGGAAAATGTAAACAGAACTTTAACTAAGGAACAAAGATGCAAACATCCCAATGATTTTTTAAGGGCAAGTGTCACCAAAGTTGTCATTCCTTTTTGCAGATTCTCTAATTGGCACTTTTGCTAAACTTAGCATCTACTTAGTTCTGCAGAAAACCTGGTGTAACCTAATTTCCAGATGTTAGTTCCCAAACACTTCTAGCAAAGCAATTATTTCCTGTGAAAACCAGTAGATGGTGAATTATTCATGTATTAAATTCTGTATTGTGTTTTCATCTCTGTAACACATCATATCCTGTAGCACTTCATCATTATATTCAGTGATAATTTGTATACTGAATCTAATAAAACTATACCCAAGTGGAATTACTGAAATGAGCTTGAGATGAGATGGGAGAAAATTGTTTGGAAAGCTACCTACACAGTAACTCATCCAGATGAATAGTCAGATAACTCTACATGGAACCATCTAATCAAGTTGGTCCAAAAATAACGACTTAGCATTTTTTCACAATAATTAGATTTCTAAATCTGAGGTTTCTACTCAGTACTATAAACAATAATAGTCCAGAAACAGCATCACTTGTTTCCTGCAATCCCACTGGCAACTTTCCTCTTCTTGTGCGCCCCGCTGACACTTTTCTTCTTTAGAAAAACACATTTCCTCCTTCAAACTCTCACATATTCTACTGCTGACTTCTTTGTATCAGTTGAACTTAGCTCCAATTCATAACTGAATTTAAAAAAAACTCTTTTTCTCTTCACAGATAAGCAAATTGGAATATGTATCATGTCAGTTGTTAAGGTTTTTCATAGTTATGCTTTTGCTTTACTTAAGGAATAGATGCTTTTGTATGCAACAGGCAAACATTTTTAACCTAGCAAAAACTATAACAATCGTGAATTACTGTCACTATGAAGAAAATGGTAGCAGATAGAAGCTGAAATAGAGCCAAAAGGGAGTAGAATATGATAACCTTGTTCAACTAGTGGTCACTATTATCTGCAGTAAGTGCGGTCTTTAATTAAGAACTATTGATCTGCTGCAATTATATACAGTATCTACCCTGTTTCTTCCAGCCACTTCTTGTCTAAACTGTGATAAATTCATTCTGATGTTTCCTGCTACTTCTAATAGGTAGCCCATATTTCACCTCATTAATGACATAATACCTCCAAACAAGCCTTCCATGTTTTTCAACTTCCTCATAAAATCCTTTACTTTTTCCTCACTGTTAGTTTGTGAAATGAATTTTAGAAACTTGCTGTTGAGTAACTGAATAACTGATCAAAAACAGCAGGAATTCTGCAGATGCTGGAAATTCAAGCAACACACATCAAAGTTGCTGGTGAACACAGCAGGCCAGGCAGCATCTCTAGGAAGAGGTGCAGTCGACGTTTCAGGCCGAGACCCTTCGTCAGGACTAACTGAAGGAAGAGTGAGTAAGGGATTTGAAAGTTGGAGGGGGAGGGGGAGATCCAAAATGATAGGAGAAGACAGGAGGGGGAGGGATGGAGCCAAGAGCTGGACCCCATCTGTTACTTATTTTTATACACACGTTCTTTCTCTCACTCTCCTTTTTCTCCCTCTGCCCCTCTGAATATACCCCTTGCCCATCCTCTGCGTCCCCCCCCCCGTCTTTCTTCCCGGACCTCCTGTCCCATGATCCTCTCGTATCCCTTTTGCCTATCACCTGTCCAGCTCTTGGCTCCATCCCTCCCCCTCCTGTCTTCTCCTATCATTTTGGATCTCCCCCTCCCCCTCCAACTTTCAAATCCCTTACTCACTCTTCCTTCAGTTAGTCCTGACGAAGAGTCTCGGCCTGAAACGTCGACTGTACCTCTTCCTACAGATGCTGCCTGGCCTGCTGCGTTCACCAGCAACTTTGATGTGTGTTGCTTGAATAACTGATCACTTTTGTTTTTATTACTTATGTTATACAACATTTACTGAATACAAAGTTCTCATCATTATTGCAGATGTGCTATTAATGAGCAATTTTGTGTGTTTCTACTAAATGAATTATGTTGCTTAAACTGTCAAATCAAAATTTTCATGCAGCCCATTCTAGTTGAAAGCATTAAGAACTAGTAAAAGGAAATTCTTTTTATGAGAATTTTTCATAATTTAGACTGATATCTCAATTGAGTATCAAAAGAATGACATAGAGCTGAAGGTGCCATCTCATCTGATGACAGCCTGAGGTAAATATTAAAGATCCCTTGGAATTATTACAAAATGAGTTTCTTTATGATTGCTAGTGAATATCAAACTCTAAACTAGTAGCATTAAATCAAATTATCTGCTAATAGATATCAGTATTGTCTATCAGAAGTTGCTGTACACAAATTGGTTGGGTTGCTTTATGTCCTCACATTACAAGAATGATTCATTGTCTTCCAGTGATGAGATCATAAATTACGTTATGTAAATGATGGGTTTCATTTCTTTCTGCATAAAATCACACTTGTCAGTAATTTTGCAAACAGTTATTATGGCCCCATTTGCTACAGCTGCTTGTATTGGACAAACAAGTGATTGTACAAAGCCACATCAATATTAAATTACAGAATAAAACTGGGTGGTTTGTATGACTAATTTCACTGTTGATGAAGTACATATTATTGCAAATGATGAACAGATCAGAGACCATTCTACATATTTCAAATGATGGCCTACAGATGTATTGCTGATTCTATAATTTTTCACTTTCACAACCCATTTGCTGCTTTAAATGTAAACTGTCTATGTATATTACTGAACAACGAGCACCGAATTGTTGCTCTGGATCTCCAGCATCTACAAAATCTCTTGTGTTTATCTATTTTACTTTTGTTAATTTGCATCATTCATTTATTATTACTATAGCTGGCTTGTTCCTATTTGTTTCTTGCAGAAAATAGTGGCATTCCGTGTGAATTAACTAACTCCATTAAGAACCAGGCAGTTCCAGCACTTGTCTTTTCTTTCCCTCATTCGCTACTATCCTCATTTGTCGCCCTTTCTCCCACTAGATCAGCAGTTATTAACAAACATTCACAAACTTCGCGAAGAGCATTTGTACCACCTGGATTCTTTTGGTCTTCATTGCAGAAATTTTCTGCCTCTCTGCATTTTAATACATGTTATTTCTTTTCCTCACTTTTCTAGTTCTTGCGAAAGGTCATTGATCCAAAGCGTTTACTTCTCCCTCCTCAGAATGGTGCCTGATCTGTTGAGTAGTCCTAGCATTGTGTTTCTTTGTTCAGAATTCCAACATCTGCTTATTTTTTGCTTTAGAACTATATTTGCTCTGCTTAAAACGAATTTCTTTGAGATCCCAAACAGAAATTTTGTTGTTTACTCAACTTCAATAAACTGTGAGTGTTTACATTAGTTCTTAACTCTCAGGTGAATAAACTCCCCAGTTTTTCTTGATTTGGCATGAAGTGGCCAAGTGGTTAAGGCGTTTGTCTAGTGATTTGAATGTCACTAATTCGAGCCTTGGCTGAGGCAGCGTGTATGTCCTTGAGCAAGGCACTTAACCACACATTGCTCTGCGATGACACCGGTGCCAAGCTGTATGGGTCCTAATGGCCTTCCCTTGGACAACATCGGTGGCGTGGAGAGGGGAGACTTTCAGCATGGGCAACTGCTGGTCTTCCATACAACCTTGCCCAGGCCTGCGCCCTGGAAACCTTCCAAGGCGCAAATCCATGGTCTCATGAGACTGACGGATGCCTAAAAAAAATAATCTAATCATAGATATCCCACATCCCCATCACAAGTATTTCCTTATGTTCATCCAACTCCTCATTTTCCTATTGCATATACAGTATGCTGGAAAAAAACTAGCAATTTTTTTTAACAAGTCTCATTTGATGACCTGAAATATGGCCCAGAAATCTCTAGCAGAGCAAACCACTGATGCTCACAGTCTGCCTGAATGCTACCTAGTTCCTAAGAAAGAGCATCCTTGCAGAGCTGTCTCCAACTTCATTGGTATTAAATGGTATCACAATGCCAGAAGCAGCCACATCCACAGAAATCCCATTTTAAGACCAGAGGCACTCTGATACTCATAAAATCCAAACATATCTTTTTTAAAAAACTATGAATATCTCTTCTTGCTTGTTACATACACCTATTAGGGTGCATTTTCCAGTTACCTTATAAGGTAATCGTAGCCTTCAGCTACAAACTATTAAAAAAATAAATTCTTTAAAATCACAGCATTATTGTGTACAGTTCTGGTCACCGAATTATAGGAAAGATGTCAATAAAATTGAGAGAGTACAGAGGAGGTTTACTAAAATTGCCTGGGTTTCCTCTCCTAAGTTACAGAGAAAGGTGGGACAAGTTAGATCTTTATTCTTTGGAGAGTAGAAGGTTGAGGGAGGGACTTGATAGAGGTGTTTAAAATTATGAGGGGGATTGATAGAGTTGACGTGGATAGACTTTTTCCATTGAGAGTGGGGGAGATTCAAACAAGAGGACATGAGTTGAGAGTTAAAAGGCAAAAGTTTAGGGGTAACATGAGGGGGAACTTCTTTACTCAGAGAGTGGTAGCTGTGTGGAACGAGCTTCCAGCAGAAGTGGTTGAGGCAGGTTCGTTGTTGTCATTTAAAGTTAAATTGGATAGATACATGGACAGGAAAGGAATGGAGGGTTATGGGCTGAGTGCAGGTCGGTGGGACTAGGTGAGAGTAAGAGTTCGGCACGGACTAGAAGGGCCGAGATGGCCTGTTTCTGTGCTGTAATTGTTTTATGGTTACATTATTAAAGTAACCTCAATTATAGGAAATTTTAAATACACTATACTTAATACTTAGCTCTCTCCCTTTGGCAATGAAGGGACTCACTCTCCCTCTTCTAGATATAGGCTTACAGTAGTATGTGGATTCCCTAGTGAAAGTACTGGAAAACGGTGGCATAAAGCCCTCAGAAACTGTGGGTACCTGCATTCATAGTGGCTTGCCCAGAATTCCTAAGCTTTGTGTCAATCAAGAAGAGCAACTGGTACTTCGGGAAACTCTATATAATTAACTGCCTTTTCCTCCATCAATGTTCCTCGCGTGAATTTTTCAGTTTTCTCTCTAAATTTCATATCATTCATTATATATTGATTTTGACTATTTGAACCGTAGTACCCTAATTTCTTTTGAAATCTTACTATGCTCAGGGAGCATTCCTAAACCTGAACTAGAAGATTAAGATGCATGGGATCCATGATGACTTAATACACACCTGGAGAGGAGGGATGCTTATGTGAGAATGATGTTCTTGGACTACAGGCTCAACAAGAAGCTCAGAGACTTTAGCCTTCACCTTGCCTCGTGGAGCTGGATCCGGAACTTCCTGTCAGATCACCGACAGGTGGTAAGAGTGGGCTCCCTCACCCCTGCCCCTCTGACCCCTAACACAGGAGCCCCTCAGGGCTGTGAACTAAGCCCCCTCCTTTACTCTCTGTATTCCCATGACTGCGTCGCCACCCACAGTTCCAAACTGCTAACTAAATTTGCTGACAACACTACACTGATTGGCCTAATCTCAAATAATATAGAGGCATCCTATAGGGAGCAAGTCATCACCCTGACACAGTGGTGTCAAGGTTATATAAAAAAAAGGAGCAGGAGAAATGGAGACAGGCTAACCCCTATTGACATCAATGGATCTGGGGTTGAAAGGGTGAACAGCTTTAAGTTCCTCGGCATAAACATCACCGAGGATCTTACGTGGTCTGTACACACTGGCTGTTTGGTGAAAAAGGTACAACAGCACCTCTTTCACCTCAGACGGTTAAAGAAGTTTGGTATGGGCCCCCAAATTCTAAGGACTTTCTACAGGGGCACAATTGAGAGCATCCTGACTGGCTGCATCACTGCCTGGTATAGGAATTGTACCTCCCTCATTCACAGGACTCTGCAGAGAGTGGTGCGGACAGCCCAGCACATCTATAGATGTGAACTTCCCATGATTCAGGACATTTACAAAGACAGGTGTCTAAAAAGGGCCTGAAGGATCATTAGGGACCCAAGTCACCCCAACCACAATCTATTCCAACTGCTACCATCTGGGAAACAGTACCACAGCATAAAAGCCAGGACCAACAGGCTCCAGGACAACTTCTTCCACCAGGCCATCAGACTGATTAATTCATGCCGATGCAGCTGTGTTTCTATGTAATATTGACTATCCTGTTGTACATAATATTTATTATAAATTACTATAAATTGCACATTGCATATTTAGATGGAGATGTAACATAAAGATTTTTACTCCTCATGTATATGAAGGATGTAAGAAATAAAGTCAATTTAATTTGGTTAATTAGGATTCAGAATCAGCCTGCCCCTAGAAGACAGAATGGGCCCCCAGCCAGAATGACACCTTTCTACCTCTGCCCTCTGTCTTCTAAGGGCTAGCTGATGCTGAGTCAGATAGAGACACTCGAATAGAGTTGGATTACGACCAGTCACTGAGCGGGAGTATGTAAAGACAGCTACTTTTTCAATCAGATCCACAATCAAGATTAAAAAGGCAGAACCGCGGCAGTTTCTCAGAATTGGATTGCATCCAATCACTTAGCAGGAGAACATAAAGAGAATCATTAGAAAGGGCGAATGAAAATAACACAAGTGCAAGTGGGCAGCCATTCTTCTGTTGAACGTGCCAGTGTTTAGAGCGGCTTTGGAGAGATCAGGCTTAGGAGAGGTAAAATATTTTTTAAGTTTCACTTTTTGTTCTTATTTGTTCATTCCTCATCTGTTAGGGCATAGTAGTGCAGTGAGAATGGTTCCAAGGGCAGTGTTTTGAGATGTGGGAATGCTGGGAGACCTCCAGTCTCTCAGATAAACACATCTGCACGAGATGCACCGAGCTGTAGCTCCTGAGAGAATGTATTCAGGAACTGGAGATGCAGCTCGATGATTTTCAGCTAATTCGGGAGAATGAGGAGATGATAGATAGGAGTTACAGTGAGGTAGTCACCCCTAGGATGTAGGAGACAGGTAACTGGGTGACTGTCAGGAGAAGGAAGGGAAATGCGCAGCCTGTGCAGAGTACACCTGTGGCCCTTCCCCTCAATGATAAATACACCACTTTCGATATTGTTCAGCGGGACACCCTACCAGGGTGGAATGACAGTGACCGGGTCTCTAGCACTGAGTCCGGCGTTACGGATCAGAGCAGCAGAGAGATGAAAAGGACTGCAGTGTTGATGGGAGATTCCATAGTCAGAGGAACAGAGTCAAGATTCTGTGGGTGCGATAGAGACACCCAGATGCCAGATCAGTTCACAGCATTTTCAAGGGGGAGAGTGAACAGCAGTTTTGGTGCATATTGGCACCAATGCCACAGGTAGAAAAGGTGGAAGGTCTTGAAGAAAGATTTTAGTGAGCTAGGTAGAAGGCTGAAAAACAGGAGCTCAAGGGTAGCAATCTCTGAATTACTGCCCATGCCACCTGCCAGTGAGGGTAAGATTAGGTTGATTTGGCAGGTGAATGCATGGCTGAGTAATTGGTGCAGGAGGCAGGGATTTATGGATCAATGAAACTTCTTTTGGGGAATGTACGAAAGAGGCAGGTATAAAAGAGATAGGTTACACTTGAACCCAAGGGGGGAACCAATTTCCTTGTGGGCAAGTGTGCTGGAGTTGTTTGGGAGCATTTAAACTCATTTGGCAGGGGGATGGGAACTGGAGTGATAGTGCTGAGGATGGGAGAGTTGGTTTACAAACTGAGGCAGTGTGTAGTAAGACTGTTGGCAAGGAGAGGCTGATGACAGGGCAAAATTGCAGTCAACAGGATGAGCTGCAATGTAAAAGGTGGATAAAATCAAAAAAGATGAATAGAGGACTGAGGATGTTATATTTGAATGCGTGCAGTATACAGAATAAGGTAGATGAACTTCTAGCACAGTTACAAATGACACAGGCAGAAAAGGTGAGGAGGTCTTGAAGAAAGATTTTAGTGAGCTAGGTAGAAAGCTGAAAAACAGGACCTCAAGGGTAGTAATCTCTGGATTGCTGCCCATGCCACCTGCCAGTGAGGGTAAGATTAGGATGATTTGGCAGGTGAATGCATGGCTGAGTATGATGTTGTGGGCATCACTGAATTGTAGTTGAAAGAAAAGATATAGCTAGGAGCTTAACATCCAAGGATACACATTGTACCTAAAGGACAAGCAGGTAGGCAAAGGTTTTGGTTTAAAAAGAAGAAATCAAATCATTAGAAAGAGATGGCATAGGAGAAACAGATGTAGAGTCCTTGTGGGTAGAGTTAAGAAACTGCAAAGGTAAAGAGGTCCTGATGGGAGCTGTATACAGACCCCCAAACAGTAAAAAGATGTGGTCTATAAATACAATGGGAGATAGAAACTGTATGCCAAAAGTGAAATGTTACAATAATTAGGGGATTTTAATATTCAGGTGTAGATTGGGAAAATCAGGTTGGTGCTGATCCCAAGAGGAAGAATTTCTAGAATACCAACAAGATAGTTTTTTTAAGAGCAGCTCATAGATGAGCCCACTAGGGGTTCAGATATTTGGGATTGGGTATTGTACAATGAACCTGAATTGATTAGAAAGCTTAAGGTAAAAGGGCACTCAAGATAAGTAAACATAATATGAACAAATTCACCCCAAAATTTGCGAAGGGGAAACTAAAGTCAGATATATCAGTATTACAGTGGAGTAAAGGGAATTACTGAGGCATGAGAGGGGAGTTAGCCAAAATTGATTGATAAAGAACACTGGCAGGGATGATGGCAGAGCAGCAAAGGCTGGAATTTCTGGAAGCAATTCAGAAGGCACAGGATATATACATCCCAAAGAGGAAGAAGTATTCTAAAGGCAAGACGACACAACTGTGACTAACAAGAGAAATTAAAGCCAACATAAAAGCCAAAGAAAGCATATAATAGAGCAAAAATTAGTGGGAAGTTAGAGGATTAGCACGCTTTTAAAAACCAACAGAAGACACTAAAAAGTCATTAAGAACATTGGAATACAAAAATAAGCTCACAGATAATATTAAAGAGGATACCATAAGCCAGGATGTAATGTCGAGACTTTATAAAGCACAGGTGAGGCATCACTTAGAGTATTGTGAGACGGTTTGGGCCCCTTATCTTAGAAAGTATGTGCTGAAACTACAGCAGAGTTTCAAAGGAGAGGGTTCAAAGGAGGATTGTGAAAAAGATTCCAGGATTGAATGGCTTGTCATATGAAGAGGTTTGATGGCTCTGGACCTGTATTCACTAGAATTCAGAAAAATGGGGGGTGATCTCATTGAAACCCATTGAATGGTGAAAGACCTTGATAGAGTGGATGTGGAGAGAATGCTTCCTATGGTGGGAGAGTCTAAGACCAGAGGACACAGCATCAGAATAGAGGGGCATCCTTTTAGAACAGAGATAAGGAGAAATTTCTTAAGCCAGAGAGTGGTAAATTTGTAGAACTCATTACCACAGACAGCTTTACAGGCCAAGTCTTTAAGTATATTTAAGGCAAAAGTTAACAGATTCTTGATTGGTCAGGGCATGAAGGAATACGGGGAGAAGACAAGAGATTGGGTCTGAGAGGAAAATTGGATAAGCCATGATGAACAGCTGGGCAGACTCAATGGGCCAAATGGCCTAATTCTGCTCCTATATCTTATAGTCTTATAAATTTCTTTAGATACATGAAGTGTAAAAGAGAGGCAAGAGTGGATACTGAACTACTGGAAAAATATGCTCCAGAGTTAGCGATGGGGGACAAGGAAATGGTGGATGAACTGGATAAGTATTGTACATCAGTCTTCACTGTGGAAGACACTAGCAGTATGGTGGAAGTTCGAGTGTGTCAGGGATTAGAAGTGTGTGAAGTTGCCATTACAGTACTAGGGAGCAGGTTCTTGGGAAACTGAAAGGTCTGAAGGTAGATAAGTCTCCTGGAGTAGATGGTGTACACCCCAGACTTCAGAAGGAGGAGGCTGAAGAGATTGTGGAGGTATTAGGAATGATCTTTCAAGAATCACTAGATTCTGGAATGGTTCTAAAAGACTGGAAAATGACAAATGTTACCTCACTCTTCAAGAAGGGATAGAGGCAGAAGAATGGAAACTATAGACCAGTTATTCTGACCTCCGTGGTTGGGAAGATGTTGGAGTCGATTGTTAAAGATGTGATTTCAGGGTATTTGAAGGCCATAATAAAATAGACCATAGTCAGTATGGCTTCCTCAAGGGAAAACCTTGCCTGAAAAATCTGTTGAAATTCTTTGAAGAAATAACAAGCAGGATAGACGAAGGAGAATTGGTAGATGTTGTGTATCTAGATTTTCAGAAGGCTTTGACAAGGTGTATTGCAAGAGGCTACTTAACAATGGTATTACAGGAAAGATACTAGCATGGATAAAGCAGTGTCTGACTAACAGGAGGCAAAGAGTGGGAACAAGAGAGCCTTTTCTGGTTGGCTGCCAGTGACAATTGGTACTCCACAGGAGTCTGTGTTGGGACCACTTTGTTTTACATTATATGTCAATGACTTGGATGTCGAAATTGATGGCTTTATTGTGAAGTTTGCAGATGTTATGAAGATAGCTGGAGGGGAAGGTAGTTTTGAGGGAGTAGAGAAGCTACAGAAGGACTTAGATTGAGAGAATTGTCTGAGAAGTGGCAGATGGAATACAGTGTCGGGAAGTGTATAGTCATGCACTTTGGTAGGAGAAATAAAAAGGTAAGACTAATTGCAAAATGGAGAGAAATCTCAAAACTTTGAGGTGCAAAGGAACTTGGGTGTCCTTGTGCAGGATTCTATAAAAGTTAATTTGCAGATTGAGGCAGTGGTAAGGAAGGCAAATGAGATATTAGGATTCATTTCAAGAGGTCTAGAATTAAAAGTAAATATGTAACGTTGAGGCTTTATGAAGCACTGGTTAGGCCTCACTTAGAGTATTGTGAGCAGTTTTGGGCCGCTTATCTAAATAATGATGTACCGACACTGTAGAAGGTTCAAAGGAGGGTCACAAAAATGATCCAAGGATCGAATGGCTTGTAGTATGAGAAGCATCTGATGGTTCTGAGCCTGTATTCACTGGAATTCAGAAGAATAAGGGGTGACTTAATTGAAACTTATCGAATGTTAAGGCCTCGATAGAGAGAATGTGGAGAAGATGACTCCTCTGTTGGGAGAGTTCAGGACCAGAGGGTACAGTCTCAGAATAGAGGGACGTCCTTATAGAATGGAGATGGTGAGGAATTTCCTTAGCCAGGGAGTGGTCAGTCTATGGAATTTGTTGTCACAGGCGGCTGTAACAAGACTTCACATATGTATTTAAGGCAGAGGTTGACAGATTCTTGATTGGTCGGGCCATGAAGGGATGTGGGATGAAGAAAGGAGATTGGGGTTGAGAGGAGAAATGGATCAACCATGATGCAGACATGATGGGCCAAATGGTCTCGTTCTGTTCCTATATCTTATAGTCTTATGGAATTAATTATGGTGCTTCTGCTATTTCATGATATACATAAAAATGATTGGGATAAATAGGTGAAGGCTGGGTTAGTAAGTTTGCAGACAACACAAAGATAGGTGGAGTTGTGGGCAATGCAGATACTGGAAAGCGGCCAGAGCGTGAGTGGGCCGGTGAAGGAGTGGAGCTTTGAGGCTTTGACTCGAGAGATTCTGGCAGTTTTGGCCGTTGGTCTGTGCAATCAAGTCAATCAAGATTTGAATAGATCAGCAGAAAGCCGTTGATTAGACAATCAAGATTTGAATAGCTCAGACTCAGCAGAAAGCAGCTGATTGGGCAGACGAGGTCAGGTGACCAAACATTTTGAAAAGCTCAAACAGATAAATAGAGGGATAGCTCAAGCAAAGCGGCCAGTGGAAAGCAGCCAGAGCGTGAGTGGGCCAGTGAAGGAGTGGAGCTTTGAGGTTTTGACTCGAGAGGCTTCGATGAGAAGAGGCGGAGGGCAAGCTAGCTTGCAGTTAGTTTTTACAATGTCTTCAGAGACGGTGATGTGCCTCTCATGTGAGATGTGGCAGTCTTGGGGGAACTCCCCTCTCCCGCAGAGTCACATCTGCCAGAAGTGCATACGGCTGGGCGAGCTGGAAGACCGTGTAAGGAATCTGGAGCAGCAGCTGGATGGCCTTCGACTCATAAGGGAGAATGAGGCAGTCATAGATGAGAGCTACAGGGAGGTAGTCACACCTAGGCTGTCGAAAGCAGGTCGTTGGGTGACAGTCAGAGGGGGTAAAGCGAAGGTGAGCAGACAGGTAGTGCAGAGCACCCCTGTAGCCATTCCCCTGAATAGTAAGTTTACCATCCTGGATACTGTTGGCAGGGACGACCGACCAGGTGTGCGCCACGGTGGCAGGGCCTCCGGCACTGAGTCTGACCCTGTGGTGCAGAAGGGTGGGACGGAAAAGAGCAGAGCTGTTGTTATTGGGGACTCTATAGTCAGGGGAGCAGACAGGAGATTTTGTGGACGTGAGAAGGACACCCATCATGGTTTGTTGCCTCCCAGGTGCCAGGGTCCGGGATGTCTCTGACCAGGTGCATGACATCCTGGTACGAGAGGGAAAGCAACCAGAAGTCGTGATACATGTTGGAACCAACGACATAGGCAGGAAGAGGGATGAGGTCCTGAAGTGTGAGTTTCGGGAATTCGGCAGAAGGCTGAAGAACAGGACCTCAAGGGTGACGTTCTCATGATTGCTGCCAGTGCTACGTGACAGAGATGGTAAGAATTGGAGGAGATGGCAGTTGAATGCATGGCTGAGGAGTTGGTGCAGGGAGCAGGGTTTTAGATTTTTAGATCATTGGGATCTCTTCTGGGGAAGGTGGGACCTGTACAGATTGGATGGGTTGCACCTGAACTCGAGGGGGAACAATATCCTTGCAGGTAGGTTTGCTAGCATGGTTCGGGAGGGTTTAAACTAATTTGCGAGGGGGATGGGATCCAGAGCGATAGAGCAGTGAAAGAAGTGCATGGAGTAAAGCCAGATCTAACATACAGAGAGGCTTTGAGGAAAGAGAAGCAGAATAAACGGTGTAAAGATAGTAAGGTAGAAGGGCTGAAATGTGTGTACCTCAATGCAAGAAGCATCAGGAACAAAGGTGATGAACTGAGAGCTTGGATACATACATGGAATTATGATGTAGTGGCCATTACAGAGACTTGGCTGGCACCAGGGCAGGAATGGATTCTCAATATTCCTGGATTTCAGTGCTTTAGAAGGGATAGAGAGGGCAGAAAAAGGGGAGGAGGTGTGGCATTACTGGTCAGGGATACTATTACAGCTACAGAAAGGGTGGGTAATGTAGCAGGATCCTCTTTTGAGTCAATATGGGTAGAAGGCAGGAACAGGAAGGAGCAGTTACTCTACTGGGGGTATTCTATAGGCCCCCTGGTAACAGCAGAGATACAGAGGAGCGGATTGGGAGGCAGATTTTGGAAAGGTGCAAAAATAACAGGGTTGTTATCATGGGTGACTTTAATTTCCCTAATATTGATTGGCACCTGATTAGCTCCAAGGGTTTAGATGGGGCAGAGTTTGTTAAGTGTGTCCAGGATGAATTCCTGTCACAGTATGTGGACAGGCCAACCAGGGGGAATGCCATACTGGATCTAGTACTCGGTAATGAACCGGGTCAGGTCACAGATCTCTCAATGGGTGAGCATCTGGGGGACAGTGACCACCGCTCCCTGGCCTTTGTAATTATCATGGAAAGGGATAGAATCAAAGAGGACAGGAAAATATTTAATTGGGGAAGGGCAAATTATGAGGCTATAAGGCTAGAACTTGCGGGTGTGAATTGGGATGATGTTTTTGCAGGGAAATGTACTAGGGACATGTGGTTGATGTTTAGAGATCTCTTGCGGGATGTTAGGGATAAATTTGTCCCAGTGAGGAAGATAAAGAATGGTAGGGTAAAAGAACCATGGGTGACTAGTGAAGTGGAAAATCTAGTCAGGTGGAAGAAGGCAGCATGCATGAGGTTCAGGAAGCAAGGATCAGATGGGTCTATTGAGGAATATAGGGAAGCAAGAAAGGAGCTTAAGAAGGGGCTGAGAAGAGCAAGAAGGGGGCATGAGAAGGCCTTAGTGAGTAGAGTAAAGGAAAACCCCAAGGCATTCTTCAATTATGTGAAGAAAAAAAGGATGACAGGAGTGAAGGTAGGACCGATTAGAGGTAAAGGTGGGAAGATGTGCCTGGAGGCTGTGGAAGTGAGCGAGGTCCTCAATGAATACTTCTCTTCGGTATTCACCAATGAGAGGGAACTATGATGTTGAGGACAATATGAGTGAGGTTGATGTTCTAGAGCATGCTGATATTAAGGGAGAGGAGGTGTTGGAGTTCTTAAAATACATTAGGACAGATAAGTCCCTGGGGCCTGATGGAATATTCCCCAGGCTGCTCCACGAGGCGAGAAGAGATTGCTGAACCTCTGGCTAGGATCTTTACGTCCTTGTTGTCCACGGGAATAGTACCAGAGGATTGGAGGGAGGCAAATGTTGTTCCCTTGTTCAAAAAAGGTAGTAGGGATAATCCGGGTAATTATAGACCAGTGAGCCTTACGTCTGTGGTGGGAAAGCTGTTGGAAAAGATTCTTAGAGATAGGATCTATAGGCATCTAGAGAATCATGGTCTGATCAGGGACAGTCAGCATGGCTTTGTGAAGGGCAGATCGTGTCTAACAAGCCTGACAGAGTTCTTTGAGGAGGTGACCAGGCATATAGATGAGGGTAGTGCAGTGGATGTGATCTATATGGATTTTAGTAAGGCATTTGACAAGGTTCCACATGGTAGGCTTATTCAGAAAGTTAGAAGGCATGGGATCCAGGGAAGTTTGGCCAGGTGGATTCAGAATTGACTTGCCTGCAGAAGGCAGAGGGTGGTGGTGGAGGAAGTACATTCAGATTGGAGGATTGTGACTAGTGGTGTCCCACAAGGGTCTGTTCTGGGACCTCTACTTTTCGTGATTTTTATTAACAACCTGGATGTGGGGGTAGAAAGGTGGGTTGGCAAGTTTGCAGATGACACAAAGGTTGGTGGTGTTGTAGATAGTGTAGAGGATTGTCAAAGATTGCAGGGAGACATTGATAGGATGCAGAAGTGGGCTGAGAAGTGGCAGATGGAGTTCAACCCGGAGAAGTGTGAGGTGGTACACTTTGGAAGGACAAGCTCCAAGGCAGAGTACAAAGTAAATGGCAGTATACTTGGTAGTGTGGAGGAGCAGAGGGATCTCGGGGTACATGTCCACAGATCCCTGAAAGTTGCCTCACAGGTGGATAGGGTAGTTAAGAAAGCTTACGGGGTGTTAGCTTTCATAAGTCAAGGGATAAAGTTTAAGAGTCGCGATGTAATGATGCAGCTCTATAAAACTCTGGTTAGGCCACACTTGGAGTACTGTGTCCAGTTCTCGTCACCTCACTATAGGAAGGATGTGGAAGCATTGGAAAGGGTACAAAGGAGATTTACCAGGATGCTGCCTGGTTTAGAAAGTATGCATTATGATCACAGATTAAGGGAGCTGGGGCTTTACTCTTTGGAGAGAAGGAGGATGAGAGGAGACATGATAGAGGTGTACAAGATAATAAGAGGAATAGATAGAGTGGATAGCCAGCGCCTCTTCCCCAGGGCACCACTGCTCAATACAAGAGGACATGGCTTTAAGGTAAGGGGTGGGAAGTTCAAGGGGGATATTAGAGGAAGGTTTTTTCACTCAGAGAGTGGTTGGTGCGTGGAATGCACTGCCTGAGTCAGTGGTGGAGGCAGGTACACTAGTGAAGTTTAAGAGACTACTAGACAGGTATATGGAGGAATCTAAGGTGGGGGCTTATATGGGAGGCAGGGTTTGAGGGTCGGCACAACATTGTGGGCCGAAGGGCCTGTACTGTGCTGTACTATTCTATGTTCTATGATCACAGATACAGCAAAATATATATATCTGTAACAGATATGGGTAGAAAAATGACAGATGGAGTTTAATTTGAACAAGTGTAATGTTGCACTTCGGGAGGTCAAATGCAAGGGGAAATTATACAGCAATGACAGACTCTTATCAACATTGATGCGAGAGGAATCTTGAAGTCCAAATGTATAGCTCACTCGAAAGTGGTCATGCAAATAAATAGAATGGTAAAGAAGGCAAATGGCATGCTTGCCATCATTAGGCAGAACAGGTATGAAATTTAGGAAGTCACATTGCAGCCATGTAAAATTTTGATTAGGCTGCACTTGGAATATCATGTGCACCTCTGGTCATCCCATTGGAGGAAGGATGTGGAAGCATTGGAAAGGCTGTGCAGAGGTTTAGGAGGATGCTGCCTGGACTAGAGGGATGAGCTATAAGAACAGGCTGGACAAAGAAGGGTTGTTTTCAAAGTTGGAGCATCAGAGGCTGATACGTATAAGATTATGAGAGCCATGGGCTGCGTGACAGGCAAAATCTGCTTCCCAGAGTGAAAATGTCAAATACTAGATGACATGCATTTAAGGTAAGAGGGTGAAAAGCTTAAAGAGATATGTAGGTCAAGATTTTTTTTTAAAACAAGGAAGTGGTAGGTCCTGGAAATCAGCTGTCAGGGCATTGGTGGGAGAGATACAATAGTGGGCAATTAACAATCTATAAGATAGACACAGGAATATACAGGAAATGAAGGGATATGGACCATGTACAGGCAGAAAAGACTTGATTTAATGGCATCAAACAGACATCATTGGCTGAAGGACCTGTCACTATACTCTCCTTTCAATGTAAAGTCTTATAAGACATATGACATAAGACATGGAAGCAGAATTAGGCTGCTCAGCCCATCAAGTCTTCTCCACAACTCCATCATGGTTGATATATTATCCCTCTCAACCCAATTCTCCTGCCTTCGCCCTTTGATGCACTGACTAACCAAGAACCTATCAAGCTCCTTTAAATATACTGCATGACTTGGCCTCCACAGCTGTCTGTGACAATGAATTCCACAGATTCACCACCCTCAGGCTAAAGAAATTTCTTCTCATCCCTTCTCTAAATGGACATCCCTCTATTCAGAGGCTGTACCCTCTGGTCCAAGACTCACCCATTATAGAGAACATCCGCTCCTATCTAAGCCTTTCAATATTCGATAAGTTTTCAATGAGATTCCACTCTCCCCCCATGCTTCTAAACTCTAGCCATCAAACACTCCACATACATTAACCCTTTCATTCCCAGAATCATTCTTGTGAACCTCCTCTGGACTTCCTCTAATGCCAGCATATCTTTTCTTAGATAAGGGGCCCAAAATGGTTCACAATCTTCCAAGTGATAATGCTAACTGACTTGATAATGAAAATGATCATTGATCAAATGCAGTTTAAGGTCCTAGAACTGGAAATGTAATGGACCTGCCTAGAAATAGAATGAAATAGGAATTACTTAGCTGAAATAATATTTTATTATTGCTGCCAGAGGGCATTAGTTTCAGGCTGCTGACAGAAATCCTTTATCCCTTTCCCATTTTAAAAGAAATCTTCATTGTTAGGTCTAAAGATTATCATATTATATAGTACTGTAGCGGTGTGCTACACACAGCGCTAGAATAACCACACGGAGTCGGTAAGTTAGAGTAGCGATGAAAGAGATTTATTCAAACTTCGCGGCCCGCTTTAAAGCCTTCCCGTTCCCGCCCTCCCTGGGCGGGACTACTGTGGGGAAATGCATATTCCCAGACCCTTTCTGCGCGCGGGATTTTCCTCCTGCTGGTGAAGATGGGCTGGCGCCCTTTTTGGGGGCCGGCCCTCTGCCTGCGCACGCTGTTGTGAGCCGGTTCGTGTGTGCCAGAAAGTGGGTCTCCACATAACCCCCCCCCCCCCGAGAACCGGCGATACCTCCCCCAATGTCCACAGTCTGGATCGGCCTCTGTTTGGGAGGTCTGCCCCTGCGCCGCGGTGCCTGAGCCTGGACCGGTTGCGCCAAGTCCACATGGGCCGGTTTGAGTTGGTCCACCGTGAAAACCTCCTCTCTCCCCCCAATGTCCAGCACGAACGTGGACCCGTTGTTCCTGATCACCTTAAACGGTCCCTCGTAGGGCCGCTGTAGCGGTGCCCGGTGTCCGCCCTGTCGTACAAAAAGAAACTTACAGTTCTACAGGTCTTTGGGTACGCAGGTCGGGCTCTGTCCGTGCTGTGAAGTGGGTATTGGGGGCCAGGTTACCGAGCCTCTCCCGTAGTCTGTCCAGGACTGCTGTGGGTTCTTCCTCTTGCCCCCTTGGGGCTGGTATGAACTCTCCTGGGACGACCAGGGGCGCGCCGTACACCAACTCGGCCGACGAGGTGTGTAGATCCTCCTCGGGCGCCGTGCGGATTCCGAGCAGGACCCAGGGAAGCTCGTCCACCCAGTTAGGCCCCTCCAGGCGGGCCATGAGAGCCGATTTCAGGTGACGGTGGAAGCGCTCCACTAGTCCGTTCGACTGTGGGTGGTAGGCAGTTGTGTAGTATAGCTGTGTTCCTAAAAGGTTGGCCATAGCCGATCACAGGCTGGAGGTGAACTGGGCGCCCCTGTCGGAGGTAATGTGGGCCGATACCCCAAAGCAGGCTACCCAGGTTGCGATCAGTGCTCGGGCGCAGGATTCGGAGGTGGTGTCGGTGAGCGGGACTGCCTCTGTCCATCTGGTGAACCGGTCTATCATAGTTAGGAGGTACCGCGCTCCTCGCGACACTGGCAGAGGCCCCACGATATCCACATGGATGTGGTCGAACCTCCAGCGGGTGGGTTCGAACCGCTGCGGCAGAGCCTTGGTGTGCCACCGCATCTTGGTCGTTTGGCACTGCATGCACGTTTTGGCCCATTCACTGACCTGCTTACGAAGTCCATACCACACAAACCTGTTGGAGACCGGCCGGACGGTTGTCCCGATGGAGGGGTGCGCTAAGTTGTGAATGGACTCGAAAACCCGCCGGCGCCAGGCTGCTGGGACGACGGGGCGGGGTTGGCCGGTAGCTACGTCACATGGTAGGGTCCTCTCACCTGGGCCTACGGGGAGGTCTTGAAGCTGTAAACCGGAGACTGCAGTCCTGTAACTGGGGATCTCAGCGTCTGCCTGCTGTGCCTCCGCCAGTGCTGCATAGTCCACCCCCTGGGACAGGGCCTGTATGGTAGGTCTGGAAAGTGCGTCCGCCACGACGTTGTTCTTTCCATAGACATGCCGGATGTCCGTCGTGTACTCGGAGATGTAGGACAGATGTCGCTGCTGGCGGGACGACCAGGGGTCGGACACCTTAGTGAATGCAAAGGTAAGCGGTTTGTGGTCTGTGAACGCGGTGAAGGGCCTACCTTCTAAGAAGTACCTGAAATGCCGGATTGCCAGGTATAGTGCCAATAGCTCCCGGTCGAAAGCACTGTATTTGAGTTCGGGTGGTCGTAGGTGTTTACTGAAGAACGCCAGGGGTTGCCAGCGACCCTCGATGAGTTGTTCCAGCACTCCACCGACCGCTGTGTTGGATGCGTCCACCATGAGGGCAGTAGGAACGTCCGTTCTGGGGTGCACTAGCATCGCGGCGTTTGCCAAGGCTTCTTTGGTTTTAACGAAAGCGGTTGCGGCCTCTTCGTCCCAGGTAATGTCCTTGCCCTTACCCGACATCAGGGTGAACAGGGGGCGCATAGTTCGGGCTGCTGAGGGGAGAAACAGTGGTAAAAATTCACCATACCCACGAATTCCTGCAAGCCTTTGATTGTGTTGGGTCGGGGGAAGTGGCGGACCGCGTCTACCTTGGCGGGCAGCGGGGTTGCCCCGTCTTTAGTAATCCTGTGGCCCAGGAAGTCGATGGTGTCGAGTCCGAACTGGCATTTGGCTGGATTGATTGTAAGGCCGAATTCACTCAGGCGGGAGTAGAGCTGTCGGAGGTGGGACAGATGCTCTTGCCGACTACTGCTGGCTATGAGGATGTCGTCCAAATACATGAATGCAAAGTCCAGGTCACGTCCCACCGCGTCCATTAGCCGCTGGAAAGTCTGTGCGGCATTCTTTAGACCAAACGGCATTCGGAGGAATTCGAAAAGTCCGAACGGGGTGATAAGTGCTGTTTTGGGGATGTCGTCCGGATGTACAGGGATTTGATGGTACCCTCGGACGAGGCCTACCTTGGAAAAGATCCTTGCGCCGTGTAGGTTTGCTGCGAAGTCTTGAATGTGCGGCACAGGGTAGCGGTCTGGCGTTGTAGCCTCGTTCAGTCTGCGGTAGTCACCGCATGGTCTCCAACCCCCCGTTGCCTTGGGCACCATGTGAAGGGGGGAGGCCCATGGGCTGTCGGACCGTCGTATGATCCCTAATTCCTCCATCTTCTTGAACTCCTCCTTCGCCAGTCGGAGCTTGTCCGGGGGAAGCCTTCGAGCACGGGCATGGAGGGGTGGTCCCTGGGTCGGGATGTGGTGCTGTACTCTGTGTCTGGGCATGGCTGCCGTGAATTGCGGTGTCAGTACTGATGGGAAATCCGCCAGGACCCTGGTGAATTCATTGTCGGACAGCGTGATGGAGGCCAGGTGTGGGGCTGGCAACTGTGCTTCACCCAGGGAGAACGTTTGAAAAGTCTTGGCGTGGACTAATCGCTTCCCTTGCAGGTCGACCAGCAGGCTGTGGGCTCGTAGAAAATCTGCCCCCAGCAGTGGTTGGGCCACGGCAGCCAGTGTGAAGTCCCACGTGAACCGGCTGGAGCTGAACTGTAGCCGCACCGTGCGGGTGCCGTAGGTTCGTATTGTGCTGCCATTAGCAGCCCTCAGGGTGGGTCCCGGTTCTCTGTTGCGGGTGTCGTAACTCGTTGGAAGTAAGACGCTGATCTCCGCTCCGGTGTCGACCAAAAAGCGACGTCCCGACTGCTTGTCCCAGACGTACAGGAGGCTGTACTGATGGCCAGCCGCCGTAGCCATCAGCGGCGGCTGGCCCTGGCGTTTCCCGGGAATTTGCAGGGTGGTCTGCAGCGGCGGGCCTCTGTGCCCCACCGCTGGTGGTAGAAACACCATTGTTCGTTGGGCTCCTCACTTCCGTCGCTGGGTTTTGTAGGCTCTGCTGCCGGGCCTGGTCTGGTCTGTCGTTGGGCACACGGCTTGGTGATCTGTGCGATGGATGCCCCTCTCTCTTTCCTGGCATTCCACAGTGCATCTGCCCAGGCCGCCACCTCCCGGGGGTTGCTGAAATCTGCGTCGGACAGCAGCAGGCAAATGTCCTCGGGCAGTTGCTCTAGGAACGCCTACTCAAACATGAGGCAGGGTTTGTGTCCTTCAGCCAGGGCCAGCATCTCGTTCATTAATGCTGACGGCGGCCTGTCTCCCAAACCATCCAGGTGCATTAAGCGGCGTGCTTGTTCGCGCCGTGAGAGTCCGAAAGTCCTTATGAGCAGGGCTTTGAATGCTGTGTATTTGCCATCCTCCGGGGGCGACTGTATAAACTCCTCAACTTGTGCAGCTGTCTCCTGGTCGAGTGAGCTCAGCACGTAGTAGTAGCGAGTGAACTCCGAGGTTATCTGCCGAATGTGGAATTGTGCTTCTGCTTGTTCGAACCATAATTGGAGTCACAGCGTCCAGAAGCTTGGCAGTTTTAACAAAACTGTGTGAACAGATGCAGCGTTGGTCATCTCTGGTCCAAATATCATTTGGGCCATCGGGGTCACCAATTGTAGCGGTGTGCTACCCACAGCGCTAGAATAACCACACGGAGTTGGTGAGTTAGAGTTGCGATGAAAGAGATTTATTCAAACTTCGCGGCCTGCTTTAAAGCCTTCCCGTTCCCGCCCTCCCTGGGCGGGATTGCTGTGGGGAATGCATATTCTCAGACCCTTTCTGCCCGCGGGATTTTCCCCCTGCTGGTGAAGATGGCCTGGCGCCCTTTTTGGGGCCGGCCCTCTGCCTGCGCGCACTGTTGTGAGCTGGTTCATGTGTGCCAGAAAGTGGGTCGCCACAGTACTCTGATTATATAGTACTCTCAGTAATTCTCATTAAATGAATTGAATTTTATATACAAATGTATTTAGTAAAAGCAATCAGAGATGAATTTCTAACTCTCTGTGTCCTAAGGGTAACCATTGCACTAAATGTCTTTGTCCATGAGATCCAACTTTAATTGGCCCAACCTGACAAAAAGCAGGTGGAGTAACACACACAAAATGCTGGAGGAACTTAGCAGATCAGGTAACTTCTACTGAGGGAAATGAAGAGTCCACATTTTGGGCCAAGCCCCTTCGTTTGGACCCAAGGGTCTCAGCCTGAAAAGTCAACTGTTCATTTCCCTCCACAGATGCTGCCTGGCCTGCTGAGATCCTCTGACATTTTGTTTGTGTTACTCAAGATTTGCAACAGCTTGCTCGCCATATTGTACTGCCCTGCCTTGCATACTGACTTGTGTATTGACTGAACGCAGACACCTAGGACCCAACGTCCATGGTCAATCCTGTGGAGATATGTTCAAAATTTTGAGATTTTTAAATGTATTTTATCTTGTAATGTGGAACCTGTATAATCCCAGATTGTCTGGCTATATGCTGAATGTGTACGTGACAGGGGGCATGTAATGTTCTGATCATTGTTTATTGTATAACTAAGGGAAGGTTGGTACATTGCGTGTCCATGAATACTGCAGCTGCTGGGTGGATGAGCTGACTCCCAGAACAGATAACATCCAAAGAATAGACAGAAAACTTGTATTAAAAATCAAACTTTGTAAACTGAAAAACAGAAGCACTTGCCATCCTTTGAGGAGTAGAGGTGCTTCTCCCTGCAAGTAATAAACATGCTTTGAACATATCCACTCTGTGTTTTCTTTTCTTCTTTGTTATAAGATCTAGCAAAAGGTACAAGACAACCCCAACCAACAGAGGGCATCTGCAGAATATCTTGTTTTTACAAACCAGGTGGAGACAAACAGTTGAAATAACAACTGTCAGCTCCTTCTATCATTCCTGTTTCCTTCCTACCTTATTTCCACATTAAGTACTTCATTTGAACTAAGAGGGATGAAAGTAGGTATAGCTGTACATTCAATATCACCTTTGATGATTGTCTCCTGTCTGAAATTTATTTATTCACTTATTATAGGATTCTGATATTGCTACAGAATATGTTTCTATATACGTATGATATCACATATAACAACTGTTGAAATTTGAGGTATAAAATAATGCCATCAATTAGTTTGAGTTTAAGAAAGTTTGAGGTTTATTATTCACTACAAAAGAAAATAGAGGGCTATGGGTAATCCTAGGTAATTTCTAAGGTAAATACATGTTCGACGCAGCATTGTGGGCTGAAGGGCCTGTATTGTGCTGCAGGTTTTCTATGGTTTTTTTAACTATGTTTTAAATATGCAAAACTTGCTGGATCTGCAACTTGTGTTACAGAATCATTTTTCAAAGATTCCAGTCGCATACTTGAAGGTGACTCGAGATGATCCATAGATATGGTAGCTGCAGAACTGGCTGTGCATTGTGTATTCTTAGGAACACTTTAAAGCCAACTGTGCATTATTGCTCTTGACTTTAAACAACTAACCTCTAATGATGCGTCAGAGCAAAAAACAGGGGAATGAATAATTGTTGTGATAGTAAAGACTGGTGTAGCTACAGATCTCTAAGACAACTTGTTGATTATAAGTTTGCTGCACAATAATGAAATAAACATCTTTCAATTTATGATTGTAGCTGTGCCGAGCAATAAAACAAGAGAGAGAGAAAAGGGCAGTGAAGCCCTGGTTTTGACCAGTCTGTGTTTTGACAAAAATGTGTAAATTGAAAACATTGCTTCTACTGAACTTTCTGCAGTGAGCCTCACTAAGTAATTATAATGATCTTATAGCTGCATAGTCAAGTCAAATTTATTGTCATTTAACTGTATATATGTATATAACTATATAGATGAGACAAGGTTTCTCTGAACCAGGGTGCAAAGTACAGTAATACACATAGCACGATAACTTATGAAGGTGAGGATTAAATCTACAGATGAAATCATGCATAAATGACAAACTAAATTGCATAAATTAAAAACTGAAAGGTATGGAACAGATTAACCAGTGACACTTTGAATGCTTTGTGGCGGGAAGATCAGAAGCCTAATGGCCTGAGGGAAGAAACTCTTCCTGTCCTGACCATTCTAGTTTTTATGCATTAGAATCTCCTACCTAATGGTAGAAAGTAAAAGAGAAAATTAGAAAAGAGATTATGCAGATCTTGTGCTCAACACACCAACTCTTCCTATTCTCTTTTCAATTATATATCACAGTATAATAATTCCAGCTGCTAGAGCGTACACATCAAAACAGTAGTATTTCAAGGAAAACTACTGAAGCTGAGGTTGTTGCTCCAATATTGCCATAATTATTTCACTTTGGCTTTACTCCACTCACTATTTCCCACCTCCACCCAACTTCAATGAGACATTGCTATAAGTAAATTAAAACTGGTTCCAGCAGATCAGAATGAAAACAAAGATTGGGTAGTCTGGCTCCATTATGATCAGTCTCCACTATTTACCCACAGCCAAAGTGTTAGTTTCAAACTGAATCAGGTCCTTTTCAAGCTATCAGTTATTTACTATTTCAAGCATAAAATCACTTGCAAAGTAACGTAAAAGCTGTGTATAATAATTTTAAAATGTTAGCAGCAGGTATTGAAGTAATCTTTTCAAATGTTTCTTTGAAAAATATTTCGACTATTTCTTAATACACATTGCATTACCATTTCATTATCTCAATAAACTGTTTAGAAATTGAGTTTATTTATTATCATTGCTTTTTATTGATAGAATGTTAATATATAGAAGTAGAGTTATAGAACATAGAATAGTACATCACATTACAGCTTGGGCTCATGATGTTGCACCAATCCTTTAACCTACTCCAAGATCAATCTAACCCTTCCCTCGCACATAGCTGTCCATTTTTCTTTCACTCATGTGCCAATCTAAGACCCTTAAATGTCTCTAATGGATCTGCCTCTACCACCACCGCTGGCAGAGTGTTCCACGCACTTACCACTGTGTAAAAAAGCCTACCCCTGACATCCCCCTCAATACTCTCTTTCAATCCCCTTAAAATTATGTCCCCTGGATTTGGCCATTTCCGCAATGGGAAAAAATTTTTGGCTGTCCACTCGAACTATGCCTCTTAACATCTTGTACACCTCTATCAAGTCACGTCTCATCCTCTTGCACCCTCTCTGAAGCTTCTATAACTTTCCTATAATGAAGTGACCAGATCTGTACACTCCAAGTATGGCCAAACCAGGGTTTTACAGAACTGCAACATTACCTTGCAGATCTTGAAATCAATCCCCCAACTAATGAAGGCCAACACATTATATGCCTTCGTAGCTACCCTATCAACTTCTAAGGCAGCTTTGAGGAATCTATGGTCACGGACCACAAGATCACTCTGTTCATCCACACTGTTAAGAATCCTATTAGTAACACTGTATTTTCCCTTCAAATTTGAACTTCCAAATTGAACCACATCATACTTCTCTGAATTGAATTCTATCTTAATCCAGCTCTGTAGCCTGTCAGTGTCCCATCGTAATCTACGACGATATTCTACATCATCCACAACACACCCAGCCTTCGTAAAATCTGCAAATACACTAACCCACTCTTCCACTTCCTCATCCAAGTCATTCATGAAAATCACAAAGAGCAAGGTTCCCAGAACAGAACCCTAATAATGGAACTCCAGGCAGAATATGCTCCATCCACTACCACCCTTCTATGAGCAAGCATATTCTGAATCCACAGAGCCAGGTTTCCCTACATCCCATGCTTCTTGACTTTCTGAGTGAGCCTACCACGGGGAAACTTGTCAAATGCCATACTAAAATCCATATACACCACATCTACTGCTGCGCTTTCATCAACTGAATATGTCACTTCCTCAAATAATTGATTCAAGCTCATGAGATACGTCCTGCCCTTCAAAAAGACATGTTGATTATTCTGAATTAGACAATGCTTATCCAAATACTGGTAAATCCTATCTATAAGAATTCTCTCCAGTGGTTTTCCCAGCACTGACGAAGACTCACTGGGTCTATAATTCCCAGGGTTATCCCTATTACCTTTCTAGAACAAAAGAAAAACATTGCCGATATGTATAGCAGACAATAAGGAATTTGAATGAGACCAAGGACCATGCATATTAATTGTTGTTTCATACTATGCATAGGCTTAGGGATAATACAAGAAGGGTTTGGCATGTGGTTGAATTTTAAATATATGTTGCTGGGTAGGCAAGTCTTCTTAGATGAATCATAAATTAAGTCTCATATCAAATTTTGTCCTGTGGGGAATATGGCTTATTTGCCGTCGAAAGTCGCTTCTATTGTGCTGGTTTGTGATTGTGCTTGTTTAAAGTCTGAGATGCTTCTCTCCCATTGGCTGGCTTGCATGCTACGGCACCTTAAGTCCAGTTTCAAACATCTTGAGGGAATAAAGAGTAACATGTGCGAAACATTCACTCTCTCTCTTTTCCTTTGTCCTCGGAACTGTTGGGAAGGTATGCTTTGTGCACACTATTTAACTAAGTATCTGTTTGTTGAATATTTAGTTTCGTGGCTTGTGTAACTTGGGGGATCTTAAATGTTCTTTACTGTGTGTAAATAAATGATTAATATACTTATTCACAGTCAGTGTTTTCTGCCTCACTCACCAATCCTGTGAACTTGCTTCCATATCACAACTTTACGTAATGAGTAATTGAAATAAATGTTAAGATTGCGCCAAGGAAAATACATAGCCCAAAACTCCCCGGAGAACAAATTCAAACATCCTTAGGAAGTAGTGTTAAATATACAATGGAGCTTCAAATGCACGTTGTATGCTATTTCTAAATTTTGGAAATAGACTACGACAAAATGCTGCTGGAATATCAGTCTCTTATTACTAAAGAAGGGAAATGAGTTTTGAGATGTTTATTTTGTTGTACATGGCAACTACAATCAATACCACTATATTTTTGTTTCAGTTTTTTTTAATTGCATAATATTTACAATAAAAGCTAAGTTATTTTTCTGACACCTCAACACAAGGTTCACTATTTTGTTCCTGTGCTCCAATTCATAATGAGCTGATCTGCCTTATAACAGTGGCATCATTGGCTAACCTAAAGATCTAGATCCATGAAGTACCTTGAGAGCGTGATAGTGACCCACATCAGCGCCAGTCTCGCAGACAATTCTAGATCTCCTGCTATTTCATCACGGGAAAAATAGGTCTTTGGAAAACATCTCGTTGACATTAAGAATACATATATCAAGCTGTAATTCAATGATAGCAGCTCAGCTGTAGAATCATAGAAAAGTACAGCATAGAAGCAGGCCCTTCAGCCCATCTAGTCCCTGCCCAAACCACTTACAATGCCTACTCCCATTGGTCTGCACTGAGACCATAGCCCTCCATACCCCTACCATCCATGTACTCACCCAAACTTCGCTTAAACATTGAAATCGAGCTTGTACGTACCACTTGTGCTGGTAGCTCATTCCACATTATCATGACCCTCTGAGTAAAGAGGTTACCCTTCATGCACCCCTTAAACTTTTCACCTTTCACCCTTAACCCATGACCTCTGGTTGTAGTCCCACCCAACTTCAGTGGAAAAAGCTTGCTTGCATTTACCTTATCTATACCCTTCATAGTTTTGTATACATCTAACAGATTTCTCAATCTTCTACATTCCAAGGAAAAAAGTCCTAACCTATTCAATCTTTTGCATAATTCCCCTTGTAAGTTTTCTCTAGACTCTTTAAACCTTATTTACGTCTTTCCTGTAGGTAGGTGACAAAAACTGCACACATTATTCCCAATTAGGCCTTACCAACGTCATATGCAACTGCAACATAACATCCCATCTCCTGTACTCCATGCTTTGATTTATGAAGGTCAATGTGCCAAAAGCTTTCTTTACGTGTCTAACAGTGATGAATTAAGGATCCTTTTCTGGTTGGCTGACAGTGACTAATGGTGTTCTGCAGGGGTCTATGCTGGAACCACTTCTTTTTACTTACTATTTATTGATAGTATGCCCTTCCAGAGATCTCCTGCTGGTTGTTGATGGGGCAACAGCCTTTTGTAGTTGCTCCTACTTTACTTACTTTACTGTTTCCAGCCTGTTTTGAAACCTTACTTTTAAAAGTGATATTTTTTTACTATAAGTACTATAAGTACAAGGGGTGCCAAAGATACTAAAAAAAAGACCTCCTGCATCTTTGGAAGCCATAATGGATTTGCTTCGAAACACAGAAAAGAATCCTCTGACGAGTTTCAGCAGGAGTTCCACAACTCAGCTCTGAAATTAAACAAATAGATGCAAAATTGGATTCTATTCAAAAAACCTTAACTGAACATAATAAAAAAATAGAAGAGAATGAAGAAACTCTGCTGATTCTGGATGTGAAAATGGATGATCTACAAAAGCTTTCTGAAAAACAATCTAAGTCTAATGAAAAATTAAGACAGAAGATTATCGATTTCGAAAACAGAAGAAGAAGAAATAATCTATGAATTCTGGGTCTTGAAGAGTTAACGGAAGATGATCAGCCAACTGAATTCTTTGCAAGCTTTTTGGCAAAATTATTTCCTAAAATCTTACCGTCTTTACCTATGATTGATCAAGCTCATAGATGGCTTGTGTCTAGACCACCTCCAGAAGCAGGACCCAGATCAGTAATAATCTGTTTTCATGAATTTCAAACAAAGGATCATTTAATTCGTGAATCCCGTTGAAGAGGAATGATTGTTTATAATGGTCAGAAGATCAGAATTGTTGAGGATTTTTCACCCGAGGTCATGAATGAGCGTGCTAAGTTCAAAAAGGTTATGTCGGAACTTTTTAACAAAGGTTTCAAACCTTCTCTTTGTTATCCTGCTTGGCTCAGAATTATACTGAAGGATGGCTCAAGGAATAGTTCCATTCGAGTGAAGAAGCTCAGAAATTCTTAAAATCAAAAGATTAACTGTTCAGTACCTTTCCACATGAACAATTGCTTCTTTTACTTTTGGTAAACCTTTGTAGATAACTCTCCTTTTGAAACTTTAAATGCTTTACTTAGAGAACAAGATTTTAATGACTTAATATCTTGGGTGTTCGTATGTTTTGAATTTTGATAGGCTTTTTATTATTTTATATTATACTTATTTTTCTTGAGGTTTTTTTCTGTCAATAAGGCTTAGTTTGTGTATTTTTCATTTTATCATTTTGAAACTGTAAAAATTAATCTATATGTATTCTTTTTATGAGGGTTAAGTTTTTTTCCCTTGTCTACTGTTTTGTCTAGGTTGGAATGCAGTTAACCTTGAAGCTAATTAGGAGCTAAACCAGTAGGTTTTTTTGAGAGGATGACATCATTAGATTTAGCTGTCGGCTTTCTTTTGGCCAGCTTTCTGACTTTGGGAGGAGGTTGAAGGGATGGATTTTTTTTCCTGGAAGCTGTTTTGGATTTTTAGCCAAATCTGTTGCTTGGTTACCACATTTCAAGGTTTATTGTTTGGTTATAATATATATTCCAGTGGTTATTACTTTAAACTTTCTATTAAATGGTATTAAAATGGATCAAACTATTAACTTACTTAGTCTTAATGCGAAAGGATTAAATCACCCTGTGAAACAGAATAAGATTTTTGCATATATTAAAAATCTTAAGGTTCCAATTATTTTTCTACAAGAAACTCACATACGTAATTGTGACAATTTATGCCTTTTCAGTAGCTAGAGAGGGCAATATTTTCAGCCCTCTTTTCAGGATAAGTCTACGGGAGTTTTGATCTTTATAGATAATACAGTTCCCTTTGTCCAACATAAAGTAGTGTCTGATACTAATGGGCGTTTTATCATAGTGTCAGGAAAATTAGATAATAAATTAATGGTATTTGCTCATCTGTACGCCCCGAATACAGATGAACCAGGATTCTTTGAGCATTTTTTTTCATTTTTCCAGATTTGAGCCTTTACTTATTGGTGAAGAGAGGAGACATTAATTGCTGGTTAGATCCAGCTTTAGATTGATCATCTTTTAAACCAGCGACACTTAATAAATCAGCTTTATTTATTCAATCTTTTCTGATGAAATGTTGTATTGTTGATGTATGGTGTTTTATTACATCCACTAGACAGGGAGTATTCATTTTTTTCTCATGTTCGCCATACGTATTCCAGGATTGATTATTTTTTATTGATAGCCAAATGATTCCATTAGTTCAATCCTGTGAATATAAAGAGACTGCTCTCTCAGATCATGCCGCTGTGTTTCTATCTTTAAATCTCCCTGGTCTTCCTCAAACAAACAGATCTTGGCACTTCAATCTAACTTTGCTATATGATAAGGATTTTTTAAGGTTTCTGGAGAGTCAAATTATTCTTTTTTTTCAAGAGAATACACTGGAAGAGACTTCTAGTCTTATTATGTGGGATATTTTTAAGGCCTATATTAGAGGACAAATTATTTCATATACTGCAAGTATCAAGAAAAAAGCTAATAAAGAGAGAATTGAGTTAGCTAATCAGTTGAAACAATTAGACCAAAAATCTGCCTTGGCTCCACATCCTGCTTTAGATAAAAGGCGTGTTGAAATTCAAACTAAATATGATCTTCTTTTAACTTATCCAATTGAAACTCAACTCCTAAAAGATAAAAGTCAATTTTATATTCATGGAGGCAAAACAGGTAAATTACTGGCTAACCAATTAAAAACCTTTATAGCTAAACGACAAATTAAGGAAATTTGTAAAGCTAATGGTGATAGGACAACTGACCATTCAGAAATAAATTATATCTTTAGAGAATTCTATTCTAAACTTTACAGTTCTGACCCTCCTAAAAATAGTACTATTATGAATAATTTTTAGACCAATTAAACATTCCTACACTTTCTGTTGATAACCGTAAACTGTTGGATCAACCTATTTCTTATGAGGAAATTGCCGAGGCTGTCCATTCATTGCAGGCTCCGGGTCCTGATGGATTTTTGCAGAATTTTATAAGGCGTTTTCCTTACTGCTTATACCTCATTTATGTTCAGTTTTTTCGGATTCCTTTAAGTTGGCTAGGTTGCCACAATCTTTCTATGAAGTTTCTACTTCACTTATCCTTAAAAAGAATAAAAACCCAACTGAATGCTCCTCATACTGTGATGGGGTCATGAATTACCCCTATGAACTGTGCTTTTGAAAAGAGAGAGAGAGTTGTTCAGCACCAGGCACCTTGTTATTAAGAGAGAGAGAGGCAAAGACTGCTTGGAGATGGTGGTATGGTTTAGCTGCAGCATGTTTACACTTTGCAAGGACACTAGCATCTTCTGTGTTCTTACAGAGAGAAGAGGGAGGAGCTACTTGATGGAAAGCTGGTGTTGAGCACGGTGAGATAAATAGAAGGTCAGCTGATAGTCTGACAGACACATGGCTTTGGACACTGAATGAGCTTTGTTGTGCCCACAGAAAAGGTGGGTTTTGGAGGATCAATCAGGCGGATCGATCAGTGGCTCTCACAGTGTGAAAAGAGTGTGACCGGTGTGGAGTTATTTGTGTGTCCGACCCTTGCCTGGGTTGATAATTCCACCACAGAAGAACGGTCCCCTTTGTTGTGGTCACACTCGGTGACTTCTAAAGGAATTCGGAGGACAACGGGAAAATCGACGGCATCAACTCACCTGAAGAACCAAACACCTCTCTCTCTCTCCATCCCTACTCAACTCAATACCACGAACTGAACTGAACTTCACTCATCATCGTAAGACTATCTATTTACCTCTAAACTTGAAGAAGCTTGTTTTTCATCTATTTCCACACTCATACATATCTAATTATTGCTAACCTGTTTTATATATCTGATTTTATATTACTGTATTGCGTAGTTGCTAATAAATACCATTAGTTAATAGCAATACTGGACTCCAAAGTGGTTTCCATTTCTGCTGGTTCTTTAACCCGTCACGGGGTATGTGACAAAATTGGGGCCTGCGTCGGGCAAACGAACAAATTGGTGGTAGCCATTCTAAAAATTGTGTGGGGGCTAGTTTGAATTGTTTGGGGAAAATCCCTTTTGATTTGGTTGTGTGGAAAAACAGCAGAAATAGAAACATAAAAACATAGAAAATAGGTGCAGGAGTAGGCCATTCGGCCCTTCGAGCCTGCACCGCCATTTATTATGATCATGGCTGATCATCCAACTCAGAACCCCACCCCAGCCTTCCCTCCATAGCCCCTGACCCCCGTAGCCACAAGGGCCATATCTAACTCCCTGGAGTTAGATGAACATTAGTGCTGAGAGGTTTCTGTTGGAACCAACCCCAGAAGCATTGGATGATGCTACGAGGAACATGCTGTTGGCAATCGCTCAAAAGTTATTCGCTGAAGGTAAGGTACTTACTGAGGCTGAGGTTCAGTTGCAATTGCAATTAAAACAGCTCGAGGCTGATGAAGCAGAAAAACAGAGGATCCATGAGACTATAGAGACAGACAGAGAGAGTTTGAGAGGGAGATGGTGCAGCAAGGAGTTCCAGTGCCAAGCTGTAATAGGGAGCTGGTTGTACCGTTTAATGTTAGCCAAGTAATTAAGTTGGAACCTCCATTTGAGGAAACAGAAGTCAATAGGTATTTCCTACATCTTGAAAAAGTGGCCATAAATCAGAACTGGCCGAGAGATCAGTGGTTTGTTTAAGTGTGATTAAGGGAAAGGCCCAATGAGTGTATTCAGCGTTGTCTGTTGCAGACGCAAAAGATTATGATGTAGTGAAAGGTGCTGTACTTAAAGTTTATGAGTTGGTTCCACAGGCATACAAGCAAAGGTTCCGAAATTTGAAGAAGCCTTGGGACCACACATATTTAGAGTTTGCCCCTGAGATGCAGATGTACTTTGGTCGCTGGTGTACCTCGAAAGGGGCATGTGAGGATATTGACAACCTGAAAAAGTTGATATTGATTGAACAGTTTAAAGGTTGCATCCCTGATGGTATAAGGATGTACTTGGATGAGAGAGAGGCAGCAACACTATCAGAGTCTGCTAGATTAGCAGATGAGTATGCCTTAACTCATAAGGTTAGGTTTTATCCCACCAGGAATTACCAAAAGGGTAATAGAGATAACCCACCAGCTAAACCAGAAAGTAAACTGGGGACTAGTGATAAAAGTAAGGAGGAAGGAAAGCAGTCAGGGGGAAAATTTCCCAGTTTCAAGTGCTACTCTTGTGGGAAACATGGTCATGTGACGTCCAATTGTTTTGCTATGAAAAGGGAAAAAGGAAAAGAGAAAGAGAAAACCACAAATGCCTGCGTTCAGACGGTTAAACCAACGCTGAAGAAGGAGGGGTCTGACTAAGTTCAAGAGGGACTCGAGAGTTTTATTTCAAATGGATTTGTGTCTGTGAAGGAGGGGTCAACCCCAGTTCCAGTGAGGATCTGGAGAGATACTGGAGCTTTTCAGTCAATGATATTAAAGAGTGTTTTGGAATTTGGTGCTGAGACGGAGACTGGTGAAGTGAACATTATCAAAGGTATTGGCAAGGGGACTGAGGCAGTGTCTTTGCATAAGATAGTTTTGAAATGCGACTTGGCATCCAGACCAGTCACAATAGGGGTACGATCTGAACTACCGATAGACGATGTTGATGTCTTACTCGGTAATGACCTTGCAGGTGGGGATGTTTATCCAGCGGTTCAGCTCACAAGGAAGCCTGCTGCTGCTGAGGACCTGCCCATAGATGCTGACATGTACACTGCCTGCGCAGTAACCAGAGCACGTCGAGAAAGTCTGCTAATGCTGATGTTGATTTATCCGAGACTTTCCTACCATCCCTATATCAACAGGACTTAGAGGGTAGTAAGGCTGAGGAGAGTAAGGAGGGTGAGAAAGACTTGTCTTTATCGAGGAAGGAATTTATGGAGGAACAAAATAAAGATCCTGAAATTGTGGCTTTAAAAGAGACAGCTCTCTCTGAGGATGAAATTCAGAAAGAGACAGTGGGATATTACCTTTAAAGATGGGGTGTTGATGAGGAAGTGGAGACCCACTATGGTGCCTGCGAGTGAGGATTGGGCTATTGTGCATCAGATAGTGGTTCCAAAGGTTTACAGGGCTGAAATTTTAAACCTGGCCCACAAGATGCCTTTAGGTGGACATTTTGGAGTAAAGAAGACAGTGCACAGGATTATGAGGGAATTTTATTGGCCTAAAGTGAGGAAAGATATCGTCAATTACTGTAGAGGGTGTCATACATGTCAGGTGGTGGGAAAACTTAATCGGGCCATCCCAAAAGCACCACTCAGGCCGATACCTGCTTTTGGTGAACAATTTTCCAGGATCATAATGGATTGTATAGTCCCATTGCCAAAGACTGCAGCTGGTCATCAGTACTTCTTAACAATTATGTGTGCTGCATTTAGGTTCCCTGAAGCCATGCCTCTCAGAAACATCCAGGTCAAGACTGTGGAAAAGGCACTCAACAAGTTTTTCGCACTGGTAGGTTTACCAAAAGAAATTCAATCTGACCAGAGTAGTAACTTTACTTCAAGAACATTCCAGCAAATAGTTTCTGAGCTGGGGGCTAAACAAATTGTGTCATCTGCCTACCACCCAGAGTCTCAAGGGGCTTTGGAGTGGTTTCATTCCACTTTAAAGACCTTGATTAAAACCTATTGCTATGAGAATGACAGGGACTGGGATGAAGGGATACTCTTAGTACTTTTTGCCGTGAGAGACACCATTCAAGAATCCCTGGGGCTTAGCCCGTTTGAGCTCATTTTCGGCTACAGGCCCAAAAGACCTTTGACCTTGCTCAGCGAGCAATGGTCTAACCCAAAAGTGTGTGTCAGTGTGTTAGATTATGTTTTGAAATTCCACAAAAGACTTAACAAGGCTTGTGACCTTGCCAAGAAGATTTTGCAAAGCTCCCAAATTAAAATGAAACATTAGTTTGATAAGAGAGCGAGGGAGCAGGTGTTTGAGGTTAGAGATAAAGTGCTGGTGCTGTTCCCCCTTGTGACCAACCTCCTCCAAGCACAATTTCATGGACCATACCACATAATTAAGAAAATTGATTCTTTGAATTATGTTATTGAAACTCCCGACAGAAGGAAGGAGACCCAATTAGTGCATGTAAACATGCTGAAGCCTTATTCTGACTCTGAGACAGTTCCAATAAGTACTGTTCTGAAAACAAATGGAGCTGTGGAATTTGATAATGAGGTGCAAGATCATTTTAACAAACTGAATATCGTATCAACAAGACTTGAGAATTCCACTATTTTAGATTATGAGAACACTCAGTGTTCTTTTATTGTCATTTAGAAATGCATACGTGCATTAAGAAATGATACAATGTTTCTCCGGAGTGATATCACAGAAAACAGGACAGACCAAAGACAACACTGACAAAACCACGTAATTATAACATATAGTCACAGCAGTGCAAAGCAATACCATAATTTGATGAAGAACAGTCCATAGGCACAGTAAAAAAAAGTCACAAAGTCCCGAGTCAATCGACTCCCGAGTCCCCGATAGCAGGCGGCAACAGGGAGAAACTCCCTGCCATAAACCTTCAGGCACCGTCAACTTGCCAATACCTTGGAAGCAGCCGACCACAGCCGACCCTGAGTCTATCCATCCGAAAACTCCGAGCTTCTGAGCAGCCTCTCCGATACAGCCTCCTGAGCGCCATCCTCTGCCTAGCGCCTTCGACCCCTCCCCAGCTGCTGAAACACGCAAAGCCGAGGATTTTGAGGCCTTCAGCTCCGGAGATTCCGGTTACTACACAGTAGCAGCGGCAGCGAAGCAGGCATTTCAGAAGTTTTCCCGAAGTTCCACTATGCACTCACGTCTGTCTCCATCAAATCAGGATTGTGCACAGTCCCCTACTTGACAGATAATAGATATTCATCACCGGAGAGGCCGCGCACGCTGTCTTGACAACCTGCCTTGAAAGGTTTTGACAGACGTTGCTGATAAAGTCCATCATCTGGAGGCTGCACAGAGAAAACAATTGAAAGAATTGATTAACAAGCATAAAGATTTGTTTCCTGACATTCCAAGACAATGCACAGCTGCAGTGCATGACATCATTGTAAATTCAGCCCAGCCCATTAAACAGCATCCTTACAGAATGAACTTCGAGGAAAGCAAAGGGGTTGAAGAAGAAATTGGCTACATGCTAGCAACCGGTATCATTAGGCAATCTACCTCAGACTGGGCGTCGCCCTGCATTCTTGTGCCTAAACTGGATGGTAGCATGAGATTCTGTACTGACTACAGGAAAATCAATGCAATAACCAAGACACACATAAAAGTTGCTGGTGAATGCAGTAGGCCAGGCAGCATCTCTAGGAAGAGGTACAGTCAACGTTTCGGGCCGAGACCCTTCTTCAGGACTAACTGAAAGAAGAGCTAGTAAGAGTAAGGCTCTCGGCCCAAAACGTCGACTGTACCTCTTCCTGGAGATGCTGTCTGGGCTGCTGCGTTCACCAGCAACTTTTATGTGTGTTGCTTGAAATTCCAGCATCTGCAGATTTCCTCGTGTTTGCAATAACCAAGACAGATGCTTATCCTATCCTGAGAGTCGATGACTGTATTGATAAAGTGGGAAAGGCTAAGTACCTCACAAAATTGACTTGCTAAAAGGATATTGGTGTGTTCCTATGACTGAAAAGGCCAGAGAAATCTCAGAGTTTGTTACACCTTCAGGGCTGTATGAATATAATGTTTTACCCTTCGGGATGAAAAATGCTCCAGGAACATTTCAAAGAATGATCAATTCTGTGATTAGAGGTCTAGAAAACACAGGGGTTTATATCGATGATTTAGTGGTCTGGAATGAATCGTGGGAAGAGCATACTGCAGCTGTAGAAAAACTGTTTGAAAGGTTGTCCAAGGCCAGTCTTACTGTAAACCTTGCTAAAAGTGAGTTTGGCCATGCCACAGTTACATATCTGGGCTATGTAGTAGGCCATGGCCAACTGGCTCCTGTACAGGCCAAGGTTCAAGCTATTGCTGAGGTTCCCGTTCCAATGGGCAAGAAAGCATTAAGAAGGTTTTTGGGAATGGTGGGGTATTACCGAAAGTTTTGTAAGAAAATTGCTGATATCGCTCTTCCCCTAACAAAACTCCTAGGGAAGATTGAAAGATTTGTATGGAACGACCTTAGCCAGGAGGCGTTTGAACGCTTGAAAAACATCCTGTGTTATCATCCTGTGCCCAAAGCACCTGATTTTTCAAAACCATTCTCTATAGCAACAGACGCTAGTGATGAAGCTGCTGGGGCAGTATTGTTACAGAAAGGTGTAGATGACATTGAGCACCCAGTAGCTTATTTCTCAAAGAAATTTAATGTGCATCAGAAAAACTATTCCACTGTTGAAAACGAATTGCAATCACTTATTCTGGCTTTACAACATTTTAAAGTCTATGTTTGTCCTGCTCAGAGACCACTTGTGGTTTCCATGGATCACAATCCATTGGTGTTTCTAACTAAGATGAAGGATAAGAATAGAAGGTTATTAAACTGAAGTCTGATGTTGCAAGAATATGACTTAAAAATCAAACATGTGAAAGGTACTGACAACATTATAGCTGATTGTTTATTCAGATGTTAAGTTAGAAATTGTACACGTTTTTGCTCTGTTATCTGATGATTATACATGCATTGTTTCAAACTCTGTAATTTACATTTCAACTAAAAATTTTGCCTTCATCAAAATTTTTTTCTAGAAGGAAAGAGGTGTGACAGGGTCTTGAATTACCCCTACGAACTGTGCTTTTGAAAAAAGAGACACCAGACACCTTGTTATTAAGAGGGAGAGAGGCAAAGACTGCTTGGAGATGGTGGTATGGTTTCTCTGCAGCATGTTTACACTTTGTAAGGGCACTGGCAGCTTCTGTGTTCTTACAGAGAGAGAAGGGAGGAGCTACTTGATGGACAGCTGGTGTTGAGCATGGTGAGATAAATAGAAGGTCAGCTGATAGACTGACAGACACATGGCTTTGGACACTGAATGAGCTTTGTTGTGCCCACAGAAAAGGTGGGTTTTGGAGGATCGATCAGGCGGATCGATCAGTGGCTCTTACAGTGTGAAAATGGTGTGACCGGTGTGGAGTTATTTGTGTGTCTGACCCTCACCTGGGTTGATAATTCCACCACAGAAGAACAGTCCCCTTTGTTGTGGTCACATTCAGTGACTTCTAAAGGAATTTGGAGGACAACAGGAACATCGACGGCATCAGCTCACCTGAAGAACCAAACACCTCTCTCTTTCCATCCCTACTCAACTCAATACCACGAACTGAAGTGAACTTTACTCATCATCATAAGACTATCTATTTACCCCTAGACTTGAAGAAGCTTGGTTTTCATATATTTCCACACTTATATGTACGGGGTCTTTCTTTTGTTACATTTAAACTGGCAACTTTGTTATGTTAATATGGGGAATGCGGCTTTGTTGTGCTTTAACGCTGAAGAGAGTTTGCGCTAGCAGTTTGTTTACTTTAAAATGAGATAACAGGGTTCTTTTAGCCACTGGGTGGTTATGTATCGTTTTGTTTTCGGATGCCATGCTGTATGATATGACTGTGGACTGAGTTTTGGCGGGGAGTCGGAGGAGAGACGAGGAAGACCACGGATGTGTGGAGAGGCTCCGGTCGATCACTCAGGGTGGTCCTGAGCCGTGAGTCGACGGAATTCGAGTGGTCGTCTGAAGTCGAATTGAGCTCCAACGTAGCGCGCGAAGAACTTGGACTTTGATAAGTGTTGGCGCCTTTTTTTTCATTACTTTCCTCTCTGTATCAAATGTATATTAATGTCATAGAATTAGTAATATCTATAAAGTGTATTTGTTAAAATTTACTGGGTGTGCTGGCTGATGATTGATGTTTGTGATTGATTCGGGCGGCAACCGACCCTGTGGGGAGTGTTGAAGTAGGTGCTGGGCTGGATTTCCCCTAGACATACACGAGCCAATATAACTGAACGTTACATATACATATCTAATCATTGCTAACCTGTTTTATATATCTGATTTTATATTACTGTATTGCATAGTTACTAATAAATACCATTAGTTAATTGCAATACCGGACTCCAAAGTGTTTTCCATTTCTGCTGGTTCTTTAACCCTTCATGGGGTACGTACAATACACACCAACTTCCTTACTTAATGTTGATACTAAAATTTTATCCAAAGTTTTGGCCCATAGGATTCAAAATATTTTACCATCTATCATTTCTGATGATCAGACTGGATTTATTAAAAATCGATATTCCTACTTTAATATTCATCATTTATTAAATGTTATTTATTCTCCTTCTAAGGAGATATCAGAATGTGTGATATCTTTCAACGCTGAGAAGGCTTTCGATCAGGTAGAATGGAATTATTTATTTAAAACCTTAGAAAAATTTAATTTTGGGCCCAATTTTATTCAATGGAATAAATAACTTTATTTATCTCCCTCTGCTCGGGTTCTTACTAATTTTCAGAATTCCAAACCTTTTGAACTTCAATATGGAACCAGACAAGGTTGTCCCTTGAGCACTTTGCTCTTTGATCTGGCCATAGAACCCTTAGCCATTGCTTTTCGAGAATCTAATGATATTATTGGTATTTTAAGGAGAGGTACTATTCTTAAAGTTTCACTTTATGCTGATGACCTATTGCTTTTTATTTCTAATGTCGAGACTTTGTTACCTCCTGTGCTTTCTTTACTCTCTTGCTTTAGCCAGTTTTCAGGATATAAGCTGAATTTACATAAGAGTGAACTTTTTCCTTTGAATAATTTGGTATCAATTAATATTAACCTTCCTTTTAAAATTGTAAGAAATCAATTTACCTATTTGAGTGCAACAATTACTGAGAATTATAAACACCTACTTAAAGAAAAATTTCTTACCCTTCTGAATTATGTAAAAAGGGCACTATCAAACTGGTCGCCCCTTTCATTTACAGTATATGTCCTCTATTTAAATCCCCAAAATGGATCATCTTGCACTTGTTGAGATAATGTTCCATCTGCCAATGATTCACCTGACCTTCCATCTAATTTATAGCCTCAGACAACCTTCCTCACTATCCACAATATCACCAACTTCCATGGCATCTGTAACCTTACTGATCATATCTTCTACGGTCCAAGTCTTCCGTGTCCTGCTCCTTGGGAACTACAGATGAGAAATGACCTCACGTACATTCCTCCTTTGAACACCTACTTAAAGAAAATTTTCTTACCCTTCTGAATTATGTAAAAAGGGCACTATCAAACTGGTCGCCCCTTTCGTTATCGTTGATTGGCCGAATTAACTCTATTAAAATGAATATTTTACCTCAATTTATATACCTTTTTCAGGCCTTACCTGTTTTTATTCCTAAATCCTTTTTTGACTCTCTTGATTCTATTACATCTTCTTATATATGGAAAAATAAACATTCTAGACTAAATAAAGTTCTGCTTCAAAAATCTAAGAAGAATGGAGGTTTAGCTTTACCATATTTTAGGTTTTATTATTGAGCAGTCAATATATGAAATCTTACGTTTTGGTCATATTATATTAACCGTGAGGACTGTCCGGGTATTGGTTTCTTTAAAAGCTAACTCTGTTAATAAATTTTCTATCATTTCTGTTCTTGGATCCTCACTTCCTTTATCCTTAAGTAAATTAACTGATAATTTGGTTGTTAAACATACTTTGAGGATCTGGGTACAATTTAGAAAATATTTTGGTTTAATGGGATTTTTTCTTTCAAGTCCCATTTTTTCTAATTATTTTTTAAAACTCTATGACTGATCCAATTTTTAAAGAATGGGATGGATTGGGTATTAAATGCTTCCAGGATTTGTTTGTTCAACGAAGTCTCCTTTCGTTTGAGCAATTGTCAGCTAAATATAGTTTACTAAAAACCCACTTTTTCGGATATCTACAAATTAGAACTTTCTGCGTTCTCAATTACAGGTTTCCCCTGCCATCTGAAGGTAGAGCATTCCTGTGCAACGGTTTGCAAGCTGGAATGTCGTAAAGCGAAGAAGCAATTACCATTTATTTATATGGGAAAAATTTGTGAGTGTTCGCAGGCCCAAAAACAACCTAGAAATCATGCCAAATAACACATAAAACCTAAAATTGTCATAAGGCAGTGGCTGGAAACGGACCCAAGTGCAAGACACAGACACTGAAGTACTGAGGCCAGGACTAGGATACAGGGTGAGGGCAAGGACATGGACACGAAAACCGGGAGCCCAGAACAGGACTGGACAAGAGAGCTAGGAGCCCGGGCTTGGACCCCGAGCCAGAGACTGGACAAGGACCCAGTACCTGGGTCTTGCCTCTGGCTCGGACCGCAGAACTAGGCAAGGACGAGGCTTGGCTGGCAGGCAGGACGAGGCTGGAGTCTTAGAGACTTCGTGCGAGGCTTGGCAGGAGGCAGGAGACTTGAGTCTTCAGGCTTGAGGCTAGAGACTTGAGGCGAGGCTTGGCAGGAGGCAGGACACTAGAGACTTGAGACTTGAGGCTCAAGGCCAGAGACTTGAGGTGAGGCTTGGCAGGAAGCTGGAGTCTTCAGGCTTGAGGCTAGGCAGGAGGCTGGAGTCTTCAGGCTTGAGGCTAGAGACATGAGGCGAAGTTTGGCAGGAGGGTGGAGTTTTCAGGCTTGAGGCTAGAGACCAGAGGTGAGGCTCCTCCTGGGCAGGGCGCGGATCACCACCCGACGGAGGCAAGGGCCAGGAAGGGACAGAACCAACCACAGGTAACAGCAAGACGGCCTGGCTTATCTGGGTGGAGGCAAAGGACAGGAAGGGAGCTAGGTACAGGGTGGCTTCAGGACAAGACTGCAGGCGAGACGAGGTGAGAGTTACCAGCGAGACAAGGCAAGGCTTCAGGCAATGCAAGGCGAGATGAGAACTTCAGGCAACACGGGAGTTACTGGCAAGACAAGGCAGGGCTTCAGGTGAGGAAACAGAAGGCAGAGGAAGCGATACAAGGAGTAAAGACAAGAAAGACAAGAACAATCCAGCAGCCACGCCCTGGTCTCTGAAGGTATTTGTGCAGCCAGCCACAATGAGCATCAGCTGCCTCAATTAGAGCTCAACAAGAACAGAAACAGGGTAGACAGGAAAACCTGGAGCAAGGGTTGATGGACCGGACCATGAACCGGAATACGGACTTCACAGACCAGACCATGACAGTACACCGCCCCCCCTCCCCACGGGAGCTTCCTGGCGACCAAACATGGTATCCAGACTATGGACGACCTGGGTGGGTGGGAGGGTATTTAACAGAAAGGAACCCCAGATGGCAAGAGGGAAACGACAGTGTCTGTGTCACTGGGTCCATGGTTGGCTGGATTGTTCTGTCATAAGGCAGTGGGTGGGAACGGACCCAAGTGCAAGACACAGACACTGAAGTACTAGGGACAGGACGAGGCTACAGGGTAGGGCAAGGACATGGATATGAAAACCGGGAACCTGGAACAGGACTGGACAAGAGAGCTAGGAGCCCGCACTTGGACTCCTAGCCAGAGACGGGATAAGGACCCAGTACCTGGGTCTTGCCTCTGGCTCGGACCCCAGAACTAGGCAAGGACGAGGCTTGGCTGGCAGGCAGGACGAGGCTGGAGTCTTAGAGACTTGAGGCGAGGCTTGGCAGGAGGCAGGAGACTTGAGTCTTCAGGCTTGAGGCTAGAGACTTAAGGCGAGGCTTGGCAGGACGCAGGATGCTAGAGACTTGAGGCTTCAGGCTAGAGGCCAGAGACTGGAGGTGAGGCTTGGCAGGAGGCTGGAGTCTTCAGGCTTGAGGCTAGGCAAGAGGCTGGAGTCTTCAGGCTTGAGGATAAGCAGGAGGCTGGAGTCTTCAGGCTTGCGGCTTGGCAGGAGGCTGGAGTCTTCAGGCTTGAGGCTAGAGACCAGAGGTGAGGCTTGGCTGGAGACAGGAGGCTGGAGTCTTCAGGCTTGAGGCTAGGCAGGAGGCTGGAGTCTTCAGGCTTGAGGCTAGGCAGGAGGATGGAGTCTTCAGGCTTGCAGCTTGGCAGGAGGCTGGAGTCTTCAGGCTTGAGGCTAGAGACCAGAGGTGAGGCTTGGCAGGAGACAGGAGGCTGGAGTCTTCAGGCTTGAGGCTAGGCAAGAGGCTGGAGTCTTCAGGCTTGAGGATAAGCAGGAAGCTGGAGTCTTCAGGCTTGAGGCTAGGCAGGAGGCTGGAGTCTTCAGGCTTGCGGCTTGGCAGGAGGCTGGAGTCTTCAGGCTTGAGGCTAGAGACCAGAGGTGAGGCTTGGCTGGAGACAGGAGGCTGGAGTCTTCAGGCTTGAGGCTAGGCAGGAGGTTGGAGTCTTCAGGCTTGAGGCTAGGCAGGAGGCTGGAGTCTTCAGGCTTGCGGCTTGGCAGGAGGCTGGAGTCTTCAGGCTTGAGGCTAGAGACCAGAGGTGAGGCTTGGCAGGAGACAGGAGGCTGGAGTCTTCAGGCTTGAGGCTAGAGACCAGAGGCGAGGCTCCTCCTGGGCAGGGCGCGGTACTCCTGGGCAGGGCGCAGATCACCACCCGACAGAGGCAAGGGACAGGAAGGGACAGAACCAACCGCAGGTAACGGCAAGACGGCCTGGCTTATCCGACAGAGGCAAGGGTTAGGAAGGGACAGAACCAACCGTAGGTAATGGCAATACAGCTTGGCTTACCCGACAGAGGCAAGGGACAGGAAGGGACAGAACCAACCGCAGGTAACAGCAAGACGGCCTGGCGAGACGAGGCGAGAGTTACCAGCAAGACAAGGCGAGAGTTACCAGCAAGACAAGGCAAGGCTTCAGGCAATGCAAGGCGAGATGAGAACTTCAGGTGAGGCGAGAGTTACCGGCAAGACAAGGCAAGGCTTCAGGGGAGGAAACAGAAGGCAGAGGAAGCGATACAAGGAGTAAGGACAAGAACAATCCAGCAGCCACGCCCTGGTCTCTGAAGGTATTTATGCAGCCAGCCACAACGAGCATCAGCTGCCTCAATTAGAGCTCAACAAGAACAGAAACGGGGCAGACAGGAAAACCTGGAGCAAGGGTCGATGGACCGGACCGTGAATCGGAATATGGACTTCATGGACCGGACCATGACAAAAATAACAGTAACATATAGTAAAAGCAGGAATGATATGATAATTACACACCCTATATAAAGTAGAAATACTTCTCTACAATCATTGCCACACTGTTCTCCGTAGCGAAAATCTCACGCAAGCGCTCTCAGCAGAAACACTCTCTCCAGTGACCTTTAAGCTATGAAGCTGCCAAATCATACCAAATAACACATAAAAATACACAGCCTATATAAAGTAGAAAAAATGTATGTACAGTGTAGTATCACTTACGGGAATCTGGAAGACAGCGCCAAGCACACTGATGATGGTGTGATAGGCTGAGTTGTCGGAGGTTGGAGTGGTGCAGTGGCCCCCACCCTCCAGGCCGCCGACCGATACCGATCCACGAAGCATGCAGGGGTGCAGCGGTGGCCGGGACGCACCCAGCGTGTCTTTAAAAAAGAAGCAGAAATAAACAAGCTAATTAATTAGGTGCCGCTCGGCACATAAATGTCGGCCCAGATCAGAGGCGACGCAATCGGCAATCGCCTCTGATCTGGGCCGACATTTACCTGCTGGGTGGCACCTAATTAATTAGCTTGTTTATTTCAGCTTTTTTCTTAAAGATGTGCTGCGTGCATCCTGGCTTCCACTGCATTCTCCGCTGCAATTTATCAGTCCACAGCCCAGGGGTTGGGGTGGTGGGACACTGGGGTGTCATCTCATCATCATCTGTTTCCATCAGGGCAGGCAGGTCAACTTCTTCTATGTCTGCCTGCCTCAATGTCGAAGGTCGAGATTCGTCGTCTGCTGTGGCTGATGTGGAAGGCTTGCTCGACTGCTTAGCCTCGTTCATTTTTCTATCATACAGTTCTTTGTAAGCACTCAAACTATCTTGTAAATATGCCCTAAACCATCGTACCCTTTCAAAATTAAAGTCATACTTTATCATTGCAGCAAAAATCTCACGCAGTTGCTTCACGTTCAGTTCCTGGACGACTTCACTTTCGGTCCATTCGCTACTGCATTCGGTTTCAATTGTTATCCTTTCCTCTTCCAATTGCATCAGCTCTTCATCTATCAGTTCTTGGTTATGGGATGCCAAAACCTCTTAAATATCATCCTCGTCAACTTCCACAAGCAAAACTCACTTTCTCCTTACTTCGTTCACCATGATCAAAACGCTTAATTATGTCTAGTTTTACACTAAGTGTAACACACTTACTAGCTCTTTTAGGCTTTTCCGATACCTTAGAACTCATCTTGCTAACGTCTGCTCACAGGCACGTGTTTAAGCAATGCCGGCGAGAATGCAGTTCCAGGGGAGGAGCTTGGCTGCTTGGGGCGCGCGCTGCTTTTTTTCATGCGCTGCCTTTTATCAGGTGCTGCCTTTTCTCGTAACAGTGGAAACACCTTCTGTTAGCGAAAACAGGTAACTAATGTAGGTCTTTCGTAACAGTGAGGTTTTGTAAAGCGAACATTCAAAAAGCCGGGAACACCTGTATATTCATTTCCTAATAGTCCCAATAGGGACTTATTAGATGTAATTTCTAATTTGAAACCCTTTCATAACGGTTTAATATCCAATATTTATGGCATGTTGTTGGGAATGAGAAATGTTCCTTTAGACAAAATTAAAAATCTCTGGGAACAAGATTTACAGACTTCAGTTTCTGAGGAAACTTGGAATGAAATTTTTAAGTTATTAACACTTCTTCATTATGTGCCCGCCACTCCCTCCTACAACTTAAAGTGGTCCATAGGGCTCATATGACCAAGGATAAGCTATCTCGTTTTTATTTGGATATAGCTCCCTTTTGTGATAGATGTAACAATGGAGAAGCTTCATTAATTCACATGTTTTGGATATGTCTGAGTCTTGAAAGATACTGGAAGGAAGTATTCCAAACTTTCTCAGTACTTTTTAAGGTAAATTTTAAGCCTAACCCTTTGACCGTCTTATTCGGCATTGTTGGAGGAAAAGATATTATTTTGGAGACATCTGATTTGTGCATTTTGGCATTTACTTTTCTTATAGCTGGGAGGGCAATATTGTTTAAATGGAAGGATGTTCTTCCGCCTACTCACGCTCAATGGTTACGTGATGATACGTCATGCTTAAATTTAGAAAAGATCCATTGTTCAATTTCTGAATCTAGTCAAGATTTTCAAACATTGTGGGGATCATTTTTGAACTATTTTCAAAACCTTTAACTTGCTGTTAAAGTACAGATGGTAGCTAATATATTTCACTTTAAGATAAGGATTTATTTTCCTTTTTCTTTCTTTACTAAACAACTTTGATCTTGGTAGTGGGTTTAGATTTTTTTCTGTATAATAAAATTATTACATTTCAATATTATGATTTAATTTAATTTACATGAATATAGGGTAATGTGATTGCAAATGTGATTCTAATATAATGTATTTGTTATTATTTTACCTTTTTTTGATTTATAATATATATCTTCTTGTACTCTGTATTCTTTTATGTAGAAACTAATAAAAATATTGAAAGAGATAGTATGCCCTTCCAGCCGTTCAAACTACACCACCCAGCAAACCCCCAATGCAATCCTAGCCTAATTATGTGCCAATTAACCTACCAACCAGTTCGTCTTTTGACTGTGGAAGGAAACCAGAGTGCCTGGAGGAAACCTATGCTGTCACAGGGAGAACATACAAGCTCCTTACAGGCAGTGGCTGTCACTGCAACAGGTGGGGCAGATATTCATAAGACCAGGTTGATAGAAGTTTCTGCATTCTTTCAGTGTTTTTCCAGATAGCCCTTAAACGTTGAAATCAAGTGGTCATGGAATATGGATTCCTGTGGTCAATACAGATGTTGCAGTTTTGAAGGCAGATTTGAAGATGTCCTTGAAGCGTTCTTTCTATCCTTCCACAAACTTTGCCATGACAGAACTCATAAGAGTATGTGCTTTGGATTTCTGGTGTCTGGTGTGAAGTTGACTGGGCCTGCCAATAGAAGCTGATTGAGCCAGATCAATATCTTGATGCATGAGGTGTTGGCTTGGGTAAAGATGCTGATATGCAGATGGATGTGGAGAATTTTATTAAAACTGCAATGGTGCTACCACTCCGGTGTCCACTATAATGAGTCTATATCTCAAATATATATAAGAGATCAGGGATGCTGCTATCTATGAGTTTGGTGCTAGGCTTGACATCTTTCAATGCTCCTTCTCTCAGATGGCCATAATCTGTATAGATGCATTAGAGAAGATGGTATATTTTGTCTTTGAGGTTTCTCTTTGCTGATAGATTGCACTTAAAATATGAAAAGTGATCCAGTTTCTAGATCTTGCCCCTTTAGTTTCAGGAAGTAGTTTTGAGCTGCAAGGACCAATTGTTTGAGAACTTTGTGATTATTTAATATAATGCCCATGCTTAGTGCAGGCTTCAGCAAACAATTCAACAGCAATTGGAACTCAGCCTCTAAGTATGCATTAGTATCATCACTATATTTCAGAAGAATGAGGGGTGACTGAATTGAAACTTATCAAATGGTGAAAGGCTTTGGTAGAGTGGTTTGAAGAGGATGTTTCCAATGGTGGGAAAATCTAAGACCAGAGGGCACCACCTCAGAATAGAGGGGCATTCTTTTAGAACATAGATGAGGAGAAATTTCTTTAGCCAGAGAGTGGAATTCTTTGCTACAGGCAGCTGTGGAGGCCACGTCGTTACATATATATTTAAGGCAAAGGTTGATAGATTCTTGATTGGTCAGGGCATGAAGGGATATTTTTGGGGCGTGGGGGAGAGAGACAGGAGACTGGAGCTGTGAGGAGTAAGGATTAGCCATGATGAAAGGGTGGGAAGACTCGATGGGCTGAATGGCCTAATTCTGCTCCTATATCTTACGGTCTTATACAGCAGCGTGACAATAGAGACTGGAGTGGAGGCAATGCAGCTTAACTTTCTTCTTTGAAATTAGTTCTACTCTTGTAGACAACATGAAACTAAGGTTTATTAATGCAGTAATGGACAGGGCCTGCACCAGTGTGCACAACAGGAATATGTCTGTGAACCATCACTGGTTAAAATATTGGCGTGCACATCACTGTGTAGCAAACGTACATTGAACATTAACTTCTGATTAGAACAAAACTGGAGATGGATTCTCCACGATTTCTCTAGTCTGACAGGGCCAAAAGCTTTTGTGAGGTTGCAGGAGATTAACTGATGCTGTTTGCTGCATTTTGCATGGAGTTGTTACATGTTGAAGATAGTGTCCATTATACCTTCCATGGACAGATTTCAAACTGTGACTCAGAATTGTGTCTCGACTAATGGGATTAGGTAATTGAGTGGGACACTTGAAACAACTTTCCATGGAGAAGATGGCAGATAGATGACCCTGTAATGACTAAAATCAGATATCCGCTTTCTTGAAGGTGGTCAACAGTACATTGTCTGAAGTTCCAGGAGTGTTCTTATCTTCCCAGACATTAAGATAATGCTGAGAATTCGTTTCAGAAGATCCCCACTGTTTTGCAACCTTGCCAAGGCAACAGTATTTAGTTTCCACATAGCAAATAACAGGCACAACTGAGACTAATTTCGTGCCCACCACGTTTAATCTGATAAAGTTAATATTTCAAATTATTCAAATACAAGATGCATTATCACTGACCTATATGGTGTGAAATAACTTGGCTAGTCAGGGAAATATTTAACTCTTGTTCTCTTAGGGAAAGTACAATACAATTAAAAATAAAGTTAGTCTAACATATTTGATATTTATTGGAAGCATTTCATTGATTGTTAGATAATTTTAAAATATGCATGTTACCAGTACAGTTTATTAATGTAAATATTATAATCTAAAAATGAATTTCCACTAAAAGAAGATTATTTTCACAAAGCTAAGGAGCAAGCCATGCAGTTAGCATAGCAGTTAACACAATACTATTACAGCTCAGGATGTTCTGGAGTACAGATGTCCCCCGCTTTTCAAACGTTCGCTTTACGAAACCTCACTGTTATGAAAGACCTACATTAGTACCCTGTTTTCGCTTTCAGAAGGTGTTTTCACTGTTATGAAAAAAAAGCAGTGCGCGAAAAAATCAGTGCACGATAAAAGGCAGCGCACACCCTGGGCAGCCGCTCTCCCCCGGATTTGAAATGGCATTGCTTAAACACGAGCCTGTGAGCAGCCGTTTGCAAGATGAGTTCTAAGGTATCGGAAAAGCCTGAAAGAGCTCGTAAGGGTGTCACACTTAGCGTAAAACTAGACATAATTAAGTGTTTTGATCGTGGTGAATGAAGTAAGGACAAAGTGAGTTTGGCTTGTGGAAGCTGACGAACATGATGTTGAAGAGGTTTTGGCATCCCATGACCAAGATCTGATAGACGAAGAGCTGATGCAATTGGAAGAAAAAAGGATAACAATCGAAACCGAATGAGTAGTGATAAAGTACGACTTTAATTTTGAAAGGGTACGTCAGTTTAGGGGATATTTACAGGATGGTTTGATTGCTTATGAAGAACTGTGTGATAGAAAAATGCGCGAGGCTCAGCAGTCAAGCAAGCCTTCTACATCAGCCACAGCAGACGACGAACCTCGACCTTCGACATCGAGGCGGGCAGAGATAGAAAATGAGCTGCCTGCTCTAATGGAAACAGACGATGACGAGATGACACCCCAGTGTCCCACCACCCCAACCCCCAGGCCACGGACAGATACTGTACCGATTCGCAGAGAATGCACCGGTAGCCGGGAGGCACACAGCAACATCTTTAAGAAAAAAGCCAAAATAAACATGCTAATTAATTAGGTGCCGCCGACACATAATTGTCAGCCCAGATCAGAGGCGACGCAATCCGAAATCGGCACTGATCTGGGCCGACAATTACGTGTCGGGCGGCACCTAATTAATTAGCTTGTTTATTTCTGCTTTTTTCTTAAAGATGTGCTCTGTGCCTCCCGGCTACTGCTGCATTCCTGCATGCTTTGCAGCAATGTATCATTCGGCGGCCTGGAGGGTGGGGACCACTGCACCACCCAACCTGCAACGACTCAGTCTAACATACCATCATCAGTGTGCTCGGCACTGTTTTCCCAATTCCGGTAAGTGATACTACACTGTACATATATTATTTCTACTTTATATCGGCTGTGTATTTTTACTTGTTATTTGGTAGATTTGGCAGCTTCATAGCTTAAAGGTTACTGGAGAGAGTGTTCTTGCCAACGGCGCTTGCGTGAGATTTTCTGCCGACGGCGCTTGCGTGAGATTTTCGCTCCGGAGAACAGTTCAGTAATGATTGTGGAAAAGTATTTCTACTTTATATAGGCTGTGTATTTATCATATCATTCCTGCTTTTACTATATGTTACTGTTATTTTAGGTTTTATGTGTTATTTGGCATGATTTGGTAGGTTATTTTTGGGTCTGCGAACGCTCACAAAATTTTCCCATATAAATAAATGGTAATTGCTTCTTCGCTTTACGACATCTCGGCTTACGAATCGTTTCATAGGAACACTCTACCTTCAGATGGCGGGGGAAACCTGTACAGAGTTCAATTCTGATGCCATTCTGTAATAGATGTCTGTACATCTTCCCCATGGAATGACTGGATTTTCTTCAGGTCCTTAGTTTCCCCCTATAATCCAAAGACACACTAGGTAGGTTAACTGGTCATTGTAAATTGTCCCATGATTAGGTTAGTGTTAATCAGGTTTGACCATAAGGTATAGGAGCAGAAGTAGGCCATTTGGCACATTGAGTCTGCTCTGCCATTCAGTCATGGGCTGATCCAATTCTTCCACTCATCCCCACTCCCTTGCCTTCGCCCCATACCCTTTGATGCCCTGGCTAATCAAGAACCTATCTATCTCTGCCTTAAATACACCCAATGACTTGGCCTCCACAGCCACTTGTGGCAACAAATTCCACAGATTTACCACCCTCTGACTAAAGTACTTTCTCCACATCTCTGTTTTAAATGGACATCCTTCAATCCTGAAGTTGTGCCCTCTTGTCCTAGACTCCCCTACCATGAGAAATAACTTTGCCATACAGTATCTAATATGTTCAGGCATTTTAACTTTCGGAATGTTTTTAGGAGATCCCCCCCTCATTGTCCTGAACTCCAAGGAAATCAGCCCAAGGGCTGCCAGCCATTCCTCATACAGTAACCCTTTCATTCCTGGAATCATTCTCATGAATCTTCTCTGAACCCTCTCCAATTTCAGTATATTCTTTCTAAAATAAGGAGCCCAAAACTGCACACAATACTCCAAGTGTGGTCTCATGAGTGCCTTATAGAGCCTCAACATCACATCCCTGCTCTCATATTCTATGCCTTCAGAAATGAATGCCAACATTGCATCCGCCTTCTTCACCACCGACTCAACCTGGAGGTTAACCTCCACAAGGACTCCCAAGTCCCTTTGCATCTCTGCATTTTGAATTCTCTCCCCATCTAAATAATAGTCTGCCCGTGTATTTCTTCCACCAAAGTGCATGACCATACACTTTCCAACGTTCTATTTCATTTGCCACTTCTTTGCCCATTCCCCGAAACTACCTAAGGCTCTCTGTTTCCTCAATATTACCTGCTCCTCCACCTATCTTTGTATCATCAGCAGATTTAGCCACAAATCCATTAATCCCATAGTCCAAATCACTGACATACATCGTAAAAAGCAGCAGTCCCACACTGACCCCTGTGGAACTCCACTGGTAACCGGTAGCCAGCCAAAATAGAATCTCTTTATTCCCTTTATTGTCGGGGGTTGCTGGAGTGATGTGGCTCGGAAAGCCAGAAGGGCTCACTCTGCACCGTATCGCTAAATAAATGAATATTATGATTTCTTTACCTCAGTATATTTAACAGATCTATACCAATACTATTTTCATTTAAATGAAATCTTTATTTCTCAGATTGCTTATGCTATTTTAACTTTTGATTTACTATTAATTACTGATATGCACCAAAAAAGAAGAGACAGATGGTAAATGCCAGAATCAAGGCTGATAGTTGTTGAGGATCTCCTATTTTCATCACAAGACTTACTCGGTAGAGACAAAAATAATTATAGACCATCAATTGATTGAATTCATGTCACTGCTAAGGCCATAGGTGCATTCCAATGGGATATCACTTATAGAATATTGATTTCAGAGTACCATGCATGCTCTGCTTTCCATGATCTTGTGTGCACATGTATTTGTATTTGCCATTCTTGGTATTTTAATCCCACCTTAACTTTACAGGAATATTGTGAAGAGGTGTTTCTGAGGCAAAATATGACAGAATAGATTAGATTATGAGGACACTCAGTCCTCGTTTATTGTCATTTAGAAATGCATGCATTAAAAAATGATACAATGTTCCTCCAGAAAGATATCACAGAAACACAAGACAAACTAAGACTGAAAAACTGACAAAACCACATAATTATAACATATAGTTACAACAGTGCAAAGCAATACCATAATTTGATAAAGAGCAGACCATGGGCATGGTAAAAAAAAGTCTTAAGTCCTGATAGCCCCATCATCTCACGCAGACGGAAGCACTGCAAACTGGCCGATGCATTGGAAGCACCCGACCGCAGCCGACTCTGAGTCCATCTGAAAACTTCGAGCCTCCGACCAGCCCTCCAACACCGAGCACCATCTCTGCCGAGCGCTTTGACACCGCCCCAGCCGCTGAGCAACAAGCAAAGCCAAGGACTCAGGGCCTTCCCCTCCGGAGATTCTGGATCACACAGTAGCAGCGGCAGTGAAACAGGCATTTCAGAAGTTTCACCAGATGTCCCTCCGTGCTCTCATGTCTGTCTCCATCAAATCAGGATTGTGCACGGCACCCTACTTGACAGATAACAGATATCATTCACCAGAGTGACCGCTGAGAGCTGCGTCGCACCTCCATCTTCTCCTCCCTACATGATTATTTAACACGTAATTATTATACCAGACCATTTCAGTCCCCTTTTCAGGGATTCCCAACCTGGGGTCCATGGACTCTATGGTTAATGGTCGGTGTCTGGATTAGGTTCTTCCTGATGAAATCGGCAATGTAGTGACTTCAACCTTGATGTCCTAGCACCGCTTCTGTTATCTGTACTTGCTTTCAAATATACATGTTTCTAAATCATTACAGGAGAAATGTTCATGCTGAAAGTACCTTTCAAGATTTCTTAACCTGGATTACCAGGTCATGACAAACAACACTTCTCGATTCTTTGGTTTTCTATTACCTGAATCACTCTCCTTGCTCAGTGCTTTGTTAGTGTCATGGACCCCGTGACGGGATAAAGAACCAGCAGAGATGGAAAACACCCTGGAGTCCAGTATTGCTGTTAACCAATGATATTTATTAGTAACTACGCAATACAGTAATATAAATGTAGCTAACTCAAACAGGTTAGCAATGATTATATATGTAAGTAAATTAGTAAATGTGGAAATATATATACAAAACCAAGCTTCTTCAAGTCTAGGGGTAAAAAGATACAATCTTACGATGATGAGTAAAGTTCAGTTCAGTTCAGTTCGTGGTATTGAGTTGAGTAGTGATGGAGAGAGAGAGGGAGAGATTTGAGTCTTCAGTTGAGCTGACCCCGTCGATCTTCTCGTTGTCCTCCGAAATCCTTTAAAAGTCACCGACTGTGACCACACAAAAGGGGACCGGTTTCCTGTGGTGGAGCTATCACCCAGGCAAGGGTGGACACATGGACAACTCCCCACCGGTCACTGCCTTTTCTTTTCACTGCAAGAGCCGCTGATCGATCTGCCTGATTGATCCTCCAAAAACCCACTTTTTCTGCGTGCACAACAAAGCTCCTTCAGTGTCCAAAACATGTGTCTGAGGTCTATATCATCTGACCTCCTATTTATCTCACCGTACTGGGTACCAACTGTCATTCAAATAACTCCTCCTTCCTTTCTCTGTGTAAGAAATGCACAAGCAGGCAAATGTCCTTGAGAAGTACAAACACACTGCCGGAAAATCATAACATCGATTGTCCATCAAATAATGCCACCTTCGGTCACCATAGCAATTTACAAGCTGCTCGGTGCCATCTCCAACTCAGCAGAAATCCAAAATTTCCTCGTGCCTTAAAGTGACAGTCCAACAGTTAGTCTTTGTCTCTCTCTCTCTTTCTTTCGCTCTTTTCAAAAGAAGATATCGGTGTTAAATAACTCTCTCTCTCTCTCCCTCTTCAGAAGCACAGTTCATAGGGGTAATTCAGGACCCCGTCACAATTAGATTGGACTGTAAGTGCCCAGTTTTTTCTCATTGAGGTCCTATGCTCTTTTCAGTTTCAAAGTCATCACATCCAAGTTTGATTAGTCAATCAATTATAGTTCAGTAGCACTTGTCTAAAATCACACATTGTAATTGAACTTCTTTCTTTTTTCTTTTCCAATATTTTTATTGATTTCTATATAGAAGAATACAGAGTCCAAGAGAATACATATTGTAAAACAAAAGAAAAAATATAATACCAGATACAGTACATTGAATCACATTAATGAACTCCTCACTCTATATTCAAAGATTAATTTGTGTATTAGAATATAAACAATTTTATTTAAAAAAAGATCTACACCCACTACCAAAGTCGAAGCTGTTTTGGGGGAGAAAAAGAAAAAAAAAACTTATCAGATAATAAAATATGCTATTAACCAACTTCTGTACTTTAACAAGAAGTCAAAGATTATAAAAATAATTTAAAAACAGCCCCCACAAATTTTGAAAATCTTAGTTAGATTCAGAAATTGAACAACGAATCTTTTCTAAATTTAGGCATGCCATAACATCCCGTAACCACTGGGCATGATTAGGTGGAACAGCATCCTTCCATTTCAACAAAAACGTCATCCTAGCCATAAGAGGGATAAAAGCCAGAATGTGCAAATCAGATGTCTTCAAGATGATATCTTTCCATCCAACAATACCAAATAGGGCAGTCAAAGGATTAGGCTTAAAATTTACTTTAAAGAGTACAGAAAAAGTTTAGAATACTTCCAAACATATGAATAAATGAAGTTTCTCCATTGTTACACCTATAACAGTAGAGAGATATATCCGTATAAAAATGAGATAACTTATCCTTGGTCATATAAGCCCTATGAACCACTTTAAATTGTAGGAGGCAATGACGAGCACATAACGATGAAGTATTAACCAATTTAAAAATCTCATTTCCAAGTTTCTTCAGAAATTTCTTCAAAACAAGGTATAATGCATGTCAAATAAGATTGTAGCTTCAGTACCTCAACAGACTGTATAGCACTATACCACTACTCAGTTAACAGAGTCCTGTTGGACATTTTATCATGCATGTTTCTTCTAACGGGGTGAAGTCAAGATGGTGCTAAACGGTGACTGCTTTGCTTGCATCTTTGGAAACAGCTCTATTTCCATCTTTGATATCTCTGTTTCCTTTTCAAGGTTCTTTTGAAGACCCTGACCTGGACTTACACCCTGACTTCAGTTCCTTGCAGGAATGGGATATGCTCTCAGGGCCTCACAACTGGCTGCTTTTTGATATCCCAAGCACGTGGCCTGGAAGATGAGTGCGCCTTTAGAGTTTCGGAATTTCGTGGCTCTGGGGACGTGTTGATTCTTGGCCGGTCACAGGAGAACACGGAATATCGGGAGCAGCGGGTTAGCTCCGGGGGTTGTGCGTTCGGAGAGCTGTGCCATTTTGGCGCCCACTGTCTGGGTGCAGAGCCTGGAAAAAAAACAAAGCAACAGACTTTTAATATCATAAATCAATGAGTTGTTTGTTGTCTCCCCTCTCACTGTGAAACAGGGACATCTCTTTTTCCCTTATTAGGGGGAGAGAGAGCCTGTGGAATGCCAAATTACCAGGTTATTGTGTAGTTTTTGGGGTACTGCATGCTTGACTGCTCGGTGGAGACCATTGATGCTTTTTTGCTGGTGGCATTGGTGGGGGGGGGATCGTTGTTTTGCTGCTGCTTGTGTGTGGGGGGGGAGCTTCGGGATTCTAACATTTTAACTGTCATTCAGCTTTTGAGGCGCTCCTCTGTTTTCGTAGGTGTTTGAGAAGAAAAATAATTTCAAGATGTATATTGTATACATTTCTCTGACATTAAATGTACCTATTGAAACCTATTGAACAGTCTGCTGCTGCTTCCATGCTCATTTCAAGTTTTGGCTATTCACCCTCACAGTGCTCTTAAAATTGATGCATTTTGACTTTTGGACACTGCACATACATAAATGCATTTAAAGCATTGCAGACAACTTTCAGCATTTTACTGACAGTTGAGTAATCTTGACCACAAAGATTTTGCTTCCAGAATACTTTTGGATATATCTTATGGATTTTGAACTACTGATCATGGAAATCACGCACCATTAAAAAAAATGCCTGTATTTGTTATTTCAATTCATAATTCAAGTCAATTAAAACATTGCCCACAATGTAAACTGAGAACTATTCTATCATGTCCATGTATGCCTGGACATACTTAAGCAGGGCAGATGCTGCATGGCAGGCCAAGTTGTAGAAAGGCCATCTCACACACACGCACACACCGTTCTATGTATTGCATTTACATGTATATTGGTTTACAATCACATTGATGTGCGTACTCTACACGCATAGCAGATTGTGTGTACTCATAATAATAATTATATTTTCAGGAGTAATTGTGATAGCAAAATGTCTTTGCCAATGTTGCAACAGCCTCAATAGTTTCAGTTATATTTACAGTGAATATACGCTTAAATCTCAAAGGCAGAGCATGACTCCTCTTATTAAGAAAGCGGATGAGCTCTACTTTTGGTGTAAAATTGGCACCCAAGACAAAGCCTGGGCTCGTCACATTTGTTGTGCAACATGCACTCTCAATTTTAGAGCTTGCTGTTCGCTGTCCTGATTAAATGGTGAGAGCAGAAGGATCATGTGACAGACTGTTAATTCTGTCTGATCAATGTATCTGGTTTCTCTGTTAAAAACAAGAAAACAGTTGAATACCCCAATCTCCCTTCAGCCATGAGAACTGTGCTGCATGATGATAGTCTTCTAGTACTGAAGCCACCAGAAACTTGGAAGCACGAGCCAGGAATGGAAAACAACACTGATACTGATACAGATTTTGAACCCTTTATGTCGAGTGAGCCTCATCTGATTACTCAATCTGAGTTAAGTGACCTGGTCAGGGACTTGAGTTTGTCAAAGGCAAAAGCAGAATTACTGGGTTCAAGACTGCAAGGATGGTATCTGCTGTCACCAGGCACAAAATTTTCCATGAAGGATTTCTGTTTCCCGGAATAACTGATGCCAAGATTAAGGAAGGCATTATTGTTGGTCCACACATCAAACAGATCATCAATGACAGGCAATTCATAGAACTTCAGGTGTAACTGGAGAAATCACATAGAAGGTATTCAAGGATGTTGTTGAAAATTGACTTGGCATCTACAGAGCACCAAATTACATGCAGCTGGTTCACAACATGCTTCAGGCATACAAAACCATGAACTGCAACATGTCACTAAAGATTTATTTCCTGCCTTCACATTTAGATTTCTTCTCTGCAAATCTTGGCACTGTTGGTGATGAACATGATGAAATATTTCACTAGGACATCACGGTCATGGAGAAACGGCATCGGGGCAACTGGCTGATTATTGTTAGAAGCTTCAGACATGGAGTACAAATAAAAATCATCAACCAAACATTTTTAGCTTAATTGAACTATTGCAAAGCATTAGCACCATTATACAATTAAATGCATTATATTCAATAAAAGTTAATTTCTTGTTTCTTCAAATTCCTACATGATAGCAGTAGTCCATTCAGCTTCAAACAATCTATCATCAGCATGAAAAAATTCTGAGGAAGCAACACTTTCAAAAAAAAATGCTGTCTAGTGTAATTAGCTGGGTTTAACATGTGCATATTTTGAAAATTCTGTTCAAAATGTACATATTTTTGAACAGAATTTTCAAAATATGCATGTTAAATCCAGCAAATTACCATACAATCAGTTTACTCAACCATCAACAAAATAATGAAAGTTGTCATCAACAGTGCAATCAAGTACCATTTATTCATCAATACCCTGCACACCAGGGCGTTTAGATTTCACCAGAATTAGTCCACTCTGTAACCCTATGATTCAAACATGGATCAAAAGTCGAATTCCAGAGAAACGAAGATCCATCGTAAATCTCAGCAATACATCTAGGAGGAATAAATATCAGCAGGTCATAACACACTTCCTTTCCACAGGAATCTTTTATTTTCACCTGAGAGGACATCAAGGCATTAGCTTGACATCACATTTGATAGTGCCTCACCTGATAATGAATTATTGCCCCAAATACTAATCTGAAATTTTAGCCAAAATTATACCATCAAATCTTTGAATTAGACTGCCTTGACTCAGATGAGAGTCCTACCAATAATTAAAGGCGGGCTCTTAATTATTCAAAACAAATAATTTATCATCAATAACTCTGAATACTTTAGAGATTGCTTTTCGAATGTGACTTCAGACACCTGTTGAAACTTCATTTAATCCCACCAAAGTATTCTTCATAAGCATAAGGTAGGCAGTTACTCAGAGGAAAATTAACAATATATCACTGGGCTGCAAAATGTACAGGAACTATCCAGTACTTCACACAACAGTTCAGAAAAGTATTTTGGAAATAACTTTCCTTTCTCTTAAAAGAATCAGCAAGAATATTGTAAATGTTATGAGAAAGTATGTTACCAGGAAATATTCATCAGTACAATTATACATTCAATAATCCCCAATTACAAGTTTACAGACACTCATACATACTTCGAGCAGTAGTTGAATACTAATAAACATTCCCAGATCTAACTTGCACAGCTTTCATAAATGAATCAGTAGTATAAAAAGAGCAGACTCAGGCAAAGCCAGTCTTTTATCGGCAGCTCAGATGAGAGGAGCGTGTGTCGGTGTCAGAGCCCTACGGAAGTTGGAAGAGAGAGGATAAAAAGAAGCAGAGTCAAGCAAGGCCGGTCTTGTTGGGCTGCGCAGGTGGAAAAAGTTGCAAATAAAGGAAGGGTGGGTTAAAGCAGAGCTATCATTGTTTGAGGTTGCCAGTGATAGAGTGTAAAGGCTTTGGCTTGACAGGCTTTGGCTTGGACAGTTAAGAGGCAAACTTCTTTCCTTTTGGTATAGAATAGTCAGGATGGAATCCTTCTCCTGTCTGATGAGGGAATTCAGGATATGTAACAGTTTCCCTGATAACTACATCTATCGGAAGTGCACCCAACTTCGGCGTCTGACTTACTGGGTCAAACAGTTGGGGCTAGAGTGGTATCCAATCATTCAGGAGGCTGAGAATGTTATAGACGAGACTTTTGAAGAGGTACACACTTCAGACAGTAGATGGGTCACCACCAGGAGAGGTAAGCGGATTAAGTTAGTGCAGGGTTCTTCTGTGGCCATTCCCCTCAGCAACAAGTATACCCTTTGGATCCTGCTAGCGGGGGATGACCCATCAGATCACAGCAGCTGCTGCCAGGCTGGTAGCACTGTGGCTGGCACTGGGGCTCAACAGGGATGGATAAAGTCAGGCAGTGCAGTAGATATAAGGCACTTGATAGTTAAGGAGACAGAAAGGAGATTCTGTGGCCACAAAAGGGACACCAGGATCGTGTGGCCTTGGGCTAGTGCAGGTAGGAATGGGGTAATAGCACGGATGAACGAGTGGCTCAGAGGTGGAGCAGGGGTCAGGGTTTCAAGTTCTTGGATCATTGGAACCTTTTCTAGGGAAAGGGTGACCTGTACAAGAAGAATGGGTTAAGCCAATATCTTGGCTGGGAGGTTCACTGATCCTGCTTGGGAGAGTTTAACAAGCTTTGCAGGAGGCTAATAACTGTAGCACCAGGTCAGTAAGGGAAGGATCAGATCAGGAGGTAGATGTCAGGGAAAGTATTGAAAGGCAAAACTGAAATAACAAGTACGGAAGGTCCTGTTGAAGGGTTGCGGCCCGAAACATAGACTGTACTCTTTTCCATGGATGCTGCCTGGCCTGCTGAGTTCCTCCAGCATTTTGCGTGTGTTGCTTGGATTTCCAGCATCTGATTTTCTCTTGTTTATGAGATGTCAGATAGTTTGAAGTGTATATATTTTAATGCTAGGTGTATTAAGGGTGATTAACTTAGAGCACGGATCAGAACATGGAACTACAGTATGATGTTGTAGCCATTACTGAAACATGGCTGAGAGAGGGGTGGGAATGGATGATTAATGTACCAAGTTTTCGAAGTTTTAGAAAAGATAGAGGAGGCAGCATAAGAGGAGGTGGAATTGCACTACTAATCAGGTACAATATCACAACTGCACCCAGAGGAGACATGAAGGAGGGGTCAGACACCAAAGGTAAAGAGGGGACATCTGCTTGCATGCAGAGAATGTGAGTGAGGTACTTAATGAGGACTTTGCTTCAGTATTTACCTAGGATATGAAGGAGAAGGAGATCAGTGCTAAGTGTATAAATACATTAGAGCATTCAGAGTTCATGGAGGAGGAAGTGCTGGGCATCCTAATGAGTATCAAATGTGGACAAGTCCCAGGGCCTGATGGGATTTATCTTAGGTTATTGAAGGAGGCAAGAGACAAGATTGCTGAGCCCTTGACCAGTATCTTTGTGTCCTGTCTATGCACAGGCAAGGTCCCGGTAAACTGGTGGGGGGCTAACGTTATAACTATATTTAAGAAGGGAACAAGGGAAAATCCCGGGAACTATAGACCAGTGAGTTTCACACCAGTTGTTGGAAAATTGTTGGAGAAAATACTTAGGGATAGGACATATGAGCATTTGGAAACCCATGGCCTAATTAAGGAGAGCCAGCATGGCTTTGTGTGTGGCAAGTTGTGTTTTACCAATGTGATTGACTTTTTTGACAAGCTGACAAAAAAGATTGATGAGGGTAGGGCAGTGGATGTTGTCTGCATGAATTTTAGTAAGGCATTTGACAAGGGGCACTAATGGGGCACTAATTCAGAAGATTAAGATACATGGGATCCGTGGTGATTTGGCTGTTGGATACAGAACTGGCTTGCATGTAGACGACAGATGGTAGTGGTTGAAGGGACTTATTCGATCTGGAGGTCTGTAATTAGTGAAGTTCCACGAGGATCTGTGCTGGACCTCGGTTGTTTGTGATTTATGTAAATGACCTGGATGGCTGAATTAGTAAATTTGTGGATGATAGCAAGATTGGTGTAGAAGACTGACAAAGAATACAGCACAATATAGATCAGTTGCAGATATGAGCTGAAAAATGGCAGGTGGAGTTTAACGCAGATAAATGTGAGGTGTTGCACCTCGGTAGGGCAACTTCAAGGAGACGGTACACTGTTAAGGGCAAAATCCTTATCAGCATTGCTGAACAGAGAGATCTCAGGATCAAGCTCATTGCTCCTTGAAAGTGGCATCACATGTCAACAAGGTAGTTAAGGCGGCTGATAGAATGCTTGCTTTTATTAGTCAAGGCACTGAGTTCAAAAGTCAGGATGTTATGATGCAACTTTATAAAACTCTAGTTAGACCACATCTGGAGTATTGCATACAGTCCTGGTCTCCCCACTATGGGAAGACCGTTGAGGCTTTGGAGAGGGTGCAGAAGAGGTTTACCAGGATGCTGCCGGGTTTAGAGGGCATGTGTTATCATGAGATGTTGGATAAAATGGAGCAGTGGAGGCTGAGGGGAGATCTGATAGAGGTTTGCAAGATTGAGAGTCATAGATAGAGTATACAAAGAGTATCTGTTTCCCAGGGTTAAAATGTCTAATACCAAAGGGCATGCATTGAAGGTGAGAGGGGGTATCTTCAAGGGGGCTGCGGGGGGTAAGTTTTTTACTCAGAATGGTGGATGCCTGGAATGCATTGCCTGGTGTGGTGGTAGAGGCAAATACATTAGAGGCTTTTAAGAGATATTCGGATAGGAAATATGGATGTAAAGAAGATGGAGATGATGTAGGTAGGAGGGATTAGTGTTTGGGTGTTTTTGATTTCCTTGGTTTGGCACATCATTGTGGGCCGAATGGCTTGTTCCTGTGCTGTACGTTTCTATGACTATGTCTATGAATGTTTGCTTTGGTAGGGACTAAACCTGGCTCCTTCATTAGCAATCGATTTGGTTACCTTCAACTACAGCTCCAAATGTTCATTTAAAAACTCCTTTATATCACAAAAGTAGGCAATTTTTCCATCTAGTAATTCTCTGTTTAGTAGAAGTGATGTCCACAGTTTTCTTATCTTGATGTCAATTAACAATAATTATTCATTATCAATTAGATCTTCCAAGCACTGAATGCATCATGTCCTTGATCTTGAAATTGTAATCCGTGTATGGTCAAGGTCTGCCTTGTTTTTATCTTTGAAAACCTGCCCACAGTTGCTTTTGGCAGTTTCATTTTAAAATTCTGTTGGTCTACAAGGCATTAGGTTATCGCTAGGCTAACTTCTGACTGAGCAAGTATTGATAAAACCCTATGGAGCAGCCACTATTTTGTACTAAAAGCAGCAATTTGATGACATCAAACTGCCAAACAAGAAAAACAAGATAGTAACCTATTTTCATTTGACGTGCAGGCCAGATTCTCCAGATTGCTCCCATATCTATTAATTTGATGGCTGCTGGAGCATTGTTCTGTACCTCTCAGTGCATCCAAGACAAACGATATAAACATTCCTGGCCATGGATTATGCTGTCTGCCTGTCCCTTATCTCTGAACTTGCATGCAGATGCAGGTTCTGCTTCAAACACACTTTCACAGAGAATTGTAATTCGTGTTCCAGTTACCAATGCAGACTTATGACCGGACAGAGACAGACTTTTATTATCTGGATTTCAAAATAAGGGCACAAAAGCACACTGTAGAAATATCTAACCAACTTATTGATAACTACATGGAATAATTCCCTATTTTGACAGCATGTTTGATCTTTTTTTAAAAACTGGAACACATATCCTGAGTATCAAAATAATTATGCAATTAAAATCATTGCATAAATATTGTTTTTGTCAGCAAATTTAGTGGTGGAAACATAGAAAACTTACAGCACAATATAGGCCCTTCGGCCCACAATGCTGTGCCAAACATGTTCTTACTTTAGAAATTACCTAGGGATACCCACAGCCCTCTATTTTTCTAAGCTCCATGTACCATCCAAGAGTCTCTTAAAAGACCCGATTGTATCCGCCTCCACCACCGTCACCAGCAGCCCATTCCACGCACTCACCACTGAGTAAAAACCTTAACCCTGACATCTCCTCTGTACCTACTCCCCAGCACCTTAAAACTATGCCCTCACGTGCAAGCCATTCCAGTCCTGGGAAAAAGCCTCTGACTATCCACACGATCAATGCCTCTCATCTTATACACGTCAATCAGGTCACCTCTCATCCTTCGTCGCTCCAAGGAGAAAAGGCCAAGTTCACTCAACCTGTTCTCATAAGGCATACTCCCCAATCCAGGCGACATCCTTGTAAATCTCCTCTGCACCCTTTCTATCGTTTCCACATCCTTCCTGTAGTGAGGTGATCAGAACTGAGCACAATATTCAAAGCGAGGTCTGACCAGGGCCCTAAATAGCTGTAACATTACCTCTCAGCCCTTGAACTCAATCCCACGGTTGATGAAGGCCAATACACCATATGCCTTCTTAACCACACAGTCAACCTGCACGCAGTTTTGAGTATACTATGGACTTGGACCCCAAGATCCCTCTGATCCTCCACACTGCCAAGAGTCTTACCATTAATACTATATTCTGCCATCATATTTGACCTACCAAAATGAACCACCTCACATTTATCTGGGTTGAACTCCTTCTGCCACTTCTCAGCCCAGACTTGCATCCTATCAATATCCCACTGTAACCTCTGACAGCCCTCCACACTATCCACAACACCCCCAACCTTTGTGTTATCAGCAAATTTACTAAACCATCCCTCCACTTCCTCATCCAGGTCATTTATAAAAGTCATGAAGGGAAAAGGTTCCAGAATAGATCACTGAGGCACACACTGGTCACCGATCTCCATGCAGAATATGACCCGAATACAACCACCCTTTGCCTTCTATGGGTAAGCCAATTCTGGATCCACAAAGCAAGGTCTCCTTGGATCCCATGACTCATTACTTTCTGAATGAGCCTTGTATGGGAAAACTTATCAAATGCCTTGCTGAAATCCATATACACTACATCTACAGCTCTACCTTCATCAATGTGTTTAGTCACATTCTCAAAAAATTCAATCAGACTCATAAGGTACGACCTGCCTTTGACAAAACCATGCTGACTATTCCTAATCATATTATGTCTCTCCAAATGCTCATAAATCCTGCCACTCATGACCTTCTCCATCAACTTACCAACCACTGAGGTAAGACTCACTGGTCTATAATTTCCTGAGCTATCTGTACTCCTTTTCTTGAATAGGAAAACAACATCTGCAACTCTCCAGTCCTTCAGAACCTCTACCACCCCCATTGATGATGAAATCTCCTCCCTTGCCTCCCACAGTAGCCTGAGATATATCTCGTCCAGTCCCGGTGACTTATCCAACTTGATGCTTTCCAAAAGCTCCAGCACATCCTCTTAATGTCTGTATGCTCAAGCTTTTCAGTCCATTGTATATCATCCCTGCAATCGTCAAGGTCCTTTTCCATAGTGAATACTGAAGCAAAATATTCATTAAGTACCTCTGCCATCTCCTCAGGTTCCATACACATTTTTCCACTGTCACACTTGATTGGTTCTATTCACTTGCATCTTATCCTCTTGCTCTTCATATACTTGTAGAATGCCTTGGAGTTTTCCTTAATCCTGCTCGCCAAGGCCTTCTGATGGCCCCTTCTGGCTTTCCTACTTTCATTCTTAAGCTCCTTCCTGCTAGCCTTATAATCTTCTAGATCTCTATCATTACCTAGTTTTCTGAACCTTTCGTAAGCTTTTCTTTACTTCTTGACTAGATTTTCAACAGCCTTTGTACAGCATGGTTCCTGTACCCTACCATCCTTTCCATTTCATTGGAACAAACCTATGCAGAACACCATGCTAATATCCCCTGAACATTTGCCACATTTCTGCTGTACATTTCCCTGAGAACATCTGCTCCCAGCTTATGCTTCCAAGTTCCTGCCTGATAGCTTTGTATTTCCTCTTACTCCAATTAAACATTTCCCCAACTTGTCTGCTCCTATCCCTCTCCAATGCTATGGTAAAGAAGATAGAATTGTGATCACTATCTCCAAAATGCTCTCCCACTGAGAGACCTGATACCTTACCAGGTTCATTTCCCAATACCAGATCAAGTGCAGCCTCTCCTCTTGTAGGCTTATCTACATATTGTGTCAGGAAACCTTCCTGAACACATAAACTCCATCCCATCTAAACCCCTTGCTCTAGGGAGAAGCCAATCAATACTGGAGAAATTAAAATATTCCATCACGACAACCCTGTTACTATTGCACCTTTCCAGAATATGTCTCCCTATCTGCTCCTCGATTTCCCTGTTACTATTGGGTGGTCTATAAAAACACCGAGTTATTGACCCAGTCCTTGTTTCTAACTTCCACCCAGAGACTCCGTAGACAACCCCTCCATGACTTCCTCCTTTTCTGCAGCCATGATACTATCTCTGATCAACAGTGCCACGCCCCCACCTCTTTTGCCTCCCTCCCTGTCCTTTCTGAAACATCTAAAACATGGCACTCAAAGTAGCCATTCCTGCCCCTGAGCCATCTAAGTCTCTGTAATGGCCACAACATCATAGCTCTAAGTACTGACCCATGCTCTAAGCTCATCCGCTTTATTCATGATACTCCTTCCATTAAAATAGACAAACCATCAGTCTGAGCTCATCCCTTCTCTATCACCTGCCTATCCTCCCTCTCACACTGCCTACAAGTTTTCTCTATTTGTGAGCCAATCGCCCTTTGCTCCATCTCTTCAGTTCGGTTTCCACTCCCCAACAATTCTAGTTTAAATTCTCCCCAATAGCCTTAGCAAACCTCCCTGCCAGGATATTGGTCCCCCTCCGATTCAAGTGCAACCCATCCTTATTGTACAGGTCACGTCTGCTCCAAAAGAGGTCCCAATGATCCAGAAATCTGAATCCCTGCCCCCTGCTTCAATCCCTCAGCCACGCATTTATCCTCCACCTCACTCCATTCCCATACTGTCGCGAGGCACAGGCAGTAATCCCGAGATAACTACCCTTGCGGTCCTGCCTCTCAGCTTCATTCCTAACTCCCTGTAGTCTGTTTTCAGGACCTCCTCCCTTTTCCTACTTATGTCATTGATACCAATATGCACCATGACCTCTTGCTGTTCACCTTCCCACTTCAGGATATCGTGGACACCATCAGAAACATCCCAGACCATGCCACCTGGGAGACAAACTACCATCCATGTTTCTTTCCTGACAGAATCACCTGTCTGACCCCTAACTATGGAGTCCCCTATCACTGCTGCCATCCTCTTCCTTTCCCTACCCTCCTTAGCCACAGGGCCAGACTCTGTGCCAGAGGCACAGCCCTTGTTGCTTTCCCCAGGTAGGTTGTCCCTCCCAATAGTACTCAAACAGGAGTACTTATTGTTAAGGGGGACAGCCACAGGGGTACTCTCTAGTACCTGACTCTTTCCCTTCCCTCTCCTGTTACCCACTTATCTGTCTCCCGAGGCCCTGGTATGATTATTTGCCTATAGCTCCAATCTATCACCTCCTCACTTTTCCAGACGAAGGTCATCGAGTTGTATCTCCAGTTCCCTAAGGAGCTGCAGCTCAACACACCTGGCGCAGATGTGGCCGTCCAGGAGGTTAGGGGTCTCCTGGACATCCCACATCTGACACTCAGTACAGAATGTCAGCCTCACAGACATAATTCCTATTCCTATTCTTCACAAGTAACTACCTGGCCTTGACCAGTTATCGCCGAAGCCCCGTTGGACCAAAGCACTCCTACTCGGTCTCCCTCCACTCTCATGTCCACTTTACAAAGCTGTCTTCTTTTTAATGCTTCCTGCCAACCTAACTCACTGACATCCACGCGCCTGCTGAGTTGTGCCTCGGTGTTTGAGCTCATCACTGAAAACACTGGAAATACTCAGCAGGTCAAACCGCAACTGCAGGAAGAAAAAGGCATTTATTGGTTGCTTCTGACTAAGGGTATACAACCTGACAATGAATGATCAGCCAGCTCACAAAATCAATGCAATTTTTCAACTACGTTGGTCAAAAAAATGACGGACACTGTGTGTATTCACAGAAACAGTAGGCTTGATTAAATCTGGTCAGTCAGAA